>NC_135313.1:27966759-28591759 GCF_048772815.1 Callospermophilus lateralis | reverse complement strand
GGCTTAACCACATCATCACAAATAGCAAAATCTCATTCATTTTGGGGGCTGAATAATATTTCTTTGTGTGTGTGTGTGTGTGTATACATACACACACACACACGCGCGCATATATATATATATGTATATATATATATACATATATATATATGCATGTATATATGTATACACACATATAAACCATTTCTTTATCCATCATGTGTCAGAGGACACTTAGGTATTTTATCTCTTGGATTTTAAAAATAGTACCTCAGTGAATATGAAAGTGCAGATGTCATTACATAATGCTGATTTTATTTCTTTGGGGTATATGCTTAAAAGAGAGGTTAGTGGTCATAAAGTCAGTTCAATTTTTAATTTCTTTAGAAACCTCTACACTGTTTTCCATAAAGACAGTGCCAATCTACATTCCCATCAAGATTGTATAAGAATTCTCTCTTCTCCATATCCACAAGGTAAACATGATGAACAATTACCTTTTGAGTTTTTGAAAATAGTTACCTAACAGGTAAAGGCTTGTATCTCATGGTGGTTTTGATTTGCATTTCCATGATGTTTAATGATGTTGAGTATTTTACCATATATACCTGTTGACAATCGTTTTATGTCGTCTTTAGAGAAATGTTTATTTAGGTCTTTTGTTCATTCTTTAATCAGGTTATTTGGTTTTCTAATTTTGAATTGTTCCCCAAAGGCTCCTGTGTTGAAGGCTTGATCTCCAAATGCAACAATTTTTAGAAGTGAGGCATCTAGGAGGTAACTGGATCATGAGGGCTCTGACCTTATCAGTGCATTAATCCACCAAGGGGTTCATAGCTGAATGGACTATCAAGAGGTAGTGGATATCATAGGAGGCGGAACATGCTTGGAGGGAGTGTGTTCTTAGAGGCATCCCTTGGAGTCTGTATTTTGTCCCCAGCCTGTCCTGACATTCTACCAGGCTGCCATGAACTGAGAAGCTTTGCTCCACCATGCCCTTCTGCCCTATTTCCTCCCTCACGATAGGTCCATAGCAATGGAGCCGGCTGACCCTGGGCTGAAACCTCCACACCTGTGAGCCAACATAAATCTTTCCACCTTGAAGTTATATGTTGCAGGTATTTTTCACAGAGACAAACAAACAAACAAATAAACAAACAAAAGCCTGACACAGAAAACACACAAAAAATCGTCATTATTGTCAACGGTATACGTTTCTGTGTTCTTTTATCCTATTTTATTGTTTAGGAGTTTTAGAGTTTCAGGTCTTACATATTTAGCCCTTTTATCCACTTTGAGTTAATTTGTGTTGGGTAGTGTAAGGTAAGGTTTTATTTCATTGTTTTACATGTGGAAATGCAGTTTTCCTACCAGCATTTATTGACTAAGCTATTCTTTCCCCATGGTGTCTTCTCAGTACCTTTATAAAATATTAGTTGACTGTATATGTTTGAATTTATTTCTGGGCTATCTTGTTCTGTTGCTCTGTGTGTCTGTTTTTATACATGTGCCATGTGATAGTATTCATTATAGCTTTGTAATATAATTTAAAATTAGGAAATGTGATGCCTTCAATTTCTTGTTTCTTTGTGAGAATTGTTTTGATGATTTGGGTCTCATGTTTCCACCTGAATTTGGGGATTTTTTTTTTATGTATCTGTGAAGAATGCCATTAGATTTTTGATAGGAATTACATTCAATCTAATTACTTTGGGTAGTATTGGCATTTTAACAATATTAATTATTTTAAGCTGTGAATATGGGATATTCTTTCTCATTTGTTTTTTTCCTTCTTCAATTTCCTTCATCAACATCTTTTAGTTGTCAATGTACAGATTTTTCACTTCCTTGATTAAAATTATTCCTAAATGTTTTTGATGTTATTAGAAATAATGTCACCTTTTTAAAGTTCTTTTTTTCCCAGTTTGAATGTTATTTATATATAAAACTTCAACTGACTTTTGTCTATTGATTTTGTAGCCTATAACTTTGTCAAATTCATTTCTTAAGTGTTGCAGTTTTAAAAAATTTGTTTGGTGGAATCTTTGTTGGGGGGCTTATGTGTTGGAGCTTACCATGTACAAACAGATCATTTTATTTCTTCCTTTCTGATTTGGTTGCTTTTATTTACTTTTTAATCTTATTGCTCTTGTTAGTGCTTCCAGTACTGTGTTGAATAGAAGTGGTGAGAGTGGACATCCTTGCTTTGTATGGGATCTTAATGGAAAACCTTTCAGTTTTCCCCATTGAATGTGTTGTTTGTTAGCTGTGGGTTTTTCATAAATGTCAAGGAAGCTTCCTTCTATACCTAAACTGTTGAGGATTTTAATCAAGAAAGGATGTTGGATTTTTTGAACTTTTCCCCCTGTCATTTGAGATGATCATGAAAAAGTAAATTCAGAGTTAAATCAATAATCTGAAGTATGGATTCTGGGTTTGCCCCTTAACAGTTGTGTGAATTTGAATGAGCGACTTCAATTCTTTTTTTTTTTTTTTAATATTTTTTAGTTTTTAGTTTTTAGTTTTCGGTGGACACAACATCTTTGTTTGTATATGATGCTGAGGATCGAACCCGGGCCGCACACATGCCAGGCGAGCGCGCTACCGCTTGAGCCACATCCCCAGCCCCGACTTCAATTCTGATTATAAGTTTTCAGACCTTTAAAATGAAATCATGCCATAATGAGATAAAGTTTACAAAATCAGCTTGCAAAGTTTATGGCATTTAGGAGCTTCTCATTAAATTTTAGCTTTCTTATACTCCTTCCAACAGGTAGTCCAGAATATTTTGATCAATCCTCTCTATCCAAACGTTATCATTTAGAGATGCAGATATTTAAATTCTTGAATAAATGATCTCTTACTCAGTGATAGTCCCTTTAATGAGTACAGCTTTTATCAGCTGGGCTTTGATTTGATTTTAATTTCAGCTCCCAACTGACAATTTTTAGGGTTGCTTTCAGCAAATTCCACCAACGGCTTATCTGTGAATGGTACACCTTTTATCCAAGTAAGATAAGTAGTCAGCATAAGAACAGAGCCTTGTCTAAAGCCACAGAAACTTTTAAATTTATATCAACAATTAATTCTCTGTGGCCACGTCAAATCTATCAGTGGGTTCACCAGATACGAGAGAAGACAGGGAAGTGCTGACTCAACATTCTCCAGGAATGAGCCAGGAGGAAGCAAAGCACAGGCTGAAAGTGAGAAGGGCGAAGAGGGGAGGTGTGTCTAGAAGTGGCCAATGGAGTCTTCCTTGGAAGGGGAGGCGAAGACTCTTGGGTATAAAAACACCTAGGCTCCTTTCCCATAAGTCAACTTGATAGTGCTAGTGCTACACACACCTTGAAATTATTATTTGTTCTGTGCTTCAAATGGGAAATTGAAGTTTGACAAAGTCATTTGGACTAAGCCTGAATCTCATGCAAAGCAATTGGTTCAGAGCTATTAGCACAGCAGATTTCTCGGTCCATTAAGACTTTGATATAGTAGGTGGCATCTCCTTGTGATTCTTTCCATTCCGAGCTCCAGATAAACTGCCCTTTCTGGGTCTCTAGTCTGTTTCTCTGATTACTTTTTAAGTGTCTCTCAGGAAAGTTCTTCCTCAATTTGGTGCTCACTGTTCCGGGCCTTTTCCTTCCAGCCCTCTCTCCTTGCTCCCTGACTGTTATTTTTTTATACACTATCTTTGACAAACCACATCATATGGAGACCTCCTAAATTTCCTGTTCTCCCCTCTTCACTCTTTTCTTGGCTGTCTATTTAGATTCCTCCTTTATATTCTTGCAGCAATATTTCATGTATTCACTCTTTCCCTCTCAACGGTTGCCAAAATATGCAGCTGCTTCCTCCTCAATATTGTGAAGATCTGCCCTCTTTATCTATCAAAGTTTAAAAAAGACTTTACAACCTCCACATTCCAGCTAACTCTATAGGGAAAGATGGAGTCCTAGACATCGACTGTTTGATCTCCTGGTCTTTTTCGTCTTCACTTGTACACCCTTAACTTCTCTTGGTGTGGTCAGTGTCAGTGCAAGAGGGAGGCCATCTTTCCACCGCCTGCACTCCATGACCATGCAGTGTCTTGTCCTGGTAGCTGCAGTAAGTGCTTTTAAAAGTAGCACCCTGCCAGGCTGCCGCCATCCCCTTCCTAGCTGAGTCACCAAGACATCTTGCTTGGAGGGTGGGACCTGTGAGAATAACATACTCTTGTCTCATTACTTATTCCTCCTGTTCAACAATATTCCAGACTGTCTGAGGCTAGGATTTCCCTTTTTCTGGTATTTCCCCACAGAAGGAGGAATGAAATTTATCTGCTTGGTGTGATGGTGAGGACCCGTTGTCCAGGGATCTGCTGAAGGGTGGAATCGGCGTGTGAAAGGTTGCATGTGCTTGTGGTCTCACTCAGTTACAAGGCCTTCTGCACTCAGAAGGGATAAGGCAACTCAGTCCTCTATGCAGCTAGTAGGTTGAGTATAGGTTTGAGGTCCTTTGGTGCATTGGGTTTCCCAGGAAGTGTAAGGAAGCCTATATTGGCCTTAAATCAAAGCTATGTTCTTCAATATAAATTTTACTCACACAAATCAATTTTGGTTTTTTTGTAGCCCATGTATTTATTAAGCCCATGTATCTATTAAGTACAGAGAAGAGAGGGGGAATGATTACCATCTCAAACTCCAAATAAGATCATGGTTTTAATTTCTTTTTTATTTTATGATTTTCAAAATTAAACGTATACATACCTAAAAATAATCATCTAAATTTCCATATCTCACTACTCCTCTTAAGTTATCTTACATCAATCCTAAGAAATAAAGTCACTAAAAGCCATCTCTTGCCCACTGTAATTCAAGCAGCATTTCTATGATGGAGGTGGGGCTTAGGAGTTAGCCACTGGACTAAAGGACCCAACCAGAACAACTGTAGAGGGGGAAAAGTGTATTGGGGGGCTCATGGTTTCAGAGGTCTCAGTCTGTGGACAGCAGGCTCCATTCCTCGTGGCTGAACATCAGGGCAGAATGTGGGCAGAGGGAAGCAGCTCATGTGATGATCAGAAAGCAGAGAGAGAGATCTTTGTTTGCCAGAGATAGATATATACCTCAAAGCCACACCCCAATTCCTTCCTCCTCCAACCACACCCTACCACTTCAGTTACCACTCAGTTAATCCCTCTCAGGACATTAATTCGCTGATTGGGTTAAGACTCTCACAACCCAATCATTTCCCCTCTGAACCCTCTTGCATTGGCTCACACTTGAGTTTTTTGGGGGACAATTCATGTCCAAACCATAACAGCCACATTCTATAGATGTGGAAATAGTCACAAGGAAGCAAGATAGTTTTCCAGAGATGAGACCTCATCACCAGAGAGTAGAGAAGCGTCCATGACAGCCCTATCTCAATCCTAAGTCCCTCTTGCTTTGTGTAATGTTCTGCTAAATGCAGTGGACTCAGTCAACATTATTAAGAGTTGTTCCTCAGTATTCTCAGGGGATTGGTTCCCTCACCCCAGCAACACCAAAATCCTCAGATACTCTTGTTCCTGGTGTATATTTACATATAACCTGAGCACATCCTCCCACATATTTTAAGCCATCTTTAGACTATTTATACTACCTAATATAATGTAAATGTCATGTAAGTAGTCGTTATGCCATATTGGTTAAAGAATAATGGCAAGAAACAAGTCTGTCCATGTTTAGTATAGACACAATTGTTTTCAAGTACATGAGATCGAATCTGTGAGTGTGGAACCTGGAGATAGGGAGGACCAACTTTCATTCAGTATTCCTTGAGAGGTCTTCATTGAGTTTGGGGAAGAAGTAAATTCTATAACTCAAGAGAAAAAATGAGAGAACACATGATATGACTCTCGAAGAAAACTGGACTCTTTCATCATAGTCCGAAGATAGATAGATGATGGATGGATGGATAGATAGATAGATAGATAGACAGATACATGATAAATAGGTAATCTTTTAATTTGCATGGGTTTATTTCTTCAAATTAAGTTAGTTTCTCCCTAGTCTAATTATTTTTCTTTCCTGGCATACCATGTATCCTCCTCCTGCCTCTGATTCCTCCTGAGTTTGTGTCTATCTGGTTTACTTAAATACCTCTTTATATTGCATTAGCTAACCTTATGCCATGAGCAATTCATTTTTTTTTGTTTTTCAACTTCATTTTTCTAGAGTTTAAAACCAAACCCTCAAATGAAATATCTAAAATTACCTTTAGTTCAAACCGTGAGCAGAGGAGGGCTACATATTGAAGGGTGGGGATACAGATCAGAGGTCCATGTTTTGGCTAATGAATGTAGTTAACTATTTTCCTTTACTAATTTGTGGTGGGAAAATATTTAAACCCTACCAAGGTTTAATTTTGGTGGCTCACTCATACACAATCATATCTAATAAATTGAGGGACATGTTAGGAAATGTCAACCAGGACCTTCAAGTGAATTCACCATAAGTAAAGGAAATGTGAGGCATGATGCAGGTAGGGCCTGAAGGAGAGGTTTTTTTTTCCATTTATAATTTGGTGGCTCATATGAGAGCTCATTTCTCCAGTCCCTCTTAGCATAAATTATATGCCCTGGAAGAAAATAACCACATGAGAATGGACAAAGGTTTATCACTAGCCTACAATGCTTTGAGACTTGTATAACTTAGCATAGAGCCTCCTTTTTTAACATTAAAACAAAAGTATGTGTTTCTTTTCATTTCTAAAAATCAATAGTGTAGATTTCTTGCCTGAAAGAGAGGTAGTTACTATGCCAGCTTTGTTAGCGTTCAGACTCTGCTGAGCTCTCATCCACCATCTTTGTGGTGCAGTGGTGAGAGTTCCAGCTCAGGAACATGGCAGGACAGCAGTGGTAGCCTGGGAAGCAGAGCTGTAGTTTGAAGTGGGACTGTGGAGAAACTGTGGGTGCCTGTCTAAGCCTTGATCAGCCACTGTAGTGACAATGATCAACACTAATCAATGAATGCATGTATATACCCTGTGGACCTTCTGGAAATTTCTTGAAGGGGACTCTCTTAGACTGACTTCCCTGTGGTCAAGCAATAATATGAGAATTAATGTTGGTTAGAGAATCTTCCATAGATCTGTCTCTTGCCCTTCCTTGTTCAGCTTTGTATGATATTTGGACTTTGGCAAGTTATATTTCCCATGCTTCTGTATCAACTGGTTTCTGGGTCTAAGCTAGCAGAACTCACAGTCCTCAGAAAAGTGAATGACCTTTTAGATGCTTGAGTGGACTGGAGAGTAGTGTGGGTTAGAAAGCAAAAGATTATAGTCTTCCATCCAGCATGAGAAAATACCTTTCATTTTCTTCTGTGAAACTGCAAATTTTAAAGTAAGAGATATTTTGTCAAGTGGGTCCATCATGGATCATCAAGTTCTAAGCAACTCTCTGTACATAAGATAATTTCATTCAGATGAGGTGAGGTATGATGGCCCATTCCCACTCCACAACCTCATATGAATTGTCTCCATCACTGAAATGGAAACCCCAAGGGACAGACATGTACACATTATTCTACTGAACCTGACACAGTGACTGACACATAGTAGGCATTCAATAAACATTTAATGGAGCTGCTAAATTTTCTGAATTTGGTGGTGGTGACAGCTAATCACACATAGATTTTTGACTTGTCAGTTATACTTTACATCCTATGTATGGAGACCAGAACTTCCAGGTAATTTCCATAGCATTTGCTAAGGGACCATATTTTGAGAAGCAAAACCAGACATTTGAAACACACACACACACACACACACACACACACACACACACTGGAGTAAGGGGCTGAGTCCCAGAGTAGGGTAGAAAACAGAAACAGGCTTATGTATTCCTGTGCCTCTTACCAACTACCTTTCTCTCCACTCTTTAGATCCCAGACTTTTCATCCTTCCCTAGCTGAAATCTACTTCTTGGAAAGCATTTGTACTACTGAGTTAAAGGGCAGAAAAGATTAAATGACTATCATTTGTCTAAGATTGTTTACAGTTTTAGCAAGAAACAAAGCTCTTGTATGTTGTGAGCCAAAGAAATGGAACTCTAATTATGTAATGTCAGGTTTAAGAAGACAGAAGGGAAACAGGAGACTACGCTTGTTGGTGATCACACATTCCAGCCACTTGGGAAGCCTAGCACAGAGAAAGTGCATAGCACAGGGTCAATGCACAAAAATATTTTCTGTATCAGCAAAGACCAATCAGTACATCACTTAGTGAAATGAAAGTTCACAAGTTGTATACCATAGACACTTTGTGTCATTAAGGGCCCTCTGGAGTTGTCCATGAGACTCATTAGAGTAACAGAAGAACATAATCTACCTGTAGAGAATTTGCTTACTCCCTGTGAAAAAATTAAAATTAAAGTATTGTTGAAATAAATGTTACTCTGGCTGAAAATTTGCACACTTGGTAAACGATTCACTTTATTAGGCAGAAATAAGCATAGAGAGCCATCGACTATCAGCTGCTTAGAATTAAAAATAGGAAGAAGTATGAATTTCTGTGCCCAATTTCTTGCATTCCTCCACAAAGAAGATTCTGTCATTTCAAAGTGAAGATATATGTAGTCTGTAGCTTTGAGGGAGTTTCTCTTGAAGCTATCGATGATTCCAAAAAATGAGTTGTCTGTACGACTGTGGACAGAAGCCCTATTGTAGAGAACAGAAAGGCAGATATGTGCTGTGTTCTTGAGCATTCATTACTTCATTACTTTGTTCCCTATGGTTACCCTGATGTGCCACCAAGCAATGCTAATAGATCAGTAAGGCTCTCGCCCTGGCTCCAATGGTCCATCAAAGTCGGATATGCTTAACTTTGCTGCTTTTTTAGTGGTTTTGTGTTTACTTCACTCTTTTCCCATCTTTTATGCATGCTTCCACGTGACACTTACTGATATCACTGTTGCTAAGTTTGGGCACTCTGCCAGAGAAGCTCGGATTTGCTCTTCCTTTTGCATCCAATAAATTCATCTGTTAAGCATTGGGAGAAGAATTCTGGAAACTCCATCACTAGTTGGCAACTATCACATTTCTTAAGAGAAGAAATATCTTCAATCTAGTTGAAACCATATTTCTTGTGCTGGAATGGATTTAAGACCAAAAAAAAATATATTACACATTTGGGCATGGACCTTGATTTTTCAACATACATCTTTCATGTGTTAGGAACTGATGATGCACTTTTTTTTTTCTTCTGAGGATCTTCCTTTACTTAAGGCATTAAACTGCCTGCTCAGATGAAAAAGGATCTACCACCTTGAATGAATGTGCTGATTAGGAATGGTGAAATTTATGTACATTACATTGAGAAGGAAGGGGAGATTAAAATCCTATTCCATTTATGTAATTTGAGTTTTTAAAAAAAGGAGAAAAAATAAGTTAAAGTAACTTCTTTTGACCATCTGATAATTTAGAAATTAAAGTCATGCATGTATTGCCCAGAAGGAGGTAAGCAAACTGTCATAACTCTCCAGCAGATATTTCCTGCAGTAGCTTTTAAGCCTTGCCACCCATGAGCACCTGAGAAAGCTCTCATGGGTAGTCTTTGTATATGCCCATGCCTGTTAATATTCATCTGTCCAAGTACAGCATAGCTCACCTTGTAGATTTCTACTACCAAACAGTTCTTAAACCTCAGCAAGTCTAATGATTTGTGACATTTCTACTACCTAACTCAGAGATTCTCCATGTATGTTCTCCACACCAGTAGCATCAGCATCCTGGAAACTTGTTAGAAATGCACATACTTGGGTACAGTTCCAGTCCTACTGAATAGCAAATTCTGGGAAGATGCCCAGGGATGTGTGTTAATAGACATTTCAGGTGGTTCTGAAATATGCACTAACCAGAAAGGACTTGTCTCCTAGCTTGAAAATGAGGATGAAAAGTTGGTTCTTTGGTTCTAGTCCAAGGTGGCAAACAAGTAACCACAAAACAAGTATTAAACCCATCCTAATCAATGAGGGATAATTCCTTGCTCTTGAGGGTCAGTCAAGAACAGTGTCACCCCAGACACTGTTTCTGAAAGTCACCCAGACCCTAAACTCCAAAGCTGAAAGTCAGCCTGCTTCAGAGCCTGCAAATCTGTGAACCCCACATTTCCTAAAACTTTTTATGATATTAAGTCTGGCTTTATTCAGAGAGATTGAGATTTATAATAGTAGCTATTCATTGTTTAGGAAGCAATATATTTAGCTTCTTTGTTTCATCTATATGTAATGGAAAGTTTCACCCTTCAAACAAAGTTATCATTGTAGATTTTGAAAACGTCAAAATTTATATCAAGAGAGGTTTTCACCAGCACTTCAAAACTCTTGTGATGCTGACTTTTTAAGAAATAAGATATGTCTTGTCTAAGAGTCAACTATAATTTAGAAAATATTTATTTTCTAATAAAAGGACAAATATATAGAATGAAATATAATTGTTCATTGCTATACATACATAGTTATAAAATAAAAAATGAATTATCACTTCATAAAAAGCTGTCACATAGTAATATCAAAACAACAGGGAGAGAAGAAATGAAGGCATGGGATTGATATTGATGCTACATCATAATTTCTGTAACAGAAAGCCAGAATAAAAAAAAAGACAGGAGGCAGAGTTGGGAGTAGATAACAATAAATGATGTCACAGTGGACATCAATTAAATTTTAATGCAACTCAAGAAATATTTGCTAAGCACATACCTTGTACTGTTATATGCTGTAGATAAAGACACGGAATTGTGTTGGAAGAGATAGGCTGTAAGTAATTTCATTGCAATCCAAAGAAAGATCAATTGAACTCTGTCAATGGTGATGGTAGTGAAAACAGCCTGTCAAGAGGAGGTCACAGGAACTAAGACTTCTAAGGTTGAGTAAGTGTTTCTTAGACTGAAAAGAGATAAGGCTTTGTGGCATAAATGGGCAAAGTCAAAGATGTCTGAAAGTGGGGATGAGATTGGGGAAGTAGTGATTTGGAGAACTGTCTGGTAAAAAAGGCTAGAAAAACAGGTTGGGGCCAGGATACAAAGGGTCTTGAATGCCACAAAGAGGAGCTTGGATTGATCCTGAAGGCATCATTTTCATCTGAAGGGAGTCATGTATTAATGCCTTGGCATAACATTGAGCTGCAAAGGACTAACCTTTACTTATTTTAATAGGGTGTCTTTTGGACTGAATAGTGTCCCCCTCATATATTGAAACTCATATATTGAAACTCTCACCCCCAATATTACTGCTTTTGGAGTAAGGAAGTAATTAAGGTCCGAGGAAGTCATTAGGATAGGACCCTAATCAGTTAGGATGAGTGTCTTTGTAAGAAGAGACCTTAGACATCTCTTTCTGCCACATAAAGGCACAGTGAGAAGGCAGCCATCTGCAAGTCACAGAGACAGCCCTCACCAGAAGCTGAACCTTGTCAGAACCTTGATCCTGGAATTCTCACCTTTGGAATTATGAGAAAATAAAGTCCTGATGTTCATGCTACCCAGTCCATGGTATTTTGTTATGTTAGTACTGACAGATGAAGAAAGGATACTACTGGAATTTTGGTTGGAACAATCCTTCATTGTGCAGGACTATCCTACATGCGGTAGGATATGTAGTATCTCGATCTTCCACTCTGAAATATTAGTGATGTTTCTCTGTCACTATGACAATGGAAAAATGCTCCCTTACTTCTCCAAATGCCCCCAAAGTGGAGAGCAGTATTGACTGTCTCAGTAGAAAACACAAAAGGAGGCCCATAAGAAGATTACTATAATTGACATAGTATTTGTCATATTGATTCCTGGTCTCTTAGTGATTAATGGTAGGACTTTTACTATTGTGAGTAAGGAATGTGGTATAACAACAGCAAAAAAATGCCTTAATATTCTTCTCAAAAATCTACATGGTTGGTATGGGGTCATTGATTTTCAGAAGCAAAAGTGATCTCTAATCTGGCTACCTTGGTAGGAAAAAAAAAACAGAAACAAAAATCCAAAATATAAAAAGCTCTTTACATCCTGAGATAAATGAAAGCAAAAGAAAAGAAAACCAATAAAGAAGCACTGTTTGATACCAGTCTTTAAAATAAACAAAACCTTGAACACTTCTATTAGGTTGCTAACTATTTAGAAAATTTGACAATACTGAATTTAGCAGATATATGATAAACTTGGAGATATAATTGTGTGGGGAAATTGTTGCTTTTCTCATCCTGAACTTAACCATACTGAACTTAGCCTTGGTAACCTCATGGAGTTTTTTCGTCCAATACCTGCAGTGTCCTTTATTTGGAAAGTCCAGTTTTTCTGAACTCTTTCTAAAATCCTGCAAGCAAAGGCACTTGAGAACATTTCAAACTCAATAGAAATTTCATCGGATCCTTTTGCAATTGTCTTGTGATTTATATCAACTTAGGTATATTTTTTCTCTTCTCAGACTTCATGGAATCAAGAGCCATTATTCCTTTGACTCGTTTTTCTTGTTCAGCATGTTTTTGAGACCTACTCATATTGATGAGTGTATCTGTGTTTCGTCTCTTTTTATTGCCGAATAGTATTCCAATGACTGAATATAACACAATGTGTTTATCTGTTCTTTTAAGGGATCTGTTGGTTATTTCCAGTTTAGGGCTAATACAAGTAAAGCTGCTAGAAATATTATTACAAAAGCCTTTTTGTGGATATATGTTTTCATTTCTTATCTATGTGTGGAATTATTAAGTCACAGAGTAGATACATTTTTAACTTTGTCAGAAAATGTTTTCCAAAGTTTTTATGGAATTTTACACCTCACTGAAAAACCATGCGAGTGTTCTCCAAACTCTATATCCTTGCCTTATCAGTCTTTCTAAATTTTGCCTATTTTAAGCAGTTGTAAAACAGTATCTCATTGTGGCTTTAACTTGTTTTTCCTTCACAACTAATGGTGTTAAACATCTTTTCATATGATTATTGGCCTTTCATAAATTTCTTTTAAAAATGTTTTGTCTAGTTTTAGTTGGGTCATTTGTCTTTATATTGTTTATTTGTAAAGAGGTTTTTGTACTTATGGATAGCATTTTTTTCACAAATGTACATATATACTCTCTCCTTGCTCCAGTCTGGGTTGCCTTCATTTTTTTTTTTTTTTTTGTAGCATTGAGGGTTGAACCCAAGGCCTTTTGCATGCAAGGCAAGCACTCTACCAACTAAGCTATATCCCCAGTTCCTTGATGGTGTCTTTTGATGATGAAGCCTGTCTAATGTTAATGAAATCCAAATTATCACTCACACTCTTTCCTTTTAATGATAATGGCATGTGTTCTAAGAAATCTTTGCTTAATCTAAAGTTCTGAAGATATTCCTTCATGAGTTCTGTTAGAAGTTGTGTTGGTTAGCTTTCCCATTTAGATCTATAATTCATCTCCAATATTTCTTTCAATGAGGAGCAAGGTAGAGGTCAAATTTGTCATAGCTTGAGTTCTTCATGAAACAGAATTTCATGTAGGAAGTTTTGGGGGGGCAGGTTCAGAGGAAAAATATTTTTGAAAGGCTCAGAAAGCAGAACTGGACAGAGGGAGAGTTGAACTATGCTGCAATAAGGTCTCAGCTGCTCCTTTGGGGAGCATGATATATGAGTTGGTCCTTTTGGTACTGCAACATACCATCATTGCTCAGGGAAAGAGGCTAGGCTCTATGCGTGTCCACAAATATTCAAGGAGTAATTCGGAGGAAAATAGGTTTTATTTAAAGCCATCTTTGAAGGTAGATAGGTAACATGGTAGTATTGTCCAAAACAATGTGAGAGAGCTGGACTTTTGTACTTCTGAATTGGCCAGTTACTGGATTCTGGCTGCTACTAGGGACAGGTTATAACATTGGTTGGCCAGAACAGTTTCTGGACAGGAAGAGGCTCAGCTGTGAGCCATCAACAGCCGCCAACACTCCCATGACTGAAAAAAATGAGTCACAGCAAAAGTGAGGGTGAAGTGGGGTGGGGCTGAGGGAGGGTAGGGGTGATGCATCACAGAACTCATGACAAGGTTCATTTGGGGTTTCTTTTTTCCATACAGATATAGTTTTCCTCCCCCACATTTGCTAAAAAGACTTTTTCTCCATTGAATTGTCTTAGGGCCTTGGTTAAAAATCAATTGTGTAAGTCAATGCTTCTAACTGTATATTCTTTTTCATTAATCTATTTTCCTCTCCTTATGGCAATAACAAGATGTTTTTGATGCCTGTATTTTTATAGAAATTATTTATATTGAGTTTAAATCTTCCAAATTATTGAATTTGTTCATTAAAAAAATTATTTTGGCTCTTCTCAAATATTAGCATTTCCAGAAAACTTTTAGGACCAGCTTGAGTTTCTTTGAAAAACTTGGCTGAATACTTTTGGATTATGTCAAGTCTATAGATGAATTTGGGGAGAACGGACACAGCAACAATATTGAATTTTTCAATTTATGAACACAATATATATATTCCAATTTATTTGTTTGTTCTTTAATTTTCTAAGAAGTCTCTTAATTTTTAGTTTATAGTTCTCACACATCTCACACAAAATTTCTAGTTATTTGATCTTTATTTTATTTTTATTTTTTAAATACATGACAGTGGAATGCATTACAATTCTTACTACACATATAGAGCACAATTTTTCATATCTCTGGTTGTATATAAAGTATGTTCACACCGATTCATGTCTTCATACATGTACTTTGGATAATGATGTCCATCACATTACACCATCATTGATCTTTAGATACTATTAAAATAATTTAATAATTGATTTCATTTTCCAATTGTTTATTGCTAATAAAAGGGAATATAGTGGATTTTTAAATTGATCATGTATCATACTGTGTTGCCCAATTCATTTTTTAGTTCTAGTATCTTCTGATAAATTTTGATTCATGTTTTACATGCACAATCATGCATTTAATCATGTAATCTACAACAGTCAATTTTACATTTTTCTCTCCAATATTTATGCTCTTTATTTCTTTTTCTTTTCTTATCAACCTAGACTAGATTTAGTACAATTTTAAATAGAAATTATAAAAACACCCATTCTTGTCTTGTTCCAGATCACACAGGAAAGATGTCTACAGTTTTATGATGTATAATATTGCCCATAGATTTTATGTATCTGACCTTTATCACATTGAAAAAGTGCCATTTTAGTCTTCCTTTGCTGAGAATTTTTATAATAGGCAATGAATTTTATTAAATGCTTTCTTTTTAGTTATTAATGTAATTATATTTAAATTTTTTACTCTTTTACCATCAATCATTGAATTTTCAAATAATAGCTTTATGTTCCTAAAATAAAACCTACAGGGTCATGTTTTTTGTGTATTGACAGATTCAATTTGATAGTATTTCATTAAATTTACTTAAAACTATGTAGGGTATTGATCAATAATTTTAAAGAATACTTTTGCCAAGGATTGTTACTGGGATTATGCTAGCATGATAAAAATTGGAAATGTTTATTCCTCATCTATTTTATGAAAGTTTTATTTTTAAAAATTTTGGTGGAATAATGAAATCTGGAACTTTCTTTGTGGGACATTTTGATTGCAAATTGAATTGATTTACTGGATATTGAGTTATTTAATTTTCTGTGTCTTTGAATCACTTCTTGTAAATTGTATTTTTCAAGGAACAGGAATTTGTCCAGCTAACTTAATTCATATTGGGAGACAATTCTCAGGGTCTGTCACATTTCTGTATGTCCTGTGAGCAGAACATTGGCAGCTTTTGTACCAGATTATCTTTCCAAGCTGTTTGTATGTTGAATGCTCTTGGAAGACAGAGATGGTTTCTCTGACTGAAGAAGGAGACAGGTTTGTTTGCTGTCCAGTATAATAAATATGATGTCTCCCACTGGGGCAAAGGTTAGGAGGTTTATTTGCAGCTCCTTATTGAAGGTGGGTTTTCTTGGCCTTGAGATTTCTCAGCTCTGACACAAACCAGCTGCGAGCATGACATCCACCTGGACTGCTCATGTCATCCCATGGGACTTGAGGTTTACAGGGGAGCTGGCTGTAATGCGAGGCTCATGCTGTGTCATGAGTAATAAAGTACTTAGTCTCTGACCCAGAAGTCTCATGTCTTGTGCCAGCATGCCTGACACAGGCAGGCTAACTCTTAAGCTTACAAACAAAGGGAAGTCTTCACAGGTCTTGACAATCCAAGACATTTCCTGACAGTTGGCAGGAGTTGTGTTTATCTCTTATCACCTTTTGAATGTTTATAGATCTGCAGTGGAAACTGCCTCTTTCAATCTCTCTCTCTCTCTCTCTCTCTCTCTCTCTCTCTCTCTCTCATATCTTTGATCAGTCTTGCTAAATATTTACTAGTTTATTGATTTTTTAAAATAAAAGCTTTTAGCTCCATTTTTTTTATCTGTTTTCTGTTTCATTCATTCCAATTCCAGTATATGTTATTTCCTTTCTTGTACTTGCTTTGGATTTAATTTTCTCTTTTTGTTCTAGCTTCTTAAGATACAACTAAGATTATTGTAGATCCATCTCTATTACCACTGACCTTTTATGCCTTTCTCAGTCCTTGTCTATTTGCTGGTGACTTCAGCTTTGGGTTTGCTGAGGTTGTTTCTTCCAGGTGTTCCTCTTAAACAAAACCTAAGACACTTCATACTGTCCTTGCTTGGGATCCTCCATCAGTACTACGGAAATACTTTCACAATCTTGGCTGCTATGAACTCTGGCTTCCCTGTAGCCACCTCTACTTGACTTCTGAGCAGTTAGCCTAATCATTCAGCTAGCCTGGTCATTCAGATTTTTAAGGTAGACTTTATGGTTTCCAGAATTTCAGGGCTTATATATGAAACTCTGGAAATTTCTTCCATTGTTATGATAAAAAGGGCAAGGATGCCCAGTCCTCATCCACAAAGTGATGAGATTCATTGCACTTTGCCAAATACTTCCTAATCCCCAAGCCCCACCTTCTTTGTATCCTTGGTGAGCTGCTGAAGTCTCATAGCTGGTTTTTCCTCTGCTTTAGAAGTATATGATCTTCCACCCCACAGATCTTAGTACCTCAGTGGAAGCTTGCATTTAAACAAAAACAAACAAAAAAACAAAATGAACAACAACAACAACAAAACATCCAGTTCCATTTGCCATCCCCCCACTAAAAAAAATTGAGAACAATCTAAAGTCCAGAAATATGAAGTTGGTTAAGTAAATTATGGTACAACTAAGCACTAGAAGATTCTTAGTCCCCCTGCAAAGGGAAACCTCCAAAAGACTGAAGACTGTCTTTATTTGTTATGAAATGATTCCCCCAATATAATATTAAGGGGGAAAAGCAAGAGTGTATATTTGTAAGATGATATTGCTATTTTTAAAAAATGTTGGAATTCATGTTTTTGCTTGTGTTTAATAAAATATCCCTGAAAAGTTACACAAGAAGCTGGTTGCTTCTGGAGGGAGACATTTGATAGACTGGTATAACATTTTGTACAATTTTTAAACCAAGTGAATATACAACTATATTTTAAAAGAAGTCAATATTAAATTGGGAAAAAATAAATGATGGAATAAAGGTTGCAACTGATTCTTTCAAGGAGTCTGACTGTGAAGGAAAGAAGAGAGAGAAGAAGCTAGTGCTGAATGCAAGGCAGGGGAAAGATGCTTCATTTTTTCCACCATCCCATGACTATTCCCTGGTTTGTGTAACACTATTCCACTGAGTTGTGACATTTTCTCCACACCCAGGTATTTGTTGACACTCATAGATTTATAGGAGGCTGAGGCTCTTTCTGGAACGTCTTGCATTACACTCACAATAGGGGTGTGGATGTGTATGAACATGTCTACCCAGTGGGAAAATTAGTTAGAGGTGAGCAAGTAGAGACCAGATTATTAAGGCAGGATGAACTCCAAGGCAAAGAACTCTGGGAAGTTGCATGCTGGGTCCATCATTCACATAGAAAGCAATTGCACAGTGCCCCCTGGAGTTGTGCAAGGCATCAGGCCTGTTGAGGCCATGCTTGCTAGTGGGTTTCTTCATGGAGATGAAGGCAGAGGGGTAGGAGTCATTACCTTCGTTTGTCTTTTCATCTCAGTTGTCTAGGCACCATGAGGGTGGAGATTGGTGGAACTAGGACCATTAAATGGAGAATACCAGTGGCTAGAGCTATCAGTAGGACTCTGCATGGAACCCTAGTTAAGCTGAAGTGAGGTCAGGAATTAGGAATATTGCTCACTCAGCTGGGATCATCAGAGGCAGCAACACCATAACTCTCTAGTGGTGGTTGATGGAATCTCAACATGGGGGATTAGGAGGGCTGGGAGAGGTGGGTCTCTAGTAAGGCAACGGTGAACTCAGTTTTTAAATAAACTTTGGGGGCTGGGGATGTGGCTCAAGCGGTAATGTGCTCGCCTGGCATGCGCGGGGTGCTGGGTTTGATCCTCAGCACCACATAAAATAAAATAAAGATGTTGTGTCCACCGAAAACTGAAAAATAAATATTAAAAAAATTCTCTCTTTCTCTCTCTAAAAAATAAATAAATGAATGAATGAATAAATAAATAAATATTTGGTTCCCTTTTCTTTGGCAATACCCGATATATATCATTCACATATATTTCTATGTGAATGATGAACACTGGGTTCATCATTCACATAGAAAGCAAGAGGCAGGAGAGAGGCAGGCTCGGTTAGAATAATCAGCAGGGTGCTTGAGAACATTTGTAAACTGATGTTAGTTTTCCAGTCTGCTTCAAATTGGATTTAATCTAGATGCTGATAAAGCCTCAGAACATTTAGCTCACTTTAATAATTTGTAATTTGCTTTTTATGTTACGAGAGGCTTATATATATTTCTTAGATGGGGCTGAGTAGTTAAGATGAATAGCTTGAACCTAAGAAAATAAAAGTGAGGGAATAAATAGGTTAATTTGTCAAGGTTCTGGTCCCAGCTGAACTAGGGATAAGATCGGAGGAAGGGTACTTTCTGTTCTGAGTCAGGAGAGAAGAAGCTGAGATGAAGGCAGATTTTAAAATGTGGAATGGACTACCTCTCTATAGTCAGAGGCTATATCAGCCACTGAGTGTGAGTGAAGTGAGAACAGGGTAGGATCTTAAAAGGAGCTATGAAGGTTTGACCACTCACCTGGGGGGACTGAGCTGGAGCTGACCAAACATGATGAAAAGATCACTGATCTGTCCCCAGGGCCACTGAAGTCATGACCATGAATTTGAAGTGGCAAAGCCTTCTCTGGCCATCTAAATCTTGGAGTCCTCCTTTGCACATCCAGTACTCTGTCTGTGCTGCCACTCTAACAATGTTCATCACACTATATGTGACTGTTTAACTCTATGTGCCCCCAACCAGTTAGACATTTTTTTTTTTCTTTGTGGTACTGGAGATTGAACCCAGGGCCTTATGCATGCTAGGAAAGCTCTCTACCAACTGAGCTATATCCCCAGTCCCTTCTATTTAGGCTATATGCTCTGAGAAAGATCTTTTCTTTCATTTACTGATTTATTCCTATGAGTCTGGCATATAGTTTGTTGTATAATGGGTGCTCAATAAATATTGGTTTGTTATGCATCAGAAATGTGGCAGTTGTAAGGTTCCACCCATGGCTCTCAGAAGCCAGGGTGGAGAACAACAGAGGTAGATAATGTTAATAATGATCTACAGCAACCAGTGGATTGGCAGGGCAGGTGTAACAGGGAGTGAAGATGTTAAGGGTGCTGGCAGAGCCTTGTTGACACAATGTTCCATGAGGGCTGGGTTAAAAGGATTCGAGAAGTGTCCAGAGTGTCCAGATAAGAAGGTCTGGGTGGGGTGAGGTCGTGGGAGTGGAATGTTAGTAGAGAGCACTGGGTTAAAGCAGGGCTGGGAAGTGACCTCGGCAGGTCCAAATGTCTCTTTAGTCTCTAAATTCTACTTCTCAGTGAATTCCTGTAGATCCAGTGGGACCCTCCCATCATTAAGCAGAGGGAGGGGCCGAGCATTTAAACAATAAATAGATTCTACTTGAAAAATAGTTTTGTGAGAGGAAGAAACAGAACTTAGAAATTGGCGCTTAGGTACTTTGGATTAGACAGAAGGGAGTGAAAGGAGGGGAAGGGATATAGGGGTAATGAATCAGACATTATTATCCTATGAGCATATATGACTAAATAATGAGTGTAATTCTACATCATGTACAACCAGAAGAATGAGAAGTTGTATTCCATTTATATATGATGTGTCAAAATGATTTCTACTGTCATGTATCACTAATTAGAACAAATAAAAAAAATAGTAGATCAAATACTGAGATCTTAGGTGCAAATTGCAAAATACAAGCAATAATACAACTAACATTTAAGGAAATAAGTTTGCCCTATTTCTTTAAATTAAAAAAAAATGTAAAAAATGTTTGAAAAATATCTATGGATAGAGTGTCAAAGAAAAGGACTTTCATTTCCATTAAAAGCAGGAATGACTAAAATGTATTTGTATATTCAAATACAGTGAACATTTATGTTCATCTACTCAGTCATTGTTTTTATTAGTGAAAAGTAAAAGAAGTAGTAAGCAAAACTTCTCAAATCTCTTTAAACAGAAGAATTGAACCAAGAAAAACGTGTAACTCCTACTCTCACAGTTGTGCAGTAACAGTGTCATGCTTTTGTCAAGGCTGAGTCATAGGATTTCTCTGAGCACATCTGGCTCAACACTATTCAGCTTGATGTAGAGGTTTGGACTCAAACATTTCTTATAACTCAGCATTTAAAACATTGGCTATCATTATCATGAACATTTTCATTTAGAGGTAATTTTAGTTTTACAGAAGACTTCAAAGGCAGTACAATGAGAACTCATATGTACCCTTCATGCAGTCTCTCCTCTTGGTAACATGCCAACATTTATCAGAGCTAATAAATCATCATGAGTATGTCAATATTAATTAAACTAAATATTTCATGATAAAATGCTATTTCAAAAGAGCTTTTCTTTGATGTATCATTCTTTCATTAAAAACAAATACATTGGTCAGAATGCAAATATAAGGAGAGTTTTTGTAATAATTTGTACTTGTTAAAAATTTTAAATTTTGTATTCAACATGAGAAACCTTGTTCACACATCTAATCAAATAAATACTTATATTAATTTCAAAAAAAGGAAATTAGATCTTAAACTGTAATATTAAAGTTAGATGTTTACAGAAATTTTTTCCTTAAAGCAGTTGAAATGAGATTTGCATAATCATGTGGTTAAACTTTGCAATTCTCACAACTTTAGGTCACTATAATTATCCTGGTTTTGAAAACAGGGACAATATCTTAAGTTTCTTTGTGGGCCCTGCCTGCCCCCCCCATAAGGGATTCCTGTTCAGCAGGCTAATGTCTCCCTGAAAATATCTCTGAGTCTTCAGTTTCTTATTTTAGTAAGAATTAGAACTGTTTCCACAGACATCCTTGGTCAGTTAAATTGACATGTTTATTCTAATGGTTTCACTTTGACTGTACGCTGTAGGTGAACTCTCCGAGAGTCTTATTTAATATTCACTTAACTATTCTATCTATTCCAACAAGTTTCTATTGATAGACCTCAAAAATACTGAGTGCTATCAATAAAAACTGTGAAAGGCCATGAAATGGGCCACAAAGATTATGGGCATCTCCTGTGATAACAACTAGACAATGTCTAAAATACTATTTGTGGTTATCTCTTTCAATATCTTCAATCCATTTTGCAACTCTGGCACATTGAAGGAAATGAACAATAATCCAAATCGCACTTTTCCATAGAAATACAAATGAATAGTGTTCAGTGGGGTGCAATTGATTACTTTTAAACTATTTGTAAATTCATCGCAAAATTTCTTATTGCCTGTATATGTGGTTCTTTGATTCTCCTTTGAAGTGGTTGTAACATATTAATGGGTCTCTCCTTAACTGATTTATGAAATAAAATCTTAGACCCTTGTAAATTTCATGTGAGAGTCTCAATTTTATATATTTTTTAAAAGATCCTTTTACAGGATCTAGTAAGATGTGCCTACAAGTAGTTGGAGGCCTGGGAGATGTGCCAAGGGGCAGAAAACCACTGCAAACTACATATAAAATAATCAGGGAAGGGAGTCAATTTTATAATAGTTTTCACTTTGCCCCTGGATTTGAGAGGGAAAGAAGATCAGGTTTGGAATAACCAAGAAGCTTCCAGAGAGGAACTAGAACTTCATAGCTAAGACTTCAGAACACCTGTAAGAGGTGGAGCTAGAGCTGGAAAAGGGGAGGACACAAGCCAAGATAAAAGATAGTGGAGATCTGCGTGGTCTCTTTAGAGATCTATTCTTATTCAGAGACAAGGCCTGAATAAGAAAAATAATAAACAAGTCTAAATTCTACTTGGCATCCACAATATACAAGGCAATGGGTGCCAGAGGTTCTACCCCTGAGTGCCCATTAGAATCTCTATGGGAATGCCAGGATGCTGATTCCAGAGCCCCATCCCCAAAATTCCAACATGACTGGTCTGAGGAGACAGGAGTCCAGGGAAAGCTCCCCAGGTGACCTAATATCAATCCAAATTAGTGAACTACTGGGCTATGCAATTTATGTTTGGGTTTTGGTTTAAGGAACCCACCCAGGAACCCTGTGAAAGAAGTATTTTCACTCTTGGACATAAAAGAAGACTAAGTAATTTGTCTAGAGATGCCTCTGTGGCTTGCTGTAAAAGAAGACAAAGGACAGAAAGTGGGGTGAGGGTGGGTGGCTGGTGAAGAAAATTTTGCCATTGCTATTTTTGTGTAAATACAGAAAAAGAAGTCACTCACACAGCAAATGTTTTCCAGACACCTACCAGGCCAGGATCTGCTCTAGGGACTGAGAGTAAGAACAAAGAGTCCACCCAGGATGAATGACAGAGGGAGATCTTCTGCCCACTCAAGGAAAAAGGCTCCAGCTGAAAGAACAGCAGAAAGAGCAGCCAGATACCCACTAGGGTTGAAGGAGGTGCTAGCGGGAGGGGACAGGACCCATGGTAAGCAAACAGATACGAAGTAAGGAAATGGAATGGCCTGGGGGGTCTAAGAGTGGACAGTGCCTCGACCTGCTACTGCTCCTGGTTTCTGGCCCACATTTCAATCCCAAATTTTAGGTATTAGCATCTTATTCTGTTTGACTGGTTATCTTCAACTGGGTAATTCATAAAGAGAAATGTATTGCTTACAGTTCCAGAGGCTGAGACTCCAAGATCAGGCACCTGCAAGTTCAGTCTGGGGAGGGGGCTGATTCTGTTTCACAGATGATACCCTCTTGCTGGGTCCTTAGGTGGCAAAAGAGGCAACACACCCCTTTTTGTCTTTTTATGGGCACTAACCACATTCATAGGGTTCTGCCCTCATGACCCAATCCTCCCCACCAGATGCCTTACCTCCCAGCATAACTGCACTGGAGATTATGTTTCAAAATATGAATTTGAGGTGTGGGATGCGGGGACACATTCAGATTATAGCAGATAGAGATGTCAGTGAAGATCTTTCTGTGACTCCACTTTCTGTAGTTGGGGGTAAATAATTAATCCTACTCTGTAATGTTTGTTTGCACATCAAAGTATAGTGTCTTGGACATAGTAATTATTCTATCAACTTTATTTATAACTCCATCATTTACTTTAAATGTTAAAAAGACTTTCCAATAGAGTTGCATGGTACCCTTCTGGGGAGTTAGGAAAATTTGTAGAAGCAAGCAGGGCTGGAGAAATTGAGAGTAAATGATGTTCCCCCTCCACTGAAAGTATTTCCAGGAATAGAAATAACAAGTAAGAATCTGGTAAAATCTGGCTGGGCCCAGTGTATGAATGCGGAGTTGAACCATTTGAATATATTTGGGTTTATTAAACCCCATAATAATTTTAGTAGCAGTTATTTTTCTGTGTATGAGATTAATTCTTAATTTATGAAATAATGTAGGAGTCTAATTTCTATCCTTTTATAGAAATCGTTTTAGAGATATAGGGTAAATTTACAGGAATAGGAATATATGAATTACATTAGATTAGGGATATTTTTATAGAAAAAGTCAATTATGCTGGAAAGTGTTATTACTTTATAAACAGAGCTAGAATGAAGTAGATTATATATAGCTGATTTTAGTAGCTAAGATATAGCTCATTTCAAACACATGCTGCATTTCAGAAATATATTTTTTCCAATATACATATATATATATAAAGCTGGGAAACTCCATCCACTCCCTTCCCCCTTTTGGGAAAATACTCTGATGAACTTTACGATAAGATCTTTTATGGTGAAAGAGAAAACAGGTCTACATTTTCTGTTTGGGGAATTTGGTTTTTCTCTTTTGTACTGTGTGGTTACTCATGTTGGAGTAACCCTGTATAGAACTATAATCTAGTTACAGATCATTGTTATTAGTGTCAATGATAATTACACCATATAGCTTGATGGTTTTACAGTTTTTAGAGTGTTTTCCCATATTTTATTTAAGATGCTCTGCAACTCTGAATGGGGGCACAAGACAGGAGTGTGTGTGTGTGTTCACACACACACACACACACATACAGAGAGAGAGAGAGAGAGAGAGAGAGAGAGAGAGAGAGATTGGTTTTTTTGTTTGGTTTATTTAAACAAAGAAAAACAGGTAATGTTTGCCTAAAATCACAGAGATGATAAATGGAACTAGAATGCAAAGCCCCATTTTGGATTTCTAATCTAGTGCTCTGCATTCATCCCATCTACCCTCAGCACTGAAGTTCTGACAATGACTGTCATAATATGTATTAATCTTTCTGAATATATTCGATAGAAATGAAAAGGTGTGGGGCAATGAAACTGGGACAAAATGCAGAAAAGGGAAAGAATCCTGTTCTCATTGGGATGCCTTCCCTTTAAGTATCTGAATGATGGATGGAAGCTGACCCTAGAATAATAACCAACTTCATCAAGTTTTCCTGAGTGATGATCTCCAGTGATGAATCAGAGGTGTTCTCTCTGGAAACTAGTTGGTGGCTGATGCCAAATGAAATATTGTTCAACTGAGGAAGAGATGGAAATACATCCATTGGCTATTTCCAAAGCTGACTGCCCTTCCTGTTATCTGGATCTATCCCTTCTCCAGGCCCAGCCAGGTTGTTGGGGGTTCTGTGCAAAAGCCAAGCTCCCCTCTGGCATCTCCTCAGCCTCCTGATCTTCCCACCTCCACTCTTGGCACTTGAGGGCATGCGCTCCTTCTCTCTTCTTCTTCCTTTCCTGACAATCCTGGTACTTTAACCCCAGGATGGGAGCAAAGTTGATCTTCATAAAGAGATTGAGGACTCTTCTCACCACACTGTCATTGTGGACAGATTAGACAGGGCAAGAAGGCAGTGAGATAGAAAACATTTTCTTTCTTATTTTCTTCCCTTCTGTTCCCTTCTTTTCGCTTTTCTTTGCTTAGCTAGCTAGTCTGGTGTGTTCCTTAGCTAGCATGTGATTTGGGGGTAGCTTGCTGGCTGTATTTTGAAAGCTTGCTAAGGCCTGGCCATCTAGGATTATCCCTGTTATTTCCAAACTTCACTTTTGCTTCTGCTTCTAATTATCCAGACGGTCTAAAAAGATCACTATGACTCAACATGAGTTGCATTTATTTATTTCCATTGCCCTGGAGCCTGGCTGATATATTGGTTGGATCATTTGAAAAGCAGATACCAAGATAGAGGTACAATTGGAAGAGATGATGGGAGAGGGATATAATCCTTGGGAGAGATAAAAGGGAAAGAAAGCAAAACAAGGCAAAAAAATTAGATATTAAGGGCACTAGACCGTGGTGCAGCTCCCAGAAGAGTTTTCCTAATGGTGAGCCCTTGAACCACTTCTGTGCTCATTCATTGATCAGGGGTGTTCAGGTAGCGCATAATCTCAGTTTGAATACTTAGTAAGATTCTGAAGACCCCCTACAGAGAGAGATGGGCAGTAGTTTTAATTTTGAAGATTGAACTAAGTTGTGCACTTGCATAGCTACCACAGCTGGGCAAAGGGAAGTAGATGGTCACAGCAATCTAAGTACCTACACGATATATGAACGGCTACATCTGTGAGTGGATTCATCCATGCATCTTTCCATCCATCCATTCATCCACTCATGTATTGCTTTAGATGACAGCAGCAATCTGTCAGAACCTGTTGTTAGTGCTGCCTCAGAAATCAAATCTAGATTTTGCCTCTTCTGCTACAAAGGCCACCATCTCTGAGCATCAACCAGTAGGTATCTCCACCCAACCTGCCTTCATCCGTTCTTGTAACCGTTGATCAATCATTGGAGACGAAGCCCTTAATTATACCTTAATTGCTGCTAGTCTGACATGCCTCTTGCTTGAATCCTACTAGTACTTTGCTCTCCTTGATGGATTATAATTCAGGTTTTAGGCCCTGTGATTCAGTGTTCCAGGCATAAAACCTACACAGCAGGTGATGAGGTTTATTGCAATGTCCTTGTGTTCAGGGTCAATGCCAGCAACTAAGGAGCAGCAGAGGCAGTGAACTGATTTGGCTGTGTGCCTTCCAGTTCTTAAGTCCCTGAAGTTGCTTACCTTCCAAATGACCCTGGCCTTTGGTAATATCTCATAGCAGCCTCTCTCCAACTAATATGGCAACCAGCCATGCAACTTTGAGTCTGGAGAAATCAGGGGTATTATTTTGAAAGCACATTACTTGGGAGGATGAAGATAGTGGAAATGTGTAGGAATTGGCAGATATTAGGAAGAAGTTGTTTTTTAAAAATAAATATTTCTGCCAATTAGAATCTAATCTTCCTCTAAAGATCTCTAAGGTCCTTTCATTTCTTTCAGCCCATTACTTAGATATCAAAGAACACAGTCTCACCACAATAGAGACCAATTCCTCCCCCCACTTTTTTTTCCTAGAATGATGTTTATATTTTGGCAGGCCTTCTCTCATGTGGCTTAAAGAACCACATGTGTTTGGAGGCATTCTATCAAGTAGTTTAAAGAGCATAAAACTTGCAGTAATATTTTTGGGAGTAAATTTTATTGTTATGGCTTTAAAACACAATCAAATAAAAAACAAGAATTCCATTAGTAGTTGAATATTATAATAATAGAGTTGAAAATAAATTTTATAGCTATAGGAACTATAAAACAGCAATAATAAAAAACACTATTATTGTGAGTAAATTGTATTGAGATGACTAACTAGAAAGCTATAAAACACAACGATAAGGAATAATCTAATCACCAGGAAAGATGTGATAATAATTCACCCTTGTTAGCGAGGAGCTCATGGTTACAGTTCATTGGCCCCAGTGTTCTGGGTTACTGCTTGCATTCCATAAGGTTATAGAAAGATAATCTTTGGCCAGTGGGGTTGGCAGGAGACCACATATTACACTGAAATTGGACATGGGGATTGAGGAAAATCCAATTATCAGTGGCTGTTAGGAAAAACCCCAAGTAGTAATGCCAATGTCCTCACAACACATTTAAAAAATTATTTGCAGTTTCCTGCTGACCATTTATATGTATTATTTGTGCATTTCATGTATTTTTATTTTTGTTCCTTTGTCTCATAATGACTGTATGGAAGGGCATTTGTTGGAGGTGTTATGGTAACCTTGCTTTTTATTTAGACTATCCATGCATCCTTCTGCCCTGAGTCCATCTTGAGTTCCTATTCTAATGAGCAGGAAATGAAAAGAAGGCACCCTCAAACTTAGGTCCTACTCCTTTATGTGGAACTGACGCTCCATTAAAACCCTTGCTACAGAATTAGTACCACTCAGATGCGAGGAGTGCATTTTACTCTTTGTTCAGAACATCAAGGTTTAAATTTGAGATTCCTGAATTAACTGTATCCTAAAAGGATGATGGAAGATTGGAAGAGTGCCGCTTCCCTTGGGGAGCTTTGTCTTAGGTAAGCTATTCAGAGTTACTGCCTTCACCGTCTTACTCCCCTTTCCTTCTGTAACCAGCTCCAGTCAGGCTTTTGCCCCTGTGACATGTTTATTAAAATAGCTCTAATCAAGGTCTCCAGGACACCTGATGGAGATAGTTTTCTAGGTCTTTGTCTGACTCCACTACTTAGCATTTGACCCCGTGAATAATTCTCACTTTCTTGAAGTCCTTTCTTCACTTGAGTTCTGGGCCACAGTGGGATTCTAGGTGGCCAGGACTTCATTTAAAACCTCTACCTGGTCTGTATTCAGGTTGATCTTGCTCAAGTAGAGCTTTAGCTGCAAACTGACTTGACTTTTACTGGTCATTGTTTGAGACTTTGGCATGTCTGAAAACACAGTGTGGTGTCTAATAGAGTCCTTTGTGTGAGACAAAGGTGGGGGAAAAATCATCTAAGGAATTTAAACTCTTTTCACTGTTCACATCTGGAGAGACCTGGGTTTGCACAAGAAGTAGTCCGTCAGAACACGAGAAGGCACTTGATCCTGAACAAGCCTTAGATTGTGAGAAGGAGTGGATTCTGAATAAATGACCATGCCCACCATGACAAGAGTAAAAGACACTCCATCTCCTGGGTCCAGCAGGCCGGCATGGAAGGAGAAGCAGTAGTAGTGGCTCCTGAGCACAGGCCACAGGGATTCTTAGAAACACAGATGGGACTTTATTTGTCCCATATTGGGTTACATAAATGCTGAGGAAATTTGGGGTCTGGTAGAATCAAGAGCTTGTATAAATTGGCTTCTAGAGGAGAAATGAGATATAAAGTGGTAAAGTGTTTCCCACAGTTCAAAAATGTGTTTGAGGACATGATGGAGTTAATGAAGCAATTGCTCAATTGTTTCTGCTGAGGCATCCATTGACTGACTTATCTTATCTTGTCTGTGAGCCAAGGTCTTGCTTGATGCATTCTCAGAGTCATTGAGTTACTGACCAGAAATAGAGGCTCAGGATTTTCTAGCTCTGTCTGCAGAAGAATGAAGCCACTACTTGGGACCCTTTACCTTTTGGGGATGCTGGTTCCTAGGGGGCTGGGATATGATAGGTGAGTGTGAAGTGGGAAGAGGGACTTTTATGATTTAGATTGTCTAAATGGAAATTTTTTTTCAAGATCTGTGCAGCTAGATTCTTCCCACTTCTGATGTATGTACACCACCAAAATGACAGTGATTATGGGGTTCTGTCATGGAATATTACTCTAATAATTCTTTACTAAATAAATATCCCACAAACATTTCCTGGAACAATTTATGACAAATACCAATAGCTATCTCATGTTTTATGATTGGAGAGAGGAAATTATAATAAAAATTTTACTTCTCTTATTTTCATAGTTTCTCAACTGGTAAATCACATTATTCTAATTATTAAGAAAAGTGTTTAAAATTATCAAATAATTTCACGTGGAACAATTACTGTTAATATTTTGGATAGATAGATACCTAATTATGTTTATGGCACTATTACTGAAATTTTTCAGTTAAATTCCTTTGAAAAAATTTTCCTATGGTATTTGTAATTAATTGAATAAAACCTTCTGCAATTGCTGTTTTCAATTGCTGTTTTTCTCATTAATTTCTGTCTTCTCATTTTTACAAATAATGCCATGCTGAGTAACCAGTTAAATAATTGTTTCTTTTCCAAATTTTTGTTTTCCTAATATAAGTTATAAAAAGTGAAATCACTGGGTCAGAGTGAAAAAATATCCACTATTGACTTTCTTTGTACTTTGTTGATTTTAATCAGGTGAAATACTTTGTCTTATTCATTACTCAGTTTTTTAAACCCTATTTGCCATTCATGTCATTTGCCCATTTTTGGTGCTTTGCCTATTCTTAAGGGATCATAACTTCTCAAAATATATAACAAATGTTAATCTCTCTCTCTGCCTCTCTCTCTCTCTCTCTCTCTCTCTCTCTCTCTCTCTCTGTGTGTGTGTGTGTGTGGTTTCATTAATAAAGTATATTTTCCTTTATTTATACATAGCTCATTATTTCCCTCCTTTGCCATATTTCATGAACTATGTGTGGTTCATGAACTATCCATGGTTCATGATTAAAGTAATCTTGCAACAAACTTGTTCTCACAGAGCAGAGAAACCCAGCCTGAGTTTTGCCCTATATGGGTGACCTCAGACAGACTGATTTATATAAAGAGAGTTCAGGATGTATGTGAGGCCAAAAACCTGTATACACATTTCTGTCTCAGTTCTTACATTAGTTGACTTGCTTTCATATATATAGTGCATTTACCTTCCTTTCTGAGATTCTTTATCCATCATTCAAGACCAAGACTCTTATTTCTTTCACAAGGAAAATATGAAAAAATTAGCCTGCCTAAAGATATCAAGAACCTTAAAACATACATCTTTGACATAATGTCCCTATATCTGGAAATCTATACTGAGGAAATCAACTGAAATATGGAAAGCGTTTTACATATGGAGATGCAGCTTTATTTTAATATAAAGATTATAGTATTTGAAAATTACCTAATTGTCCCATATAATGGTTATGTAAATGCTGATGTAGGATATATGATAATGAAATATTATTCATTCCACTCAAAAAAATATTTGAAAAATTAATAGCATGAAAAAATTATGTTTTATGCTAAAGGAAAGATATAAAGTACAAAATAAAATTAAATACTTAAAAATATATGACAAAATGGTAATTATTATTTTGTGTGATTTTTCCCCCTTTCTTCCACTAGTTTTTACTTTGAAAATATTATATAATGAACATACATAATACTTTCATTTAAAGAAAAATATTGGCATGTCCAAGTCAATTAGCGATTAGGCTCAGGCAGAAGAACATAGAACACAGGGTGTCCACTGGACAACTCCTCTGATTGCATTCAGTGAAGATATTTCAAATCTTTTTGACTTTGTCCTTATTGAGTATTTTTATTTTTGTTATTATTTGTTGACATAAAATAATCTTCACCTTCATGTTACTTTTACCAACTCAAAACCTATAGGTTAGCTGCAAGTTTCAAAACTCTCTATTCACTACAATATATACAATGATAGTCTAAAACTAATAGACATTACAAGCTTATACTTGTTTATATATATTTCATACTTCCCCTAAAAAGTATGCATCTATAAAATCATTTGGGATTTAACCATATGAATCAAATAGCTTGAAAATGTTTGTCCTCTTTGACAAGGGAATAATCAGAAATGAGAATAAATATTTATACAAGAAGGTATTAGCTGCATAATTATTTATAATGACTACTCCCCCAAAAGAAATAGTTTAATCTAGCACAGAGAAAATATTGAAATAAATGATACTATGTAAAATATATTAATTGTAAAATATTATGCAGTCATTAAAAATAATGCTTAAAAAGAGTTTTCATTGGTTCAAGGAAATGTCTCTGGTAAGAAATGGAATTAAAAACAGTAAATTCAAAATCATACAAAGAGATCTAACTTGCTATAAATATATGCAAGACTGAAAGGAAATACGTCAAAATATCAACAGGGATTCACTCAAGGAGGTGGAATTATTGAGATTATTCCTTTCTTCTTTTATCTATTTTTCTACTATTATTTATAACATATACTTAAGGTATGTTAAATTTGTAAGCGGGAAAGTAAAAATTGGAAATATATTGCTACATGAAATATTCATATGACTGTTTCTTCGCTAAGTATTTTAAACACAAAATTTGCCTCAATATTCATTATTTTCAGCCTCTTTATAAATTCCACTGAAAATTTTATTCAAGCAATCTTTGATCTGTAACATTTATTAATAATGCACCCCAAAGGATCATTTTCTCTGTTAAACATTTTATGAATTTCTGTTCAAAAAGAATACACAAAGTACAATAATCTTTTCATTTGCTTGGTGAGAAGAGACTAGTGATAATTTGGGGGATTAGCCTGCTTTTTCTTCTCCTTCCTACATGTATTATGCATTAGCCAAGAAATTGCCTAGAAACAGGGAACAGCCTTTGTAACTAAATGGCTTAAACATTCACTTGAACTAAGTATTAGAGTTTCTGGGGTTTAAGTATTGTTTTAGTTTCAAATAAAAATGATAAGCACTTTTAATATTAGTGGTTTTCACCCAGATCCCAGCCCGTTATGTTTCTGGCATATTCGATGGACCCAGTCATTCGAAGCTGAGTTTAGAAAACCACATACTCACATATCATGAATATTAGCTGGGGACAGCCAAATGTTGGTGCTTGAGGGCTTCCCCTGCTTTAATTTATTCTACTCTGTGTTGTGACATTTCCAGGGGATCTCAACCCACTTGAAACAAAAATCCTGCAAGTGTAATACTGCTTTTTAGTGCCTCATTAGCCTTCCCTATCTGTGGATTTCACATATACCAATACAGCCAACTACAGATTGAAAATATTTGGGAAAACAATTGTGTCTATTTGCAGACTTCTTTTCTTATTATAATTCCCCAAACAACACAGTATAAAAATTGTCTATACTGCATTAGGTATTATAAGTAATCTAGAAATTACTCGAAGTATACACAGGAGGATGTTTGTAAGTATTATGCAAATACCGCAACATTTGATCTAAGGGACTTGAACACCTTAGGGCAGGGGGTGCTCCTGGAACTAATCTACCTGGGGAACCTAGGGAGGACCACACTCCCTTTCCCACTCCACTGAGCAGATGACCGTGATAAGACAAACCCCAAACGAGTGCTCAACTCTGTGAAGGAACCAAGAACAGCTACCACCCTCGTAAGGAGCACTGCTGTGCAAGTGTCTCCAGGGACCTTGTTTCCTGGCAAGAATGACAGGCAGAACAACCAGGGTGAGGAACCAGGTTCGAGAAGAGGCTAGAAAGATGGCTTTCATTTCCTCTTCTCCCCATTCTGAAAAGGGTTAAAAGTATTTTCCAGTGACATCTAAACAGGGATACTTATTGTTCTCTTTGTAGTTAAAATCAAAAGTAACCAACTTAGAAATGGGCTAGTAAACATTTGAACTGATATTTTAGGGTGTAATACAAAGTAGTTGAGCCTATGTATTAAAGTCTTAAGAAAAAAGAACATAAAATGATAGTATTCGCAGTCAAGATCAAAAGGTTGTTATTAAAGTTATATGAGTCATTTAGACAGATATATAGATATCAAGTTCTGAAAACAGTTCTAGTAAAATGTTGGTGGTGGTTGTTATTGGCTAAGCCTGAGCTTGGAATTCTCTCTTTCCTGACTTTTATATACCTTGAGCGACATTTAATTGGTAATCAGGTACTTGTTTATTACATCTCCTATCTTGTTATTTAATAGCTAAATTAGCTTTGCTTTTCAAAGTAGATTTTAAAATGCAAGAAAGAAATCTTCTATTACTACTACCAATTACTACTTTCATATAAAGTAATAAGAAGACATACCCATTGGTCGTTGAATGGATAAATTGGATGATATAAAGCACTTTGACCAGCACCCTGCATATGGTGGTCAGTAAGAGTTAACTAATATTATTGTAAAGTATATTTTCTGATTAGTTAATAGACATAAAATGTGTATTTAAGTTACATTTAATTGGAATTGGATTTTTATAAATTTGAAACACACTAGGGGGTATATGTATTCTTCCTTCTAAAATGATATCTTTTAGAACAATCAGTGTCAACATATTATTTGAACCTATACATATATGTGTGTGTGTGAATAATAAACATTAGAAATGAATCTATGAATAATATGAATAAGCACTTTGCTCCTCAACTATTACAATTTAAATAATATTTGTTTCTTTTAATCTTTTAAAATTTATTTTCATTGTTTTAGCTAATCATTTAGATAATCCAATCTCTTGATATTTTCACTTGGGAAAGCTAAATATTCATTCCAACAGTGTAATTAAACATTTACAATTTTGAGAACAAAGAGCTTCTGTTAAATTCAAATTATTATTTTAAGTATTATTAATAATTAAGAATAATTAATGCAACTCCAAGTTTAAAGTAATGAAATTCTGTGGAGAAATCAATTTCCATTAGAGTAGTTAGTTGTGGTACATAATACTAAATAAAATAGGTAAAAAAATTAAAATATAATTTATCTATTTTTTGTACTTAGATAATGGTTAGAATTTGTGTTTCAGTTAATTATATCAAAATATTTTGTAACTTGGCATAGTTTAAGAATAATACTAATTAGATGGCTAAATTATTCTTAGTAAAATTTTAATTTTTAATAGCATTGCATGTAAATGTGTTTTTTTTGCTTTGTTTCAAATTATTGTGTCCTAAAATTTATAAGCAATTGATTTCATAGAAATTTTGTGTTAATTGTTAAACGTGGATTAATTTATTTCATCCCTATAAGAATCCTTTGAGAAGATGCTGCTATTTTCTCATTTTACAAATAAAGAAATGAAAACTTAGAGATAAAGAAGGGACAACACCATATAAGTTTCTCCTTTTTTTGAAAGTGGAAAAACAGATAAAAGTTATTGAAATATTAGCTCATTAGATCTCTGACACATTCTCTTGCAATTCAGGATAATGTACAAAAGTTTGCACCACAGCATCATCAAAAACTCACACCCCTATTCCCTTGTCATAGTAATCATTTACTGGGCAAATGAATTAACAGTATGCTTTTACAATGAAATCATAACCCAGTTTTTTGCTTAAACAAAGCTTTTTGGCTAGGATCTAAAACATTCACCAAATGTTTGTGTGGTTTAGAGAGAGACTAATAGTTGTATGACTTACTGACTCTGTGACTCTTTGCAAGTGAGTTAATTTCTCCTGGTCTTACTTGTAGAATCTAAATAATAACACTTCAGAGGGCCATAGGAATTTTTAATGCAATATCTGGTACAGAGGAGAAACTGTATGGTCTTATTAAACTGCTAAAAGGTAAATCACAAGTAGATAGTTGGAACAAGCCTATATCTATTAAAGACAATGAATATATGATCAATAATCCTCTCAAAAAGAAAGCATCACACCCAGATGGGTACACTGGTGAATTCTCCCAAATATTTAAAGAAGAAGTTATACCAATTCTCTATAATCCCTTTAGAAGTTAGAAGCCCAAAGAATACTTCCTAATCCATTCTATGAGGCCAGAAATACCCTAAAAACAAAATCAGACAAAGACATTACAAGGAAAGAAAACTACAGAACAAAATCTCTCATAAACATAGATATAAGCACAATATTGGAAAATTCAATATAGTTATGTATAAAAAGAATTACATACCATGACCAAATGGAATTTATCCCAGTTATGCAAGTCTGCTTCAATGTTCAAAAATCAATTAATGTTATCCACTACAACTACAGGCTAATGAAAGAAAATCACATGATCATATTGATAGATGTAGAAAAAGTATTTGACAAAATCTGATACTCATTTATGATAAAAAAGAACAACTTCAACTAGCACCCTAAGAGAACATATTTACTCATAGTATATAATTAGTATATAAATACATAGAGAACATAAAAACCCTGTAGCTAACATCATAATTAATGGTGAAAAATTAGAAGTGTGCCCATTAAGATCAGTCAATAAAAGGACATTTGTCCCTCACAAATGTTTTTCAACATTCTGATGAAGACCTTAGCTAATGAAATGACACGAAAAAGAAATAAAAGGTATACATATTAGAAAGGAAGAAATAAAACTGTTCTTGTTTGCAAATGACATGATTGTGTGTATAGAAATTTGGAATCAGCAACCAAAACACCTCCCGATACAAATAAGTGATTATAGCAAAGTTGCTAGATATGAGGTTAACATAGGAAAATCAATTGATTTCCTATGTACTAAGCAATGAATAGGTAATTTTAAATAAAAAGAAAAGATGTTATCATTTATGTTAATGCCTGCCAACTGAAATGCTTCGGCATAAAATCTAGCAAACCCAGCATACCTATAAAATTCTTATGAAACAAATCAGAGAAGAACCAAATACATAGAGTCATATTCTATGCTCATAAATGAGAATTTTAAAAATTGTCAAGATGTCATTTCTTCACAACTTTATTTATAGAGTCAATGCAATCTCAATCAAAATTCCAGAAAGTTATTTTGTGGTTATCAACAAACTGATTCTAGGGCTGGGGTTGTGGTTCAGTGGTAGAGCGCTTGCCTAGATTGTGTGAGGCACTGGGGTTCGATCCTCAGCACTACATATGAACAAATAAAGTCCATCGACAACTAAAAAATATTTTTAAAAACTGATTCTAAAGTTTATGTGGAGAAATAAAAGTCACAGAATAGCTAACAAATTGTTGAAAGAGAAGAATAAAGTCAGAGAACTGACACTACCTTATTTCCAAACTAAATATGAAGCTATAGTAATCAAGACACTGTAGTATTGGCAAAAGAATAGACAAATCAGTGGAAGAAAACAGGGAATTCAGAAATAGACACACATAAATACAGCCAACTTATCTTTGGCAAATGAGCAAAGATAATACAACAGAGCAAAATATTCAACACACAATACCAGAATAACTAGACATGCAGACACAAAAGAGTGAATCACGATATTAATTCAATAATGTATCATAGGCTTAAATGTTAAATGCAAAACCATAAAACTCTAGAATCTAGATAACTTAGGGGAAAACCTAAATGATTTGGGGTATGGCAATGAAATTATAGATACAACAGAAAAGGCACAATATATGAAAGCTGAGCTTCATTAACATTAAAAACTTCTACCCTGCAAAACCAAATGTGAAGACAATGAGAAGACAAGCCATGAACTCAGAGATAATATTTAGGAAAGGTAGATCTGAGAAAAAAATGGGGTATAAAATATACAAAGAACTCTTAAAACTCATCATTTTTTAAAAAGGCCAATCTGATTTTAGAAATGGACAAAAAACCTGAAGAGTTACATTACCAAAGACAATATAGAGATGGTAAATAAATGTATGTAAAAAATGTTTTATATCATCTGTCAATAGAGAATTGCAAATTAAGACAACAATGATGTACCATAGCATATCTACTAAAGTGACCCAAATTCCAAACACTGACAATACCAAATGTTACTGAAGATGTGAAGCAACCAGAACTCATATTCATTACTGGTGGAAATGCAAAAGGTTTCAGCAATTTTGGAAGAGAGATCCTTACAAAACTTAACATACTTTATCCTATGATCCAGAAATTATACTTCTTAGAATGCACCCAAATGAATAAATGAATCAAAAACATGTCATCACAAAAACCTGCACATGAATGTTTATGACAGCTTTATTAATAGTTGCCAAAAACTTGGAAGCAATCAAGATGCCTTTTGATAGATGAATAGTTAAATAAATTATTGTGCATGCAAGTAAAGGAATATCATACAGACCCAACAAAGAGATGAGTAATCAAGTCATGAGAAGACATGGAGGAAATGCGTATTTGTCATTGAAAAAAAACCAGTCTGAAAACGCTACATCTTGTATTCTTCCGACTATATGATATTATGCAAAAGCTAAACTATGGCAACAGAAAAAATAAGTACTTGCCAGGGGTTGGGAGAGTGAAAGCTGAATTAGCAGAGCACAGAGGATTTTTAGGGCAGTAAAAATATTCTGAAGGATACTATAATAGTTGATATGTATTATCAAACATTTGTCCAAACCCGTGGAATGTACAAGCATGAACCCAGATATAAACTTTGGACTTTGTGTGAGGATGTGTCAGTGTATGTTCATTGGTTGTAAAAATGTGCCACTGTGCTGTTGGATGCTCATAATGGCAGGAGGTTTTGCATGTGTGGGAAAATGGGGTGAATGGGACCATCTGTACTTTCCACTTAATTTTGCTGTGAACCTAAAAGTGCTCTAAAAATGTTTACTTAAAGGAAAGATAAACCACTGCATAAAGATTAGTTCTCAGCATTATATTCAGCACAGTGGTTAATATTACATGCTCTTTAGTCAGACTGTTAAGGTTTAAATCCCAATAACACTTTCCAGGTGATTCAGTTTCTTCATGTCTGAAATAGAGATAATAAGAGTATCTATCTCAGAGTGTTAGAGAGAAGTAAATGAGATTTAAATTGCTTAGAACAGTGCATGTCTCATAAAAAGTTTGAGTTCAATAAATCTTAGCTATTATTTCTTTTACAAATTTAAAAGTGTGTTTTATCTGCACTGTCTTATTGAATCATCCTAGCTTCCCTGCAAGGTTGAAATGATTGTCCTCACCCTATAGATAAAGAAATTACAGCTCAGAGTGACTAAATGGTTGCCCAAGATCTCACAATTAGTAAATTGTGAGACAGGATTCAACACTGCTTTTTGTACTTCAAATCCTGTGCACACTGATTTCTGCTACCTTTCTGATCAACTTTCTAACCTTCAGAATATCCTTGTTTCTTCACTGCATTTGATCCTGTGTTCTTCCCTTTGCAGATCCTTAGCACAACACAGGAATCAGGTTGTGGACAAGACAGGGAGTCTGTGGAAGAACCTGGAGACCTATTCCTACAACAAGTACCACCCCATGGAGGAGGTGAGCAAGGACTTTACATGGGGGAGGAGCCGGACGTCATGATTGTTTTAAGGATGCACAAGAGAGGTTTCTTTGTTAATATCCATGTCAAAATAAGGAGTTAAAAACCTCAGTTTACATGTTTGGGAAAGGCCATAACAGGGTTTTTTTCTAATCTTAGAACATAGCAAAAGATATTGTTGGTGCATTAGTCTGCTTTTCATTACTATGATGAAATAGCTGAGGGAGATAAGCTTAACTTTTTAAAGAAGAAGTTTATTTTGCTGAAATAAATTTTAAGCCTGAAAAGTCCAAAAAGCATGGTGCAGTTTCTAGTTTAGCTGCATCTGCTCATGGTGGGTGGAAAAGGCAGGATCATATGTTGGAGGAAGACATTACATCATTAAACAGGAAGCTAGAGAGTCCAGGGGTCAGGCTTAGGCTTTTGTCACCATTCATCCCCAAGAGAGTTCCCTCCAGAGAACGGTTTTCCCTTCTTAGGGTAGAGCTCCCAATAACGTAATGACCTCCCACTAGGACACACCTCTTAAAAGTTCCACCAGCTCCCACATCACCATACTGGGGATCAAGTCTCCAATACACATGAACCCTTGGAGCACAAACAACATCCAAACCACAATCATTGAGATCCATAAAGATGGAAGAAGGACCGACCAGATAAGCTTAACCCGAAATTTCTGGCTTGACTATGTGCCATAGGAAAGCAAATTCTAATGATGGTGAAAAGGTTGTGTTATACATCGTCTCTTAGTGTTCCTTGTGGATTATTAAAGTTGTTAATTCTCAATTACTTATTCATAAAGTTAGTTCAGCAGGGTGTCCTAAGTCTTGTAGGCAGAGTAGAGTTTTAGAGAAAAGGAAAGGTGGGAGAGAAATGGTGCATGGGTTTGTTTTTCTGTTTTGTTTACAACAGTGTACAGTTCAATGTCTTTGTGAGAGCAAAGGTTATCTTAGAGTCAATCAAGGCTCTTCCTATTGATAGCCATGGTCCTCCTGGGCTGTTTCAGATCTATCTGTGGATGAGCCAGATCAGTGAGAAGCATGCAGAAGTGGTGACACAGCATCTCCTGGGAATGACATTTGAGAAAAGGCCCATGTATTACCTGAAGGTGAGTGAAAGGGCCAGAAGGGCCTTCCTTGGAGAACCCCTTCTTCATCTGAGGGTCGTGTTGACGACTAAGGAAGGGCTCTCTCAGAAATGTGGGAGAAGTTAAAAGGAGCAGAGCAGAAAGTCATTTTCCTTTCCACTCCAAACTGGGCTTTTAAAATTCCAGACATATTGATGTGTATGCCTTGATCAGGTGGGTGGGACTAGAGAGGTAGGACTAAAAGCAGCAGGCCCCAGAGGTGGCCGTTCCCACTCATGCCTCTGCCTTAGCCAGTTCACTTGCCATCTGCATTTTAAATGTTTTCTAAAGTGTTTTCTCTTTTTCTTAAAAAAAAAAAATTTTTTTTTCATAAAAGTATTTTCAAGTTGCAGACAATCTGACAATCTTCATTATTAGTTCTTTCATTTTATATTTGAAGTTACAAAGATCAAGAGAAGCAAGGTGACTTTTTTAAGGTCCCACAGCCGGATAATTCCATAGCCAGGGGAACAACCAGGTCTCCAGGTTCTCCTGCCCCTTTTGCATGTGACATGGTGAAAACTACTTGGGACTAGACAGCCACTCTTCCACAAGGCCAGGACTTCTGGGCTCCCAGTTCTGGACCACTGGTTTTCTGTCCTGGCTACACATAATAATCACCTGGAAACTGCAGAATAATTTGTTGCCTAGGTGACACCTACAGAGATGGTGGCCTATTGTTCCAGGATGGGGCCAGGCATGCTTTGAAAGCTCCCCAAGTGATTTCAATCTGTAGCTGAGTTAACAACCACTGCACACAACCAGTGGTTTTCAAACGGTGGTCCTTGGACTCACAGCATCAGTATCACCTGGGAATTGGCTAGAAAAGCATATTCTCCGGATGGGTTCTAGCCATGTGTGTTTTAACAACCCCTAATCCTGATGCACACTTGAGTTTTAGAACTACAATGTGTTTCTAACAAGCACCTCAGAGACATTGATATTGCTGGCCAAGACCACTCTTCAGGTACCTCCACCAACATAGTCTGGCATTAAGAAATAGTGTTATTTATTTTGCTGCTTTTATACTCCTTGTACAGACATGTCAATCTACAAAGCAAAACCCCAAATTGAAAGTTGTCACAACTACTGTGTGTGTGTGTATATCAGAAATAAAATTTATCCAGGGATGAAGTAGTTGGTGATGTGGAAGAACGGTGCACCTGCCTACCTGATTTTCAATAGACCCTCAACTCTGAACTAAGACAACATGACACAACATCCTCTTCCCAGGGCATGTGATAAAGCATAGAATGAGTATTTAATATGGAGGCAATAAAGGTAAACTTATAATTAACACACAAGTTCTGATAAAATAGGGCAATTATTCAAATTAGGAGGTGAATTAGGAGTTGCCCTGGAAGTTTTGAAAAATAGATGAGGTTAAGGAATTTGAATATGTTTGGTCCAGCCATATATTTATCTCAATTTTTAAGTATCTCCTGGAGTGAGAGAGCCTTCACCAGCCCAGCTTCCAGTGATTTTCAATAAAAAGCACTGGTCTAGGCCACTAACAAATGTAAAACAGATTTGACTGTTAAAGTATGGGACTAATTACAGCCCTTTCTCCACAAAGGAGAATCCACAATTGCTAGTTTAATTCCTATATGCCCACTCCTCTGAAGAAGGAGGGCATCTTTCTTGCTGAAGTGAACCAGGACTATATCCAAGAATAACAAACGTGCAGAGAAGAAAGAAGGTTGAGCTGTCTGGGCCTGGAGGGATCTCCAAGCAAAAGGAGAATTCCATTAGTGTTTCAGGAGATTGTGTATTTGATGTCTTCACAGTTTCAGGAAGGTTAAGACTGGGATTCATTTTAAATCCTTTTGATTCTTTAACATTGTCTCTTGTGAACTTTGCTACTCTGAATGAACTCTATGTATAAAACTGTCATAAGGTTTATAGGAATTTAGCCTTTTGACTTGTGGCTTTGGGGACTTATATGTTTGTCCAACATTAAGGAATAACTTAGGGTGTGGAGAAGGCCACTTTTTGGGTGGGTGTGCATGGTCCTGAGAAGAACTACCAAGGAAGTCAACAAGCAGGACACAAAGAGCATCAGGGGGAAGGGTCACATTGTTGGATGACTCCACAAACGATGTTGTCACCTTCTCGAAACCAGAGTGCAATAAGAAAGGGAGATGCAGGGGAATGAACATGAACCCTAGTTCATGTTCATGAATGAACCCTAGTTTTTCACCCTGTAACGGTGGCTTACAATAATAAATGACTATTTGGTAATCGAGCATGGATGCTCCCCCTCCACAGATCAGCCAACCATCCGATAACCCCAAGAAGATCATTTGGATGGACTGTGGAATTCATGCCAGAGAATGGATTGCCCCTGCTTTTTGTCAGTGGTTTGTGAAAGATGTAAGTGTGTTTAGTTTCTTCCTAATGGTAAAATACTTCTTAAAACACCTATTACTTCTTGGCAACTTAGAATCCATGCTCCTTTCACATGTTAACAATGAAACTCTTCACGAAACTAATCCTTTACCTCAAGTGAAATAGAGTTAGGGGGCTAGGGATACAGCTCAGTTGATAGAATGCTTGCCTTGCTTGCACAAGGCCCTGGGTTCAATCCCCAGCACCACTACCAAAAAAAAAAAAAAAAAAAAAAAAGAAAGAAAAGAAAGAAAGAGAGTTAATGAGTAGCTTTTCTGAAAAGTTAGTATCCTGATCTCTTTCTAGTACATCCAAAGTCACTTTTATTGAAGGATATACATATCTAACTATAAAGACGATACATCTTGGGAGTCATAGATGAGTTTGAACCCTGGGTCTGTCTCTTTTAAATAGTATTGGGCAAATTTCCTACACTGGGAACCCTAGTTTTTCACCTATCAAGGGTGTATGAAATGACTATTTCATGGGTTTGCCATGTGGATTAAAAAATTTGGCATATGGAAAATACTCAGCACAATGAATTTTTGTATATTATTTATACCCCTCCTTTGGGGGAGTAAGAAACCTTTAAAAGTAATCTGATACTTTTTGTGTCAGTATTTTCAGAAACCCAAATACAAATACATATTTATAATTTTATATATTTATGTGATGTATAATATTTAAAATATTATATATAATATTTTCAATTTATTTATATATGTATAGAAATAAAGTAGCCCACAGAAGTACTTCTTGAAATGTGGCCTCCAAACCAACAGCATCAACATCAACTGGGAACTTGCTGAAAATACAAATTCTTGTCTCATCTGAAATTTAGTAAACCAGAAGCTCAGGAGGAGAGGGAGGTAAAAGGAAAGCAGATAAAGCTGGACAATCTATTTTACAAGGTCCTCCAGGTGATTCTGGTGCATGATAAAGTTTGAGAACCACAACTATGAAGAATAAGATAACTAAGGAGGGGTGGGAACTGGAGGGTAGAGGTGTACTATGCAGTCATAAATTGAAATCCACAGAAAATTGTGAGGGAAAAAAACTTCTTAGAATCAAATGTTTATCTCTTAAATTTCCAGATTCTACAAAACTATAAAGATAATCCAAGAATAAACAAGTTCCTTAGGAATCTGGACTTCTATGTGCTTCCAGTTCTTAACATAGATGGCTACATCTACTCGTGGACAACTGTGAGTACCCGGGGTTGGTCCTGGGATGCGTTCATGAACTAAAGTTCCATTCGGCTCACTATTCCAACCTCCCCTGTTCTAGCTATAAAAATATCTGGTACCCCTGTAAATAAAGAAACACCACATGGGATTAAAAATCAGCTAAACATTTTTTTAATCAAAGAGTCAAAGTCAATTTTAAGATTGAGGAAACCTACAGCCTTCTTGGAGTTGAAATCCAGCAGGGAGGGTATTTTCTTTGTTTCTGACACCTTCCCAATTTTCTAGTCCAATTTTCTCCTTGACTATCTTCATGATGTTTTTGAGTTGCCCATCACTCAGTTAGAATTATATGGATATAAAACTTATGTACCAACCTGTATCTGCCTCAGATCAGTACTGGAGGCTTAAGGAAATAAATGATGTATAAAAACTAAACAAAGCTGTATTTCTCGATGTGATTATTCATGGAGGGGCAAACATCCCATGAAGTCTTTTTGTGGAGTAGATCATAGACAGCTTTGTCCTGACAATGTTTCTAAAGGTTGTCACTCCCTCTTTCTAGAGAGCACTCTTCCTCCCTCTGCTCCCCTCCCCGAAAGTCCCTTCTGGGGGGGTCTCTGTCTCTGGAACAGACTTTCTTGCCTTTGTGTGAACTGAGTCCCTCCCTCTGAGCTAGGCTGGTGAAACTTGTCTTTCTCTCCATCTCCCCTCATCAGTCATCTGCTTCCAGAAACGTGCAGAGACCATCTCTGATACACCTGGAACAGCCTTTTTCCATCTGTCAAGCTATTTCCCTTTCATCCTGTATCACTCAGCCCTTAAAAATGACTTGGAGACTTGCTCTGAGTAAGCGGGTCACGTCCACAGGCGCAGCTGATCTGCTCCAGAGGAAAAAGCCAAACTACTTCCTCCAAGTTGATTGTTTACACATTTGCATGCTTTGGGTTGTACAGATGTTTCTATGATTGGGGGTTGCTAGTCCATCTTCCAGACTAAAAATTACATGCATAGGCTTCGCCATGTTAAAAGCAAGTTTTTCCAGATAATCCTAGGAAACATTTTTCACATTCAAGGACCACCTGTCACCACTAACACTGTGATTTATGAAGCCTTGGAATGGCAACGTCCTTTTTGGTTCCTCTGTTACAGGATCGTCTTTGGAGGAAATCCCGTTCATCCCACAATAATGGCACATGTTTTGGATCGGATCTCAATCGAAATTTCAATGTGTCCTGGTGTAGTAAGTACATGTCTACTGGATGAATTGATGGGGGGGGGGGGGAAGAGGCAAGAAACAAGGAGTGAGGTGAATTACTAAAGATATCATTTTTAAAAAATTTTTACCGCTTTCTGAGCATTCTGTCCAGTTTTATTCCATGAGTTGACATTGTGTCTATAGTAAGAGTCATTGACACTCATGCACAGGACTCTCTTCAAAAACAGCTAAACAAGGACAAAGCAGACCTAGATCAGTACAAATATATCTAAAATTCTTCAGTTTGTTTGAAGATATTTAGATCATCTTAAAGAAAAAAAAAAAACCCAGAGCATTATCCTTGGAGATTATTGTACAGCAGGGAGGTAGCAATAAGCAAAGCAAACATTTTCTTCTCCTTATGGCACTTCTATGTTTCCAAATCTCAATCTGCCCAAAGAATTGGAAGCAAATAGAGGTAGGAATGGTTAAGAGCATTACACTCACCAGATGGCAAGGGTTAATATTCAGACTTGGCAGCTGAGTGGTCTTGGAAAAAAAAATCACTTCATCTTTCTGCTTTAATTTTCTCTTATGTAAAATGTGAGTCACCATAATCCCACTTTATCAGAAGGTCACCATGAGGATTAAATGGGATGCTACATAGGAGAGGCTGGGTGCAGACCGAGCATGTAAGAGGTGCTCAACTTGATTGAGTTTTATTAATGAGCTTTATTATTGTTAATAAGGAGGACTCCTTACATCCTTGCAAAATAGCTCTAATGAGACTTAAGCCAGTAAGACACTGAAGGAGCGACTTAGGCCAATAAAATTATCAGAATCAGACTTAGGCACTTGGAGACTGATTCCCAAACATTTGTTTCAGGGTCCACCTCAGGTTTAAGTGAAAGATTACCGAAATGCCATTTCATCTTTGCACTCTCTCTCCTGGGCCATGGACTTGGTTTCTAAATCCTAATGTCAGGCCTCCTACCTTTCTGAGCTGCTTTTTGCCTGATTATCCTCAGTGACTACCCAAGCTGACTGATTTACTCGGGATTGACTTAGTCAACCGAGGTCAAGTTTTGATACCACCCACAGATGCCCCAAGCAAGGATGACTCTTTGCCTTCATTCATTTCCAGACAGAGATCATGAAGGCTTCTTTGTCGTTTCTTGTACTTTCCAGGTATTGGTGCTTCCAAAAACTGCCAAGATTTAACATTCTGTGGGACAGAACCAGTATCTGAACCAGAGACTAAAGCTGTCTCTGGTTTTGTAGAAAGCAAGAAGCAAGACATTTTGTGCTTCTTGACCATACACTCTTACGGGCAGCTCATCCTCACTCCGTATGGCTACACCAAAAATAAACCAAGTAACCACGAAGAACTGGTAAGTCCACAGCACAGCTCTGTGGTCTCTAGAGAAACCCAAGGAGGCCCTCTGCTTTTCTTTTCCTCCAGCCTCCCTCGTCTTCTCTCTGCTCATCCTTATTTTCTTTTTTTCTGTGTTTCGTTCCTTGCCAGATGCCTGCTGAGAAGGCTTTGGGTTAAATGCTGCTTTACCTACATTAATTAACTACCTGTTTCATAAAGTGTCAAGTTGGGAGACATCTTAGGTATTCGCCTATAATATAAATGAGATGATTATGCTAATAATCTGCAGAAACGAGCTTTCGTTTCTGTAAATTCTCTTGAAGCTCCAATCGGCAATTACAGCTTTTGAACCATGCTTTAAAGAACTTGCCAGCTGTTAGTGGAATATGGCATATCTGAAATAACATGGCTAAATAATATCTGCTCTCTTCTCTGCTAAACACAATTCTCTATTTTCTTTTAAACTCTTTCTACATCATTTGCCGGGGAATATCTGTAAGGGGAAGTACCAACAAGAGGCGAGCTGGTGCAGGGAAATTCTTTTGTGTTTTATCCACATTCCTTTCTGAGGCTGTTTACCCAAGCCCTGGTGGGCAGAACTGCTAAAAAGAAGTGGACTTTTTGCTCTTTTGTAAACCTAAGGACAATAGTCACAAAACAAAGGGAGGGCACATACACAATTGTTGTAATATTTACTATTTTTATTTTTAATTCTTTTTTTCAATTTCTAATTGTGATAAAGTACACTTAATAGAAAATCTACCATCTTAACCGTTTTTTAACTGTAGAGACCAGAGTATTTGCAGTGGTGTGCAACCAATTGCCAGAACTTTTTCATCTTGTGTAATCAAAGCCTGGTACCCACTAAACAACAACTCTCTGTTTCCCTCTACTACCAGCCCCTGGCTACTGCCATTCCACTGTCTGTTTCTATGAGTTTGACTATCATAGATTCTTCATATAAATGGAATCATGAGTATTTGTATTTTTATAGCTGACTTATTTCACTTAGTATAATGTCATCAGAGTTCATCTGTATTGTAGGATGTTGTCAAAATTTCTTTTCTTTCTAAGGCCAAATTATATTTCATCATATGTATAGGTCAAGTTTTGCTTATCCATTTATCCACCAATGGACACTTAGGTTGCTTCCACTTTTCAGATATTGAAAATAATGCTACTATGAGTATGGGTATGCAAATATCTCTCCAAGACCCTGCTTTTAAATCTTTTGGATATATATCCAGAAGCACAATTGCAAGATTATATAATTCCATGTTTAACTTTTTGAGGAAACACTAGATGGTTTTCCATAGTGGCTGCACCATTTTATGTATCCACCATCAATGCATAGAGTTCATTTTCTCCACATTCTTGCTAATGCTTGTTATTTTCTGTTTATCTTTTATTCTATTAAAGAAGCCCCTCATTATGTGCAAATGCTGGAATGGATATGAGACAGCCTTATCTCAGAGGCCTGCTGGTTATGTTATGCTTCCTGACCCTCTCATACTGGAAGATGACCTATAAAACACAAGATCTGGATACAAAAGGAAAAGCCACTACAGATTTTTATTGGAGGGAACCCTTCCACCAGCAGTTTAAAATATCCAGCAATACTCCAGAACCTTTTGTACAATAACTTTTCCTCCCTTGGTCCAGGAAAACTTGTATTGCGGTCATTTTGTAGACAGTGGAAGTAACCCACATTTGACTAGATCTTTACTATTTACAAAGGGATTTTACAGCCACTATCTCAGTTGATCCTTACAACAACAAAATAATCTCACTTTGGAGATGTAGAAACTGAGACCTTGAGATAACTATATTTGCAGACCCCTATAGGTGGAGGCCCAGCTGGACTCCCATGACCACCTTGGTGCCATTATTCTTACACTGTCTCTCTCTATTCAGAGAGGGTTCACAACTTTTAGCAGCAATGATAATTTAGAGTCCCAGTCAACTATGTGCCATTTCTTCCTCATCGATAAGCCCTGGAAGTTTCTTCAATAAAGAAATACGCAGAGCAGAGATTTCAGTCAAGAAACTCAGAAAATTCTACATCCTCAGTTTCTGTGATTTTAGTTGTAGATTTCTACTTTCTCCTTCAAAGGAGTTGTGACAAAGCCAAGGGACTCTCCAAAGACATTATAGATTCTTAATGGGAAGGGGGTCTTCACCAACAGAAAGATCTTTGGTGGGAATGGCTTTCCACCAGCATTTATATACCCCAGTACTTTTCTTTCTTCTCTTTTTGGCTCAGGAAGACAGAAACTACATGACTATTTTGCAAGGTCTATTTTCAAAGGTTAGAAGGCCTGTGTTACTGACAGGTTATCTGGTTAGATCCCAGTGACAAAGGCTATAGAGTTAGTAAGAAGTCAGGAGAGACTTGGGGCAATCACGCTGACACTAGAGGTGGTAACTCTAAGACAAGAATGCTAGCAAATCCTTAGTACTAAACATAGAAATTGGAAAATTCTCTTGTATCTCTTACAGTCCCAGGTGCTGAAGAGTTCACATAAATGTTTAATCTAAGAATTTTCCATAATTTGTTTTTCAGTGTGAAAAATTAGCAATCATGCTTCAACCTTATTGAAGCCACTTAGTGGTGCTTTTATGTTGTCAGGGTAGGTAAGCTTTGAACAAAGACACAGAATCAAGCCAACTGCTCCAAAGAGATTTTCATTTCTAACATTATTTACAATCACCAAAGACTAGCAATTAATCTCTCTGTATTTACAAAACCAAAAACTTTTGGAAATCATGGTAAATATTACACTGCATGACAGACATTTTGGCAATCACTACGTAGGGGAAACATTACTATATATAGCTCCTTTTCTAAACTGCTCTGGCAATTAGAATAACTCTTAGGATTCTAATGTTTTACATGCTTCCATTATTTCCACTTTAATTATTTTCATATAAACCTCTTCATAACATCCCAAGCTCTGGTTCTTCCCTGCACATGCCAGGTCCTTAATCATACACCTGCCTGTGAATACATGCTTACAGGCATTTCTCTAGGCCTGGAGAAGGAGTTGCCCATCAGGTTATAGAGGTCTTTGAGTGTATATCATGTTCTACTGGCAAAGGAGTTTTTATCATTTTTACCAGGAAATACTTTTAACCTGAGAAGGGCCACAGAGGTATTGAATCTCTATGGCCTTGCAATACAGCATCAGGAGAGAGAAGTATACTCAGAGCTCCACCCTAGAGACGGAAATTGAAGTCAAAAGTCCAAGGGATTCCACAGCATCTTCTTGGAAATCACCTGATTTATAAGCTGAGGATCATTTCATATTTGTGGGTATACACACACAAACACACACACAAAAAAATATATAAACACACAAACATATATATACATATATATATATATACATATATATATGAAATATAAAATATTATATGATATATATTTTAAATATGATATATGGTATAAATAAATTATATATATATATATATATATATATATATATATATATATATCCCTTATCTGCTTTCCCATAGTAATTACTAATGGAAAATTCCTTTTTTTAAAATAATTTGGAGCTTTAATTCTTTTTTTTTTTTTGAGAGAGAATTTTAATATTTATTTTTTAGTTTTTTCGACATACACAACATCTTTGTTTGTATGTGGTACTGAGGATCGAACCCGGGCCGCACGCATGCCAGGCAAGCGCGCTACCTCTTGAGCCACATCCCCAGCCTGGAAAATTCTTAAAAAAATATAAAGTCCAAAAGTTTTGAATATTTTGTCTGTAAAGATGGGGGAGAAGACTATTTCTGGGAAGACTATTTCCTACCCTACAGCCAGGATTTGAGGAAAAGGAACTATAGAGAAAAACATAAGGCTGGCAATGGAAAGAAGAAATGATTGTCCGGGGTAAGCTCAGGGTGAGGGGAAGTAAGGAATCATTTGGATTGAAAATGTAGCCTGGGGCTAATCCATGAATCCCAAGTGAAAGGTAAGGCCCACCATGGATCAGATGATATGGAGTTTCATTCAAAGAAACAGGACACACATAGGAATTAAAAATAATTGAAAACAATTTATATCACTGCTAGACAACTCTCAAGGAACTCAGGAAAGATGTCGTTGGTAAAAATCACAGCGGTGCTTTCCCCAGGCCTCCTGCTCTCCCCTGCATCACACAGCGGATCCCTGCATCCTTTCCACCCTTCACGGTCATTTCCTTCCTTGCATTTTTCCCTCTAGAGATCTCTTTCTGAGTCTCCCCTTCGTCTTATAATTTTCTCTTCTTTCTACACTGTAAGCGATTAAACAAGCTTTATACCTTGTAGATCTTCAGCATTTTCTACCCATTATCTGAGTTTTAGGCAACACGAACCCAGGAGTTGGGGCAGACTCAGAATGATGGGGGAAAGAGAGAGAGAGAGCAGATGCACGAGCAAAGGTAGAATTCTCAGCGATGAGTGGAGAAAAGGTAAAAAGTTTGCAGAGATGCTCAGGTTAACATGTTTTTAAAATTTTCTTTTAATTTAGCCAGACCCAGAAAGTCCCAAGTTCCCAAAGGATGCTGCCCACAGCTGCTGCATATGACACACCCCCACCACTACCAACACCACCACTGACTGCCTTTTTTATTCTTCCTTTTGAATTTTCCTGGGTTTTTCCTCACTCCACCCAAGTACTCCTCTGTCATATCTTGGCATTCATCTGGGCAGTGCAGAGCCAGGAAAGGAGAGTCAGCATCTCAAACTAGGCCCAGCATTAGTGAGAATCAGGAGAGCCGATGCATCTATAAGCACAACTAAAACAATGGTGGATCATAGTACAGGCAGGAGTGACAAGGGATTGGTGGTGTTTTTGTAGAATCTAGAAAAAGTATTGGGATGCACCATTTCGTGGGTGGAATATAACATGGAGGAATCTGGGGTGGGGAATACTTAGAGGGTCTGAGCGAGGACAGATCTATGCAGTAGGATTTATCATGCCAGTAAGCACAGCCAATAGACTCAGACCTCAGTAACTGATCCCAGGAAAGGGTCTGCAGGGAATAAGACAGACCTTAGAAATCATCTGTTTCTAAGGAATTTCCAGTGGAGTAAGGTGACATGGTGGTTACAGGGACAGATGTGCCTTCCAGCTCAGAAATTCTATGAGTCTATGAGAGATGTCATCATATATCTATAAAGAAAAATAAGAGGACTCATAAGAGAGGTGTGGACAAAGGGCTGTGGGAGATTTGAGGTGTGGAAAGATAGGGTGACCAGATAAATCTCTATGGAGAAGTTGGCATCTCAGAAAGCCCTTTGAGGTTGAGTAGAATTTAAACAGATAGAGATCCCGGATAGAGGGAACATCCTGAGGAAAAGTAGAGAGACTGAGGAACCCAAGGGAAATTTGAGTTTCACTTTGACTCTAGGGTGGACGTCCAGAAGATGGTGTTGGAAAGCTGGGTTAGGGCTATACTGTAGAGGATCTCAAAAACTAGACTAAGACGTTTGTACTTAATTCAGTGAGCAATCTGGAGTTATTAGGAGCTTTTCAGCAAGAGCATGATCATAGCTCTACTCATCTGGAAGCCAGGTGGAATCAATTGGGATAAGGATTGATGAGGGAAAGAGAAACTTATTAGAAGAAGCAACAGACCAGTTCAGGTAATGAGCCTGACATATGGTCATGGTACTGGAAATGAAAGCTGGTATCTGACAGAAGGAGAGTCAAAGATATTACAGGATTCTCCGTGTATGTTAAGGAGCATGCAATGCCAGAAATAGTAAAGTCAGAACAGTCTTATTGGTGGGAGAAATGATGAAATTGAAAGTGAGTATTTTAATCTGAGATACCAACAGGCTACCCAGATGTTTATGTTCAATGGGAAGTTGGAGAGATGATCTAAAACTCTCCAGATCGATCTGGACAAAATACCAAACGCTTGGATTGTCGGATTTATTTTTAACACCAGATATCTGTCTCTGCATTTCCCACCTCCAGATTCAAGTTGGACAGAAGGCAGCAAATGCATTGAAAGCAAAGCATGGAACCAATTATAGAGTTGGATCGAGTGCAGATATTTTATGTAAGTATCTGTTTTTTTCCTTCTCAGTAGTATCTAAGGCACAAAAGAAATCAATGGAGTTTGGGTGGTGAGGTGGGCAGGAGAGGAATAGAAGAGCTCCTAGGATCAACAGGGAGTTGTACAAATCAAAATGACCAAGGATAAAAGGGAACCTCTTCAAGTCCAGAATTATACTCTCTAGGGATAAGGTATGAACTAAAGAAAAAAAAAATACAGTCTCAGACCAGAGACTCTCTGGCTCCAGTTAAAAGAGCTGGCAAGTTAGAAAGCACAGGAGTTAACAATATGGATATTGTACACTGACCCTTGGCCAGTTAATTCAATTCCATCAAGCTAAGAAAGCAGAGCAGAATGAGTCCTGGAGAAAGAAACTAAAAGAAAAGAATTTAGTTGCAAAAAGTGGGTATTGCTTCTCCCAGCCCCAACCACCACTTCCTCTGCCCTCTGGCATCCTACCTACGTAATATTGCATCATAGTTTTCTTGTGGGTTATTTTACTTCTGTTCCTATCAGTTCACTCTTGCCTTTTGCTATGAGATTAACTAGACTCTGATTCAACTGAGAAGCTCCAACCAAACCTCTGCTATGTGCCAGGTGCAGGGCCAGATTATGGGAGCAGACGAGCTAAATAAGACACAGTCCCTGCTGTGTAGGGAGAAGACAGGTCTCCAGGAACTCTTAATGAAACCACTCCCTTTTTATATTGACTGAGCTCTTATTCCCTAGGAAATCTGTCCTTTACAAGTGAGATTTCTACTTCTGTCTTCATGTTTTCATTTACAGATCCCACATCAGGGTCTTCAAGAGACTGGGCTCGAGACATCGGGATCCCCTTCTCATACACATTTGAGCTGAGGGACGATGGTACCGAGGGGTTTCTTCTGCATGAAACTCAGATCCAGCCCACCTGTGAGGAGGCCATGGAGGCTGTGCTCTCAATCCTGGATGATGTGTATGCAAAATACTGGCTCTCCAACACTGCTACAAAGGTGACATCTACCACTGTGTTGCTGAACTTGCTGTGGCTTTTCACATCTCTTCTCTAAGTGTGTCCTACTCAGGCCTGCTCAACAACCGTGATGTAGATGTGGTTAGAGGGAAGATATGTGCAGTTTTAGAGAAACCAAAACTCTAAACACCTAATTCAATAAAGAACAAACATATTTGCATTTGGTATTATTTTACCGGTAATTAATTTTTATTAATCTATAAGAGTTTGTTATTAGGTTGCTATAATAATGATGCAAACCCCTCTAAAACTCAGCAATGTACACATCTATAGGCCAGCAAGGAAGTGCTGCCATCTTGGCTGTGCTCATTACGTGTCTATGGTGACTGCCCCGGCAGCTGGTTGAACTTTGAAAGGCTAACTCTTTCAGCTGGTCTGGGATAGCCTCAGCTGGGATGAGGAACAATAGCTATGTTCGATGTATCTTCTCCTTCAGAAGGTTAGTCCAGGCCTGTCCTCATGGCTATAGTGAAGGAGAAAGCAAAAGGAGAGCATGTGCCAGTGTGCAGGCACTTTTCTGCATCCATCATATTTGCTAACATCTCATTGGCCAAAGGAAGGCACAAGGGGTAAAAAAGAAAAAAAAAAAAAAAAAAGCACAATGCAAGGAATGAAAATCTAAGGGTCATCAATGAAATTACTCTATCTGGTGTTTAGTGCCATACCCTTGAACTTCACTAGTTTAGCATTTACAGTTGGGATGAATGAGTTGAATTGGATAATTCAACTAGGTTATTATGAGTCTTATCCTGCTTTTAACCTTGAAAAGTCTGTGAGTACCAGCAGAACCCCACTGCTCTTGAAGTCTAATTAAAGGTCACATGATGAGATTCTTATAGGATCTTTCATGTTCTACTAATTTTTTTCTGATTGATGATATCAATATTCACTAAGGAAAATGAAGTAGGAATAGATTTCCTGGGTCTGGGGATTTCTTTTTTTCTCATCTAAATTCTTTGAAACTTTTTCTTATGTCTTTGAATCAGGTTCTCCCTTGATTTTGTATTAATGATTTAACAGCAGCATTCAGAATATAAGTTATATGATGTCTCTATATAAGTGTTGCTCTTTTTTTTGTATTTACTTATTAAAAAAATTGTTTTGAGATTCTACTAGGTGCATTTTCCTTGGTCCTGAGATGACAATGGTAAGTAAGGTAGATATGGTCCCTGTTTATTTGGAATTTATATTCCTGTGCATAAGATCCAGAGTAGCAGTCGTAAATAATTGGGATGGATGCTCTGCCTCCTACCAGGCAAATCCCAGCTCGAGGGAAGCCACACCAAGCAAGAACACAAATAAATAACCTAAGTATTGCAGGTTGTGACACATGCTATGAAAGAAATAAAGAATAAATAGAGAGGCAAGCAAGGGCCAGATTGTTTATAGATATATAGGCATTTAATTGTGCTATTTCATCTATTAAATTTTAAGTGCTCTTAAAGTAACATCCATGACTGTCATTTGCTATGTATCTCTATGTGACACCTTGAAATGGTGCTAAGCTCTTGTCAGGTTTTGAACAGATGTAGCTGTGACTAGCTGACAGGACATCCTTGGGTGTTCAGTCACCCATTTCCAAATTTCCTTGTTGGTCACAGTCACAATACACTTCTTGGTTTGTAACCCTTTTATTACCTCTCTTTGTCCTCTTTATTTCTTCATGTCTTGCTAGTGTGTGGCTGATAAGGGTCAGAAAGGAAAATGTCAGGGGCAATAGGGCTTAATGAATCAGAGAACAGCTATTAACATAAAAATACCAGCTCCACAATTGTGGCATTGTCGGGGCATTGTCAGGGAAAACGGTTAGGTTTCATCAATGGTCAGCCTAGAAAAGGAAACTAGCAGGACCACTCAGCGCCATATTTAAGAAGAAAGCAGGGGAGCTGTGCATAGAGACATGAATTATTAATCTTAATCTACCCTGTGCTTTGGCTTCCAAGGTCTTTTCTTTCTTTCTTTCTTTAATAATTTGGGCCTCTGAGTATTAAAAGAACCTTAACTACTAAGCTTATTATTTGATGTCTAATGATTGAACTAATGGGCAAAAAATGTTGGAAGAGAACAGATAGACGCTCAAACCCATCTCCTTGCTGAAACTTCCCACATGAATTTTTTCTGACTTCAGGACACAACCTTTGCCTCCTTGAGAGATTTGTTTCAGGGACTTTCTACCCTCTGAGGGTTTAGGGTACTGTGGGACATGACCATTTTTTTTGTTTCTCCTGATGTTTTTTCTTTCTTTCTTTTTCTTTTCTCTCTCAATGTAAAAAAAAATCCTTCAAGAACAAGGATAGAAAGGTGAATGACCACACTTGATCTTTCTTAAGGATGTTTTCTACTTTCTGGTCTAAGATAGATATCATTTGGGAAAACTTCACCACTAATACAACTAATCAATCTTTAGAATGTCCTCTTCTGTGCATTTGTCTGGGATTTAATATTACCCTACTTCAGCTTGCTACAGTTTTATAGATGTAGCAGAAGGCATAAAACTCCTAGGTCAGAGTAAATGGACAGTATTTCTCATGGCACATTAAGCATCATAAACCCTGGTACATCTACTTTGGTTCCCTTTGCTCCCAAGTTCCAAGAGGATAATGGAAAGAGCTCAGATGCCTTGTGTGAGTTCAGAGAAGTATGTGGCAAGAGAGAAACATGAGCTTGGAAATCCACTGCTTTTATAGCAAGCAGCAGGCAAGCCTAACTTTTATTCCAGAGACAGAAACTTCCTCTTCATGCAAGCTGGTCTGTTTGCAGCAAACAAAACAAAACTCCAGGTAGGCAGTGGTCAGAGTCTTGCATTCTCAACATAGCTAGCAGGATGTGTAGAAGAAAAGGAATCCATAAAGAACTGGCTCCCAGTAGACTTTTTGTATAAGGTTGAATGATATGAAGTTACTGTTTTTGTAGCTCAAAAGGGTTTTACGAACTGGTGACTTTTATATGGTTCAACTTAATATTATCTCAGTGCTAATAAAATATTTCTACAATGCCTTTTTTCTTTTTCTAGAAAGTTTTATAAGACTGTGTTTTCGGTTACAATTTCTTTCTTTCCACCAAACTCTGTCAGTGCCTTTTTTTTCCATAACTAGTCTTACAAAAGATCTAGGTCTTCCTGACCTATAGATGAATTAAGAATTTAAAATGATGCAAAATGAGAAATTCAGATGTTGTTCATGTTTCTAATTTTTCCTAAAGTGGAGTCAAAACAAGTTATAGGGTTTTTTCTACTATGTATGACTAAGTTCTATTTTCCTTTATTTTGTGTATATAATTTGAATCGCTCAAATTTATTATGGCACTAAGAGAAGCCCACTGACAAATTTTAAATTGTGATACTAAATACAAAGGAGTTTAAAAAAATAAATTTGTAATTATTCATTTCTTTTGCAATGTACAGTGATTAAAATATTGTATGTGTTATGTTGGGTTACATTCCTTAGAACCCCAAATTAGGTATTTCTGTATGTTTGAGGAAGAAGCTGGGTCAAAGAGAAGTTAGTAACATGCCTGTGGTCACTATCCTTAATAACTATTGATTGACTAGATTGTAAAGTGGGATGGGAATTTTTGGTTCTAGGCCATCAGAAGTATTCTCCAATGGATGTTGTGGGTGCTTTGACAAGAATCCTTCAAGTCCCTTCTCCTGTATCCCTTCCCATCCTTGAAGTGGGTTTTTGCCTCCAACAGCTGTGTGACTCTTTTTCTTGGGATAGTGCATGAACTTTACCTGATGCCACAGGAAGCCAGAAATATGTGGGAATTATACCCACCACCATAACCTCCAGCCCCTGCCTGGATGGTAACTGATAACACCCAGGAATATGAAAACCTAGTTCCCTTGCAGTGAAAGATGTAACTTATGTTCAGAGATTCTGTGGGATAAGGTGAAAGTTTCTCTCCAGAGAACTTTCTGGAAAATTGCACTCTTGTGTGGCTTGCTCCCTTCCCCTGTCCTGTTCCCTGCTCCCTTACCAGTCTCTCTTGAGAGCAACTTCCTCATAAAGCACTCCAACATCAATCCTCACTTCTGGAACTGCCTCTGGGAAGCCCAACCCTCTTTGGAATTATTGTGAAGACATTTTAAATTTCTTAAAGTGACCTTTAATACAAGTATCATTATTACTTAATATCCAGAATATGCCTGGGGATTCCAAATATTATATGGACAGAACTATTTTTATGTTGAAGATGTGATCATTCTAGGTCATGAGGTGTCTTGTACTCAGAGAAGCCTTTTACATGGAGAAAACAGTTGCATTTTCATTTGGGCTGCTTATTGAAGACACAGTAAAAAGAAAGATTAGCCTTTATGGACTTGTAAATTTTGAAGTAGTTGGCATTATAATAAGACTTTATGAGAAAATAATAGCCACTTATTAGAATTTTTTCACTCTGCTGTAATTGAGGCTACACAGTCTTTTCTTAGCTACTCTGAAAAAGAAATCTTCTTTCTTTCAAAGGATTCATTCATTTAAAATAATAAAAATGAATAAATAAATAAACTCAGAACAGTTTTAATGAGGATGGTGTTCACTCCCATCCTGTGGTCCTTCCCTATGGAGCTCTTATTGTGTGATTTTTTTCCTTTTTTTTTTTTTTCAAACAGATTTGAGAAAGTCAGTTCTAAAATAATTTTTCTCATCATGGTTGAACAGTGTCCTTTCTTTTCACATATATAGTGCAAAAGTAACCACAGAAATATAGAAGAGATAAAGAATCATGTATATTCATGGGTTTGAACCCACCAAAGCTCAGTCATCTAGGAAGAGGATCTGAGCAGGAGAAGCAGCAAGATAGGGTAGAAGCAGGGGGTTGAAGGTCCTGGATGCCAGATAGGAGTCTACATATTATCTCTATAGGTCATGAAGAGCACCAGCACCTGTGTACAGGGGACAGGGTTAGACACATTTCTGTAAAGACTAGAGTGAGATAATGGAAAGGGAAAGGGCAGCAATGTAGTTAAATGTACTGTGTACATGTAAATTGATTAAGACCTAAGTTGACTTGGTATCCTAGAAATGAAAACAATGGATGAAAACCACAGACCTTATTTAATAAGATTTAATGTGGCCAGTATTTGAATATGGAGATGTGAAAAAGGACGGTTCAAATTATTGAGAGTCACTGATTAGAAAAACTGTGGTATTAGAAGATTGTGAGAACGTCTCTTCAGTCATCTGTGTTTCATCTCTGACTGGAGAGGTATCATGTTGAAAATGGACTTCTAGATCCATGGAAGCCAGAAGGAGAGCAGGATGGAAAAAGAAGAAGACATTTGGCTTCAAAGAAGAAAATAGGAAATGCAGAATTGCCACCTTAAATTGTCAGTTGAAAACCAGGGTTGATTTTGCTTCTTAAATCAGGTGTCCTGTCACAGAAAACCGTCATTTCAATCTCATATTTCAAACTTCATTCAATAGGGAAACTTGGCAAAAGCTTTTTAGAAAGTTAAAAACTATAATCACTACCAGTTTCCTCTTGCACATACGCTGATTTACCCTATGACATTTACTTTCTAATTAGGTTTGCAAGTCTATCACTTTAAAGGTTGACTATTTTCTCTAAGGCTGTTGCTTCAAAGATTTGTTTTACAGCAGACTTTTTATTTCAAATAAAAATTTACCTTGAAGTATGATATATAAATCAGATAAAAACAAAACTGTCCTGCCTTATTTGGGAAGAAGGTTGGGTGGCAGGACTGGGGATAATTCCTCTCCCCAAATTTCCCTGCAGTTCTGAAGTACTTAATATAAATGTGGTCCATGGACCAATAACATTGGTCTTAAGCTAGAATCTTGGTAGTAATTCCAATTCTCAGATATTAGAGCTTTCCTTTAACAAAATCCCTAGGTAATTTGATGCTCTTGAAAATTTAGGTAGCACTCTTTTAGAGTACATAAATAACCTGGAAGTCTTTTTAAAACACACATCAACAAGTCAGTGGCAGGGCATGAGATTTTGCATGTTTGACAAGCTCCCAGGGGATGTTGAACCTGTTAGTCCTCAGTCTACTACTGAACATCAAGCATCAAGAAGCTAGAGCAACAGCTTCCTAACATTAGTGGTCATCAGAATCATCTGGAAAGGTTTGCTTAAACTTGAACTATTCCAAAGTTTCTGATTCAGCAGGTAGGGCCTGAGACTGTGCACACCTAACAAGTTCCCAGGTGGTATGGATGCTGTTTCTCCAGGAAACAGTGCCTTTATTTATTTAATTAGAATAAAAGGGTTTGTAAAACACAAGAAGAAAGATCTCTTTCCAGGAGGATCTTAAAAATCAAATTTAAAATAGAGATAAGAAAACAAATACTTCACACAGGAAATACTGAAATGAAGACCATGCGCAAGGAGCTGAAAAGAGCCATTGGTTCAGCTTCTGTGGGCTGGTGGGAGGGGCTAGGGAAAGGGTCAGCTGGTTCCCTAAAACTTGAGTAGAACTTGGAAATGTTGACTACTTGAATGATCTATGATCCCTGCAAAACACATTTTTAATTTGAGATTCCAATAACAGTTATGGATTCTCCACTCCATCATGAGGGAGGTTGGGTTGCAAAGGGAGCAATGGAAGAGGGGATAAGCCTGAACAAAACTTCCTTCAGACTAAAGAAGACACTGAAATGACAGTTCAGCCAAGCAATGCCTAGTTGTTTCTAGCTCTTTACTGGTAGAAAGTCAAGCAGCTACTGTTCCCAGTTACAGGAGGAAATCCCCACAGCTCCACTCTTGAAGGAATGAAGTTCTTAGACCCCAGCCTGAAGGAGGTACCTGCTTCCAAAGATCCAAAGGTATAATTGGGCATAATTTTGTTGTAAAAAGGGGACTGGAACCCTCAAACTGACTTAACCCCCCGCAAAAAGCAATGAATTTTTTGCTTCATCTAACCAAAAGGGTTAGAGAAATAGTGAGTTTCCATATTTAATTTTTGTATCTGATCCCTTTCCGATGTTAGTTTTATTGAAGCAGTGTCCTTCTATGGGTAACTCCCCTTTACCAGCTTTGGGTCTTGATTCTATCCTCTCTAAACCCTGGGCAGGGGAATCTCTTTTCCATTAATTCTAATAAATTTCCCACAAAGAGACTAGATGGGCCTCCTGAGGTTAAGAAATTAGAATATGCAAGTGTCCAGGTCCAGGTCACAGGCCCACTCATAGACCAGCTCCTCCAATCACACAGACTGGGACAGGAAATTAAATCAGGATGTTTGCATTGGAAGAAGAGTGAGACAATACCAGTCACTCAAAAAGCAACAGCTGCCTACTAGACCAGGAAAAACTCAAGGTCTTTCCTCAAATCTCAAAATCCCTGCTAGCAGATTCAGAGAGTCATATTCTCCAAAAAGAAAAAAAAAAGTAATTTATTTCTCAACTGTGTGCTGGGCATTCATCCAAAATTAGGTTCAAGGTCCCCCAAAGCAGAGCCAAAGTCCTATACTCATGGCATCTATTTAATTGTAGCAATCAAGTCTCTGTGACCTTACACAAATTCTTCAGGGAACTATTTTCATGGACTATTCCCAGGTTTTGTGTATGTCCAAGACACACTCAGGAAGTATCAAACAGCAAAACTTCAGAAGCCATGCTGCCCAGGTTCCAAAGTGCCACTTAGTCCCCTCATGGTTATGTGACGTGGGGCAAGGTAATGATGCTGTTTGTCACCAGCTCTGGGCCTTGAGCCTATCCTCTCTACAATCCTGGAGAAAAAGGTAAGTTAACATTTGTGTGTTCTGAATAATATTGATTTTCCAGGGCAAAGTCCCTGAATGACCCTGGACACCTCCACTAGCCACAGAGTAACTATAATTCTTATCACCACAGCATCATTTCCTGTCCCAGCACCAGCTCTCTTGGGAAATGCTATAATACAGGAGGAAAACTTTCACCAGAGTGAAGGATAAGAAGAAAAGTGCTTTGGAGGATGCTCACCAAGCTCTCCCATGTGGACATGCCTTGCTGAGGGTATGTCTGATGTGATTGTTGATGACCAAATACTCCCTCTTCTAACTCCTGGTTTTCCCAGAGCTCAGTTATTCTAGGGTCTGTAAGGTGTCTCACCTTGGCATCGCTGAAGAGGAGTTTGTTCCTGCAAGAAAGACACCTGGCATGGAAGACTGAAGTGGAGGTACTCCCCATCAGTCCTCCCCATCTTGGCTGCCTGCCAGGCCTCTGGACTACACTTAGAACCACACTTCACTGATGTCACCAGGAGGAGAGAGAAGTGTCCTTCCCCTTCTAAGAACCTTCCATTATCCGTCTCCTTATGGTCTTTTCCCTAGGCTGATCCCATAGTTTCTTCTGGTCTTCATGTTCTATCTTTCCATTTCCCTCTGTAAGACAAGTTTCTGTATCATAGCCATGAAGCACCCACATATCCAGTGAGGAGCAGAGAGCAGGTTCAGTAGATCCTTTGAAGTTATTTCAAGTTAGGATAACATGGAGAATAGGATGAGTGTGTAAGGTTATCCAAAAAATTGCTTCCAAAACAAATGAATGAGGCAGGGCTGTAAATCCAGTAGAAGGTACTAAATGTCAGGGGACCCAGTCACCTCCCTTGGGAAGTGACCTTTCTTTTGGTCTTCACTGGCTTTTTGCTGTAGGATTATCTGGATTCCTAATCTTGACAAAGGTCACCATCCAGTGAGATTATCTCTGACTGACACCAGCTGTCTCACTCCAGGTTGAGGTCCAAAGTTACCCAAGATAGATTATCTGGTCCCTGATAGGTGAAGATTTCTTGTATGTTCAGTTAATTACTCTTTATCTATTGCCTGTTATTTAATTGCAATCCCATTTGTTCTCAAGGTCATGTTGAAGCATCGTCCCAGTCCCTTAGTTTGTCTTCCTCTGCTTCATTGAGCCTGCATTTGTTCTTTTCCTGGTCCTCTTGAGGTCAGACACTGCCAAGAGAGGAGTGTTCCTGATGTCTACAGGTAGGCATGATATTATAATGACACATCTCCCAAATTATTGCTTTAAGATGACTGTGAATCTAAAAGCTTTTGACACATGACAATACAGATATCTCAGAAGATGAGATGAGGTATTCTGTTCATTTGCTCAGAAACAGTGAGGATAAATATGAGCAAATATGCTGTAAATAGTGAACACTGGCGATTATAGGTTAAGGTGACTGCAGTTCCATCTTCCTTCTTGTGGCTCATTTCTTATTCTTCCACCATTTCTTGTTTATAGCTTTCCTTACTCACTCTCATTCATTTACCTGCAATATCAAACTGAGCTCTTAAGATCATAATAGTGGCTCATTGTTAAGTCCTTGTTGATATAACATTATAGTTAAGAAGTTGGATTTTTAAGTCAGGCGACACTGGCTCAAAATCCAACCATACCCCTTAGCTAGTTTGTGTTCTGTTCACCCTTCTCTACATCCACTTTTGCCATGCCTTCATCTTAAGCAGGGTATTGTTCTTCCCCATTCTTTAATTTGGGGTTCATCCATATGACATGCTCTGACTAATTTCACATGGGTGTTGTGCTAGTTCTAAGCCAAGATTTAAGTAATCTCATCTGCCAATTTGAGGCTGTCATCCTGGGAAATAAGTACATGGCCCAGTTGGCCTAAAAAGAAAAAGAGATGCATGGAATTGAGCCTCCACTGAGTTCAGCTCAATGTGGCCAGCCTCCTGGTAACCACTGGATATGTGACCTAAAGAAGTGCTTCTGCGGATGCCTCTGAGAATCTGTGGTCCTTTGTTACACAGCACTACAACAATAGCTAACTAAACTGTCTCTCAGTTTCCTAATCTGAGAATAAAGGATCATAACTGTCATAGGGTTTTGGGGAGGAGTAGATGAGACAATGCTTATGAAGTGCTAAGCACAGTGCCTGATGTGCAAGAATCAGTCAGCACTTAGGCTATTATTATTGCTGTGTGCTTGGGTTTATATTCATTATTTCCATCTATGTTTCAGTTCTTCCCATATACAAAATGGAAATCCAAAAATATCCATGAGACCAAATCGCTTCTGCCAATAGATTAGGAAGGAAGACAAAAGGCATCTTTCCAGGAATTGATGATAATGATGCAAACAATGGACCAAAGACAAGAGCATTTGGTTAAAACCTGGGTCCAAAGGTAAAGGTTATTGGACCCTGGAATAAGTCCTATGGGTCTGTATGTTACTACTATTTTAAAGTAGTTTCTGCAATTCATATCACACTCTGTGCCTTGTCACACTTTTTTCATTACTGGAGTCCCCTGGAGGTGTGGGGCTACCACCATGACATTGTTAGAAAGGTAATGTCTGATGCTCCTGTTGTGAGGAAGGCTGTGTTCCCAATTCCTTTCATTAGGATTTCTCTCCAGGGGTAAAGACAAAGGACACTCCACACAGGTGCCACGGCAGAACCCCTGCTCCGGCTTTGTTTTCCTGGAGCCAGGCTAAAGCCAGGTGTTATCAGAGCTTTTCAGCTGTGTGCCTCTGAAAGTCCAGGGTTTTTAAAGGATGAACATTGAAACTGCTTTCAATATAAGGCAGGGGAATGAAAGAGAAGTGGAAGTACCCCTGGATGCTCTTTATAGGTTCCCAAACCAGAGCTCTGCTCATTTGCAAATATTCTCATGGCCTTTCTCTTTTCCCCAAATAGCCAGGATGCTCCAAACTTAATACCAGGCTTACAAAGAAGTCCAGCTGAAAAGGGCATCTTTAATTAAATGTTAAGATCAGTTGGATTTGGTGAGGTAGTGACAGGGTTTCATGGACTATTTTAGATCATAGAAAAAATGTGTGTGTGTTTTTCTAAGGAAAAAAAATGTATAAATTTTCAAATTTTAAAAATAGTTTTTGAAGGGTCTACAACTTCCCTTCCAAAAGATAAGAGCTACCAATTCAGAGGCACACTAGTTGAACTTAAGTAATTTGGATAATTAGCTGACATTTAATTCAGTTAGTGAAAACATTTTCTTATTCATCTTTATATAGATAATACCCCTTTTTTATTTCTAAGGAAAGTGGTTGACAGAAAAATCTGTTACATCATTCTTTTCATGATAACAAGCCTTCCCAGATGGATTTGTTCTTGTGGCCCAAATCTGACCACTAACCTGCTGTAGCCTGCAAAGCTGTTTCTCAAAGACAGTTGTATGTGCTGGCCTTTGGATGCTGTGAGTTTAAGTGGAAACCCACAGATGCTTTTCTGCATCTTCTAGTGCTTTCTTAAAACCTCTCATTAGTGATCTCCACATGCCTATAAAGTGGAATCTCAAGAAACAATTACTATGGAGCAAAAGGGCCAAAGAGCTCAGAACTGTCCCCACTCCCACGCTCTGCATGAGCATGCATGCGACTTCTGCTCCCTGTCCTTGGGTACAGTCCCTTTTGGTGTAAATAAGGTTGGCGCCTCTTCCAGAGATCCCAAGGGCAGGATCCTATTGGTGCCAGGTTCTCATTTACAGTAAGCAGAGTCTGTTTACAGCCTCAGGAGCAGAAACCGTAAGTAATGATCACAGCTCTCTACACCAGTGGCCTCCCCGACCTAGTTGCTTGTTTTTAATTAAGAGGACAATGCATGTATGTAAATGGAAGGAGACCCTCAGGGGTATACAAAATTACATACAAGAGGAAGTGAGGGGAAAGGAGGGAAAATATAAGGGGGAGAAATGAATTACAGTAGAGGGGGTAGAGAGAGAAGAGGGGAGGGGAGGGGGGAGGGGGGATAGTGGAGGATGGGAAAGGCAGCAGAATACAACAGACTCCAGAATGGCAATATGTAAATCAATGTGCAACTGATGTGATTCTGCAATCTGTATATGGGGTAAAAATGGGAGTTCATATCCCACTTGAATCAAAGTGTGAATTATGATATATCAAGAACTATGTAATGTTTTGAACAACCTACAATAAAAATTAATTAAAAAAAATTATAATTGAATAGATATACCATGTGTGGATATGAAAGATTAAAAACATGTCATCCCTGTACAGGTAGTTTAATGCTATTAAATAAAGGCTGAATTGGAGAGGGGAAAGTCAAAAAAAAAAAAAAAAAAAAAGAGGACAATGCAACACCTTTTGGTCTCCTTCAGGAATTGGTGCATTCCAATTTGGAGGGGCAAAGGAAGACAGTTCTGTGAGCCCAGGTCTCAGGTTCTAAACCTAGAAAGCCATGATGCCCAAGTCCTTGTTTTCTTGGTGGCATTGGAGGAGGCACGACAGCAGGCGCCGCGTGCAGAGGGTTTTCCAGGAGATGGCAGTGCGCTCTAAGGCTGGATCCAGGCTGTGCCTGCTTCCCTATCAACCAAAGAATATTGTAATTGAGACATAACATTATAATGCATTCCAGACCACACAGCTTCCAGTGTCACCTCAGAATGCTTCTCCCCAGTTTCAAAGTCACTGTAACCAGGATAGGGAGGTAGAAGTGAGCGGGAGGGAGCAGAGTAACAGGAGGGGGGCTTTGGAGACAAATCAGAGGAAGACACTTGGCATCACTGTGAGTGGAGTTTCACTACCGGAAGGCCAGGAGCTACCCTGATCCATATTTACGACTGTTCCCGAGTTCACCTCTGAAGACCAATAAAAGGAAACTGAAGGACTCGCATTGTCTGCATTTTAATTTCTAGGTTTACAAGAAATATTTCATTATTCTAATTCAGGGAGAAATAAAGCATCTTTCCTTTTAAATGAAAGGTCTCCTTGTTCAGGGTGAAGAGCACAGCAATTCAGTCTCTCCCCTGGGAGGCAGAATGGGCCCCAGATTCCAGGCAGTGAGGGCATGGAGACAGTGGGTGATGGGAAGAGAGAGGAGAAAAGACAACACTGGCCATTGACAGACTCTGTGAGTGTGTGTGTGTGTGTGTGTGTGTGTGTGTGTGTGTGAGAGAGAGAGAGAGAGAGAGAGAGAGAGAGAGAAGAAACACATTCAGCTTTACTACATTTCAGGTAGGGAGACCCACACACTGATCCCCAATGCCTGGCAGTGATAACCAGAAGAGACCAAGGGTTGGTAGAGGTCTTTCCCCTGAAAGGGGCCGTGGGCTAAGTTGCTGGGTTTTACAGGCTCATGTATAGGCATGAATGGATCCAATAGGATCGGAAGGGGCACTGCAGTGATGTTTCAATTTTGTCACATCATTTACAACATGTGTCCCTGCTTGGGAACCTGAATTTCTATTTACAGGGTTCTTACTGGTTTGTTTTTGCTTATAGTTCCTTGGACTTGGCCAGAGATCTTCATACAGACGAGAGAACACTGAGGTCAGCCAGGTGGACCACTTGGGAAATCTGTGCAAAGGAAACTGACATTTAAGAAGAGAGAGAGAGAGAGAGAGAGAGAGAGAGAGAGAGAGAGAGATTGAGATTGGGGGTGGGGGGAGGCCCAGTCTTTAAATGTCTTTGAACTTCTCCAGAGACTAGGTGTGGTTTTCCTTTCATTTAAGCAGAGAACTAGTTGCTTTCTGTCTTTCTTAACCTTCTCACACTGAAAATGTGTTCTATATTTCCCGCTAGTCCCTTCTTCTGTGAAGCTCCATTCCACATTCATACCTAGTTCTAAGAGCAATGCACACGTAGAATACACAGAGAAGTGTTTCTATGCTTTGCTGAAATAGTCCTTGAAATGTTCCTGCATTTGTCACAGCCAAGTGTTTTTTTTTTTTAATTGGAAAACAAAGGAAAAAAAATTAGTTTTGAGTGCTGGGGTTTTCTGTCAATCCTCTGCCAAGAAGTCAATCATTCCTGGCAGAAACCATGCTGCTTTCTAGACGAATAGGAAGAAGTGCCCATTTTGCAGAGAAGGAGAAACAATTCACCAAGGGCAGAACGAACTATTTAATGGGGATAATGGCAGCTCAAAGGAGTTCATCAATAATCAAGTGACAGAGTCAGGGAGCAGGGAGCCTGGGAGAATTAATGCAACAGTACACATTAGTATGCAGACTGAGCAAAAAGCAGGAGCACAATGAAAACTGTTTTGGGTGGTGGGGGGGACACAATATTTAGATCACCACACAACAAGTTGTGCAGAAGGAATGTAGCAGAGAACATGGAGGTGATAAAAATGATCAAGAAAACCTATTAACCTTTCTGGAGAGGCAGCAAGCTCCTAGGAAATGCACATTAATTCTCTGCAGTCTACACAATAACAGGAGTCCAAGCCGAACACACAGATAGAGCTCTATGACATGGACATGAACCAGCCCTATGAGATACCAACTACTTACCCCAGTGAGAAGAATGTGTGGTTCACCCTCCGCTCATTCTTGTTTCATTCATCTCTGTGGGTCACTTCTGCTTACTTCTTATAATGTTTATGAACCTCCGTATTGAATTATTTTCCAAATATAATTATATTCATATCCTAATCCAAGAAATCAAGCACTTGCCTGATGCTCAAATATCCCAGGTAGTTCCTATTGACCATCTGGCAGGCATGTTCTATCATTAGCCATATTTAAACTCATAAATATCAGCCAAGAAGATTGAGGAGGTGGTGCCAGGATGATACAAATTATTCATGGAAAATCATGTCACCATTGCACAGAAAGGGCACAAACCTAAAAAGCATCTCTTTCAAAGTCAAAGAGTTCAGGAGACAATGTTCCTTCTCTCTATCACAGAGAGACACATAAAGTGGGGTTCATAAGGGAACTCAGGATAACATAGCTTTTGCCTGTGAGCAAGCTTGCAGCTTTTGAACACTTGGATATTAAGAAAGAGTTAAATCTCACTGTGTAGGAAGACTGGTGGGAAAGATATTAAAATATCTTTTAAGAAAGCATATTACTGACCTAGGTTTCTTTGTGGTTCCTGTTGGTAACATTTGCCTTGAATCAGCTGACGAAACTGCAAAAAAAAATTTCTTCTGCTGTTTTTTAAGTTTAAAAGCACAGCATTAGGAGCAATCTTTGAAGTCATCTGTTCCAAACTTTAGTGTTTTAGCAGTGGAACTCTTTGTTAAAAAAAAAAAAAAAGCAAACAAAAATAAACCTTAGTGAAACTTTATACACTTAGTGTTATTTGGTTGTAGGCAGAAGAAACTAATGAGCTAATTAAAACAAAAGAAATTTACTGAAAAGATGTCAGTGTTTTTAGATGATCCAAGGGAGGACAGAAGCACAGGACATGGGGTATACAGGTAACAGCGGCAATGAATGAATTCTCTCCATTCCTTTTGCTCTTATTGTTCCAGGGGTAAACATCTGGAGAGAGAGTCTAAGTGTGGGCCACATGTTTGGCTGTACCTGGATGGTGAGAAAATTCTGGTAGAAGAAGACGCTAGCCACTATGGCTGGTAATCGGGATATCTTGAGGCTGCATTCAATATGGAGAAAATAATTCTCTGAATGGACATTAGGGTGATGTTAGAAAGGAAAAATGGGATGACTACTGGCAAGGGATTTAGGCTTGTGAGAGAGTTTTATGTGTTTAAGATGGAAGTAACCAGCTGGGCACAATGGCGCAGGTCTGTAATCTCAGTGCTCCACTGGCTGAGGCAGGAGGATTGCAAGTTCAAAGCTAGCCTCATGGATTTAGGCCCTAAGCAATTTAGAGAGACCCTGTCTCAAAAAAAAAAAAAAAATTAAAAACTAAAGATGTGTCTTGTTCACTTGCTCAGTGGTTAAGCTCCTTTGAGTTTAATCCCCAATACAAAAGAAAGAAAGAAAGAAAAGAAAAAGGAAGAACGGGGACTGAGAAGTCAAAATCAATCTCTCTCTCTCTCTCTCTCTCTCTCTCTCTCTCTCTCTCACACACACACACACACACACTCACACACACCACCACCACCACCACCACCATCACCCATTGAGTACAGCAGATGAAAGTAGTTGAGGAGAGAGGAGTGGGACCCAGATCCCCCAATCCTTACTTCTTATCTGAGGCATTTCACAATACAGAATGAAAAACACTAACTGGCTTTATCTTCTGACAATTTGGTATTATGAGATCAAATTTATTATTCCCCCAAATTTTCTGGGAATTCTATTGTGGAAGACCTTAGTGCAATCCCACATCTGTCTTTCTTTCCATCTCCAGTCTTAGAAAATGACTGTACTTCCTCACCTTCTATGAAGTTAGATGTGACCACGTGTTGGCCAAAGAAACATGAGTGAGAAGAATGAAACAGGCGGTATAGCGATACCAGATTTTAGACTATATTACAGAGCAATAGTAACAAAAACAGCATGATACTGGTACCAAAACAGGCAGGTAGACCAATGGTACAGAATAGAGGACACAGAAACCAATCCACAAAATTACAACTACCTTATATTAGACAAAGGTGATAAAAGCATACAATGGAGGAAGGATAGCATCTTCAACAAATGGTGCTGGGAGAACTGGAAAGCCATATGCAACAAAATGAAACTGAATCCCTTTCTCTCACCATGCACAAAAGTTAACTCAAAATGGATTAAGGAGCTAGGAATCAAACCAGAAACTCTGCGTCTAATAGAAGAAAAAGTTGGCTCTAATCTCCACCTCATGGGGTCAGGCTCCAAATTCCTTAATAGGACACCTGTAGCTCAAGAATTAAAATCAAGAATCAACAAATGGGACTTACTCAAACTAAAAAGCTTTTTTTCAGCAAGAGAAACAATAAGAGAGGTAAATAGGGAGCCTACACCCTGGGAACAAATTTTTACCCCTCACACTTCAGACAGAGCCCTAATCTCCAGAGTATACAAAGAACTCAAAAAATTAAACAATAAGAAAACAAATAACCCAATCAACAAATGGGCCAAGGATCTGAACAGACACTTCTCAGAGGAGGATATACAATCAATCAACAAATACATGAAAAAATGCTCACCATCTCTAGCAGTCAGAAAAATGCAAATTAAAACCACCCTAAGATACATCTCACTCCAGTAAGATTGGCAGCCATTATGAAGTCGAACAACAACAAGTGCTGGCAAGGATGTGGGGAAAAGGGTACACTTGTGCATTGCTGGTGGGACTGCAAACTGGTGCGACCAATTTGGAAATCAGTATGGAGATTCCTCGGAAAGCTGGGAATGGAACCACCATTTGACCCAGCTATTCCCCTTCTCGGACTATTCCCAAAAGATCTAAAAAGAGCATACTACAGGACACAGCATCATCAATGTTTACAGCAGCACAATTCACAATAGCTAGACTGTGGAACCAACCTAGATGCCCTTCAATAGATGAATGAATTTTAAAAATGTGGCATATATACACAATGGAATATTACTCAGCACTAAAAAACAACAAAATCATGGCATTTGCAGGGAAATGGATGGCATTAGAGCAGGTTGTGCTAAGCGAAGTCAGTCAATCCCTTAAAAACAAATGCTGAATGTCTTCTTTGAAATAAGGGGGGCGACTCAAAACAGAGCAGGGAGGAAGAGCATGAGAAGAAGATTACCTTCAAACAGGGACGAGAGGTGGGAGGGAATGGGAGAGAGAGGGGGAATTGCACGGAAGAGGGAAGGAGACCCACATTGTTATACAAAAATACATATAAGAGGATGTGAGGTAAAGGGGAGGAAAAAAGAATAAGAGAGAGTGAGAGAAATGAGTTATGGTAGATGGGGTAGAGGGAGGGGAGGGGGGGATAGGAAGGGGATAGGAAGGGCAGCAGAATACAACAGACACTAGTTTGGCAGTATGTATAAACGTGGCTGTATAATCAACGTGACCCTGCAATCCGTACACGTGGGAATAATAAGAATTCATACCCTATTTGAAACAAATGTATGATATATAATATTTCAAGATCAATGTAATGTTTTCAGCAACTAATAAATTTCTGATGTTTAAAAAAAAGAAACATGATTGAAAGGAATTTGTGTTACCTTCATGAAGAAGGTTTAAGAACCTGTAAGTGGTTAGCCATTTTCTGTCTGCTGCTGCTGGGCTCTGCAAACACATGGCAAGAGAAAGCCTCCACTGGTCAGGGTCCTTAACTATGGTGGGATGACTCCTTGCCAACCTTGCTAGAGCTATGGAGTTAAGCCACTGTTGTTTGAGGCTTGTTCATTTCTTCATTCTAACCTAGACAATTATCCATAATCTATTTGATTTTATTTTGACCTCATAGAGGAAGAATATTTGGTCTGTTCTTCCACCCAAAAGTCCTACTTAGAATCAAAGTATGTTATGTTTGGTAAAGATCTCAGAGATCATGGACTTAGCTGAGTAGAAACTGAGGCTAGGTCCATGTAAATTAGTTACATGAGTCCACTAATCTAATATAACCTCCTCTAAGGCAAAATCCACCTGTCTGCATCCTACTTTGGAGTTAGATAGATAGAGGCAGGTTCAAATTTAGACTCTTCCACTCACAAGTAATGAGATCCTAAGCAACCACTAACCCCTTTACACCTCATGATCCTTATTTGTGAAATAGGAATAATTTTTTTTTTCTGTTTTGCAAGACTATTGTGAGTATTTGAGACTGCGAATTGAAAGCACTTACCATAGAACCTGTTGTGTATAGCATGTTCAATTAAGGGCAGCAAGTATTGTTTTTAACCCTTTGTCTCTTGTTGGGCATTTCCAGAGACTAGAGGCTCGCTGCTTGGGAGCAAGCCCATTCTAATTAATAGCAGAGACTTCTTCAATAAGAACAATTTATCAAATATCTGAACATGACTATTCTGTTCCTTCAAGAGTCTTCTCTTCTCTTCTCCAATATTCCCAGTTCCATTTCTCCTAAAATGTACTTCTGGACAACCCACTCAACATTCAAACCATATTTTAAAACTCTGTCTGCAATGCCTTGTAACACCTAGGTGCTACATAAATCCTCATCCCTTTGCTTCCTGAATTCCTATTTGTATGGATTTTAAAGGACAGTACCCATAACTGAACATACCTGTGTCTAACAAGTGCAGAGCTCAGGAGGATTGACCTCTCTACACTTCCTGTTCCCTACTCTGATCTGGATACCAGACTCATAAATGCAGCTTGAAATGGCAAAGCTTTTTTAAGAAGCGAAGTCATGCTACAAGCAGTTCATGGTCAACTGAAATTTTCAATTTTTTTAACTAACCTTTGTCAAATCAAGTTTCTTTCAAGCTATTATCACCAAATCAATTGTTAACTAACTATAAAGAGTCTTTATTAATCCCATTACATATAATCCTATAGTCGTGGCACTAAGTTTACCAAAGAAACTATGAAAGAAAGAAAGAAAGAAAGAAAGAAAGAAAGAAAGAAAGAAAGAAAGAAAGAAAGAAAGAAAGAGAGTCCTGTTCTGTCACCTAACATAGTAGCTATCCCTTCTACTTTGAAGTGTCAGTATACCATCAGTACACTGCCTCATCATTAATAACTGTGTTGACTAGGGAAGAAATGGAAATCTTCAGGGAGATAGAGTTTACGAAGTGACATTCCCTAGGTATGCTATTTTCACCACTGTAATGGTCACTCATGATGTGTCTGTCAATGGCCTTTCTTGGAGAATCATCTCATCTCTTTCCCAGTTCCCCAAGGGCAGGCTTCCAGGATGTGTTCCTACAATGCCACATCTGTCCCAAACCTTTGCTCCCCAGCTAAGACTGACTGGCCAAGGGCTTACTTGACACAAGTGAGCCAATTAAAATGCCTTCTCCTGGAACAAAACATTGGGACAATGGAGTCCTAGTTCATCTCCTGAGTGGAAAGGAGAGAAAAATTCAGGACTCTGTCATGACTCCGTTTGTCCCACAGAGTGGGAAAGAGTAGAGAAGAAACCGTAGCAGGGGCCGTTGTAGAAGGGGAGGATACTGTGGCTGGCCTCTGCAGAGGCTGCCTGCAGTCCTCTGTAGCAACTTCATTCTTGGACGCACATCCTTTCTTTTATACTGTCACTTTAGTGGGAATAACTGTTACCTGAAAAGAACAGAGCCCTAATTAATTCAAGTGCCTTCTAATTTCTGTAACCCTTTAGCCATCTAACCAACCTTAAAGGAAGGTGCGTCCCTCCCCCGACTTCCATTTCATCGATTTGTTCAATTGGACTTTGTTTTTCCCATCTACACCAAGTGACCTCTGCTTGAAGTCAGGCTTCTTTAGAACAGGAACCTACAATAGAGGTCCAGATAGCATAATTTACTGAGGAGTTACTTTTTTAGGAAGTTGTAATGGCCCCAGGAAGTGAAAAAGGGGAAGGAAGGAGCTTGGGAGGAGATGGTTTGGGGTGAAGGGTGAAGTCTAGACTTGGTCAGAGGGACAGGAGGATCAAAACACAAACTGCACCACAGATAGGTCCTCCCTCAAGCAAAGGGGGCTGAATTTTTACAACCATCAAACTGATTGGCTGGGACAGAGAGGGAGGCTGGGCACAGCAATGTGCGTCAACCAATAGCATTTTCCTGGAGAAGGGGCAGCACTTCAAGCTCTTAGCCAATACTCCTAGCAGCTGGGGAAGGATCCTGAAGCCTGGTGAAAGAGATGTGGATGGGGTACTAATAGGGTCTTCAACAGTATTCCTTATTCTAACCTTGATCTAGCATGCTCTTTCAAGGACACTTTCTATCAAACCTCTCAGGACACAGAGAACCTAATAAATAATACCAGTTTTCCTTTCTGCCCTTTGTTGTTACATTTATCCTTTTATTTTTCTGTGAAATATGCTGAAATTGGCATCAGGAGCAAAAACTGTGAGATGAAAGCAACCCATTTATGGCAGGGGTGGGTGGTGGTATCTGTCATACTTCTCCACATTGTAGCAGGTACCTGGGGCTTGGCTGCATAGACCCATTTCTCCCTCTTTCCTGATGACAGCATCCCAAATTTCCTTTGTGGAAAAGTCCCATTCCCCAAAGACTGGAAGAGATTCCAGTCTGTTCCAGGGATGAACTCTGATCCGCTCAAGCTAATCTGCCCAAACCAACCACCTCTTCCTAGGCATAGCGTTGCCTCTGAGACAGAAACATGGCCCAATTTGGATCAGTAAAATTCAAGGAGACTTTTCCTAGAGGATTTGGAGAAAATGCTTCTTTAGTCCTGGTAAGACTAAGAAAGAAATATGTTCTCTCTCTCTCTCTCTCTCTCTCTCTCTCTCTCTCTCTCTCTCTCTACCAGAATGGGGGAAAGGATGTGATATTCAGAGCTGTGAAACCATTTCTGGAAACTGAGCCTGGGACCTGCCTAAAAATAAAGATCTGACACTTGAAGTGGACATAAGGTTTTCAGAACCATGGAGCCTTTGAAATTATGGTGAATCCCTGCCTTAAACTACACCTGAAGCCATATTCCCCTGAACCCTTGTGCAGTGAACTGACAAATTCCATTATTTGCTTAAGCCCATTTCAAACAGGATTGTTTTTTGAAACATAAACTATCCTAAGTGATAGACTGCAGGGAGTGGGAGAGGAATGGATTACAGTCAGGGAATGTCACCACCCACTTGTTTTTGGCAAACTTTCACGTGTAAACCCTCCCCTCAGTCACATAATTTGTTCAGATTTAAAAGCAGGAACAGATGATTCGGCATCCGTCATAACCCCCCTGCAGCATCCTGACCTGGCTGCAAGGGCCTCGCCTTCCCCCACAGGCGTCTGACTTGAGGGTTTGGTTTTCGGTGTACCAAACCATCAAAATAACACCAGTTCCCTTTGGAAGACCTCCAGTGGTCAGCAGAGCCTTGCAAAAACATCTCCTGAAATGAGCAGGAAATGACCTCTCCCCTCAGGGTCACTTCTAAAGCTTATTTGTAAGATACTTGATTGAAATGGTGCAGCACGTCCTTCTGAAACTCCTTTGGAAATAGTCCAAGTGCTCAGGAGGGCTTAGGAGTTCCATATGTCCTGTTGCGCTGGGCCTCACACTGACCTAAGACCGATTTTAGGAAGAGGCTGGGTACACGAGTCCACTCTGAGCCATGGAGGGACCACTAGGAGTCATGATCTAGTCCATTTATCTTCGGCTTCCTTCCTCTCACAATTCTTCTAGAGCCCTCTCCTATTAGGGCTGTGGAATTTGCCTCATGCCTGGAGTTATTAGTGCCCCTAGAAGATTTTTTTTTTAAATAATAATCTCAGTTATTATCGTGGTTAGATAGCTCTTTGTTTCTTTTCTTCATTTACCGTGCCTAATGCCATCTTTGACCAGATGGAGAATGCAATTAAAATAAATATAATGTAATATAAAAATAAAACAGAACATATTGCTTTTGCAGGGCAATCTGGGCCCAAGATTTTCTGCAGTGGAAATTACTGGCTAAATAAACCTATCTCCTCATTGACACAAAGCCGAGAAGAGAGATGGGTTACAACAAAAAGAAAGAAATGTGATTATTTCCTAAATCGAGGCAAGAGAAGTTTTGCCCAAATGGAAAATTATTGAAGTAGAAAGGTGATTTTTTTTCTTTTTCTTTTTACATAAACACCATCAGAAAATTCAATAACACCACAGTGCAGGTGCTACAAGGGATGATGAGATGAATAAGGAGAGTCATCTCCTTGAAGAAGTTTCCAGTTTAGTTAGGCGAGAATATAAGAACATGAAAAGAAAACAGAATTACATGGCAGGTGAACTGAATAAGGAGACTGCCATGACTATATTCTGGCCCTGGTCTTACTCCCTTGTATCACCACATGCAAAATTTGACTTAATGAGACACTCCCAATACTAAGTGGATAATGACCTGGGCCACTTCATCATAGATACTACCTCAGTAAAAAGATTTTTTTTAAAAAAAATTAGGTAACACACAGACTCAGATGTGTGAAAATAAGAATTCGTTGGAAGGATCCATGTGTATCTTATAGAACTTGACAACCCTTAGGCGCTAGGAAAAGAAAGAAATAGGAAGTAGAAAATCAGCAAAAACCTAGGGAGCTATTGTCACTCTTTCTGTGACAATGGGTCATTTGTCTCTACTTCTCCCCAAGTCCCTTCACACCAGCTTCTTTTGCACATGGTGAGCTATCACTAGCCCAACTCTAAAGCCATATCATCTTCCAGTATCAAGAATCCTAAATAACTGATCATTGCCCACACTCCCAGCAGAGAATTTCACTGGCCCAGATTGGATCAGGTGTTCATCTCTGTTCCTATCACCTGTGACCAGTAAAGGAGCTATTTATTATTCCATTCAAATATAGTTACTAGAACTCACCCATTTGGGGAGTAGACAATTGTCAGAAAAGGAGCTGGGCAGATATCCCAAAAGATCTTCTACTACAAACCTAGTTTCGATTCACTGTATTCATAGTTAGGAATTTACTACAGTCTTTCACTTAGAATATTTCTGTGATTGCAAGCTATAAGAGATGATTTTATCCTTATCTTTATGCTTTATCTCTAGTTCCCATTTCCAAAACAGGACAGCATAAACAATCTAAGTATACATAAAGTCTATATTCTCATGGAGAAAAAAGGCCTATTAATAGTCTTTAGTCTATTCAACTCTTCCCTCTTACTAACCCATATTCATACTAAGCATATCAAAATTAGTAGAGGAAAAGATTTATCTGAATGATTTTAAATTCTGGATAAATAGGTTAAAGAGCCATATTATACCTATTTCATGCCTATAGGAATATCTGAAAAGTCATTAGAAAGGGGAATAAATAAGTGTCATGGAGAAGTCTGATCAGAAGCTGAACTGTGTCATGGTTAGATATTTATGTTGATATCTTTAATTATACTTAATCAATTATTGATTTTTTATTTTTGTTACACTTGAAAATTCTGTCAATACAGGAAATTGGAAAGAACAGGTTCTAAAACTTCTCAAACACTTATTATATGCAAATCATTTTATGTAATGTAAGGATAGCACTTCATCCTTGTTTCAGTCCCATGAGGCAGATACTATTGTTATTTCGAAGATGAGAAAATTAAAGCCTAGGGAAATTGTATGGCCAATCATAGTCAAACAGCTAGTAAGCAAATAGAACAAATGGAGATTTGTCTATGAGCAGTTTTGTCCACTGCTCAACATTTGCCTCCTTACATTGACATTTCCATTAAATTTAAATATATAGTATTTGATTTGATGGTTTCAGATCCACAGAAAGAATGACAAAATATATACAAGTTCTAGGACCTACCTCTGTAATTAGTAGGTCTAACACTGCTTTCAGAAAAATCAGCTCATCTTTGCAAAAACCATTTTCTTCACTTATGATAATGGGACCCTACACATAAGATTTTCCAGCCACGGGTGCCGTGTCAAAGTCCTGAAACACGTGCAGTATCATGCAGCTTGGAAAGTGGCTTTTTCTTAGTACCCTCAAATTTCAACCTCACTCCTTTTTGTCATTGTTAAAGAATTAAAGAATAAAATAAAACAATATTCTCAGTTTCCCTGGACTTCCAATTTCTAAGGACAGCTTGGAAATTTCTGTGAAAGTTTGGTGGTACAGAAGGGAAAAGTTAGCTCTATTTTTAATAACTTGGTATTTGGGCTCATGATTGAATCATCCTTTCTCCCACTACCAGCTCCTGCTTTTGATATGTATTGCTTCTATATTCCCTGCTTCTATAGCCAGAAGCTGGGCTGTGGTCAACTTCAGAGCAGACCCCAAAGCTCTAAGCAGTCAGAGCACCCCAGTGTTTTGCAAAGCGCATCACTGCAGAATCTTGACCCCTAGGCTCCAGTCTTAACTCTGCCATTACCAATGTAGTATCTGGGGAATAGATGCCATCTCTGGCCTTTGGTTGGCCTTTGGATTGGTTAGTGAAAAATAATTATTGGGCACTTATAAGCTTTTGGGTTCATAGTCCTGAGTGAGGAAAGAACACTCCCTAAGGTTTGCCTGTTCTCCTCAAACCTTGCCAGGATGTTTTGGCACAGAGAACACTAAAATTGTTTTCTGCAAGCCCCAGTCCTTCCTGCTTTCTGAGCCTAACAGATGTGAGGTCAATATATAGGAGGGCTGCAAAGTCAGTGCAGAGCAGAGCTACTGATATTTGCATCCCACACACTTGGCACATTTCACTGTGACATTTTGTGGTTTATTCTGCATGTTTTCCTGACTTCTACTCTAAAAAGACATGAACTTTAAGGGGCTCCTTTTCATAGACAATACTTGCATGAGGAGGGCCTCTAAGCTGTACCATTCAGGTATGATATGAAGGAACTCTCTGGAACATGCAACCAGTAGTGGATTGGACACTCTGCAGCAGACTTTTATACCACTGATGTCATTCTTATGGTCAGGCAATCAGAGAGCATGACCTGGTCAGCACTTGGTGCAGGTATTTTCAATTCAAATATTTAAAATTATAGCTTCAATACTTATTTGCCATCTGATCTCAGACCATGTAATTAACCACTCTGTGCCTGACTTTCTCATCTGTATGAAGAGGATAATATGCTTTTCTACTTCACAGGATTGTTATTGAAAATAAAATGGCATATTTCGTAATCAATGCTTAACACAGTGCCTCGTACACAGAAACTCTTCAGAGTACTGCAGTTAATGTTGTTATTTCTACACATGCGCGCACGCACGCGCACGCGCGTGTGCACACACACACAAAATTAGAGAAAAAGCAAAGTTTTGATTATAAAACACAAAGGCCAATTTCCCTATTACATAAGCAAAACAATTATGTTTTTTCATTTCTTTGAGTTTTCAAGCAAAACTATGGGTATAAAATTCAGAGCAAGGCCAAATTGAATTTCCAGGAAAGCAATATCTGAGAAGCTTTTAAGCAAGAGAGAGGTTTGTTGGCTGAAAGGCATAAACACATCTTAGCCTTGGAATCAGAATGGCAGCAGACAGCATGGCTGGCCTCTGACCACTTATTAATGAACTTCCACCTGCATAAAAACCAGGATATGCCAGTCAAGTTCCACTTCATTCCGTATCTCTGCTCCCTGTTCCTTTCTTTCTTTTCTGGGTGCTTTCATGAAATAAAGATGCCATGGGTAAAATGGGAGGGATAAGGAGGATCATTTTGGATATTGTGAAGACTAATGTGTAAGATAATTTGCCAACATGCTGGGGTCACATACACAAATAGCTGTAGGCATCAGGCAGGTAAATAATCAAGTAAAATGGATTGGCATGGGACTGGGCAGACCAGAAAACATATACTCTATAAAAAAATACAACCATTACTCTGATTCAGACTACCACTGCCATGCTCAATGAAATACAATTATCTTTCCATTTATTAAAAAAAAAAGTAGAAACCCTAGATTTTTATATCCATGTTCTCAACTTTTTGTTATTGTTGTTGTTGTTGGGGATTGAACCCAGAGGCAATTTACCATTAAGCTACACTCCAGCTTTTTAATTTTGTTTTAATATAGGGTCTCACTAAGTTGCTTAGGACCTTGTTAAATTTCTAAGGCTAGTCTCAAATCTGTGATTCTCCAGTCTCAGCCTCCTCAACCACTAGGATTACAGCCATCTTAACTTTTAAAAAATGTTTTTTAAAAAATTTATTTAAGTTCTAATTAGTTACATATGACAGTAGGATGCTTTTTGACACATCGAACATAAATGAGAATAATTTCTCATTCTTCTGGTTGTACATAATGGAGGATCACACTGGTTATGTAATCATATATACACAAAGGTTATTAATGTCTGATTCATTCTACTATCCTACCCCTGTACCCCTCCCTCCCTTCACTTTCCTCTGTCTAATCAAAGTACCTCTATCCTTCCCTAGCCCCCACCTTATTGTGAATTAGCACCCATATATCAGAGAAGACATTTGGCCTTTGGTTTTTGGAGACTGGCTTATTTGACTTAGCATGGTATTCTCTAGCTATCTCTGTCCATTCACCTGCAAATGTCATAATTTCATTCCTCTTTAAGGCTGAATAATATTCCATTGTGTATGAATACCACATATTCTTTATCCATTCATCTGTTGAAGGGTGCCTGACTGGTTCCATAATTGAGCTTCTATAAACATTGATGTGGCTACATCACGGTAGTATGCTGATTTAAAGTCCTTCCAGTATATACTAGGAAGTGGGATAGCTGGGTCAAAAGGTGGTTTTATTCCAAGTTTTCTGAGGAACCTCTACTGCTTTCTATAATTGTTGCACCAATTTGTAATCTACCAGCAATGTATGAGTGTACCTTTTTCCCCACATCCTTGCCAACATTTATCAACTTTTACTTGATGGAAAATCATGCAAAAAGAAAAAAAGTATAATACTAAGTCTCATCCACAGTCATAGCCACGTTGGAACACCTGGGAGTAATCAGAGCTCAGAATTTGCAGATGATTGGTTGGGTGAAGGGAACATAGGGTGGAACTGAGACAGATTTTAGTTCCTAATGCATTGTTTTCACTGAACACATTGTGGTTAGTCACAACCTCTGAAAGGTACAAATAACTTTGAAACTTCTGCTTTCAATCCTAAGGGAATAACTAGTACTGGGCATTTCCTCCCACTATAAACAAGTATAATGATGGTCAAAACATACGAGGTGCCTGTTTTCAAGCCCTGCGCCAGCAGTGAAGGACTGTGATCTCTGAAAGAAGGGAAACACACAGGTTTTCATGTTTTTTTTCCCCTGGGACTTACTTTCCTTCTACAATGTAAAAAAAAAAAAAAAAAAAAAAAAATGGAGCCCTCATGAAGTGACAGATTTGCTGAGTTGAAAAGGCAAAGAATAAATTCCACGCTATAAGAATTTTCAGGCCATGGTGCCAAAAAAGAGGGACTTCCAAAAGGGGGCCTATGAGGAGTCTGTGTAGGGATTCACCATAGGCTTTTCCCCGGGTACGGGCTGGGTTGGAATTTTTCAGGGAAAGATTTAACTGGGTCCAGAGGACAAGTGAGAGCTGGACGGAGAAATAGGAGGTTGTTACAGTCCTAGGAAAAGGGTAGAAGGAGCTCACGGAGCATTTGGGGCATTCAGTTGAGAACCCTAAAGGGCCACACTTCAGAAGTGAGGATCATATCCTAGAGAAAGAACCACACCACAACATTAAGCTCAAAGCCAAAAAAAAAAAAAAAAAAAAAAAAAAAAAAAATAGATCTGACCTAAAAAAGAAAGGGAAAAAAAGAAAAAGAAAAACCTGACAAAACCTAAAAATATTCTCTAGGTTATTTAGCTGCTTTTCTGTAAAAGAAGGTGACATGATTTTGATCCCTAAAGTGTTTCATTGATAAGGCCCATCATACAGAACAACATTAATAGATATGGAAAGAGGCAGAAAAATGTGACTCAAAACAAAAAGCATCGTTAATAATCAACCTCCACAAGACAGGGAGAATCATGAAAGCCACTATTGTAGATGTGTCCAGAGGCTTAAGAGAAAACTTGGTCATAATGGTTGAACCAATAAGAAATGTCAGCAGAGAAGTGAAAACTGCAAAAGAATTAATACAATTCTACAACTGAAAAGTGAAATATCTAAAATAAATAATTTATTGGATAGGCTTAGCAGTATGTTAGAGTCTAAAAAAAGAATTACTGGACATAAAGACAGATCAGGAGAAATTATCCAATCTAAAAAAAAAAAACAGGATAAAGATGAACAAAGATTTACTGATCTCTGAGGCAGTAACATGTAGTATAACATATAATAACATATGTGTAAGTGGAGATTCAAAGGAGAAGGAAAGAGAAAATGGGGAAGAGTAAAAATGTATAAGAAGAATTAATACCCAAAGTTCCCCCAACATGGAGAAAAATATCAATAGATAAATCTTGACAAAAGAAAGAAAAATACCATATGTTATCACTCATAAGTGGAATCTCAAAAAGTTGATCCTATAGAACTTGAGAGCAGGGTAGTGGTTACAGTGACTGAAGATGATGGAGAAGGGAAGGGTCAATCGATAGATACTGTTATGGTTTAGATATAAAGTGTCCCCAAAGCTTACATGTGAAACAATGCAAGAATGTTCAGAAATGATTAGGTTATGAGAGGTGTAACATAATCAATAGCTTGATCCACTGATATGGGTGAACCAGGTAGTAACTGTAGGTAAGTGGGGTGTGGCGGAAGGAGGTAGGTCACTGGGGGGTGTGCCTCTGAGGTATATATTTTGTCCCTGCTGAGCTTTCTCTCTAAGCTTCCTGATTGTCATGTCCTGAGCTGCTGTCCTCCTCCATACTCTTTCTCCTTGATGTTCTGTCTCACTTTGGCCTCATAACTATGGAGTCAGCTACCTATTGACTGAGACTTCTGAAACCATGAGCACCAAATAAATTTTTCCTCCTCTCAAATTTTCCTCATCAGGTCTTTTCGCCACAGCAGAGAAAAAACTGACTAAGACAGTTTCAGTGTAATTATTTGAGGAGAGGAATAAATTCTGGTGTTCTATGGTATGGACTACAATTAATAAGATTATATTACATATCTCAAAATGAATAGAACAATTTGAATGTATTTACCATAAAGAAATGGTAACCGTTGAAGGGGATGCATTCATTAATTATTGAATCAGTCACTACTTGATGTTTGCATGAATCCTACCTCACTAATATGTACAATGTTTGTGTATCCGTCAAAAGATACATACATAAATTTAAAAATTGCACAAACACATCACACTGAACTATTGAAACCAAAGATAAAATCTTAAAGGCAGCCAGAGGGAAAAAGAAGACACCTTACATTTAAGAGAATACTAAAATGAAAAAATGACTTATTTTAGACATAAGTAAGGTGAAGACAACGCAATGCCACTATACAGTGGCCCAAATAAATAGAACAAAAAGCTCTATAGCTATGCATTTTGAAAATATTCTTTAAAAGTGTGGATAAGCCAATCCCAAATAACTAAAGGCAGAAAGTTTTCTCTGATATGCAGATGCTAATTCACAATAAGGAGAGGAGGCTAGGGAAGAATAGAGGTACTTTGGGTTAGACAGAGGGGAGTGAAAGGACAGGTGGGATATGGGGGTAGGAATGACAGTAGAATGAATCAGACATTATTACCCTATGAGCATATATGATTACACAACTAGTGTAACCCTTCATCATGTACAACCAGAAGAATGAGAAGTTATAGTTCATTTATGTGTGATGTGTCAAAATGTGTTCTGTCATGTATAACTAATTAGAACAATTTTTTTAAATCATAAAATACATAAATAAACAAAATCAATATTATCCCCCCCAAATGTGGATGAAATGAAGACATTTTCAGATGAAATTTGAGAGAACCCCAGCATATGGGTGGTATAAAAAATAATAAAGACATTGTTTTCAATCTACTTGAAGTATACCAGTTAAAAATTTTGGTCCACAGGAAGACAAGAAGAGAATATTAAATAGTAAATATGGAATTAAACATAAAATTTGTTTTTTCCTCTCTTAATTTTGTTGAAAAATAGTTCACTCTTTGAAACAAAAATGTTTACATTATATTTGATCTTTACCACTTAGGTGCATATAATAGACATGGCAAGAGGAGCACAAAAGATAGAAACAAAAGTAGAATTTTATTAAAACATTCATAAGTTTTATGTGCAGTGATAGAATATAAACTCCAAGTAGATTATGAAAAATTAAAGTTGTGTGTTTTAATCTCTAGAAAAGTGGTCCTCAAAGCTTGATTGGCAGATTAAAAGTACTAGCATCTCCTGATAACTTGCTAAAAATGCAAACTCTTGGTCTCTGCTAGACTCACTAAATCAGGAACTCTGGATAAAAGGTCTACCGACTTTTACTTTAATAAGCTTTCCAGGTGGTTTGAGAATCACTGTCTTATAGTAACCAATAATAAACCAAAAAGATTATAAAGATATGTTTCCAGGATAACAGAGAGAAATAAGCAAACCTATAGGAACATTCAACTGGTTTTATAATGCTAACATATCCTTGATACAAAATGCAAAGGACATTAATTACAAGACAACTAGAGACCAATATCTTTAATAACCATGGATGCAAAATGTCTTGAATGAAATATTAGAAAATTGAAATTAGGGAAACAGAAAAAGAATAATATACCAAGTCCAAGTGAGGTTTAGCCCAAAGATGTAAGACTGGATTAATATTTAAAAATCAATAATATAACTCACTACCTTAACAGGAAGAAAAGAATAACTACACGATCATCTTAATAGAGGCAAGAATGTCTTTGACAAAATCCAACACTCATTTGTGATAAAAAACTGTCAGGAAACTAAAAATGGATGGGAATTTTTCTCAACTTGGTAAATGGAATCCTCAAAAAGCTTGATGCTACTACCATATTCAGCTGTAATTCACTGTATCTCTTCTAAGTCAGGAGCAATGCAAATGCTCACTGTTTTTAATTTAAGTTATACTGGAAGTTTACGGCAAAAAAGAAAATAAAGGGCACAAGGATTGAAAGGGAAGAAAAGCGAAACTTAAGTTTATTCATGAATTCACATGATTATATACAATATTCTAAGTATATTCCTATATACTAATGGCAAGAAAATGAACATTTAAAAACCTATATTTAAAACTGCATCAAAAACACCAAATACCTAACAATAAATTTAATGAAAGATGTGTAAGACTTCTACCTATAAAAAGTATTAATAAAACCAGAAAAAATGGAGAAATATGCCCCATTCATGGATGGAAATATCATTATTGTGAAGATGTCAATACTTTCCAAATATTTCTCAAAATTCTACACAATCTCAATCAAGATCTAAACACACTTTTCTTTGTGAAAATTGAATAATTTATAAAATTAAAAGAAATTCAAAGGACCTAGAATACATTTAAAATATTGAGAAGATTGGGATACTTACATTACCTGTTTTCAGAACTTATTTTAAGGGTAAAATCAGCCTCAGTATGGAATTGGTATCAGGATAGACAGAAAGGTCATGAGACCAGAACAGAATCCAGAAACACCAAAAACCAACTGATTTTCAACAACGGTACTGTTTTAGTCAGCTTTTTTGCTGATATGACCAAGGACCTGACCAGAACCATTGTAGAGGAAGAAAGGTTTATTTAGGGGCTCATGGTTTCAGAAGTCTTAGTCCATAGAAGGCCAACTCCATTCCTCAGGGCTCGAGGTGAGGCAGAACATCATGGCAGAAGGGGGGGGGGTGGCGGGGGGAGGGAAGCAGCTCACATGATAATCAGAAAGCAGAGAAAGCAGAGAGACTCTACTCACCAGATACAAATATGCACCCCAAAGCCACGTCCCATTTCCCACCTTCTCCAGCCACACCCTCCCTTGCCTTCAGTCACCACTCAGTTAACCCCATCAGGGGATTAATTCACCGATTGGGTTAAGATTCTTAACAACCCAATTGCTTCTCCTCGGAATCTTCTTGCATTGTCTCGCCGTGAGCCTTTGGGGGCCATCTCACATCCAAACCATAACAGGTACCAAGGCATTTTGATAGGGAAGGGAGATATCTTCAGTGAGTGGTGCTGGGGAAAGAAGAAGACACTGTGACCTTTTCCTCTCCACAAAATTAATTCAAAATGGCATCTACATCTAAACTAAAAGGCTTACATCACAACGTTTCATGAATAAAATAGAATGCAGGGATAGTCAAAGATTTTTTTTTTTAGAGGAGATTCGAAAGTACTACTCATAAAAGAAAGGGCATTACAAAATAAAAGTCATCAAATTCAAATGTTTTTCCTCCTCAAAAAAATTACAATTAATTAGGGGCTAGGGATATAGCTCAGTTGGTAGAGTGCTTTCCTTGCATGCACCAAGCCCTGGGTTCAATCCCCAGCACCACACACAAAATAATAATAATAATAGGTAAAAAGGTGAGTCTGGGAAAATTTATTCACATTAGTTTTATCTAAGTTATTGTTCATAATTTATAAGGAACTCCTACAAATCCACATTGAAGAGATGACCAAATTTTAAAATAAGTAAAAAACGTAAATAGACATTTCACAAAAACAGATATCTGGATGACCAATAAGCATGTGGAAAAGTTCCCAATGTTATTAGTCATCAGGGAAAGGCATGAAGGAAGTGTCCAGTATAATGAAAATGTTCCATGACTACATTTGAGTGCTGTTTATGCAGGTGGGTATTTTGACAAAACTCATTTAATTTTACATTCAAGATTTATATCCCATTGTGTGTGTGTGTGTGTGTGTGTGTGTGTATTTTACCAAAATTTAAAGGTATACAAACAGTTTATTTTTTTTCTCCCCGGTTTGCTGCTATTCTACTATTTGTATATGGGTGTAGATTTTTCTTTAAAGTTTTTATTATTTGATTGTTTGTATTGTCACACATTCATTCATTCATTCACACCAACTATGTACCAAGCTTTGGGTTTAGAGACACCAACTTGTCACCAATTTTGAATACGACTAGGGGGACACGTGGTAGATTCAACTTGGGTGATGATGTGCTGACGCAGAGGAGAAATGACTGGGGCACCAACCAAGGAACCGGCATTAGAGATGGAGAAGAAGGAAAAGGAAATGAACCTGAGAGAAATGCTGCTGCTGTTATGCCATAGAGACAATTAGACATGGGACACAGACTAGGGAACGACAAAGGGAGAAACATAGAAATATCCTGGACTCCCTTGTGGAGATGGAAGTGTGTGACAGGTTTCCTCACCCATCAGAAAGGTCACAGCTGGCACTCCTGTACCAAATGATTGTTTAACAAGAAAAAAAATAGCAGACTTATTTAATCAAAGATTTATGACATAGGAGACTTCAGAAATAAAGACCCAATGACCCAGGAAAAACTGTCTATTTTAATGCTCTGGTTCAAGGAAGAATGGGTAGCATAGAAAAGTGAGTGGATAAAAAGAATACGATTCAGATAAAATGGATGAAGAACGCACACACACACACATACACACACAATGGAATATTACTCAGCCATAAAGAAGAATGAAATTAGGGCATTTGCTGGTAAATGGATGGAACTAGACTATCATACTAAGTGAAATAAGCCAATCCCCCCCAAAACTCAAAGTTTAAATGTTCCCTCTGAAATGTGGATGCTAACACATAATAAGGGTTGGGGAGGAAAGAACAGAAGTTCATTGGATAAGACAAAGGGGAATGAAGGGAAGGAAGGGGGGATGGGAATAGGAAAGACAGTAGAATGAATGAGACATAACTTTCCTATGTTCATATATGAATATATACCCAGTGTAACTCCACATCATGTACAACCACAAGAATGGGATCCTAATTAGAACACGTTATACTCCATGTATAATTATGTCGAAATGTACTCTACTGTCATGTGTACCCAAAAAGAACAATAATAAAAAAGAAAATATGACTAAATGGTAATAGACTCTGGAAGTAACCCAGCAGCACTGCCTGTTTGGATTCTTTCTGGGTTTTTGTGTAGCATTCCTCCCTCCTGGGTATGGGTCAGAACCCCTCTGGAGTAAGAGTCTTCAAAGGAGAAGAAAAACTGGCCTCCCTGGGTTCTAAAGCTTGCTTTGAGAAGGAGGATTTCTAGGATCTGTCTGGGGGAAGAGGAATTCTGGTTTCTATGACAGACAGGAAGAAGGAGGCTGGGAGACAAGAGGGCAGGAGAAGGTTGGGTAGGCCTTGCTTCCTCTTCCTTCCAGTGTCCTTCAGTTTAAAGTGTGAGTGTGACGTGGCCATACTTGGGGTTGTCCTCTTGAGTTCCAACACAGCCTTAAGTGACTAAGCTGGAAGACAACGTCCATTAATCAAGAAAGGACATGCAAGAAAGAAGTTAGGGCCGGAAAGGGCACAGGTAATGAGCTGATACAGGATGATGATTTTGGTTTTGCACAGATTGAGTGGAAGCTGCTTTGCAGCAGAAACTTGGATCTTTATTTTAATCAGTCTCATCCGTAAAATGAATTTAATTTTTCTGACCCCTTTCGTCAAGATGTTTCAAAGTGAATGGCAAAATTTTGACTGGTATTTTGAAATTAACCATCCCCAAACTTTAGATCAGGGTCTATTAAGGGCTATCCTATAGGATTAGAAAGCATTTGAATTTTGGAATCCAGCTGAACTCGATTCCAGTCCTTATACTGCCATTTAGAAACACAATGATCCTGGATAAATTAACTTATGGGTACCAGCTTCAATTTCTTCTTCAGCCAAAGGGGACAGGGAGTCCTATCTTGTAGCAGTGTGGTGAGGTACTGCGTCGGAAAGAACCTGGAATACAGTGGATGCTTAATACATTTGGTGCATCAGTAGCCTTCCTTTCAAATGAGGAGGGGATGATGTTTCTTTTACCAGTAAAACTGCTCTAGGTAAAGCTGTCAGCATTGATTCTGCTTCTTTCTCCATCCCTCTTCAAACCCTGAACTTTTCTCTCCTCTTTTCATCATCAAAATCAGCTCTCCGGAGAGGATATGACATCAGTCCTTCGCATTTCTTCACTAATGAGCTTACATCATCTCCTCCTTGGCCTGCCTAGGGGGACTTCAGGTTTCAAACCTTCCCCATAACAATAGAAAGAGTGGCTTTGCCTCTGGTTAAAAGTTCGGTTTGCTGGTTTGCTGGTTGGGAAGCTATGCACAGCAGGGCCCCTGCCTGGGACTCCTGAAACCCTGCCCATAATTCCCTCTCTTCTCTGTCTCTTTTGTCTCTGGTGTGAAGCTTAAAGTGAAGGAGAATACTGTGTTGCCATATCTACTGTACACCTGTCCCCAACCATCCTCGGAAGCTTCTCTCCTCGTCATGTAACTGCCTCCTTGGCTGTGTGGTTTTATTTTGGATTTCAATTATTTTTTTATTAGTAATAGTAATTCTCCATATGAGACAAATTGGGGGAAGGGGAGTATTTGTCTATTATTTATTACTCTTTACGCTAAATGACAGCAAGTTAATTAAATTGAAAAGTGCCCCCCCCCGGGATGTACAAGGTCCCTGGTGGTCCAATAAGGTAATAAAACCATGGTGAAACGGAAAGCATTATTGCATGCTGCTTTATTCTCATCATCAGCAGCTTCCAAATACAAATTTAGTTAATTATTGGGTGATTCAGAACAGGTTTTCTGGGAATTTAATTATCAAAATGGTCTGATGGGCACCACAGCGGCTGTGGGGCAAATGACTTGGAGTTGTCCAAGGGCCAGCAGCCTCATGTCCTGACTAAGCATGTGTACTCAGAAAGTGACTGTTGAACAAAGAAGTCTGCTGTGGTTTTATCAAAGAAAGTGTCTATCACAGCAACAACCTCTTTGAAGGGTGTGTGTGTGTGTGTGTGTGTGTGTGTGTTTCCGTGTGACCTCATTTTCTTAGCTCCTCAGCCTCCCTCCTATTAATTCATTAATTCTGTAAGTCTTTGTAAGCATCTTAAATTCCCCCAAACAATAGGACAGACATCCTCAGCATCTGAGCAACAATGAAATCAATAAAGACTTTGGAAGGGAACAAGAAGAATGGTACATGGTAATAGCAATTATTCACGGCAAGCAATCTAACCCATTTTTAATTTAATTTGGAGTGCCATTATTTCAGGATTCCAAATGCGAAGGTCATTTTAATCATGCAGATCCCATGTCTTATTGAGTTGTGGTAGAGAATTACTTTTTTGTGTGACCCCGAGTTATCAAGGACATGCTGGGCAAACAGCCAAGGTGCTATTCGCTCAATAATAATAATAATCTATACTTAAAGTTAGTGTGATGGTTATTAGCTATCGGCTATCCTGATAGGAGGAGTGTCACCCCCTCAGACCTTATAGCTGTTTGACTTAGCACTTTCTTTAGTGAATGAGAAACATCATCAAATAAACTATCTTTCTTGCATGGGAGGAAAGAAGGCATAAAACACAGACTACAAAGAGCCATGCAATAGCTAATAATATATGAAGGAGAGGTGAGTGTAGAGAGAGGGGGCCTTTGGAAAGGAGAATGAAAAGAGTCTGATCTTGCAAAGAAGGGCAAAGCCTCCCTTGCCTAGAGGATTGTCACAGAGTGAAGCAGAGCTTTATTGTGCTCTTCTCCAGAAGGAAAAGAATGCACTTACTGAAGGAAAAAAAAAGCCAATAGATACTTAAATCTGTATATAAGGTTTGCATTCTCTTCTCTAAGAGTTATCATTTGTTGAGTTCATATTATGTGCAGGGAAGTTCAAAAGTCCACTGCATATATTAGCATTATTTTTTAAAAACAAACCTGCTATATATATGACCCACATTTTATAAATGAGAAAATGGAAGCTTGAAGAGGAATATGTAATTTTGACCATAGCTAGCAAAAGGCAGTGCAGAAATACTTAATCTGGAATTCCCAGCCTCCCACTCTTCATTCTGCATCACCAACAGGCATTTTCCAACAACTTGTTAGAGGTATTTGTTGGTGGTGCTGTTTGTTTGTTTTAATAAAAAATTCAAAGATGGCCTTCCAAAATGTGTTTTTCTGGAGTTAAGTAACTTTCAAGGCTCCCAGAGAAGTACTGAGACATCCGATCATTTATTCTCTCCTTCTCAGAGTGCTCCAAATATTTAAGTATGATTTTAGAGGCACAACTAGTTAGAAAGTGGTATGTGCTGTTTGGAAGACAGGATGTTCCCTGTTTTAGCTGATAGTTACGTGGGGATGTAGATGGTGAGCTAGTAGACACTGCATCTATGCTGGGCCAGCTGTGCTAGAAGGTTTGATGACTTCTGAAACCGTTTTGCTGAGTGACATTGAGAGCCACTTACCCATCCTGTGACTACCTAGAAAGTAGGATTAATAATTTTGGTCACTATCTTTTTGGGCAAAAGAGCCAGATTAATAAAACAATACTCACACAATTGTAATTGGTAGAAAGAAAGAAAAAAGAGTTGACTTCAAAAAAAAAAAAAAACTACTTCAAAAACATTAATTCCTCCAATTTGCCTTCTAGGGAATGAAGACACAAAGACAGTCAATAATTCAAATTTACCAGTAAAATGAGAAAGTGTTATTGACCCAAAAGAGTATAGGGGTTAATTTATTTGCAAAAATCACCTCCTGCCACCAACTCTGGGTAGAAAAGAAATTATGCAAGCCTTGTGAGAAAACAGTCACCCCATTCTCTCCACACCCCAACATTTCTGTTTGCATGTTAATGAGGGGTTTTGATTATCTGGAAACCATGTTGGAAAATACTTACTAATTCTGTATTAACCATGTCAGCTCCTTAGCTTTGCAGATTTCAGAAGTGTGTATGTTCCCAGTTTGTCTATAAGAGAAGCCAGAGGGATCAAGGGGGGTATTGGCAAATATGGATGACAGTCAAGCACATTTTGCAGGTCAGGCAGAATTTTTGCAGGCCTACTTATTTATTTATTTTTTAATGATTTGCCAGCCTGGATAAATTAAATTACTCTGTGTTGATTACAAAATAGGTTAGTAGGGAAGCCCAGAGGGTCAACCTGTTCACCATTACAACTACTATTCTTTATCTCCACCCGAAATTGTTCTTTGGGGAAATTACTCTCATTTTTAATCCAATCTATAAAGACTATGGCTTTTCCTCAAATTATCCCAATAACTCAAATAAGAGAGCACTAAATTTAAGTCATGACTTGTTGACATTTGATTGGAGATTCACTGATGGGCTCATTAAGAAGCTTTTTGATTTAAAATTTCTTTGGAATGATATATATATATATATTTTTTTTTTCCTAGTAGACAATATGTCTGGCTGCAGAATTCAGATTCTTTTTAGGGAAGGAATATCTCCCACAGCTATACAGACTGAGTGGGACCATAGATGACGCCTACCCTCACACTTCCCCTAGGTAAATGGTGGAACCATCACCAGGTCCATAGGAGCCTCCCCTCTATATACACACTGAGGTGGCACTCACCTGTCCTGGCAGCAGAGCAGGGTGAGATGCTTAGGTAAGGCTGGAAACAGAATTCTAAAACAATCTGCCTCTTTTATTTTCCACAGTCAGTTCTGTTCCTCAGTTTTTTCTTCAATACTGTGAGTTCCCCCAAGCATACAACACTTACTTAGCCAATCCCTATTTTGTATAAATCAATGCAAATCCATTCCTGTTGTTTGCAATGAAATACTCTGATATTCTGTCTTTATGAAAAATGTGAAGATGAGCTGGAAGCAATGATGCTATGACCAAGGTCTAACTGGACCAGATATACGTGGGTCACTTACTTAAAAGTTTGGGCTTTGAACTCGTTTCTCCCTTGTATTGTTTTAGAAATATCTGGGGTAAAAAAAAAAAAATTACAGTGGAATTTCTCAATTAGCCACAATGCTCTTGAAGAAGGTGTCAAGTCTTAGCCTTCTCTAGTATTTGCCTTTTTGCCTCTGTACCCTGGATAGCAGCCTCAACATACAAGCCAATTCTAATATAAAAAAAATAAGCAGCAGATATGATTTCCAAATGACATTTACTATCAGTGTCCCTTCAAAAGGCAACCTGGGAAAATTATGAATGAAATAAATTTTGAATTCTGTATTAGACCATGCCAACCCCTTAGCTTTGCAGATTCCAAAATCTGTTTCCAAGATATGTCATTAGCTTTAATGTATTTTCTAACCTGATTTAGACTCTAGGCTGCTTTTTATAATTTGGGTTCATTCATAATTTACTCCTCAGGAAATTATTGTGTGAATAACAGCTGGAGAAGATCATCTTCCCTGCTCTAAGAATTGTGGTGATAATAGCAAGTTAACAAGGGCTTTCTTGGGTGTTCAGATAATAAACTCCTTGAGCTACATAGTAGTTGAGAACACAGGGAGGGGAAGGTAAGGAAAGGAACTAAATTTTCATGTATTTTTTGCCAAGCATGATGCTAGGAATTAATTCTCCACATTTTTTTAAGAGAAAGAAATTGATATTTTGAGAGCTAAATCATTTTTGTTCAATAAATATTTATTGAAGATTTAGCATGTGCCATGAACTGTGCTAAACCCTGGAGATGCAATGATGACCAAGACGCTATAATGAGGGCTGGGAATGTACCTCAGCTGTAGAGTGCTTGCCTAACATATATGTAGCCCTGTTTTTAATACCCAGTACCACACGTACACATACACATTAAAAAGAGAGAGAGAGAAAGAGCAAGAGTAATAAATGGCCGAGCCATGCATTAAACCCAGGTGCATTCATCCCTGAAGTCTGGGTCACAGTTAGTAAGTCTTTCATGCCATAGCTCCTCATTCAAGCTTTTTTCTTATGACATAAAAATAGTACCAACAACCAGAGTAGAGGCAGTTTCTTCAATGTTTTAGCATCAAGACAATGAACTCTTTACATAAATATGTGGTGTATTTTTTGCTAATTGCAATAAATTTTAAAAGAATCAAAGAAGAAAAGAATTCAATGTACACATACTTGGAGGAAAAGTCAGAAACAGAAAGAGATATGTAATCCAATATCACCTACAAAAATTAAAAAACGTGTGCACACACAAATATATATGTTGAATTTAAAGATACACATAAAGACGATTAACCTGGCTGGAAGGGTATGGTAGTGGTATGAGGATAAAAGAGGATATGTAAATAGTAAAAGGAATAAAGGAAGGAAGGAAAGAAGGGAGGGAGGAGAAAGGAAAGAATGATGGGAGGGAAAAGCATTAGTTAGCTATCATTATAATAATACTACATAGAAATTATTAAAATTTCAGTGGTTTACAACAATAAACATTGGTAAATCTGCTGGGAGATGACTGGTCGAGGCTGGGAACTTAGTCGCTACAAGTTGGATCCGGGGCCATTCCATATGTTTCTTTTCAGACTGGAAAAAGGCTTCCCAAGGTATGTTCTTGTGATAAAGGGCAGGAGCTCAAGTGGATGAACACAACTATGCTAATGCAACAGCTCTAATTTCACATTGGCCAAAGTTATACAGTTATACAGCCAACCTGAAAGTCAAGTGCAAAGAGAATGTCCTACCCACCTTGAGACTATGGCACTCCCTACAGAAAAGTTAAATATTTGAAATCTACAATAGTATCTACAATAATGATAGGTATGAATGTATGTAGATAGATGAATAGATTATTTTTACATACGTGCATATGTGTTTAAATACATAAACATATTCATTAAAAAAAAACAAGAGAAGGATCCTTGCTTAACAAATAATGATAATAAACCATGAACTAAGGAGCACGATTAATCACTCCTCTACATCTAAGTCACAAAAAAACAAAAACTACCAAACAACACTAGAACAGAAGGGAACAATAAGTGGGTAGGAAGTTCAAACTAAGCATCAGAGAAAGAGTACTGCAAATAACTTTAATTAGTCATCTCCATATTCATTATAGGGAACAAGAGTACAAAAAGAATGTTTCCCCCTTTATTTGAAATCTGTCAATATATAGGGATTTTTTTCTGTTATTGTTGTTTTGGTTTGTTTTTTCCTTCAAAGATAAGTGGAATCCACACTGCTAAATAGAGCTATGATGTGCTTCTTTTCTAAGCAATAATATAACATGGTCAAAAAAGTCAAATGTTCTGTGCTCTATGTATATGTAGATACATAGAGTCTATATGTATATGATCTTTTAAGTTCTATGTATAAAATGAGGTAAAATCCACTCTGGTTCTACTTTATTCTGGGCTGCTTAATGTACAAAAGTCAATCCTTTGCAACCAGATGTATAATTAGCATACCAGAAGGAAAATCACACGAAGAATTTACTTGGGGGCCGTTAATGAAAATGTATTAATAGAAGCAAATTCCGTTAGAACATGATTAGTACATATTTTAAACAACTTCAGTTCACTGTGACCAAAATACCTGAAAAGAACAACTTAAAGGAGGAAAACTTTATTTGGGCTTGCATTTCCAGAGGTCCAGTACATGGTGGGGATCAAGTTCATTGTTCTGGGCACAAGGTGAGACAGCACATCATGGCAGAAAGGTGTGCCTGAAAGGAACTGATCTATTGGTGGCACCTAGGAAGCAAAGAGGAAGAAGGAGGAGGGGACCACAGGGGAAATGAACCTTTCGAGGCATGGGCCCAGGGACACACCTCCCCAGCCATGTCTACACTTGTCTCTCAGTCAGATCATTCAAATATGGATGGACTGATTAGGTTACAGCTCTCATAATCGAATCAGTTCACTTCTGAACATTACTGCAATAACACAGGAGTTTGGGGTACACCTCGTATCTAAACCATAAGAGATCACATCTAAACTGAAAACTTACATTTATCCATAGACAAATCAGCAAAGTGTTGGGAAAAGATCTTTACAAAGCAATGTGGAATTGATACCTAAAATATAAGGAACTTTGCAAACAAGCAAGAAAAAGACAGGAAATCCAAAAGAAAAAAAAAATGGGCAAGAACAGGAACAGGCAACGGACAGATGGGGAAACTGAAACAGCTACCACATACATGAAAGATATACATCCTCATTAGTAATCAGAGAAATGCAAATTTCTTTTTACAAAATGAGATGCCATTTTGTAAATTTCACCCACCAGATTGGCAAAAATTAGAAAGCGTTGGCAAGGATATGGGGAAGTTTCATCCTCACTGGTGGTGAATTAAGAATTGGTGCAAACATTCTGTATAGCAATCTGGAAAGTATTTAGTGAAAAAAAAGTATGAGTAAACCCTCACAACTCAGAAATTTCCCTCAGGGGGTATGCTCTAGAGAAACGCCTACTCAGATCCAGCAGGAAACATGTTCATGAAGGATTATTGTAGCATTGTTTATGGTACCATAAAGTTGGAAGCAATCAAAGAAGCCATTAGAGAATCTAGGTAACCCTTAAATAATCCACTAGGGAAATGAAGAAGTAAAATGTGCTACATGAAGAGTCCAAAATGCTCTCTGCATGTTTCAGAATGGTCTACAGGATGCAGAAGCGATGCACTATATTAATACAGAGAAAAATGTTTAGATTTCAAAAACACAATGTTAGATTAAAAAAAAAGAAGAAAGAGAATGATAGAATACAGCACATTACCACCTACCTAACTTTAAGAAACATATTTAAGTGGCACTATTCATTCTTCTAAATAAACATTAAGAAACCAAATAAATACATGGAAAGTGGATTAAAAGGATCTGTAAAACACACTTGCAAAGGTGCTGATGGAAATGCCAGAGAGTGATTGAGGATGGAGACTAGGAGAGAAACAAAACCAAACAAGAGGACTTTGCAAGGATAATAGTGTTCCATGAATTGTCTCCACCATGTACCTTGTGATAAATAAATAGCAGTTGGGTTCCTCTCACAATTCTCTCTATTGCTTTAAAAAGTGCTGTGATCAGAAACTATCTTTTCAAGTTCATGAAGAAGTCCAACAGCAGAAAGCACACAAGAATTGAAGACAACAATGCCATTTATAGATTTTTCTTGACTAATCATTCATTTATATGCAGCCATGGGACACTGCTGATCTAGGGAGATATTGTATTGGTTTTAGCAAGTGTGCTGCAGATGAGTGATTGAACAATGGCATTTGTGTAAGTTAAATTGTTTTCTCTTTGTTCTCATGCAGTGACCATCATTTGAGGACTAAACACTCTATCAAATAGCTCTCATTTCTGACCAAATTGCTGATTGCCAGGAATTGAGCAGGCTGGAAACATTCCTACACAAGTCAGGCAGCTCCAAATCTCTCTCGATCTTCTTTTCAAACAAATGGAGATGTTGAGAAGGACATGACCCACAGATTCAGACTGACTAGCAAAGATGGCACCTCAAATAATTTTAACGAGTCATCTTCCGACTCATTATAGGGAACATGAGCATAATGCAGTTGCATTTCTCTCTTTATTTGGAATCTGTAAGTGTGCTACTTACTGATAAATATAAATGAGACTCATCCTGCAAAATAGTGCTATGATGTGGTTGTTTTCCAAGCAGAGCTCCAACATGGGTGAGAGTATCTAATGTTCTGGAGGTGGTGGTGGTAGCTGTTTTCATGGTGCTGGGGATCAGACTCAGGGAACACTAGAGGCAAGTGCTCTTCCACTGAGCTATCCCCCAACCCTCTGCTCTGGGTTCAAATATAGAGTGAGATGAGACCCTTTTACATCTGGCTCTACTCTATTCTGGGTTGCTTAATGTGCTAGTGCCAGCTTTTTGCCACTAGACGTGTATTTAGCCTATTGGAAGGAAAACCCAAAACAGGGAGTTTACATAGGAGCTAATCTGATAATTACATGGATATCTGAAAGCCAGACAGTAAGGGATAGTGAAAACAATATAATTAAATAACTTGAACAAAGCGGGAAAACTAAAGGAGTCTTTCTCTGAGACTGGAGGCTGCATAGATTTTTATCAAAAAAGGAGATCTAAAGAAAAATCTGATACAGAAGCACATTCTCTCTCAGAAGATTGATGGGAGTTCATAATCCCCAAACACCCCCCTGACCTAGTGTTCAATTTCAGGGAGAACCCAAATTGTGATTCTAACTGAAAACAGAACATTCAGGAGTTAACTTTTGGCCACATTCCATGGCAATTCTTTCAGTTCCTGAGTCTTGGGAATGGAAATAAGCCACAAAAAATTGGGGATTCCTAAGAATGATATTCTACAAATACCAATTATTTTCAGTTAGGTTTTTCTTTTCTTTTCTATTTTTGCTGCCAGTGCGGCATTTCCAATTGCCAAAATCTTCCAAGATATTTTCACAAACCACCCAAATGTTGCCTTCAAGGAGCAGGTCATCATGACCTCCAGGTCCCAGATGGTGAGGCTGAGGAGTTAAGTGAGTAGCCTCAAGCCACATACTTCATTTTGAGGCATCAGGTGCCAATATGAGATTATCTCTCCAAGTTTCTGACTCTTTGTACAGCAAATAAACCTTTTCATGGTGGAACACATCATATGGCATCTGCTATTTATACAATACAAGAAACTCTCCAGTGCAGTCTAGACCTCTTTGGATGTCACATCTGCCCTTGGAAGCATCCAGCACACGTTCATCAATGACTCTCCCACATAACATGGGGAGAGCATTACATTTATTCAGAAGCAAGCACAGGAGACTTGTAGAAAGCAGTGGCATCGAGTGGGCATTGGCAAGACTGAGAATGTCATAAGCAAACACACTGGTTCTTTTTTTCCTCCATATTTTCATTGGTTCATTGTAGTTATATATAATAGTGGAATTTTTGTTACATATTCATACATGTACATGATACAACAATATTTCCCCTTTTTTATGCTTTACTAGTCTCCCCTCAATTTTCATGAGATCCCTACCACCACCACCACCACCACCACCACCACCACCACTTTTTCCCCTCCAGCTATCACAGAGGAGAGAAAACATATGACCTTTGACTTTCTGAGTTTGCCTTATTTCTTTTAACATAATGCACTCAAGTTCTACCCATTTTCCTAAAAATGGTTTAATTTTTTCTTTAGGACTGAATAAATCTCCATTGTGTAAATACACCACATTTTCTTTATCCACTTGTGCATTGATAGCCACCTAGACTGCCCATAATATGGCTATTGTGAATTGTGCTCCTATAAACCTGGGTATGTATGTATCACTCTAGTATGCTGACTTTAATTCTTTTTTTAAAAATTGTAGTTATAGATGGACAGCATGCCTTTATTTGTTTATTTTTATGCAGTGCTGAGGATCGAACCCAGTGCCTCACATGTGCAAAGCCCAAGCGCTCTGCCACTGAGCTACAGCCCCAGTCCTGACTTTAATTCTTTTGGATAAATACCAAGTAGTGGTATAGCTGGGTCAAATGGTGATCCCACTCCTAGTCTTCAGGAACCTCCACACTGATTTTCATAGTGGCCAAGCTGATTTACAATCCCACCAACAGTGTATAAGTGTTCATTTCCCCATATCTTCTCCAGCATTTATTGCTTGTATTCTTGATGACTGCCCTTCTAACCAGAGTGAGATGTAATTTTAATTTACATTTCTTTAATTGCTAATGATGTTGTACATTTTTTTTATATATTTGTTGGTCACTTGTATTTCTTCTTTTGAGAAGTATCTGTTTAGTTCATTCACCTGTGTATGGGTTATGTAGCTTTGTTGATGGTGGTGATGGTGATGGTATGTTTTTTTTTTTTTTTGAGATCTTTATATACTCTGGATATTAATCCTCTTTCAGAGGAGTAACTAGCAAGGATTTTTCTCCCATCCTGTAGTTTTTCTCTTCACATTCTTAATTGTTTCCTTTGCTGTGCAGAAACTTATTAATGTAATGCCATCCGTTTATCAATTCTTAGTATTATTTCCTGAGCTTTAGTAGATTTCTTGAGAAAGTCATTGCCTCATGTCTATATATTAGGGTAGTTGACTCTTCATTTTTCTTTTAGGAGTCGCATAGTTTCTGGTCTAATTGCTAGGTCTTTGATTCATTTTGAGTTAACTTTTGTGCAGGGAGAGAGGTAGGAATCTAGTCTCATTCTTCTATAGATGGATAACCAATTTTCCCAGCACCATTTGTGAAAAAGACTGTCTTTTCTCCAATGTATCTTTGTGGTGCCTTAGTCAAGGATCAGATGACTCTCTTTGTGAGTTTAACACACTGGTTCTTAAAAGGTATCTGTCCTGAGGTAGCAGCAGGATGTGAACAGGAATTATATACGTGGTTGGATTCTTGGACTCCCCCATTACTGATTGAGTCACCTTGAACTTCATTTTTCTTGTCTGTAGAGAAGAGAAGATATTAAATGGATGGAGTTTTTCTATGTTCTGGGTTAAATTGTGTCCCATTCCTACCCCAAACGACCTAACCCTCAGTGCCTCAGAATGTGACCTTATTTGGAAATAGGATCTTTGCAGATGTAGTTGCATAATGATGAAGCCACTAGGGTGGGCCCTAACCCAATATGACTACGTACCTAAACAAAAAGGGAAATCTGGGCAGGGGATGTAGCTCAGTGATAGAGCCCTTGTCTGGTATACACGAGGTCCTGGATTTGATCCCCAGGACTACAAAAGTAAAAATAAAAGGGGGAAATTGGACACAGAGAGGAAGATGATATGAAGAGACAGCAGGAGAACATCATGCAAAGTTGAAGGATTAAAATCAAGAACCTACAAGTCGAGGAATGCCAGGAACTGGGAAGAGGCCTGGCAGGATCCTTCTGGTGGATTTTCAGAGAGAGCAAGGCCCTGCCATTTTCTTGATTTCAGTCTTCTAGTTTTCAGATCAGTGAGACAATAAATTTCAGTTGTTCTAAGCCACCCAGTTTGCAGTACGTTATTGCAATAGCCCTAGGAAATGAATGTATTGCAAATATTAAAAGCAATTGCCTATACAAACCATACAGCAGCCCCACAATCAATCTAAGTCCTTGTCTTCATAGAGAAGGACTTTCATGCCGAAAAGCAGACACACCTTGCTCACTTTCTCTCTTAAACTCTGCTGTGATCCAACCACATGGCTGATGCATCTCTGAATCTGCTGGAGCAGGCTTACATTCTATAAATCAGTGCCAGAAATGATCTGACCTCTGAGGGATCTCAGGGCTTAGGACTGTGGACTGAGCCACAATTAGAAGGTCTGAACTAGACCAAAGGAAATGACTGACTGAAACATAAACTGCCATATATTGGGAAGAGCTGAGAAGCTTTTCTCCAAAGAGACACTGGGACACAGTGTCAGGCCTGGCCACATTCCTGCACCCTGGGCCCTTCTCTCCCCACAGCTGGAACCTCTCCTTCTCACCTGAATCTCAGTCCCAGTCAAGGTTCTAGGAAACTGGAGCCCTTGAAGGGGGCTGTGCTCTGAAAGTCTGTTTGATGCAATGGCTGAGAATGACTCTGGAGCCAGATGGGCAAGTTACTCTTTAAGCCTCAGTTTTCTCCTCTGAAAAATGGGCATACCCCAGTCACAGGTGTGTTGTGCAGATTTGGTGAGATAAACTTGCTCAAGCTAGATACCATAACTAAAGCAATGGGTCAAGTTGAGACATCTTGTGACTATTACTTCTGATGCTATTGTCACCCCGACTGTTCTCCAGCACTGGCTGCTGACTTCCTAAAGCCCTTGTCTTGATAGCTTGCCTAATATTTAGATTCTCCAGAACTAGGACCTGGATCAGACTCTCGCTGCACCTTTTCCCCATTCCAGTAGATGGGACCTTTTGTCTGTGGCCCTGCCATTTTCCCAAAGACATCCCTAAAGTTACCCACCTGCAGGATGTCCAGATGTTTTGAACGCTGTAACCTTGGTCCCCCTCTCATGGTGTGATCTTATGAACCTCTGTGCTAACCACTCAAACAATGGCAAATGTTTGTCACCTGCTGCAGCCAGCCAGAATGGATTAGCTCCACATCTTAGCAGCTGGACTGACCCTGAGATGTCCCCCCACCCCACCCCGCTGTCTGTTCTAGTTTCCTGCAGTGAAAAGAGCCATGTCTCGGCCGGCGAGGAAGCTGCACTTTCAATATCTCCACATTAACGGGATCAGAAACACCAATTAAAACAGCTACATTCTACCTACTGAGGATCTTCTAGCAAAATTCCGTTGAAAGGAGACCTGCCGAGAATTAGTAAGTTTAATAGACGTGACAGTTTGCCCCAGACAAGTGAAACTTGACTGGCAGCGCGGGCTCAGAGTCCAATCCCGCGGCCACCCGCCGCTTCTGCAAGCGGCAGGCGGCCCAGAGCAGCGCGGCAGAAGGGTCCCCGCCCAGCCAGCAGACAGCGCCCGCCATCCCGGCTACCCTGGCGGCCCTGCTTTCGCTAGGCGAACAGCCACCCCACCCGGCTGGTTCTTAGCCACGCCGCTGCAGCCACCCGGCTTTACAAGCACCCCCGGCGGCCCTGCTCGGCGAGAAGGGCCCCCGCCCTGCCGGCAGACAGCTCCCGCCATTCCGCTCTTGTTCTGCAAGCAGCCACCCCGCCCGCTTGGTTCTTAGCCACGAGGCTGCAGCCGCCCGGCTTTACAAGCGCCCCCAGCGACCCTGCTCGGCGAGAAGGGTCCCCGCCCTGCCGGCAGACAGCTCCCGCCATTCCGCTCTTGTTCGGCAAGCAGCCACCCCGCCCGCTTGGTTCTTAGCCACGAGGCTGCAGCCGCCCGGCTTTACAAGCGCCCCCGGCGGCCCTGCTCGGCGAGAAGGGTCCCCGCCCTGCCGGCAGACAGCTCCCGCCATTCTGCTCTTGCTCGGCAAGCAGCCACCCCGCCCGCTTGGTTCTTAGCCACGAGGCTGCAGCCGCCCGGCTTTACAAGCGCCCCCGGCGACCCTGCTCGGCGAGAAGGGTCCCTGCCCGGCCAACAGACAGTTTCCGCCATCCCGGCTACCCTGCCGGTCCCGCTCTTGCCCTGCAAACACCCACCCCGCATGCCTGGGTCTTAGACACGCGGCGGCAGCCACCCGGCTTTACAAGCGCCCCCGGCGACCCTGCTCGGCGAGAAGGGTCCCCGCCCTGCCGGCAGACAGCTCTCGCCATTCCGCTCTTGTTCTGCAAACAGCCACCCCGCCCGCTTGGTTCTTAGCCACGAGGCTGCAGCCGCCCGGCTTTACAAGCGCCCCCGGCGACCCTGCTCGGCGAGAAGGGTCCCCGCCCAGCCGGCAGACAGCTCCCGCCATTCCGCTCTTGTTCTGCAAACAGCCACCCCGCCCGCTTGGTTCTTAGCCACGAGGCTGCAGCCGCCCGGCTTTACAAGCGCCCCCGGCGACCCTGCTCGGCGAGAAGGGTCCCTGCCCGGCCAACAGACAGTTTCCGCCATCCCAGCTACCCTGCCGGTCCCGCTCTTGCCCTGCAAACAGCCACCCCGCCTGCCTGGGTCTTAGACACGCGGCGGCAGCCACCCGGCTTTACAAGCGCCCCCGGCGACCCTGCTCAGCGAGAAGGGTCCCCGCCCTGCCGGCAGACAGCTCCCGCCATTCCGCTCTTGTTCTGCAAACAGCCAGCCCGCCCGCTTGGTTCTTAGCCACGAGGCTGCAGCCGCCCGGCTTTACAAGCGCCCCCGGCGACCCTGCTCGGCGAGAAGGGTCCCCGCCCTGCCGGCAGACAGCTCTCGCCATTCCGCTCTTGTTCTGCAAACAGCCACCCCGCCCGCTTGGTTCTTAGCCACGAGGCTGCAGCCGCCCGGCTTTACAAGCGCCCCTGGCGACCCTGCTCGGCGAGAAGGGTCCCTGCCCGGCCAACAGACAGTTTCCGCCATCCCGGCTACCCTGCCGGTCCCGCTCTTGCCCTGCAAACAGCCCCCCCGCCCGCCTGGGTCTTAGACACGCGGCGGCAGCCGCCCGGCTTTACAAGCGCCCCCAGCGGCCCTGCTCGTCGAGAAGGGTCCCTGCCCGGCCGGCAGACAGCTCCCACCATCCCGGCACTCCTGGCGGCCCGCCCGCTCTGCGAAGGGTTACCCCACCCGGCTCTTAGGCACGCGGGCGCCATCTGCCTGGCGCTGAGGGAGCCCCCGGCGGCCCAGCGCAGCCAGAAGGGTCCCCGCCTGGCCCGACAGAAGGCACGTGCCCTTCCGGCTCTGCTAACGGCCCTGCCCACCCAGGAAAGGGCTCCCCACCTTGAGAGGATGGGAAGGAAATCTAACCAAGCCTCTATGAATTAGCGAACTGGGATCTAAAACCAGAGATTATATCAGACCAGAGACAAGCCAGTTCCACCTCTCCCTTCGGTCACTCCTGCAAGGAGCCAGGGGCCCGCCATAGCAGAGAGGGAAAGTCACCAAAGATCGGCCAAAGAGATTCCTTCCCAGCGGACTCTAAATTAGCAGGAGCGGCGAGGGAGCCGGACGGAGCTGGCGGGAACCGTGGCAGCGGCACGGGAACCGGCGGGAGCTGAGGCGGCGCTGACGCAGGAGCCGGCGGGAGCCGCGCGGCGCGGGTCTCCCAGCTACAGCACCCACCAGTGCTGACGACTGAGGTCTCTTGCACCAGATACGGGGGCGTGGCTACCAGAAGAAAGAAACGCGATCAGTATGAAAAGACAAGGAAAGAAAGGACCACAAGCAATGCAGGTCAACTCAACTTTAGAAGAGGTAATATCTGCAGCAGATGGAATGTCAGATAAAGAATTCAGGATATACATGCTTCAGATGATCTGGAGTCTCAAAGAAGACATTAGACAGCAAAATCAGACAATGAAAGACCACTTCGACCACTTCGACAATAAATTACACAAACAAATCCAAGAAGCAAAAGATCAATTATACAGGGAGATAGAGGTTATAAAAAACAAACAAACAGAAATCCTGGAAATGCAGGAAACAATAAACCAACTTAAAAACTCAATTGAGAATACTACCAGCAGAGTAGAACACTTAGAAGATAGAACATCAGACAATGAAGACAAAGTATTTCAACTGGAGAAGAACATAGACAGCTCAGCAAAGCTGTTAAGAAACCATGAGCAGAACATTCAAGAAATATGGGATAACATAAAGAGACCCAACTTAAGGGTCATGGGGATACAGGAAGGTATTGAGGTCCAAACCAAAGGAATGACCAATCTATTCAACGAAATAATACGAGAAAACTTCCCAGACCTGAAGAATGAGACAGAATCCCAAATCCTAGAAGCCTACAGGACGCCGAATGTGCAAAATCATAAGAGAGCCACACCTAGACACATTATAATGAAGATGCCCAACATACAGAATAAGGAGAGAATTTTAAAAGCTACAAGAGAAAGGAAGCAGATTACATTTAGGGGTAAACCAATCAGGATAACAGCTGATCTTTCAACACAGACTCTGAAAGCTAGAAGATCCTGGAATAACATATTTCAAACGTTGAAAGAAAAGGGGTTCCAACCAAGAATTGTGTATCCCGCGAAATTAAGCTTCAGGATGGAAGATGAAATTAAAACCTTTCATGATAAACAAAAGTTAAAAGAATTTGCAGCTAGAAAACCAGCTCTTCAAAACATCCTCGGCAAAATATTACAGGAAGAGGAAATGGAAAATATCAATGAAAACCAACAGCGGGAGGTAGTACAGTAAAGGTGGGGGGGAATAATCAAAGAGGAAAACAAACCATGTTTAGTAACATAAATAAACAAATATGGCTGGAAGAACAAACCATATCTCAATAATAACTCTAAATGTTAATGGCTTAAACTCACCAATTAAGAGACACAGGCTAGCAGAATGGATCACTAAACAAGACCCAACAATATGCTGCCTTCAGGAGACACATCTGATAGGAAAAGACATACATAGACTGAAGGTGAAAGGTTGGGAAAAATCATATCACTCATATGGACTTCGCAAACAAGCAGGAGTGTCCATACTCATTTCAAATAAAATAGATTTCAAGCCAAAGTTAATCAAAAGGGATGAAGAGGGACACTACATACTTCTCAAGGGAACCATACACCAACAAGACATAACAATCATAAATATATATGCCCCAAACAATGGTGCAGCTATGTTCATCAAACAAACTCTTCTCAAGTTCAAGAGTCTAATAGACCACCATACAATAATCATGGGAGACTTCAACACACCTCTCTCACCACTGGACAGATCTTCCAAACAAAAGTTGAATAAGGAAACTATAGAGCTCAATAACACAATTAATAACCTAGACTTAATTGACATATATAGAATATACCACCCAACATCAAGCAGCTACACTTTTTTCTCAGCAGCACATGGATCCTTCTCAAAAATAGATCATATATTATGTCACAGGGCAACTATTAGACAATATAAAGGAGTAGAGATAATACCATGCATATTATCTGATCATAATGGAATGAAATTGAAAATCAACAATAAAAGAAGTAAGGAAAAATCATGCATCACTTGGAGAATGAACAATAGGTTACTGAATGATCAATGGGTTATAGAAGACATCAAGGAGGAAATTAAAAAATTCTTAGAGATAAATGAAAACACAGACACAACATATCGGAATCTATGGGACACATTGAAAGCAGTTCTAAGAGGAAAATTTATTGCTTGGAGTTCATTCCTTAAAAAAAGAAAAAACCAACAAATAAATGATCTAATACTTCAACTCAAAATCCTAGAAAAAGAAGAGCAAAACAACAGCAAAAGAAGTAGAAGACAAGAAATAATTAAAATCAGAGCTGAAATTAATGAAATCGAAACGAAAGAAACAATTGAAAAAATTGACAAAACTAAAAGTTGGTTCTTTGAAAAAATAAATAAAATCGACAGACCCTTAGCCACGCTAACAAAGAGAAGAAGAGAGAGAACTCAAATTACCAGCATACGGGATGAAAAAGGCAATATCACAACAGACACTTCAGAAATACAGAAGATTATCAGAAATTATTTTGAATCCTTATACTCCAATAAAATAGAAGATAGTGAAGGCATCGATAAATTTCTTAAGTCATATGATTTGCCCAGATTGAGCCAGGAGGATATTGATAACCTAAACAGACCAATATCAATTGAGGAAATAGAAGATACCATCAAAAGACTACCAACTAAGAAAAGCCCAGGACCGGATGGGTATACAGCAGAGTTTTTCAAAACCTTTAAAGAGGAATTAACACCAATACTTTTCAAGCTATTTAAGGAAATAGAAAAAGAGGGAGAACTTCCAAATTCATTCTATGAGGCCAACATCACCCTGATTCCTAAACCAGACAAAGACACTTCAAAGAAAGAAAACTACAGACCAATATCTCTAATGAACCTAGATGCAAAAATCCTCAATAAACTTCTGGCGAACCGGATACAAAAACATATCAAAAAAATTGTGCACCATGATCAGGTAGGATTTATCCCTGGGATGCAAGGTTGGTTCAATATACGGAAATCAATAAATGTTATTCACCACATCAACAGGCTTAAAAATAAGAACCATATGGTCATCTCGATAGATGCGGAAAAAGCATTCGACAAAGTACAGCATCCCTTTATGTTCAAAACTCTAGAAAAACTAGGGATAACAGGAACATACCTCAACATTGTAAAAGCAATCTATGCTAAGCCTCAGGCTAGCATCATTCTGAATGGAGAAAAACTGAAGGCGTTCCCACTAAAATCTGGAACAAGACAGGGATGCCCTCTCTCACCACTTCTGTTCAACATAGTTCTCGAATCACTGGCCAGAGCAATTAGACAGACGAAAGAAATTAAAGGCATAAAAATAGGAAAAGAAGAACTCAAATTATCACTATTTGCAGATGACATGATTCTATACCTAGCAGACCCAAAAGGGTCTACAAAGAAACTATTAGAGCTAATAAATGAATTCAGCAAAGTGGCAGGCTATAAGATCAACACGCATAAATCAAAGGCATTCCTGTATATCAGCAACAAATCCTCTGAAATGGAAATGAGGACAACCACCCCATTCACAATATCCTCAAAGAAAATAAAATACTTGGGAATCAACCTAACAAAAGAGGTGAAAGACTTATACAATGAAAACTACAGAACCCTAAAGAGAGAAATAGAAGAAGATCTTAGAAGATGGAAAAATATACCCTGTTCATGGATAGGTAGAAGTAACATCATCAAAATGGCGATATTACCAAAAGTTCTCTATAGGTTTAATGCAATGCCAATCAAAATCCCAACGGAATTTCTTGTAGAAATAGAGAAAGCAATCATGAAATTCATATGGAAAAATAAAAGACCCAGAATAGCAAAAACAATTCTAAGCAGGAAATGTGAATCAGGCGGTATAGCTATACCAGACTTCAAACTATACTACAGAGCAATAGTAACAAAAACAGCATGGTACTGGTACCAAAACAGGCAGGTGGACCAATGGTACAGAATAGAGGACACAGAAACCAATCCACAAAACTACAACTATCTTATATTTGATAAAGGGGCTAAAAGCATGAAATGGAAGAAGGATAGCATCTTCAACAAATGGTGTTGGGAAAACTGGAAATCCATATGCAACAAAATGAAACTGAATCCCTTTCTCTCGCCATGCACAAAAGTTAACTCAAAGTGGATCAAGGAACTTAATATCAAATCAGAGACATGGCGTCTGATAGAAGAAAAAGTTGGCTATGATCTACATACTGTGGGGTCGGGCTCCAAATTCCTCAATAGGACACCCATAGCACAACAGTTAATAACTAGAATCAACAAATGGGACTTACTAAAACTAAAAAGTTTTTTCTCAGCAAAAGAAACAATAAGAGAGGTGAATAGGGAGCCTACGTCCTGGGAACAAATCTTTACTCCTCACACTTCAGACAGAGCCCTAATATCCAGAATATACAAAGAACTAAAAAAATTAGACAATGAGATAACGAATAACCCAATCAACAAATGGGCCAAGGACCTGAACAGAAATTTCTCAGAGGAGGACATACAATCAATCAACAAGTATATGAAAAAATGCTCACCATCTCTAGCAGTCAGAGAAATGCAAATCAAAACCACCCTAAGATACCATCTCACTCCAGTAAGATTGGCAGCCATTAGGAAGTCAAACAGCAACAAGTGCTGGCGAGGATGTGGAGAAAAGGGTACTCTTGTACATTGCTGGTGGGACTGCAAATTGGTGCGGCCAATTTGGAAAGCAGTATGGAGATTTCTTGGAAAGCTCGGAATGGAACCACCATTTGATCCAGCTATTCCACTACTCGGTCTATTCCCTAAAGACCTAAAAAGAGCACACTATAGGGACACTGCTACATCCATGTTCATAGCAGCACAATTCACAATAGCAAGACTGTGGAACCAACCTAGATGCCCTTCAATAGACGAATGGATAAAAAAAATGTGGCATTTATACACAATGGAGTATTACTCTGCATTAAGAAATGACAAAATCATAGAATTTGGAGGGAAATGGATGGCATTAGAGCAGATTATGCTAAGTGAAGCTAGCCAATCCCTTAAAAACAAATACCAAATGTCTTCTTTGATATAAGGAGAGTTACTAAGAACAGAGTAGGGAAGAAGAGCATGAGAAGAAGATTAACATTAAACAGGGATGAGAGGTGGGAGGGAAAGGGAGAGAGAAGGGAAATTGCATGTAAATGGAAGGAGACCCTCAGGGGTATACAAAATTACATACAAGAGGAAGTGAGGGGAAAGGAGGGAAAATATAAGGGGGAGAAATGAATTACAGTAGAGGGGGTAGAGAAAGAAGAGGGGAGGGGAGGGGGGAGGGGGGATAGCGGAGGATGGGAAAGGCAGCAGAATACAACAGACTCCAGAATGGCAATATGTAAATCAATGTGCAACTGATGTGATTCTGCAATCTGTATATGGGGTAAAAATGGGAGTTCATATCCCACTTGAATCAAAGTGTGAATTATGATATATCAAAAACTATGTAATGTTTTGAACAACCTACAATAAAAATCAATTAAAAAAAAAAAAAAAAAAAAAAAAGAAAAGAGCCATGTCTACCTGTGGGACCAGGTATTCCCACACCTCACCCAAATGAGTTTGTTCATTTTGACCACATTGCCAAAACATTAAAAATAGGTAGGCACTAAAGAGTCATTTAGCACCTATGATTAATATCTATTTAATAATGACAATCCCATCATTCAGAGGTGTTGATCTGACTGTATTTAAGATTAAGTAGAATAGGAAAGTCAACATTTAGAAGCAAGTTGCTCTTATATTAGTCATTCCTTCCAAATGCATCAATGAGTGGTATTCAGGAAAAAAAAAATCTAGAACAAATTACAAAAGTAAAAAAAGTTTAACCATTTTTCTTCACCATGATGACTCCACTTAGGAGGTCTTAGTTAAATTCCTCAAATCACAGAGCTAGGGGAATCCAACATGGCAGCGGGCAGAGAGGTTGCGCTTTTAATGCACTCCCAGTGATGGGATCATAAAGTTGCAAGGATAACTCTTGGATTCTACCAACGGAGATTCTCCTAGCAAAATTCCACTGAAGAGAGACCGCCCGGGAGCTACTAGGATTTTTTTGAAGCGTCTGTGTGACCTGAATGAGCGGGACCCTGCCAGAGACGCGGAGTTCCAAATCCAACAGCCACAGTCCGCGCACCGCGGGCACAGCTGCAGATCCGTCCACCCGCCCGCAGCCAAAGTGACTGGGTCCTGCTAGACGCCGAGACACAGCTTGGCAGGAAGAAGTCTTTAGCCAAAATCACAGAGCTATAGGGGCAACTGAAATAGCGGATTGCCGGGAGGAAGGCTCTGAAATTAATGTTTGTTAAGTACTAGTTATATTTCAAACTCTGCGAAGTGCTTCCCACACAATGTAATTGTCATCAAAATAAACTTGTAAACTAGTTATAAACACTGTATTTTTACAGATGAAGAAACTGAGGCAGAAAAAAGTTAAATAACTTGACCAAGATTCAAAATCTACTGTAGCTGAGATTTGAAAATTGACCAGAGACCAGACCATGCACACTAAGAACAAAAACTCTTTTACACTCTTTCTTCCTTTTCCAATTGATTTTGATTCCTGCAGCCTGATAGTGTCCAACTAAGCATGCTCCTTCCAAACGTATTCAGTGACATTTGCCTGTGAGACACACAGCCAGCAAACACTACCCTCATTGTCCCCAGCATAATGCAAAGTCACCGTGGCCCTGGGCAGCAGAGGCAAGGAGAGTTCCTTTTCAATTTCATTAACTAACCTTGAGAGGGGATGGGGTGAGGAAAACACTAGAACTGGTTCTCCCAGCCAGCAATCAGCCTGGTCAGGGGACAGAGGCAGGATGTGATTGCTATGGGCCTTCCATGCTGATTCACCTTTGGTAGAGATAGACTCTGAAAGGCGTGCCTTGGGAATTTCTAATACATTCTTTGATAAAAATGAGCATAAAAATGTTTTTAGGGATGAAGGCAGGAAATTAGTGGCAAAAATTCCCCCCACTCCGTATCAAAGAAAATGGCTTTAGGAAGTTGAGCCTCAAATCTTGTTCCTGTTTCCCCCTCATAAATCTACCCCTAAGTAATCTTCAGGGAATTAGAGCGGTTGCTTTCTCCCTGGCAATAACGGGAATTTCAAGTACAGACCAATTAGAACACACCCAGAACTGCCAGTAAAATGTTTCACTGACTTGACTTTATTGGTTTCATAAAACAAGTGGAAGAAATCAGAGAGAGTTCCAGATCTAGGCCACGATGCGAATCTCTTCATGAAGTAGATGGAGGGGGACCATGTGGGCGCCCGGGCTCCCAGCCTCCCTCTAGTGTGCTCTGCCTTTATCTGATGATACCTGTGTAGGACTCTGTGGTCTCAGGAGCATCAGCTCATGACACAGACCTGAGATATGATCTTTCCCTTGCTGGATATTTGATCAGCGTCCTTGGGGGTTCCTTTCTTTTTCTCTGAGCCTCACTCAGTGTCCTTGTTTGTCAGTTTCAAGTGATGTCCTCTCATACTTATCTCAGGCATAGTGGTAATATAAGATCTTAGAGAATGACCAAATCCCCAGCTAGGCAAGGGATTGCCTTCATTCTTTCCCCCCCCCCACTACATTATACTTCTGGGTTGGTATTTAAGCTTAAGCATAAATAATCCTTGCTTTTATTGACACCCTATTGCAAGTGGGGTGTGTGTGTGTGTGTGTGTGTGTGTGTGTGTGTGAATGCACATATCCAGTATGCCTGTCTCCCTTTCATTCTTTCTTTGTTCCTTCTCGAGGTTTCTGTGAGAGGAGGAATAGAATGGGATGTCCTTGTCCGGCCCCCTCCCCCTCCCCAGGACAAGGGATGGACCACTGGCTACCACCCTCTCTCCAGGATCCCCCTCCCCCAATCTCATCTGCACAGTCAATGCAATGAAAGCTGAAGAAAAGTGAGTGATTCGATTATTTACCTGACCTTTGCCAGCGAGGGGAAGTGTGGACCCAGTGTTTGTTTTCTATCCCCCTTTGGGGCTTTTCTGACCCTGTCTGGGTAGGAGCCCTCCTGCCACTCCGTTGAATCAGCCTCAGTGGGCTGGATGTGGTTCAAAGCCAGGAGACTAGGAGCCCACACCCCCTCCCCACAAAATGTGCCTTTATCCCTCATCACGTTGGTTACAAACAACAATCACTGATAGTAATTAGCTGCCCAGAATAACAAGGGCATTATATTTTGCTCAGCTGTACGGCAAAGGCGCATGAGCAAATCTTATTGTGCTTCAGCACAATAAAGGACATTTGAAAATCCACTTTTAGGATTCTGGAAAATACGACCCTTGTAACTTCCTTATAACCTATAGAGCCAATTCCCATATTTATCAGGTTGGATTTCCCTTTTCGGCACAGTTCAAAAGGGAGGAGGGAACTGTCACTTTGCCCATAATTTTTTGACAAACCTACTGCTTTACTAGGAATCTGTGACCAGTCACTCGCTCTCTCCTATGGCTATCTTGAGTTCTAAGGCTTCACATGGCCTTGATGCTGTCAATACTGAGGCAAAAGCAACAATAAAATATGAAGCTCAAGAGAGGAGAGGGTGAGAAGTTAAAACTCTATTTAAACCACGGGAAGGGTTGGAAAACCGACTTACCAAAATAGCAATATCAAAAAAAATCCGAAAAACAAATTCACCACCAAACAGTTTCTACTGCTCCATTTATTTCAACTAGTGTGGTATTAATAGAACGCCTAACAGCAGGGAGTAGGAAAATAAATGTATTCTCACTCACAAGGGAATGACTAAATGACTCACAAACGCGAAAATAAATAAATGGCTGCCTATGAAAATCTGAAACTATATTACCCCAACTGAAACAACTAAGCTTTTTAACTGTAACCTAACATGTTAAATTCAATCAGTTTTATTTGAGGCCATAGATGGATCGAGCAATCAATCTCCATTATCCTGGGCTTTTTTTTTTTTTCCTTTTCATCTTCATAGTGCTATTTTTCTTCCTGTGAGACATTTCAGTTCATTTCCTTGAGCCTTCTTCAGTTTAATGGCTGATTTTCAGACCAAAAAAAAAAAAATCTCCCCTTCCTCTAGAGGGAACAAGGGACAAATAGAGCAATGGAAAAAAAAAAGTTTAGGAAGGACAGGTCGTAAGTCTTAATTCTATATAGTCAAAAGAAGGGCAGAGTGTGAAGAAGATAACAAGCAGATAGATAAATGCTGTGAGTTCCAGCCTGTTTCAAATGTTAACAACAGGTGCTGCCTCCTGACACTATAAAAAGATCAACTTTTTGTCTCCTTCATAATTTGTGAACAGGTAAGCCCTGAGGACCTCAATGAGGTCATGCCAATTAATGCACCAATTCCTGCAATCAGAGTGATAATGACATCCTTAGCAACCACCTTATCACTATGGCACTAGTTCCTGCTATAAAAACCCTTTTTTATCTGCACTGGTTGTAGGTTGGGTGGACAAGAGCTGTGGTCCTGAAATTCATAGGCTAAGTATTTACATGTACCCTTCTGTCTCATTCAGGGCATAGCATCTTTTCTCTCTCAAAAGAGGGTGGGGGGGATAAATTTTTCATTGGTCCAAAAAGCTAAGAACTAGGGCTTTCCCCAAGCACCACAGAAATCATTGGTTGGTTTGTTGGAATTATCCTTTATTAAGGGAAGTTAATGAACTTTATCTCTCAACTTTACTCAGCCTGATTGCATTCTATATTGTACCCCTTGCTTAAAAATGACTTGTGAATTATCTGCCTTTACCAATAGACGTTAATATTTACTTCATATGATGAGAATTGATACCCCAAAGGCAGCTGAACAACAATAACAACAACAAAAAACCTGCAACATCTAAGGCCAAGAAGTTATTAAACATTTTTAGGTTTTTGGAGATAGATTGAATATATACAACAAACAGGAAAGCAATGAAAAACACATAAACCAAAAATATCTCTGGTGGACAAATTTACATCAACAAAGTTCTCCAGCTACAGGCATTTCAGTTGGAGCTAACATTTATTATACCAAACCTCTCTTACCTGCTTCTCGTAATAGTGGATACTTTGGAAAATTCATGAAAATGTAAGACACTTGAGTGTATCCTTCCTAACCATAAGGGAAGTCAAAACCCTTCTGGGAAGAGAGAGGGAGGGAAAGAAGGAGAGAGAGAGAGAGAGAGAGAGAGAGAGAGAGAGAGAGAGAGAGAGAGAGAGAGAGAGAGAGAGAGAGAGAAACAGCAAACATTGAATGGGAGATAATTCTTTAAGGTATGGAGTCTTCATGGCCATACACCGCCTTAAATGATCTCTGATACTACATCTAAATAAATAATAAAATGGAAGGAGGAAAGAGAGGAAGGGAGGAAGAAAAGGACAGTCTGAGAGACAACAGAGACTGAAGAACAGCCACTCACACCAGAAGAAGGCAGTGAATACCAGGGGCTCCTCCGTAGCCGAGGCCCTTTTCTATGGCTTCAGTTACTTGCTGCCTGCCAAGATCTGACAATATATTCTTATAATGGTTCTATTTTATTAATTATTATTGTTAATTTATTTGCCTAATTTACAAAGTGAACCTTACTGTAAGTACATATACATAGGAGAAACATAGCATATATAGGATTCAATGTTATCTGTGATTTTGGGAATCTACTGGGGATTAGAATAAGAAAGGAACAACTGTATACCTCAGGGACTTTGCGTTTGTTGATCCCCTGGATGACATGCTACCCAAATCTTCACATGCTTCTTTCATCGTAAGATGAAAATATCCTACTTTGTACCTTTTTAGTGTTTGTATCCCTGTCCCCAACCCAGAAACTGTCCAACCTAAAACAGTGCGAACACAAGGCTCTCTCCAAATGTAATGAAAGAAAGAAGGAAGGAAGGAATAGGAAGCATTCATTGCAGGAGATGGAAACTGCATATTGGAGGAGGGTGTCTGGTAAGAGCATGTGGGCAGCAGAACTCAAGCAGGAGCTGTTCTCAGATTCCCTAAGCACCGGTGACAGTGTTGGCAGGCCTATGACTTCAGAAATGATTTTCAGAGCCAACGTTATCTGTAATGTCAGCAGTTACCATATATTTCTCATTGGAGGATATCAATTCTCCGTTTTCCTAATTGATTCCAGGAACATAGATACCCTGAGTGCTGTATACAGCTCACTGATTGCTGGGCAAACATTATTGAAGTGTCAATATTTGCTCTTTTTCCTAGAGCATCATTGTCGAAAGGACTGCAATTCATTTGGGGACATGTCTCTTATATTTAATGTACAGGGAGTGCCGATACAAAATAAATCTTCATTGTATTATTCATTACCCTGATCTGGTCACAGGAATGGCTTCACTCACCAGTCACCATGGCTGTCCTTAGCAACTTCAGAAATGTTCCCATCAGATGCTGATATGGGTAACAACTAGATAGTGCTATTTCCACTCTTCCAATGAGCCCTGAGAAAGAGAATCTGGAGTGACTTGGGTCGCTGGTGATCAAGGTTCTTAATCCTCTTCTGAATTGTATTAGAGGTGGCAGCTATTTCCTGTCTGACCATTTAGTTCTCAGCCTCTTGGGGTAACCTGAACCAAACTTGGACCAAAAGTTCCACCATCACACATGGCTGCAATCCTATAAAACTAAACACATATAACATACTCAGGAACATTCTTTCCCATTGTGGCATACAAATGTCCAGTCTCTTTTTTGGTTTATTGGTTTTGCCCAAGACAGAAAGGACTGTGTCTTGGCAGAGTCAGTGACCTCAAGTCTCAGTCCCCATTACTCATATGGAGGTGATTATCCTGCACTTACTTTAGGTGCAATAGAGCCACACTCTAGTGCTTTGTGTCTCCAGGAAAGTTCCCCTAGCTTGCTTCTCTTGGAGCATGTGTCCTGTCCCCCTCACTAAATCACCATGTGTCATTCCATCCCTGATCAGTTCCATTCTTCAGATTCCTTTCTTCCAATTCCCACTGGGTAAGAATTTCAGACTTGGAATCAGACCAGATTAAATCACTCTTATATTCCAGAGGCTTACAAAATGTTTTGTGACCAGAGTCTTCAGTTCTGATGACCGTGGTTTCTGTGTTCTTCAAGTTGAGGATGTTGATAATGACTTTGTTCATTCCAGCCATGTTAAGGGCAATTGAGGTCCTTCTGAAAATGAAAACAACCTGAGATGTGAACTTTCGTGACATGCCAGGCAGTGATATTTCTGATTAGTCATCACCAGTCCACCTAGACTTTCAGCTTACTTCTAATTGTGTTTCAGATAATGCTATTCCCAGTTAGGCAGATGATCATTGTAATTTCTGGTAATGAAATGGCGAGGGAGCCCATTCTGTGCTGGGAAGACAGCCAGAACCTGGCACTTGGTGAGAAACAAGTGTTATGGCCTAGGACAGATAGCTGAGGCCAGGGTGCTAGTTAAGCATTTCCAACATGCATCAGATTGAATCATCATCTATTGCCCTCCCTCCTACTTCAGATGAATATGTTTTCAAAAGGACTTGAAGGCAGTTCTGCAGGAAGCAAAGACCTATCATTTTTCTCTCCCCTTTGTGCCCTTCAGTATGCCAAAGAATCACTCTTGGCCTTCCAAATGGCAAAGTCATTTACTCTCACTATGGTCAATAGTGGTTTGATCAATAACCTACATGACCAACATCAATAAATAATAATGGAACTTTTTTGATGAGTTAATCAGATGATTATGGATAAGACAGGAAAAGGAGAAGGAAAGGAGCTTCCCCCCAAAGTATGGGATTGTCGGTTCCTAATATCCTACACCCCATATTTGTTTATTATACACTATTCACTTAGCTCCACATTTCTGGATCTTTGGACATTCCAGTGAAAAGCTGGAAGCTAGATCTCAATGGCTGTTTTCAGCATATTCAGCAGTTTCTCATTCTAACTCCTAACCATGAAGAACTCATTCTCCTTCAAGGTGGAAACCTGTCTCCCCTGATTCAACAGACATTGATTCCCTGCATACATTTCCCAGTTGTCTTTGTTGCCAGGTGGCCAGCTAGGTTCAGGCAATGGAGAGGACCCAGGGGCTGGAGAAAAGGAAGTGATTCTCTCTTTCTGCTTTAGATGGCAGTTTAAGCAATGATTCTGTCTCGTCTGTGGTTCTCACAGTCCCTCCCTGGCTTCTGGCCTCTGGAGCATCACCTTTCCCTGTATCTCTTCAGACAAAGTTGGCAGCAGCTGCCTGTTGGTATTAGTGTCCGGGTCACTTTATCACTTCTTGTGTGGCTTCTTATCTCTTACATCACCTGCACAATCCATTCTACTCTATTTGGAATACTTAGAGGGGTTTACTTTGCTGATTTGATCTTATCCTAGTCTATTCTGTTTGTTTCTGGGTAACCTTCATTGGATACAGGTATGAATTAAATCTTTATTCAGATTTCAAGACATTTCAGCAATAATTAAAATTATTAAGAGACAAACAAGGACAATAGCATCTCTCAACTATTCAACCACAGTTTCCTGGGGTCCTTACATGCAGCCAGTAGCATGCTAAGCAGGTTGCTCATGTTAGCTCATCTAATTCTCTCAAAACATTCTGGGCTAATTATTAGCACCCCCATTTTATAAATGAGGCAACTGAGTCTGAATCAGTTTAAGTAAATTGATCACAGCTATAGATAATGACAAGTGTCAACATATTGCTTTGAAAGTAGATTCATTATAAGCCCCTAGCTTTTAACTCTTGGGTCATACTGGCTCTGAAAATTTTGATGACAACCCACCCACAATCACGTTAGGAAGATACAACCGCTCCACAGAGGAATCATTAAAGATCCCAAGCAGTGCATTTTTTAATAACACTGCCCACTTCCTACCCTAACCTTTCGAGGTCATTCCCTCTGCATAGAAGCATTAAAATGGATATTTTCTACATCTCAAGGACACAGGGAAAGAATGAATGCTCAAAGCCGAGGATGACGATTAATCTCCCTCAGGATGCTTGCAAGGGATGAGAAAACGGTTCTCAGGCTCTTGGAGGGAGCCTGAGCGCCAGGGATGCCTGCTGGCCTCTGGGTTCCTAAGTGCCCTGCAGGCCTGGGCTGCTGAGAGGAGCCAAGAGCCGCAGCCTCTGGAGCAGGTGCACAAGCTCTGATCTTTCCTTACCTAAGGGCTGAGACATAAGCTGCAGAGAAAATTAATAAGAGTGAAGGAAGAAACAGCCCTGAGAGGAGGAGGGGAGGGTTTTGCAAACAAAGGGAGATTGTCTAGACACCAGTTACATCCTCTCTGCTGCCTTTTAAAATCCTTTCTCTTTCTGTTTTTTTTTTTTTCTTTTCTTCTAAGTTTTGTTTTCAGACTGATTTGTCTAAGCATTCCTTTCTTAGCCTTTCTCCCTCCATGTCTAAATATGGGGTGAGGGAAGGGGGGGTGGTCAGAAAGAAAAACCAAATGAGCCAAACGTTTTACCTTCGGGACCAAGTGATAAAAATAACAGCCCAGTTTCCTCTCTGAATCATGTCAATAGTATTGGAAGCATGCGAATGCTCCACAGGAGGGGGAGCTGGGAAGAGAGGGGTTAAGACTCTCACCCTGTATTAGAACTTGATTTATGGCTTGGATCAAGTTCATGTTCCTCTCAGGGTCTGGTTTTGAGCAAAAGAAATGACAATCTGCCAAGTACAAAATCCAAAATGGCCATGCTGAGCGGTATCATGCCACATTGGCCTCCCGGAAATAGGCAGAGTAGAACCTGCAAACTCTGAGCTTGCTTTGAAGGGGACAAAATGTCTTTGGTCCTTTGCTTTGGCCCAGGGGTGTGTCCGGAAAGAAAGAACTGTTCATTTTCTATTATCCAGGAGCAACTTACCCAGTTTGTGGTTGGTAAAACATTCCTTGATTTTCCTGTTTTCTTCTGTTTACTACTTGCCTTCAATCCCTTCCAAAGATGTGGGCAATGGAAAAGAATTCAGAAAATCAGCAGATTGGCCAATTATTGCTTCCTTCTAAGCCACTCTGATGTTGCTTGTTTAGCTGCCCTTTTTATTTTCTTCTGAGTGCACAAAAATTGTGTTTGAAAACCAAAAATTATCGGGAGATTGGTGACCCTTCCAATTAAATTCCAGTTTAGATCTGTGTCGAACAGATACCACAAGATATTCTTGTTTACCTTCTTGCACAAACTGGTGAATGGCCCGTGTGTTAGCGCTGAGCAGCCTCATACACACACATCTTTTTATACTCATAGCCAGCAAATGCTGCAATGATTTAACACTGCAATCATAAGAGCTATTGAGAATGCAGCTTTTATGAAAAGGGGGCATGTGAGTATAAATAAAATGAGGTGTGAAATGAGAAAAGCAAAACATCCAAAGGTAAGACCTATAAAAGATAAGGGCCTGCTATTTTAATTATTATTAAAAAGAAAAAAAATAGCAGGTAGAGAAAATAGAAGACACATAGCATAGTCTGAAAGACAAAGGAAAGGGGAATAAATGATGTTTTAACATTAAGGGTCTCCCCTCTGCAGCAATTATCACTGGCATATTCTGCCCTGACACAGAGAGACATGACTTGATATTAAAGGGCTTTTCCATTTGTACTTCCTACAGTTTGTGAATAACTGGCTTCCCAGGTGACAATTACTCAGCTTCTTCCAAACACAATTCTCTTCCCTCCTTTGACCCTCTCAGCACAAGCACTTAAAAAACAACCCCACCGGGTTCTCCAGAGCTCTTCCTTCTCTGCATTGGAAGTCTGGCCTTGCTATCTGGAGTTTGGAGGTTGGAAACAGGAAGAGAGAGAGGCTGCAGATCAGAAGAAATCTCCTTTTCAGAATCAGACACTCCTCCAATCTCCCTTAGAATTAACACATATTCCCTTGCCACCTTGTTCCATGAGCTTGTCAATCAATGACCCAGACAAAGGGCCACCTGCTCCATAAGCCACTTCCCACCTGCTAGAGCACCTGATTGTCAGAATCTGAATGTTCCTGAGGCAAGGGTAACACTGACCTTCAGAAAGGTACCGGGGTGCTGATTTCAGGGACTCCTGTGGTGGTGTTGCCTTTAGGGTGCCAGCATCTCCTTTAACTTAAAACTATCTCTCCAAGAGTGCCAGAAATTCCATCAAGATTGATTTGTCTTATTGAGGTAAAGCAATGGGTCATATATTAGTACTTTGGAACAACCTAAGGGGATAGAATTTCGGAACTACTATTTCCCTTCCCCCAAAGAACTCTTTTTCCTCTTTTAGGATTCCTGTATCACGGGGAATGCTGTCATAATCAGTGACAAACATCCTAGTATAATTTAGTGGGTTCAAATTACATTTCTAAAAGCATTTTTTTTTAAGAAATAGAATACACAGGTCACTTCTTGTAGGTTCTGGAAATTGAGGGAAGGCTGGGCGCAGTGGTGTATGCCTGAAATCCCAATGGCCCTACAGGCTGAGGCAGAAGGGTTGCAAGTTTGAAGCTAGCCTTGGTGATAGCGAGGCACTAAGCAACTCAGTGAGACCCTGTCTCTAAAATAAAATACAAAATAGGGCTGGGGTGTGGCTTAGTGATTGAGTGCCCCTGAATTCAATCCCTGGTACAAAAAAAAAAAAAAAAAGTAAAGAAACAAAATTGAGGGGAAGGCTGGGGATGAATGCAAGGGCCATAGAAAATAAAGAATGGTGTGTCCATGTGGAATACATCATGTAAATAGTAGATTCAACAATGGTTCAGAGCAGGAATAAATCATGGAAGCCTCCAAGAAGAGGTAAGATTTGAGTTGGAAGAGAAGTACAAATTGAGCTGGAGAAACATGGTCAAAGAAACATGGAGAAACCAAGGTCACCAGGCTTTCTCTCATGTTCTCATCCACCATCCGGGTCTTGGCTCATCGTTCTAGAAAGAGCAGACAGGAGGTCTAAAACACTAATTGGATCTTCATGTGACTTCTTATTAGTTTTAAAGGGAAATCCAAACTCTGGGCCAGCTCCAGCTCCTGCCTTCCCCAGCACTGAATTTCAGCCATGCATTCTCTCTTGTTTTAGAACAGGAAACCCTGCCCTCTAACCTTGCCTCCTTCCCCTGTACCACAAACCTAGTTGACCCCTCTGCATTTTTCCAGCTTCAACCTAAAGATGCTTTCTTTCAGAGACCTAACCCAACTCCCAGACTAGATTCCAATGCTGCTGGCAGGAGAGTCATGGCCCCTGCCCTTTGGAGAGCTCCCCAAACTAGCAAATAAACACCTACATATATAGGAAATTTTCAGATGGTGTTAGGGACTGTGATGAAAATGAGATAGAGTAGTGATCCCAAGAGCAGTGAGGGGGCAGGGAGGAGCAGGGATGTGTCCTGTTTAAGTAGAGTGGTCAGGGAGTTTGTGGCTTCCCACATTTGTCTCGTTCGCTGCACTTCCCCATCACAGGTAACAACAGTATGATAAGAGCCATCTAATCATTTATATTCCTCATGAGATTACAATTCTGGGGCAAGGTCTATCTATCCATTTCCTCATTTCCCCCTGGTTGCTAACTTGCCTGGAGTGTAGCGCTTGATAAATGTTTGTTGAATAAATGAGAGATTAGAAAGGGGAGACGCTTGAGTTAGATGACAATAACAATTGTCTGATGAAAGTCTGAGCTAAAGTGATACTATCGAGGGTGGAAAAAAAGAGGCCATTTGGTGAGTGGTGTCGTAGAGGAAGTCTCAACAGGAGCCAGTGGATGACAGGACAAGGGAAGGAGATCTGAGGAGGACGAGGTATCTCCTTCAAGGCTTTGCAAACAGATTACAGGGAGAGTAGAAGACCACTCATTGCTCACTAAAACCCTCCTGGGCACACAGCCAGATAACAGTAGGCAACCTCCTTTTCAATTAGGGCACATGACCAAATTCTAGCCAATGAAGTTGAACCAAATGATGCGTTCTCCCTCTCCGACCTGGCCTGTATCTATCGCCCAGTCAGGATCCTCAAAACCCTTGTTCCTTTTGCCGTCTGGATGTCAACCTGAGGAGAGGGCTTGGTTATGGTCAGGGTTGCTAGTGGTGCTGAGGTCAGGGTGACATGAGAGCACAGTGGAGTAGAAATCAGATCGTACCCCAGTGGCAGGGCAAGTATGTGGAGCCAGTAAGCAGAGAAGCCTTTTGATCTCTCCTCCCCGGATATTGCAGAGAAAAACTGAAAGTGACATCTGAAGCTACAAAGAGTTGATGAGCAAGGAGGAGACTGTTCTTACCTGGAGCCCTGGGGGTATGTGTCAGTGGAGAGGACTCTGATGAAGCATAAGACAGAAGAAACAAGGGGTGTGAACATCTCCGGAGGAGCATGAGGAGGGAGCAATCCAGTGGACAAGGGGATGTATCTCTGTCAACAGAGGGACTCTTTGCTGACATGTTATGGCTTGGATCTAGAATGTCACCCAAAGGCTTTTGTGTTGAAGATTTGGTCCTCAATGCAGCAGTGTTCAGAGACGGTGCCTTCAGAGAGACGACTTGATCAGGAGCGCTCTGACCTCATCAATGAACCAACCGACTGAGGGATTCATATTCGATGACGTTATGGGGAGGTGGTGGAAACTGTAGGAGGTGGAGACTTGGGGTGGGGGGAGTAAGAAGTAAGTCACTGGGGAGCAGGTAGTGTGTATCTCTCTCTCTCTCCCTCTCTCTCTCTCTCTCTCTCTCTGTCTCTCTCTCTCTCTCTCTCTCGCCTGAATACCTTGTGAGCAGTTTCTCTCCACCATGTCTTTCTCCCATGATGTCCTGCCTCACATTAGGCCCAAAGCAATGGAGTCAGTTAACTGAAACTTCTGAAACAATGAGCCAAAATATGTCTTTCCTCCTCTAACCAGATTGTACCCCAGTGGCATGGCAAGTATGTGGAGCAATCCAATGGACATGGGGATGCATCTCTGTCAACAGAGGGATATTTTATCCTAGAGATGAAAAAGTGACTTGCACAGAGGTGATATCAGTGAAGGAGAACATAATTGCTCGACTCCAAGGAAGGTAAAGGATGTGGCAAGGAAGGAAAGGAGCCGCAGCAGAGATTCGGCCCCACAGGGCCAGATTCACTCTTCAAACCGCACACCTGCCAGGTCCTGCCAGCCTCTTGTTCTCATTTCATTTCAAAGCTCCTGTTTGCTTTTAACTAGAGTCTCCAGCTCTAGGTATTTCTGATCATCAAGTCTTAAGATTGGGTCTGGTGTCATCAACTTAGGCCCTGAATTTTTGCTTGAGTACTCTAAATAGAAAAAATTCTGTGAAAGCATACAAGAGAACCATATCTCATAATCATGACCCCATTCCCACGTGGGCTGTTGAGGGAAACAGGGCCTGATCCCTGGTATGGAGAAGAAAATCTATTTTCTATCCCTAACATAGAGCCTGAAGCATGGCAAGAATACAGCAAATGTCTGCAGCTCTTATTAATACTATTATTAACAATTTACCCCTGGGGTTTAAAGTAGTCATCCCAGAAATGTTATTACCAACAGTAGATCCAAGGGATTGTTGGTGGTTACAGCTGAAACTCAGAATTTTCAAGGCAAGGGCACTTGGGGGATGGAAGCGGTGAGTGGGAGGAGAGATGGTCATTAGGCCTGTGCTTCCTATTAATGAAGAGGGTCAGATTTATACTTTAATTATGTTGCCTAACAAAGTAGTATCTTTAGTCTCACAAGACTGAAGGAAGTCATCATTGCACAACCTTAAACTTGTGTTCCATTTTTGAATCCCACTGTCCGTGGTTTCCAAGAAGTATTATTTTTACAAAGGTTTTTAATTATCTTGTGAGCTTAAAGTACATTGCGATCTTATATTAAATGTTATTAGGTTAAATGTAGATACAGATAACAGGATTCACAGTGTGCTCACCTATTTGAATGGTTTTTAAGTTCCATTTTGATTTTTCATGTTTTCATTAGGTAGAAGCTTCTATACAGGAGGCTGCCTGGATTTCTCTTGACCAACAAGAGTTCCAGGCTAGAGATGAACTATTTTAGTGATTCTTAAGCACAGGAACACATTTGAGTCATCAGTGGAATTTCTTGAAAAACAATGCCCCGCCCACCTAGAAACTGAGACAGGAAGTCTGGGGTATATCTGGGACTGGTGTCTATTCTGAAATGCCCTAGGGTATTCTGGTCCACAGTGCTGATTAAGATCCACTGATGTGACCCAGTTATCTTTCCTGCCTCCCCATCTGGGGCTCCACCCATGTGTTCACAGCCTGCATGTCATTTACCAACATATGCCCAAGTTAGGAGAGCCTGGGGCAGGTGCATTTGTGCTCTTTCAATCTGAGCAAGTGAGTCATTTTTTTTTTTCTTGCCATCCTTATTAAATCATAACCCTGACGCAGGACCACAATGTGGTGCTTCCCAAAAGCCATGTGCATTTGGCTTCGGAGGCAACTTTACAAAATAAAATAGTCCTCCTGTCTCTCTGCCCACCCCTCTCCCCGTCTCTCTCATGAAATTTGATGTGGGAAGCACATGTTCCCAAACTTGATTTGGTGATTAATTGAGAAGATTGCTTTATGGGCAGGACTTTAGTTCCTGCACCACTGGGCCAGAGGAGTGATCTGTGAATTTCCACCTTCTTAGCATAGCAGCCTCTGAGTTAGGGGCTCCAGGCATCCTGGAACTGTATGTCATGCCCTTAGGGTACTCCTCCTAAAAAGGAGCTGGAGTCAAGTGGTCCTGCTCTCCACTCCAGGACACAGAAGTCGCTGGTACAGCTGTGTTTCTGATGCTCCAGGAAAAAGACTGAACATTTGTTGATGTGCCGTCTGTACATCAGTACAGGACACAGATGCTCCCCATAAAGGGACTGACCATGTGTCATCTTTGTGCTTTCCAGAGGGTCACGGCACATTAGCACTGGTCGTGGTACTTTTCAGAGGGATAGGGCATTCTGTCTCCAGATTGCATTCAAATTCTGGACTTAATGTCTGTGCATTTGACACTAAGTCATATCCTGTCTCATGAAATCGATGGTCTTGTCTTTCTGATGTTCTATAACTATATATGTATCTCATATACACTATTTATAGTGTATCTCCTCTAAATTGTAGATGCCTTGGGGGGAATTGTCAGTTGCCTATATTTGTGTCCCCACAACCTGGTACACAGTGTGAGTTCAGCAATTTCAGACTCAATGAATAAAAGTTCAGAAAAGTAGCCCAAATCTACTTTCTAGTTACCGGTGCTATTAATATAAGTCACATCCAAACATTCATGATTCTAAGGTCCTGTCCTTAATTGGCAGGAAGATAAAGGAGGATAAAGTCAACCAGTGAATACATTCTTGTTGTTAATGCTAGCTCTCTGCAAATTAATAGAACTGGCCTTTAGTCATTACCAAAGAATTATCTATAGACATCACCCCAGTTCAAATTTCTGACGTTTCTTGAATATTGGAAATGCAAGACAAAAGACAAGAATGATAATGACTGGGAAATGAGGACTATGTCTTTGACTTTGGCTTTTCTTATTTGAGGTTCTGGTTAGGCTGAAATAGATAATACATCAGTTGTTGAGGGCCTGTGGAAGTATGTTCTGTATAAGTACCACATGCTAACCAGTTGTGCCACTGGAGCATCCTGAACTGTGTATTCTGAAACAGAACTGGGAAGAGTGGAAGTCAATAGTGCCTGGTGAAACAGGATCAATCTATTTTATCTATCAATCTTTGAAATAATAAATTAATTCATTTTGAAATCAACAAATAAAAATTATATGTTTATCATGCACGATATGTTGTTTTGCAGTATATAAACATGGGGGAAGGACTAAATCAAACTAGTTAACATATGCAGTCCATCCATTCTATTTCTAGCAATTTAGCCAGAGGAAGTCATATGAATAGTGTGCAAAGGCACATGTGAAGAAGTCGTGAAATTATTGAAAACAACCCAAATGTCCACTAATGGGGGAAACTGTATTTTGTCATTTTTTGTTATTGTTAATGTCTTTAAAAATGAACTATTAGTGTTTTATAATCAAAGAAGTCTCCCAATTATAATTGGCAGCAATTTTTCCTTCATATGGGCATGTAATCTTACAATTACAGGTAACTTTCATTGAGTGAAGTATGTTATATTAATGTGGAAATATAGTCACAACACACAAAGTTTTACAATTCTACAGAACAGTCTATAGATAAGATCCCATTTATAATATATATGTTAGTTTCTGGAAACAGATGCACCAAATTTGTTACAGTATTTGTCTCTGTGGGGTCAAAGAGTTTTAACCCTTTCTGTATTTTTTTAAATAATGTACAACATTCATGTATATCCAGAAGAATAAAGATATTTTCAAATGAATCAATAGTTGTGTCTTTTTCTTCCCATCCACTAAGAAGCTGTTACTCAGAGTGAGAAGGATTTCAGGACTGGCTGCTCATAAAGGAGGCAGGTGTGCTAAATATTGTCCTTTTCGCCTGCAATCAGGCAGCAGCATGGTTACGGCCACAAGCCTGTGACTCTTGGCTCTCAATTCCTCAGTGCAGACATCTTTTTGTGAAGTGGCCTTGCTTGACTGAGCTCCTGTGTGACCTATTTTAAGTACAGCCTAATAAGATTGTGATGAGGACAAGGAGGTCTTCTCAAGGAATCCTGTTTGGTGGGGGGATGACAGGGGTTGGGGGGGCAGAGTAGAGACAAAGTGGTTATTTGTGGAGAAAAGCTAGCTCTTCTGATTATGAAAGAATAAGGGATAGAGAAAAACAAATAAAACATTTAGAAGCTAAGTTTGCCATTTATCTTCTTCTGACCCCCATTTGGTAAATGTGTGCCCATAATATGCGGCTTCAGGATTGAACATCAAGTATGTAAAAGGAGAATTCAGAACATGAGAACAATTGTTTAAAAGTTTCAGGGTTTGGTTTTTTTTTTTTTTTGGCATTTAATTTTATTACATTATTTAAACAACCGTAATTGGATGTTAACCAGAGTCATTTAAACTTATTTAATGTGTGATTTTTAAATTCCTAAGCATTGTGCTAAGTAGAATGTTATTATCAATTACATTAGCATTCTTACCACTTTTGTTCTCAATAACTTTGCAGCCTTCCACTGCTATTGTTTCGAATTTTAGTAGCATCTCATCAGCAAAGGCTCATTGTGGCTGCCCGTCTGTTCCATTAATAATTTCTTAATTAAACGAGGAGACGGCTGTCCCTCCTTGTCTGCACTACCTTGTCACTATCTTTCTTTCCAGAGTAATTTTGTTCTGGTCTTTCTCATTTTTTTTGTTCCTTATTTTTCCCCCCACAGACAAGCTTAGCTCCTGGTGTCTTTCACAAATGGATCTGAAATCTCTTCTCTGATCCTCACCCCGCCTACCCCAATCTGTTCTCCCATCACTTGGTTTCAGTTCCCCGTTCATTCCCCTCCGCCCTCAGAGACTCTTCTCACATCTTTCAGTTTCTCTTCTCCAGTTCTTTCAGTAGTCTGGGGTTTCTTTTCTATTGATACCCACCTACCCCCCAATCATCTGTATTATCTTCTTTTTGTATTTCTCTATAAATCTCACCTTACATTCTAAAAACCCAGTTATAGGAACATAATCCTCAGGTGAAGAGACAAAATTAGTGCAGCTTCATCAGGGAAGCCCCTCGTGATCTGGAAACTGTCACATTATAAAGCAATCCCCACAGCAGGCATTCATTTATTTATTCACCTCTAAGCATTTTTTTTCCCTAGCTATTTTTCTTAATGAGAAAGGGAGAACATTAACTCTGGAACAAGTAGTCTACTCCATACCCAAATACAACCCCCAGGAGAATGTTTCTTAGGTTTTTTAACTATTGAGACTATTGTAATTGTTTTGAAATGTTTCCTCTTGTTGATACAGAAACTGTGAACTTTTAAAAAATGTCTAGAATGATATTTGATTCAAAAATTTCAAAATTGGCTTGGGAGTCAATCCTTATTGTATCTAAATGGACTTCTCTAGTTCTGAATTGTATGTGTTGAAGCATAGATGAAGCCAGAAAATACCTTAATGGGTCCTTATTTTGTAGACAAGAGCCCTGAGCAAACACAGTTTGGGGATTTCTTCTGGTCACTCCAATAACTGCTACCAATGCATGATGATTTACATTTAAATTAATCAAAAGTAAAAATGTGTGCATAGTATATTTCTCAGTCACACTAGCCACATTTCAATTGCCGAACAGTCACCATGACCAGTGGCTACTGTATTAGACCACACAGATAAACAAACTTTCCATGTTAGCAGAAAGATTTATTTAAAAGTATATGTTTAAGCCATACAAGGTCGAGACTCAAGAATCTAGGACTCCCTGCCAGTCAAGGAACCCCATGCCCTATAATAAATTTTATTTTGTTATGTTGTCTTACAGTACATGAATCTGGGAGGTCATGTACAGAAGGAAACTAAATTAAATAAAATTTCATATAGTTTACAGCTCATGAAAAGATGCTCTTCTGCTTGCAAAGCATTTCACATTCATCATCATACTTGGAGCCCACAACGGCACTCATGATAGGAATGACAAGTGTCCAGTATCTTCATTCAGAAGAAGAATCAGTGGGTATGAGAAATGAGGATTTGTCCAAAGTCAAACTTCTTTTAAGTTGGGGCATAAACTCAAGTTTCCTGCTCCTTTGATCTTTTCATCATATTGAAATGCACCAGGTGGATAGGAGGTTTTTTATGATAATGTGTATAAGAACATTCTAGATGGCAATTATCAAGAATACAAATAATAATAAATGCTGGCAAGGATACAGGGGGAAAAGGTACACTCATACATTGTTGGTTGGACTGTGAATTAGTACAACCACTTTGAAAAGCAGTATGGAGAGTCCTCAAAAGACTAGGCATGGAACCACCATATGACCCAGTTATCCCACTCCATGGTATATAACCAAAAGAACTAAAATTAGCATACTGTAGTGATACTGGCACATCAATGTTTATAGTAGCACAATGTACAATAGCCAAACTATGAAATCAGCCTAAGTGCATGTCAACAGATGAATAGATTAAGGGAATGTGGCATATATACACAAGGAGTTCTTTCTACTTAGTCATAAAGAAGAATAAAATTATGACATTTGCCAGTAAATGGATGGAACTGGAGAACATTGTGCTAAGTGAAATAAGCCAGACTCAGAGAGTCAAGCATCAAATGTTGTCTCTCATGTGCAGAAGCTGGAGCAAAGTAAGGTGGGGGAAAAAACAGATCTCACAAAATAGATGGAAAAATCAGTGGAGTGGAGTAAGGGAAACGAAGAGGAAGGAGGAGGGATAGAAAAAGGGAGAAATGTGAAATGAATCTGATGAAAGTACAAATGTACAATGACAAAGCACTGTATATTTATAACTCTGCCACAGTGAATTCCACTTTTATGGAATTCTCCCTTATTTTCCCTCTTATTTTCTGCTCCCTGCGCTCTCCGCTGGGCCTCCCCCAGCTCTACAGTCCTGTCTCCTCTATGGGCTTTGCTCGTGGAAAGTCTCTTCTTCAGCTTTCCCTTTGGATGCTCATTCTCTCCTCCCCAGGCACCTGTGCTTTCTGAGGTCTCTTCCCAACCTTGAATAATGCTTGGCATCATAGAATCTATGTATTCTGCTTCTATGTATTCTATGTATAATAGAATCTATGTTTTCCTGCTTTAGGATCCTGCTTGCTTTTCCTCTGAAAAGCAAGGAAGGGGAAGCTGGGTAGGCTGTAGGCACAGGGGTATTGACTGCCTTCCCCTCTCTCAGCTCATCTCTTTATTCTCCTCTATGCTGTTCCCTCTGCCTTCTCTTTACCGATGGATGGTTGCATTTTCATGTTTCAAGACCCAGCTTGAACCTCACTCTCTCTGTACCACCTCCTTGATTCCTCTGCCCATGCATGGCAATTTCTCCTGTATTCTTCAAGCAACATGATATACTTCCGTAATGGAGCTCAAGTTAAATATATCATGTCATGATCTGTTCAGAGATCTCCAGAAGGGGAGCTGCCCAGCCTTCCTGGGGGTGTCTCATCCCCACCTACACCCATGTGACTCTCACAGGATCCCCCACAGTAGGCTCTGTGATCTGACACCTTGTGCATGCTGACTGGCTGAAGGAGGCACTGGACTGAAGCAGAGGAGCCCTCCCCACAGGCAAGAGCCAACTGATATAGAATGAGCTCCTGGTCCAAACACAGCCAGTCAGTGGCCTTCTCCAGGGATTTTAGAATTAGAAACAAAGAAGAAGAACTCCTCTCTGGTTCTGAAGCAATAAACATCAAAGGTCCTGGCAGCCATGTTTTTCTGACATGAGGGCAAAGGAAGTGGGAGTTTGTAGAAAGAGAAAAATAAAACAAAAAGCGGAGGGGAGAGCAGCTGAGATAAAGATACCCTATTATTCCTATAGTTAATTCTACGCCAGGATCCTTAGAATGAATTCCCCTTTGTGCACAGACTACTTCAGTTTGAACTTCTGTCACCACCAAAAATAAATGAGTAAATATAAATACACAGTTCTAACTAATATAAATTGCCTTGTGCATCTTCCAGTCCCCAATGATAACAGTCTTCAGCTCATTGTATACTCATTAATTAAATTAGAGAATTAATTAATCCTTATCCCAAATCCTGTGTCATACAATGCTAAACAAAAACCCCCCATTTTGTAAAAAGAGCATATGTAACAGCATAGTCATGTTCTAACTGTCAAAACTGGACTACTAACTTACAAAAATGTAGTATGGCTCACCTTTTGAGCAAACTTCCAAACTAAGTGAATCAAATTAAGTGGATCAAGTCTTTGGACATCCCATCACAGAAGGGTAAAATCTGCACATGGATGAGAAACAGAATTAATAGAGATAATTTCTATTAATTAATAGAATTAATTGGAATGTTTTTGCTCCAGCTCTATTACTTAAGGCCAGTCTTCCTGGGCCTCAGGATCCTCATTCAAAAAACAAAGAAGGGATAGGGAGTTTGGCTTAGATAAAAGCAGTTTTCCTACCTCACAGGTTTGTTGTGGATATTAATTGAAATAATATGTTAAAGATCTCGTCCAGCTCTTAAAACAATAGCTAAAGGGGTGACACTTTCACCATTAGCCTATCCTATGGCTGGCAAACCACTGAACAGCTTTCATTTTCTTCTATACCAATGAGAGCTATTATTACAAAATCCAAATCATCAAACCAAATCAATTAAAATCAGCTTTACCATTGTAGCAGGGTAAGTGCCACCACCTGAGATGGATTTTCAAGAACTCACAAAAGTTCCTCTTAGGTGGGGAGTGCTCAGGATGTCTCAGAAGGATCTTCTGAATTAGTCTCTGAGATGCCTTTCCCTTTTCTCAGCTCCCCTCTCTTTTCTTCCCCTCTCACTGAGCGCCACTTCCCCAGGCAGAAGCCTCCTGTAATACCAACAGGACTAACAGGACGTTTTCTTTTGCAAGAAATTCAAATCGTTGAACAAGCAAGCATTGTCTCCTTGTCACAGCCAGCCACGCTGCCAGGGAGCGCGGGGGCCGGAGGGGAAACGCTGACTCTTCTGCTCACATCATCTAAGGAACATTCTCCGCGACACTGACCTCCCTACACACAAAGAGCCGGGCAGCCCTGACCCCACGGAAGGGAGCGGCGCTGAATCACAGCCCCCTCCGTTTCCAGCTCGCTCGCCCTTCTTCCTCCCGGTGCTCTCCAAGAATCGCAGGAAATCGGACCTCCAGTGTGGAACAAATAACACTTAGCAAAGAAAAGGGCAAACATTCCCACCAGGCTTCTGTTTTCTGAGAACACATTGATTAGTTTTTTCGGGGACGAGGTCTCTGGAGAAAGAGCAGGAAGGAACCTGGGGAAGGCAAGCTTCGTGTGCGAAAGATGCGACCGCCCGGGGGTTCTTGAGGATCCCACCCTTCAGGGCTATCCCAGCTCTGCAAAGAGTGGGGACCTTGGCACCTGGGGTGGGGGTGGGGGGGTCCGGGAAAGCAGGCAGCGTGCACAACTGGAATCCACACCACCATCCACACCACCATCTTCCCTGCCCTAAGCCCAGAGCAGAGGCCACCAGACCCAGGCTTAGGGTGAACATGAGCAGCGTGTTCCATTTCCCAAGGACTGTGATTAGGTGGGGGTCTCGGAAACCCTCCCTATAAATGATTAGAATTTCTAACCCACTTGAATCAAAGTGTGAAATATGATATATCAAGAACTATGTAATGTTTTGAACAACCAACAATTTAAAAAAAAAAAAAAAAAAAAGAATTTCTATTAGCAGCAACAATGACAGGCGGCAAGTATGGAGCATGTGTCGGGCCCAACTCCTATTGTTTCCGGTGCGTGAACCAGTGTGATTCTTACAATGATCTTTAAGGAGCTAATAGAGGCTAAACAGTAAACATGGTGGACAATTCATATTTAATGTCTGCTTGTTTCCTTATGTTTTTACAATTTATAATTTACCTTGGAATGTGTTTTGACGTTATTCTAAACTGAAAGAGGAAGTTCTATTTAAAAGAACTGATACAGAAGAAAAAGGAAATATGACCTAGTGTCTCTCTTCAGCTATACCCTTTTCTGCATCTGTAGTAGAAGAGCTCAGAAAGTCTAAGCAATCTGGGTAAGAACACACAGCTCAGCAGAGGCATAGCTAGAGCTAGGAAAATGATTCTTGGCCGCTCACCCACCATCCTTGCTGCCTGTACACCATGCTGCCTCACCCATAGCAATAAAGAAAAGCATCCTTGACCTTTTGACCATCCGTGACTTATGGAATTATTTAAAAACATATGGTATTTTTCACCATTGTGCACCTTTTCTTTAGGGTCTCATGGATCTGTCTTGAAAAGTGCTCTTTTGCAAAGAGATGCAGCAAGGAGAAGCAGATAAGGAGAGATCAATGTTTCTCTAAGGTGAGTGGGTGAATGCAAGTGTTGGCATAAATTATAAACTATCAACAGAAACAAGAGAACTATTTTCAAGGCCCTATTGCGTATTCAAAGACAACTGACCGAAAAGATGAAGGGAAAGGCCCTTGCACATTGCCCCAAGGAAGCCCAACTGAGTTTCCCATTCTTTCTTCTTTGCCTATGGCTTATCCTGGGGTCTGGAAGGATGAACAGGACCAATCCCTCTACTATCTTGCAACAGCTGATTCAGCCAATGATGAGCTAGACCTGAGCCTGGCCAATGAAATTCTCTCATGGGAAATTGGATGGAGAGCCAGAGATGGTGTCAGTCTCTGTGGGGAGCCAGTTGACAGGTCTTGTAGAGCATGGACCTAAGGGAGTTCCTTGTGATTAGCTCTGGTGGAAGCTATACTGGACCATGTGTGATGGATGAGGAAGTAAGGAAGTTCGTAGAAGAAAATATAAAGCAAATGAACAAAGCAAAACAGAAATGAGACAGAGTGGGAGGTCTTGATAACTCAGGTTCCCACAGGGACTATTTTTCCCATGGTAGGGTCTCATGAGGTCCCTCTGCATATTTTTCTGAATCTTTTTTATCTTGATACAATTGTAGTAGGTTTTTGTTCTTTGTAGCAATGTGGACTTCCATTTAGAGAAAACCAATAGAATAGAGGAGATATTGTTGCTTTCAAAGGCACAGGTGATGTGGAGCTTAGAGAATAGAGGTAACAGGCTGCAGAGACAGGAAAGGGGAATAGAGAAGACTGAGGCTTGGGGAACACCACCAGGAGTCAGCTGGGGAAGCGGAGGGGGTGGGTGAGGATGGCACCCCATTGACTCGCTGCCTGGCCAGTTATATTCTCCATCCCCAAGAGGCAATCAGCTGCTCATCACTACAACACAGGGAGAGCATCAAAGGGATTTAATAATGGTTGGCAAATGTCAAATTATACTGAATCTAAACCAAATTCCAGACATTTAGTGCTGTGCAGTCATTAGCAATCAATTAGTGCACTCACTTTTCAAAGCATTTTTTTATACCCTCTCCTCTCCATGACAAGGAAACACATGCTCTGCTTCCTTCCCCTCTGCGGCAAAGCAATGCAGCGTTCCTTCAGCGTGGTCAGTGAAGGAACAATCCTGTCCCTGTTCTCATTGTGTTTCTCATTGTGGTTTCCCTGTTTGCATTTTCAGGAGTGGAAGGAAACATTAAGTGGCATTTGTACATCCTGTCCTGCAAACATGGGCTAAAGAAAGAGAGATCAGACTTTTTTCTTTCTTTCTTTAGTAACGAAAGGCAAAGACAAGGAAGAGAATCCTCTAAAGCCTCTTATCTAGTTGGAAAAGAGTGAGTGTGGAGCATTGAGGAGTAGTGCATACCAACCACATGGGGAGCCATTCTGTGAACTCAATTCACCTCTGAAGGCCCATGTTTGGAGGCAGCAGGATTACATTCCAGAAGCACAGCCAGTAAACATTGACCACAAAACAAGACGTGGCTCTATTGATTGCTGCGTATCTGCTTCATCCTTCCCTTTCCAAATTAGCTCAGATTTATGGCAATTCCCTTCCTGTTCCCTGAGTCAACCACATCATCTCTGAGGTCCTGCAGGTCAGAGGAAGGAGATAAGCAGGAATCTGTATCCGAACATTTTCAGGAAGAGCTTTCACAATCGTTTTGAAAATTCCTCTTTTGCTCATGCTTTTTCCTGCTAGATCTTCCAGAGGTGTTATTTTTAGAATAACTTTCTCAGAATATAGAAAAACCCATATTCTCCAACTGTGACATGTATTCTTTCCTCTAGTGTGGTTGATAAAGTCTGGACTTCAAACTGGGCTTAGTTCAAAAGTGGCAAATGCACACATGGGTCCTAAAGATCTCTGTCTTACATTGGGCTTCCTCCAAGCTAGCTTTAGGTCACTGTTGCTTGAAAGATGAACCTCAATGGCATAAAGGTGGCAGTGCAGAGAGAGGCAGAGGTTTAGGAAACAAATAGGACTTGACACAGAGAGGGTGTCACTGGCTCCTCTTGAAGCCATGGGTGGGGCCCAAGCTGTGATCTTAATCCCCAAAGAGGGTGGTCCTTTGGTCTTGGTTACAGAGTGGTGTTCCTATGTCCAGGTGAGGGCTCTGCCAGAGGCCATCTCAGCACCATACACAAGCTGTCAAGTCCAAGGGAGAGGACTGAATCGAAATCAAGAAAATAGAGCCAGGTACGATGGCACATGCCCTGTAATCCCAGCAGCCAGGGAGGCTAAGGCAGGAAGATCATGAGTTCAAAGCCAGCTTCAGCAACTTAGCAAAGCCCCTAAATGACTCAGCGAGATCCCGTCTCTAAATAGAATATAAAAGAGGGTTGGGGATGTGGTTCAGGTTTTAAGCGCCAGGTACTAAAAAAGAAAGAAAGAAAGAAAATAAAAACCCGCATCCCCAGTTATCACCATAGAGGTCTATTCTAAGACAAGATCCAGGGAAGGCACATCCCACAACACCTTCAGGAGGGGGTCCCATGTATCTACATGGTTGCCTCCTGAACTCACCCCACAGAGGGTAGTAGAAGGGCAGTTCTCACTGGGACAGGCCCCAAACAAATGCAGCCCAATGAACAGAAGCACCATACTCTAACACATCATGCTACAGATGTTTGAAAATCCTCATTTTTACAGAATAAACCTAGAGAATGTTTATTTGCTTTATTAAAATGTTGCTTTCTTTTACAAAATAATCCCTCTCTATGAGTATTTCTAAGACTCTCCAAAATGACACAGAGAACACCTGTCAAAATACACTTACTTGTCCAGGCCACCACCCTCCTCAGTCCAGAGCATCTAATTCAAGCCTGGAACAAAAATCAGAAAATTGCATTTTAAGAAAGAACCCTCAATGATTCTGCTGTGAGTGGTCATTGCCAGGACCAAAAGAAACACTGCACACAGTAGACTTCTGGGCACATTTAAGTAGAAGTTGATTTCTACTGGGAGAATAATTGTGTAAATCAAAGACCTCATATACTGTAATGGACAGGATGGTGAACTAAGGGAGAAGGTTGTTTGATTATATTATAATATTGACTCTATAACTTATCAGATAGCTATCTTATTATTATCCTTTTATTGTTCAAGGGTCTTGATAAGAAGCATTGAAACCTATAAACATGTAACTGATACATCTTACATAACATGCGTCTTAAGTGACTTGTATACTGTTCAACAAATGAAGCTGTGTTAGTATCCTCGGTGTCACCCAGCATTTTTTCTCTAACTGTATCTCAGAGAACCAGGAAAGCAACCTACATTATTCTCTTAGTAGCACCATTCCCAAATTCTGCTGCAAAATGCATGTCCTTTGACTGGGAAACAGTGACCAATACAGAGGAGGGTGGAGGAAGGGCAAGCTGCTTGGGAAGATGGTCCCATGCCATCAGAGCAGCTCTGGGTATGGAAAGCCAATATGGGCTTTGGGGACAGTTCTTCACAGTCATTTTGCAGAGAGGAGGAGATAGGAGGGAGAAAGGGAAGAGAATAAATGGAAAGAAAAACAAAACAACCGAGATAGCAAGACTGGGAAAAGAAGGTGTGAAAGATTCCCAGAATGAGACAACATTTAAATTTTGGCCTTTCAATAATACTGTCTTCAGATATCATTTACCTTAGCTATTTCTAAGAAGGGATGAAAAAAATGATTTTTTTTTTTTTTTTTTTTTTTTTACCAATTGGACATGGAGTCAATTCATTGAAGGTTTGGGTGGCATATCTTCTGGCCTGAATTTCTGTGAGTTCACCAAAGCATGATAATACCAGGGTTTTGGGGCTGGAGCAAGAAAGACACAGGGTTCCACCCTAGCAGTGCAAAAGAAAAAAAAATACTAATATCAGGGTTTTTATTTCTTATAACTGGGGTTCCTTGAATAGAAAATTTATAATCCTGGCTCAGGTACTTGTCAGATCAGTCTGCAAACTAAATCCCAAGAACATTGTATGTTGTTGAGCTAGAAAAAATATATCACCAATGCTTTGGCTCTCATGTTATTTAGAGTCCATGCATGGTAATCCTTTAAATATACCCCCCAGTGAATCAAATATGTCCCTATCTTTGTAAAGGAAATGTTGACTATATGCCCATAATAAGATCGGGATGCTAAGAGTTGTTGCTTCAAAGAACAGAATCAAGCCGAGCAAAGTAAGGATATGTAATTGCTATTATAATCTAACTAGAGGCTACCCATTTGCTGATAGCTGTTTCCTGTGATAAGCTCAGCAGAGCCAGGTTCCTGTAGACTCTCATTTTGATTGCATAAGGAGAGTTTACTGGCAACAAATTACTGCTTCATCTCCTTTATGAAGTCGCCTGATGGTCGTTGGCTCTGCAGTGACCTGGCTGACTGCTTAACCCTCCCCGCAACCAAGTCCCAAAGTTGGACCCTTGCATATACATGTTTTTTTCTCTTCCATAATTTCCATATCTTCCATTCAGTTTGTGTGTAAAACTTTTTTGATGTGAAAGTATGGAATCAATTCCTTCTTATTTAGGAACATAGGGTGGATAAGGCCTGAGGATTCACCTCTTCCTGACTAGTTGTAGATTGAAACCAGGGAAGACATTGGGCAAATAAGATTTATTAGTGGAATATCAGGTGTCTGGAAGCTGATTGGAAAAGATATTTGGGGGCTGAGTTCTGCATTTGTGTGCATGTAGAGGTGGTAGGCTAGGGATCCCAGGAGGGCAGACATGAAGGTGAGCACAATTGGAAATGGGCCTCACAGCATACACTAGCTTCTAGGCCTTGACTGTTGACTACAAAATACAAGGAAAGGATAAAATGCCCTTGATATAGTCAATGTCTGATGCTCAGGGATCCATCCCCAGGATAATGAGCATATCCACTGAGAGTGCCTTTCCCTGGGGGAAGATAGGTGTTCCAGGGAGGGGAAAGCAAGGCAGAGACTGCGCATTCACTTCACTCACAGGCCACACTATCTTTCCTCCAAAGAGACCTCTGTGTCCTTAAGTAACTTGCCAGACATCAAATCGGTCTTTATTAAATTTTCACAGGCACTTACTTTTAGATTCAATTTGAAATGTGCTCCAAGGAGCATCATATGGACTAAATAATTAGCTAAAGAGAAATGGTAAGGCTTAGATTTTAGAGAATGGTACAGAACAATGCATCTTAAGTACCACTAGTCATAACTGAGCATTTTAATGTAACATTGGAGTTATTTATTTTCATTTATATTTAAAGGGAAAATATCAAGTCAGTAGTTTGGAGACTACTTTTGCTTAGATCAAAGCTAGAACCTGTATTTAGGGTTTTAAAAAGTGTATCAGTTTAAAGAAAAGTACTAAGGAAAGAATTACCAGTGCAAGGATATCACAAGAATCTTAAAGGTCACACTCAAGTGATTCAAGTTTAAGAAACACTGCCAAGACCAGTAGAGCATTACTGCATATCAACATCCCTAGGTTGGGTCCTGTTCTACAAAGAATGTTCTATATGACCTTGGGCAAGTTGGAACTTTCTGAACCTCAATGCAGTTCAGTGACATTGAAGGACAGACATATCCACACTACCTTCCAATTCTAGCATGTGACTTTACTATTGGTTACCTTAACACCTGGAAACAAACATACATAAGCATTGAGCTAGCTCCTGGTTATCCTAAAGCAGTGAGAGACAGAGGAGAGTCCGCTGGATCTGGCATCAGGGGACCCTGCAAGCCAGCTCCACTATTTGCCATGGGAATTTGACCAAGTCATATACTTTCTTTGAACCCCAGTTCCACTATTTATTTTTTAATGAATTATTTTTAACCTGACAAATAGTATGTATCTATTGTGTGCTGCATGGTGTTTTGAAATATGTATACATTATAGAATGACTCAAGCAAACTAATTAATACATGTATTATATCACAGACTTCTCATTTTTTTGCGGTGAGAACACTTCACAATAGCTAGACTGTGGAACCAACCTAGATGCCCTTCAATAGATGAATGGATAAAAAGAAATGTGGCATTTATACACCATGGAGTATTATGCAGCACTAAAAAATGACAAAATCTTGGAATTTGCAGGGAAATGGATGGCACCAGAGCAGATTATGCTTAGTGAAGCTAGCCAATCCCTAAAAAACAAATACCAAATGTCTTCTTTGATAGAATGAGAGCAACTAAGAACAGAGCAGGGAGGAAGAGCAGGAAGAAAAGATTAACATTAAACAGAGACATGAGGTGGGAGGGAAAGGGAGAGAAAAGGGAAATTGCATGGAAATGAAGGGAGACCCTCATTGCTATACAAAACTACATATAAGAGGTTGTGAGGGAAATGGGAAAATAAACAAGGAGAGAAATGAATTACAGTAGATGGGGTAGAGAGAGAAGATGGGAGGGGAGGGGAGGGGGGATAGTAGAGGATAGGAAAGGTAGCAGAGTACAACAGTTACTAATAGGGCATTATGTAAAATTGTGGATGTGTAACCGATGTGATTCTGCAATCTGTATTTGGGGTAAAAATGGGAGTTCATAACCCACTTGAATCTAATGTATGAAATATGATATGTCAAGAACTTTGTAATGTTTTGAACAACCAATTAAAAAAAACTAGAAAAAAAACCTACTTTCTTAGCAAGTTTTAAGAATGTGTTGTTATTAACTACAGTAAGTGTGTTGGACAATATAGTGCTTGAATTTACTCTGCCTAGCTTAAATTTGTATCTTTTGATAAACATCTCCCTAACTATTCCACCTCCTGCCTCTGGTAACTGCTTTTCTACTCTCTTCTATAAATTCAACTTTTTTAGATTCTTTATATAAATGAGTTCTAGCAGTATTTATCTTCCTGTACCCTCAGTTTCCCTATTTGAGAGAGAAAATGGTCACCGTGGTGAAAAATACCTATTCAATCTATGCAGTCTTGATGAACGGCTCAAATTCAGTGTATGGAAAATGAAAACTTCTATACAAACATAAAAATCTTGTTCTTTGGGGCTGGGGATATAGCTCAGTTGGTAGAGTGCTTGCCTTACATGCATAAGGCCCTAGGTTCAATCCCCAACACCATTAAAAAAAAAAAAACTTGTTATTTCTTTGTCATTTCATTATCTTAAAATACAGTATGGTCATATATATGTTTATATTATGATCAGGAAGGATTTTTTGAAATATAAGTTCAAACCAATCAATATTGAGAGTCTTAAAAATCTCAGGTAGAATATTTAATGTTGAGAAGAAATTGTGAAATTGCTTATCATGGATAAATCGGAAAGCCATCACCTATCAGTAACCTCAAAATATTGTTTTAGTTAAAATTTTTTATCCATCTGCCATTATAAACCTATAAGTGGAAAATGAGCTAGAAATACTAAATTATTTATTGATTCCACTGAACTCTTTTTATGAGGCTTATTTTCATTAGCCCAGCATTCCCATCTGCACACACAGCCTCAGATTAGAGCTGTCACAAGGTTCGGGAACTTACTTGCCTGGAACACTCAGGTTACACTTTCAGACTACTGTCTGTTGAATTCCAATTACAGTTGTTGTTGTTGTTGTTTTCACTTAAGAGGTTACCAGTCTTGCTTATTTGATGTGCTGATTGACAAGGAGATAAATACTGCTAGAAGGTGACACAGAGCTTCTTGCAGCTTCCATAAAGAGAGAACACCACAGGGAAAGTAGAACTATCCAATAGGGCAAGCAACCTCACAGTCTATAGTCACCCCTGAATTTACATTGTATTACAAAAAATGGATGCTCAAAAGGTTATAAGTGGGTAATATATATTGAGTCCTATTTTAATGAAAGTATGTATCTCTCAATATGGATGCTTTAGTCTTCTAGAATGTTCACTTAAGTAAACCATCTCTTTTCCTTATGCCACCTAGATCAGACTTACCACTCTTTTAACATTTCAGCACAGCACAGGTTGTCTGTCAGCCACCTAAAATGTCCAATTTGATATTCTTTTATAAGTCAGGGAAGCAGAATAATAAGATTTGTTCTAGATATATTGCAAAGCTATCTTAACCCTCCTTGCTCAAAGAAGTTTCTAGGTAAATGATTTTGGTTATGAGGATTAAATTGCTCAGCTAGTCCTGGAGAGGCCAGGGAGTAGGAAATAGGTCAGCAGACCTCAGTGCTGTGCCTTCCCCACTGGATCATGTGGTTTCTTGTCAGTGAGGCTTGGATGACTATATGTCCAACTCACTTACCTCCTCAGGAGATGGCAGCAGCTGATATTTACAATTTTCAAAACCATTCTTGAAATCACTGAGGACATGGTCACTCAGCTTTCCTCCCAAGCTTCTCTCCCTTCCTTACACCTGTTCTCCTGTTCAGAGACTTAAGGAACATCAGGGCACACGCAGCCAGCTCAGTCTCTGTAGCCATTGGAATACAGTAAGGCATTCCAAGGCCAAAGGTGAAAATTAAGAAGTTTCTCACCAGATTCATGTGATTAAGGATATAGGCTTCTTACCGTCATGTCTGTTTTGGTAAGTCCAAAGAACAAGAAGAAAGCTCAAGTAGTACCAAGTCCCCCAGGGATGATGTGCTTATTATTTCCAGTTAATGGTACCACTTCTCCTGGGGATCAGCTGGGCAAGGGATGCTGGGATAACACCACCCGCTGGGTGCTCCACCTTCCTCTCTACTTTGATGTTCTTTCCAGGAAGTCGTGTGTGGAAGAGAAGATTTCAGTAGCAATCTTTTGGGTTCTGAGAATTTGCCCAGGCCTTTCATCTCCCTCTTGGAATCAAAGGCTGCTTGCATTTGTGTCTACCTCTCAGCACTCTGCACAGCAACCTTAGTTTATCTGCCTTGCCTAGTCATTTCCTCCCCACTTTGTTACCAAGCATCTCTTATAAATATATCCCCCTCTTCCTCACCTCATTATTCCCACTAATCTTCCCCCTTCTTCCTTGTTCCACAACTGCTTCAAATGATCCTTTCCAAATATGCTCCAAATGAACACTACTCCAGAACAAAGGGCCCCCTCTCACCAAATAAACCGGTTTCAATAGCCTCTCCCAACCTCCTAAACAAATAACATCATCTGCCTCATTCTAAAATATTGCTTTTCATAATCTTCAACTATTTGCTCTTTTATTCTCCTCTTGAAGAAATAAGCTGCCTTCAGTGTCCCTTCTTTATTTGGACACACAGTTACCTCACTGAAACCATAATGTATACCCACGTGTGTGTGCACGCATGCACGCGTGCACGCACATACACATACCATCCTCCCAAACAAAGAAAAATGACCAAATATCTTTCACCCTTCCTTTCTCCAAGAGAGAAAATTCCCAAGAGGTATATAAGGCCTCATTTGTGTCTTTTTGAGGATTTTCTTCCCCAATGAAATAAGCTAAGGAGAAATACAGTAAGGCATTCCAAGGCCAAACACATTCTACTGTTTATTACACATATTACATTCTTAAATAAAAATGCGTCACATAACATTTTTTGCATAGATATCTTACAATATACCAATTTAAAAAAGAATTATGAAACAGACCAGTAACAAAAATAAATTTTTTCTTCATTAATAATTTTGTAACATTAACATACCACCATCATATAATACAAATAATAGTTTTAAATCTTAAGACTTTTGTACAGCAAAAAAACTTGACAAAGTAATATATTTATATATATATATAAAAAGCTTAAAAAAAATAAAATGTCAAAAAAAGGCATAACCGAGGGCTATAAGACTGGGTACTTCTGTGATATATTATAAATACCAGAGAAGGCCTGAGAGAATGTGACGGGGAGGCGGGGTGAGGGGAGGGGCTGGGAGTAGGTCTTTCCAAACACACTTGTTAGACACATCTGGCAAAAGGAAATGTATAGTGCAAAAATAAATTTCTTCAAGCAACTGTGAAGAAGATGATCAAGATTTGAAATAAAGTCTTGGTGGCCGGGGAAGTTGCATGATGAGAGTAGTGGGGGAGTAAAGGACTTGCAGGGGGGTTGTGAATGGAAGGGGAGGCTTCAAAAAACATTAAACATTTATTTTTGCCTCTGTGTTAGCAAGGAAATCTTGGCCATAACAGGTGTATTTTTCCTCCCTGGAATGAAGCAGAAGTGAAAACTAAGGAAATTAAACTAAGTCAGGGTTTGGATAGGATATGCATGCTGGGGGAAAAACAAAACAAACAAAAAAAAAAACCCTAAAAAACATAAAGGTCAAGAACCAGCCAATGAGCCCCAAAGCCTTCAGGACCTAGATTTGCAGAAATCATCTGCCTCCAGTCTAAAGGCCTAGGATATAAATGTCCCCTCTCTCCACCCACTGCCCCTCCCCTCCATGTGGAACTAACTCCCAGTGTGGTTTTGATATACTGGCAATTACAAGCATCCATTCCCCCCCCCCCCCAAAGATATTAGGCACTGGTGGCTACTCCTCCTAAACGTCAGTAGCCTGTTTTCCTTCTGCGAAGGTACAATCGGCACATGCGCACGCCCGTCCAGGCACGTGCGCACATACCACCCTCATTATTCTGACGTGGGGTCCTTTTTATGGCAGTAGACAGAAGCTGGAGTCAAAGCAATTTACGATTCCAAAGCTCACAGTTGAAAAAAATTGTATAAACAGTCCCCAACCAAGAACGTATCAACATTCCCTCGTGACCACTGAGAGGGAGCCCTGTTTGAAAAGAGTATCTGGTTTGGGATACTGGTGAAGTGACAGCCTAGGATTTCTCTCTCATTTTTGATACCTGTTTCCCGAGGACTTATATGTAAATGCAAATCACCTGAAGAATACAGTACTATAATATTGGAAGGATGAGCGTAAGAAAGTTAACTGCAGCTTTATTTGTCCCCTTTCTGGGATTTATTATAAGAACCAACAGAGGAGACTTAAGCAAGAGAAACCCTGGAGCCTCAGTTAGTCATGAGATACCACATTATTTACAAGCAGTTTTTGCTTCCTTTGACACACATCTCTGTTGTCCCATCTCAAGTATTTCAAAAAGTCCTCCAAGAGGAAAATAGGCCATCGAAAAAGACATTGATGTATCCTCCGGCCAGGCCCTCTAGTTTCCAAGATGAGATATCACCATGTTTACCGAAATTTAATCCAGACATCCATAATTTGAGTCCACCTGCCTGTCCCTGCTCCTGACACGTACAGAAAATGGAAGGAAAAACTTCCATGAATAAATTTCAACAGATTTTACATACTGAATTTCCACTTTGGCAATGTTTGGGGTGCAAAATTGTGGCCCGAAATGCTGGCCCTCAGAAGATTTTTTTGTTTGATTTTATAAAGGAGGAAGGAAACAATTTCTGTAGTCTAATTGGGTTAAATCTCTCTACTCTCCTTCCTTTCTTCCTTCTCCTAAACATAACTCATGCAAAGGAGAAGACAAGAGCACTTCCCACTATATTTTTTATTTTACAAAGTGACTTCCATGGAGGAAATAATTTTAAGCCATCAAAACTAATCATTGGGTTTTGTTGTTCTTGCAATTTGAATCTATTTCTTCTGGTTCTCCCATAGAACGCAGGAGTGAAGGCTACAGGCAGAATGTTCTGAATGCTCTGGATGAACCACCCCAAAACTCTGTTTATTTCCCCTTTGATGTAAATAGACATGGATAATCTGGAAGCTTATCCCAAACTAATTTCTTAAAAAATTTTCTCTGTCTTTAGAGAAGATTTTTTAAAACCAGAAATCCATTCTGCTCATCGTGCATGAGGTTGGCTGTCTTTTTACCCTGTTATAATCAGGCAATCAAGATGTAAAAGGGCACAGAAGGTGTGGGTGGGGAGGTGATGACATTGAGAAAAGGGGTATTTGAAGGGCTTTGCAAGGGAAAGCACATAGAGAGAAGGAAATGGTCAGCGTGAAGGTCATTTTGGGGTCTTCAATATTTTTACAAAATGCAGCTTTGTCATGGAATCCAAATGCCTCTGTATCTGGACATAATACTCGGGTCACCACCAGGCATATGCTGGGGCAGTGAACCAACAGGGGGCAGGAGGCCAGCAGCTAGGAGCAGCTTTATCATTCAGGTTTCCACATCTCTGACTTACAGCCAATGTGGTAGGAGAAAGAAGCATAACTTGAAATAAAGAAAACTGTCAGTGGCTTAGAAACACATCAAACTCTGAACCCAGGATCGAGAGTGCTTGAGAGGACATCCACAGAAACACCATGCCAGGTTTCTCCTTTCAAATTTGGGATCCCTGGAATGTTAGGAGGTAACCATTTAATTGAGAAAGGGGTTGAATGTGTTTCCAATGTCCATCAAAAAAAAAAGCACTGCTAAAAATAACCAGCCCTCTCGGGAGCCAAACACATTCCGATTCTTTCTTGGAAAACCTGTTCACATCAGAGATGATGGACCGTTCATCACCAATCCATTTCCAAAATGAGCGGGGCCACCCCCGCCCACAGCGAGGGCTGGTTATCATTCACAGGTGTCAATCTGGGCTAGAGAAGAACAGTTTCAAAGCCATACACTTAGCACCCACCAAATTCTCAGGCCATTTCTCATAGTCAGCATAGGACTGAAGCAAGCAAGCACCATCATGGTGTTTCAGTTCACCCTGCTCTGAGAAAGGTCAGGAGCAGATTACAAAGGACCTCACTGATACAAGAGAGAGAAGTTAACCAAACATTTCAGACACTGATGAGGACCAAAGGGCCTTTGTTCTGCCACATTCAAATGAGACCACAGATGACAACGGGGAGCAAACAGCAATGATTACTCTTTTGCATTCTTTGTGTTTTTTTAAACTTTCTTTTTAATAGAGCCTTGCATTGGTCAGTTCAAAAATTAAATTAAGTATTATAAACCCTTAATAATAGCATTTTGAGAGGCAAGAGCAGCTCCAGCTCAGGGGAGAACATGATAAATCGTGGCAGCCATGGCTCAGGCCATCACTGGCGTGTGCGTGCGTTGACGCTGGAGGCTGCTACAGAAAGGAAAATGAACGAACCAACAAAATGTGGGGCATCTAAAGTTTCATCTAGTGCACTGACTGGAGGCGCTACAGTTTAATACAGCTGAGGTTCAAGGTCCCTCACACATCCTTTATCCAGAAAGGATGCACCACACATTCAAATATAATCCCATGGGATGCCCTGATGGACTGGCCACAAATACACTCAAAACGCAGTTGAGGACTACGAGATTGTCAGCAAACAGTGCTCCAGAAATTGTTTCTAAGTCATATTTAGTTTTAAATCTTTGGAATAAAACTGATTTTTTAAAATACCCTCCAACTAACATATATATAATTGCCTCCGGCAAATGGACAGAATCTGTTTTGTGTATGTCTGTGTGTACGTGTGTGTGTTTCTGTGTGTTTAGGGTAGGGTTTTTTTTTTTCTTTTTTCTTTCTTTTTTTTTTTTTTTTAATTTTTCTTTTTGGTCTAAGTTGGGAAAAAAAAAAAGAAGAAAAGAAGTAGAAGGAGGAGGAGGAAGAGGAGGAGGAGGAGAAAAAAGAGAAAGAAAATTCTAAGGGCCAGACCTCAAAACGCCCCAAGTGTCCAACTGGCAGCTACAGCATTTGTGATAAGGAGGTTCCTTGACCCTCAGACGAGTAGCTTCAACACTGCAGTGAAAGCAAAGTTTGCAGAAAGCTGGAAACCCAAAAGCCAAGGATCTTGAAGGTTGCTGTCATATATGTGTTTGTGTTCCTTAGATTATGATTTCCTTTGAGAGACTTCAGTTTTGCATCCCAAATATGTATGGGGTGGCATTTTAACAGTCAATGAGTCAAACAGTCAAAGGAGGGCAGGAGGGGAGCCAGCTGGTAATGAGGAGCAGCAACCATGTGTGGACCAAATGCCATGTTTGTTTGTTAGACGTGTCTTGAAGGGATGGTCCCAGAATATACAAAATATACAATCTGTCCTAATAACCACCCCGCTTGCTTGCATAGGCCATGTAATGGTCCTAAAGGCAGTCTTTGGAGTTGAGGCCAGTGCCAGCTAGCTAAGAATGCGGGTAGATAGAGACCAATATTGGATGTGTGTGTGGGATGACAGGTGAGGAATGTAAACCCCCTCGGAGTCAGCTTGCAGAGTAGTGTGAGGCTTCTGTTGATCCTGGGTGCTCTAGGTCACAAGGCATAGTGGGTCTAGCCCAAACCCCAAGAAACATCCCAAAAGAGACACCTCCAACCTCCCCTTAAAGTCAACCCTCATTCCCACAATGGCATTTTGAGTGGTGGATTTTAACAAGTGGGTAATATGAGCTCAGTGGGTATGAGAGAGGAAGATAGGATGATGTTTTGTGAAGCCACTAGACTTAGGAGGCATCCTCAGTTTTCCCCACTCCTGGAAAGAGTGATTTTTTTTTTTTTTTTTGGCTTTTTGTCAGGTCAGAACCCAGAGTTAGATTAAATACGCAGCTGCCCTTTGAGACTAGCGACATCTATGCTGTGACTGGTTATAGGGTAGCAATGACACACAGCACAGTGGTTGATCACTACGAGCTGAGGTCATCGGGCCTCAAGGAGGATGAGGGAACTGTGATGTCCCGTCTGATTGGCTGCTTCGAGAGCTGGACATCCAGGTGCTGAGAGAGAAAGAGAGAGGAGTCCTGGAGAGGCTTAGTCCATGGAGAAAAGATAAAACATTTAAGCTTCCAAATAAGCTTTTCAAGTTTCGTTAGCAAAAAACAGAGATTAAAAAGAAAAAATCTAGCACTGGCAAAAAGGTGAGGCTCAAGGGATATACTGTGATTTATCATCAAGGACTTTATTCTCTTGGCCACTTTGCAGTCATGCTAGAAGTTTCCAGAATCCCTAGTGCATATGGTGTGCAAGAGTCAAAAAGTAAGAAAAGAAAACTCCTCCCTTGAGGGTGAAGTCTAGAGAAATGCAGGCCAGAAAGGTGTAAGGTGTTATTCCAGAGTCTGCCGCCGCTAAGGCCGTTGGTACCGACTCGAAAGATCTCAATGGTACTAAGAAGAACCAAAAAACCCATCAACAGTTCTGTGAGGAAGTCTGACGCACGGAATAGTAGGACTTTTCACACACAAAGGACAAATAAACCAAGAGTTAATTTTGGCTACCAAACTGCAATTTGGTTTTCTAGGTCATTTTCCCCCAACTATTTAAAAAGAAACATTAGTGCTACACATTTGCAACTTTAAGCCGGTGTATTCTCCTATCAAGTTGCACTGAGAAGCGAGTTAAATAAGCCCCTCGTACTGCCGTCCACCCGCAGAGGCGTCACATCCATTTGCTTTGCTTTCCATTGGCAACAGTGGGAAGAATTCCAATAGCGTTGAAGTAAGCAGCCAGTCTGTCTTGCTGAGTTCACCTGGTTTCCTCCGTCTTCGCCTTCTACCATCTGGCTAGGGCAAGGCATAAGGAATAGACGTATATACTTTAAATATAGTTGAGTGCATGACGGCGTGGATGTGTGTGGGTCTGTGTGTGAGAGGGTGTGTGTGTGTGTGTGTGTGTACACAGAGGTTTACAAGTGAGAACTTTCTTCTGCGAGGCAGTGGGTCCCCGCCTGAAGTCCAGCCCCCTGCCTCGGCATTTCCTTCCAACATTGGCCGGCGCCATGGCAACTCTGGCCTTTAGGATTTTTAGATATGTCTCTTCATATGGAGGGCAAGATGGTCAGACCTGGAAAAACACCTAGAACATATAGATAACAATGAGGGTATTAGAGAGGTTCACGGAAAGAATTCTACCTTCATCACCCCTTAGGAAATGATCAACCTTACGCTCAAAAAAAAAAAAAAAAAAAAAAAAAAAGGCACACATGAAGTGAGTGTGGGAAGGTCAACTGAGGTTTTAGGCGACTTGAGTTCAAATCCTAGCCCTTCCCACAGCTGTGTGACTCTGAGCTCACAGACCTCCCTATGCCTTAATTTCCACTGTCAATTGGGGATAACCCCAGCGCTATTCTTATAGTCTGGTTGTGAGGATTAAACAAAGTGATCTATGCAGAGTACTTAGACAATTACCTGACACCTATTAAGATCTCAATGCACATTAACTATCATGATCATAATTATAATTATTAAATAAGAAGCGAATGTGAAAGTACTTTGAAAACATGTGTCATGATCAAATACTATAAATACAGTAAAGAAGAATTAGACTGTGATATTGAAGAGTGAAACTCTATGACATTTTCACCCTTCTGTATCCTTGGTGGTATGGGGCTGTCTTCCTTCTAAGGCTGAAATATGGCCATTGTGATCTGCTAAGTGACAGTCACATGACCCATGGGGCCCCATGAGAGGAAGCTGAGACAGCTGCTGAAATTATTGGAAAAGAGAAGCTCTCTTTCCACTGGGATTGCTAAGTTGCTAAGATAAAAGCCTAGAGCTGCTGGTGTCCATATTGCCATTGTGGGAAAGAGCCTGCTTGAGAAGCAAGCGAATGGAGAGAAAAGGGGATAGGAAGATTAAGAAAGAGCCCCATGACAATGTCTGAGAACCTGGGTCCAGCCAAGCATAAAGACAAATCTAATTCTGTTCTTGTTAGTTATCTAAGCTAATGCATACCCCTAGTGTGTGCTAACACCAGTCCAAGTCAGGTTCTCTATCTTATAACTAATAGTGAGGGCATTTCCATATCCTAACAGCCTATAATCTAGGGTTTTCACTGGAATCCCAGTTAAATGAGCATGTAAGAGAGCCATCATGCCTGACTCTGGTTATATGAACTCCCTCTGAATTCCCTCTTGAAATTGGCTACTTCCTTACCTATGAGAACATTCCCAGGCTTCCACCATCCAAATCTCTTGTTAGGATGTTAGCAAGCTGCCCTGTTCAGGTTAGCAGAGTTTCCTGTTCAGAGCAGGATTTCCCTGTGTTTGTTCATTCTTTAAACAAACAAACCAAAAAATCCACCCTGTCCCCTGACCCTAACATTCTCCACACCCTCTGTTTATGTCCATTCCTTAAATAGGTTCACGTGCAGGATAGAACTCCAAGGAAATGAAGCAAAACAGGACAAAGGTACAATGAAAAACACAGAAGAATTGGAAAATTTCAGCAGAATATCACCTAAACCAATAACGTACTGAAAAATAACAATGTTGATTGCAGCCACCTCTTTCAGGCCCTGACTGAGTATGGGCAAGCTATTTGGATAATCCCTTGGAGATAGCAATGAAGGAGATCTGATATGCTATAAAATGGTGATAAGTATCTTTGGTACACAGGAAAAGCCTGCTGGGGATTGAATTTCCAAGGTGTACAACTCTGTCCTGTCCTGGGCACAGCTCAGTACTGCCCACTGCCTGTTCTCTTTACAGCTCTCCTACTTTCTTTTCTCCTTCTTTCCCTACCTCCTACTTCTCTTTATCCCAAGAACCTAAAGGGGGAAAAAAAAACACAAAAAACCAAGTTGGGAATTTCTCTTTTTAGGTATTTTTTTTTTAATTAACATCCTGACAACAACCTATTAAAAAAAAAAAAAGAATGCCATTCTTATCTCAAGTACTAGATGATATATTCATCAGAAAGTGGCCAAGTCAGGATTTGAACCCTGGAAATCTCAGCTCCAGAATTCATACTCTTAGCCACATCTGCTTTTTTTTAAGGCTGAGACAACAATTGCTGAGCCATCCATTTAAGGAGTTTGTGGTCCGCAAGCATCTATAGTGAGTGCCCCACGCCTGTGGTTATGGGCAGTTACATGGCAAAAGAGAATTAAGGCTATAGATGAAATAAATTTACTAATCAGCTGGCATTAAAGTAGGGAGGTAATCCTGGGTTCCCTAGGTGGGCCAAAGTCACCAGAAGGGTTCTTAAAAATGGAAGAGGGGATTGAAGAAGAGGCTCAAAAGATGGCAGCATGAGAAGGATTGAGCAGTTTTGGTGATAGGCGATAGGGTCATGAGCTAATGAAAAGAAGCTTCCAGGAGCTGAAAAAGCACAGGTTCCAGAAAAGAATGTAGCCCTACCAATGCCCAGATTTCAGCCCAGAGAGACCCATGTTGGACTTTTAACTCACAGAATGGTAAGGGAGTCAATTTGTAAAGTAAATAAACATGATACTAAATGTGTGGAGATTGGTTACAGTGTCAGTTAGAATGTAACCCAGAGGTTAAGTGGTTGGGCCAGAGCAGTTGAGACCCGAGAGAGACAGTATTGTAGTAGGCACCAGGAATGTTGCCCTTCCAAAAGAGGGCACAGGGACTTGAGATGGTGAGAAGTGAAGAGGTCCTGGCAATGGGCAAAACCCCTTTGTTTTCTTTTCTATGCCCTGGGAACTCTCAGGAAAATAGCATTCTTGATACAAAATTTTATTTGAAAGCATTGCTCAGTCTTGTATGTGTTCACCTTTCATCTGCCTTTGCCAGTTACTGGGTATCTAGTGATATACGTGCAAGCATCTGACTTTATCCTTCCATCTTTTTCAGGAAAATGAAATAGAAAAATCAAACCAAATCTTTAACTTGATATGAACTGGAACTGAATCAAATGAGCATCAGTGTTTGTTCAAATACTAGGAAATACATGATGCTTAGAATTAGACCAGGTTCCTTACCATTAAGAGTTTTTTTAAATTTAATACATCAGCAAGATATTTAGTCTTGATTAATTTTTATTTATTAATTTATACTTACTGAATTCCTTATAGGAATAGTAAAAGTTAAAAAGTAATAGTTAAAAGTTAATAGATAAACTCACTACCTAGAAACACAGAATCAAATAATTTTAAGGGAAATAGACTTCCAGAGGGTATTTACAACTATACAGCAGCCAGATGACCATAAATAAGGTTCTTAGTGCCTGAAATCTGTACATTACAGAGGACTAGTCAAACCTCACAACCACTTCTCTTTCTTATAAAAAAGGCACAGTATGGTCACATGGGTATTGACAGCTATCTACCAGGGGACTAATGGGCTGAGATATTGGCTGGCATTTCCTACTACCTATCAGTGCACTGACATAAAGAGCAAAATGCCCCCTCCACACTGCCCAAGAGCTCAGGTAGTACCCTGACAGCAGTACCCCTGGAATATAACTGCTCAGCTGGTAGGATGGTGTTGTGCATATTCCTCTAATGGAAGCAGAATCTTATTTACCACCATTAGCAGCCTCATGCTCTATGGGCCGCAAAATGACTCATCCCTCTAGCAACTGGTCACTGTGTGATCTTCATGGTTCAGTCTCATGGTAAGGAAATGGCACAGTCACCTTACTGGTTTTCCCCCAACTGAAACCTGAAGTCAGAGATCACAAAAAAACAGTGTTTTCAAGGGTCAAGTAGATAAGACATATAAGTGTAGTGAGCCACATGTGAAAACCCACAGCACTCTTGGGCTTTTCCCACTTCAGGTTAAGCATGGATACAAAGAAATACTGCTCTTTTGGTAAGAGGAACAACAGAGCAAGTTGGCCAATACTTGAAAATAAATGCTTTGCTTTCATGTCGGGGAGGCAATCAGGGGTGGTGAGGACAGTGGAAAAATGTCATCATGTGGCCATCATAAATGGATAGTGATGGCTAGTCAGTACTAGCCAATGAGGGCCATGTGGGAATGTGAGCCCACTGTCCAGATCTTATTTTTTTTCAGCAAAGTCAGAAATATAGACTTTTTCATGTGAAATTTAACAATCTTAAATATTGGCTAAATAAATAAAAATGCCTCATGTATTTTTTAAACTTCTCTGGACAAAAATAGAAGCATAAGTGAGATTGGTACTAGAAAAAGAAAGCTCAAACCCTGTTTAGCTTCTAAATAGGGTAGTCTGCTCAAATTTTAAAGGGCAAGGAGTACACGCACATATCCTCTGGTACCAATCTTCAGTCCTGGGGAGGGCTGCAGATGCTGTCTCTGAATGTAAAAGTCTCCTAGGAATACCAACTCCTTGGTCACTCCGGGCCTTCCTTTCATCTACTTGGGGCCATTCCAGTTCCCCAAACCACCTCCCAGACCTGTCTATTCTTAGCACCCCTGCTTTGATTGAAATGCAAGGTGCTGCCTGTCATGAGAAACTGATGAGAACCTAACCCTTCCTTTCCAGCACTGTTGAAGATGCACTACTATCCTGTGCCCCAGGACTCTAGTATATTCATGTACCAACTGTCCAGCACAATTCTAACTCCAGAAACCATGGTGTATTTTGATGGAGAAAATAAAGCAAGTGACTAACCAAATTGCCCATCACTGAAAACTCCTTCATTGAAATGTCCAGTTTGTTTGGAATCTTTTTCCACCTAAATCACACAAATGGCCAGATGGAAGGCTGAAACATTGACTGCTCAGAAGTTGTAAATTCCTCAATAGTGAGTTGATTTGAAGAGAAGGGATAGCAACCCTGTCAATTTCCCCTGAGAACTCTGTCTAGTTCCAAGGATCATGGTGACCCATCATGCCCAAGGAACAACCTCAACACCCTTCAGAAACAGGTAGGTGACCTGTGTGTGTGCGTACTGCCAACACACTGTGACAACTCACAAAGAATCCACCTTCATTCCGGCTGATGTCACAGAACGCCCTCCCTCAAAGACTGTGAGCACAGACAATGTGTGTGTGTGTGGCTTCTTTATTAGCTATGGCTAAATAGGAGTGAAGCAGGGACACTTGGAACATGAAGGACGCCACACAGGAGACACTTTCTTAGGACATAGTCTGCAGAAGAACAACTGCTGATTCATGACACTCAGGAGGACTTCTAGGGAGTGGGATGGAAATCAACAACTGTTTCTGGGAGGCAGAACAGAATTCCAAGGGAGCGGGAGGCGATCGCTACCCTGGGTGGAAGTCTATCTCTGAGCTCCAGGAGGCACAGGATCCTTATTTAGTTCTTAAAAAATTAAGATAAGAGGAAAATAGCCTTCTCAGGAAAAGGGGGGTGACAAAAAAAGGAGGAGGAAAAACACAATTGCTCTTTTCAAGGCACCTTAAAGAAGCACCCAGACAACTTGGCCAACTAAGAGACTTGGACAACCCTGTCCTGCTCTTCGAACAAATAAACACTGCTGAGGAAGGCCTGGCCAGCGGGAGATGCAGGACACAGGGATGGGGGAGGCAGGATGCAAAAAACGATCGCATTTCCTCCCAAGGAGAGCCAGGCCACTGCTGACATCCTGCCCACCCCCTCCTGCCATCCTGAGAGCTGCTGCCCAAGCCGGGGAACCCTGAGGCTTTCAGGGGCTTTTATCGTATTAGAAGCATTTTTCTCATCATAACTGAGACCTTTAGTATTGCATTAAAAAATGGTTAATTTTCTTAAGCTTCCTTTTAAACACAGAAATAGGATTAGAAGGATAACACGCTCAGATGCAAGCCCATTATTTGATTATGTCTAAACCTAATCCTGCCTTCACCTTGGCCTGCAGAGTCTCCATTTTGGGGTTTATTGGTTGATAATGCCAGGGCTGTCAGATACTATTACTTGGGTAGTATCTGTTGCTACGTGATCCTTCTTCCACTATCAAATGCTGAAGGTCTGAAATTGAATTACGGGGGGCAGTTCTCAAAGGGTTGCCATCTTTTGGACCTTCATGCTTATCTCCAAGGGAGGAAGGAATGGTCCAGGCCTCCAAAGAGTGGAGGCTTTCTCCAGTAAATTCATTTCCAATAATGCTTCAGGAGAAAAAGAAAAAAAAAAAAAAACCTTATAAACTAACCTCCCTTCTGTTAAACAAGCTATTTTTTCATGTTATGAAGGATGAGGGAAAACGGTATTGATGTTAATAAAAAGATCAGAAGCAGCAGCTGCAGGTGACCATTCTCTACCCTATTACTTTTCCTATTATACTAAAATTATTTGTCACATCATCTCCCTGAGGGTGGGAACAATGTCTTGTTGATACCCAGTGACAAACACAGCTCCCGGCCCACAGCTAGTGTTCAATAAATGCTTGCCTAACTGAACCAAGAATTCGTACCACCTCTTGATGACACGCAAGCAGACATACCCTCTTGGTGGAGAAGTAAAAGGCACTCCTAAATCTACCCATTTGTAAGACAGGTTTATGGCAAATTTAAGCCCCCCCCCGCCCCCGCCGCCAATCCTCCTCTCATCCCTCCCTAGCCCAGCAGCTTCTAAGGCTCTTTACCTGTCGCAGTGGTTGCATTTAAAGGGCTTTGCACCTGTGTGTTTCCTGTAGTGCCTCGTGAGCTCATCACTCCGTGCAAAACGCCACTCACATCCTTCCCATGAGCACTTGTAAGGCTTCTCACCTGCAGAAGAGAGGGAAAGACCAGGGTCAGTGACAAAACCTCCTACAGCTGATCCAGGTGTGCTGCCTGGTGGTCAGTCTCAGAAAAACCTGTATAAATCATTCTCAAAAGGCTACATTTCCTTACAGGGCACATCACATTTTTTTTTTTTTAAGTCTCTTCATTTTGTTTTGTTTTGGTTTTTTAACCTTCAAACATGGTTTCACAAGATCTTCAAATCTGAAGTTGTCATTTCAGTGCTCAGAGTCAGAGCATTTCCTTTGACTTGTGAAGGATCAATTTTTATTTATTTTCTATTCCCCAGAGCACTTTGACCCCCCACAGTCTAAACAGAAAGGAAATGTGCTATTTTCACCGGAACCACAAATGCTTCTAATTCTATTTTTCTCTAGAATCTAGGGTAATTTACCATTTTGGGATTTTTTAGTCTCCTCTGTCCCCTCCCCTTCTACCACAAAACATAGCCAGGTAAGCTGATCGACAGAACCAACAGTCCAGTAAGACAGGTTTATGGCAAATTTAAGTTCCTCGTGCCTTCCAGTAAGTGTGAGCAAAGAAGGGACAGGCAGGAAGGAGGAGCATGATTTGAAAGCAAAACAAAAATCACTTGATGAGTCCTGGAATTTTTGGAAAATACTGTCACCAAAGTTCTGGTTAGGAAACCCATAACTTAATGACTCCAGTGCATCCATATTATTACACAATATTTTAGAAGTCAATTTGTAGAGCAAGGTTTCAGCCACAGGGTAGCTGCTTAGAAGCATGAAATTTGAGTACATGTGCTCAAGTGACCTTTCACAGGAGAAATACAGATAAAGGAATATGAAGATAAAGACATAACTTTGCCTGAGACCTTCTTTTAAAAAAAAAAATCCTTTTAACTCATCACGTGTCTGTCACCAAACATGACAAATATTTGCTCTTCCAACTGTGTCGTGCAATGGTTCTAATTAAGAAGAAAAATAATGTTTAAAACCCCCATGAAATCATGAAACTGAGCCCCTGCCACCTAAAGGCAAGTAAGCACAGTGGTTAAGGTCTCCCAAGCCACTTTCCAAAGTTCAGCTTGCTCTTCTGCCCCTACGGGTCTAACCTTGGGCAAGGTTGAGTAAGCCTGGGTAACCATCTAACCTTGGGCAAGTTTAAACCTTTCTGTGCCTCACACAAAAGAATATACCTCAAAATGTTTGGAAAGGATAAATCAATATGCATACAAATTGTATATTAATTAGAACAGTGGCTGGCACATATGAGATTCAAATAACTGGTACATTACACACTGCATAACTTGGTATTTCAGGATACAGAGGTGCCAAACGATGGATGGAACATTATTTCTCTATTTTTTAATAGCTAAATCTTCACTCTGCAGCCCTTAAGAAGATATTACCAGTTACTATACTTGACCTACTTTCTTCTTTCCACCTTTCTCTTCCCTTTAAACTTGACTACAAAGCATTCACAGTCTCTATTTGTATCACCTAGAATCAAACCAAACATGCTCGAAATTTTTATTTCATTAAATTGGTGCCCTAGTGAGCCACTGCTCTGTAAGACCCACAGAGAAGAGGAATGAGACACACAGACGTTTCTTTTAAAGAGAACCAGGAGGACATGAAGGAGGGTTGGAAGCCCAGGAGGAAACCCATTCATTTTTGGAAACCTGGGGGGGGGGGGGAATGAATCACGGAGCCATGTTAAAAGGTCACCTTCTGGCTCCTTACAGCCAAAATTGTACAAGAGATTGCACCTGCTAAAGTTAAGGTAGATGACTGGAGGTGTGACATCAGTTTTGTCATCAGCATACTTGGGACCTTGCTCAGTTTCTTATGGACTCTAGACCTCAGTGTCTTTATCTGCTGAATGGGGGTGGGGTCTATTTCATAAGCGTGTATTTATTACGAGGTCTAAGTAAGTTGTCATGCACAAGATAGGTTTCTTGAGCCTGGAACCCAGCAGGTCTTCAGTTAATCTCAATTCCCTTTCTCCCACTATGTTTGCAGGGGCTGTTAGGGAGAAAGGTCTAACTAGCTGTCAATAAAAACTTTAAGAGCTCATGGGGCAGCCTAAATATTGGAAAACAGGGAGCCCTTTTTTAAAGTTTTAAACATTTTCTTAGTACATGGATGGAGAATGGATCTGAAAAACTGAGTGTTCTTTAGGTCTGTTCTGAATAAGGGGGTTAGTGAAGGGAAATTAATGGACCCCGGTGCCCTCTCTGACAGACATGTTGGCATCATTTACTTAATCCCACTGATCACCCACAGGCTCTGCTATTTTGAGTGGAAATCTGACACAAAAATAGGTAAATAATAATGAGAACGAGGCACCTAAGACTTCAGAAATTCAAAATGCTGTCTATTCTCAAAGATGTTCAAATATAAATAAAACTATGGTTTCCTGGCACCTCAGGAACCAAACATACCCCCAGTGCAACAAGGGCTCCCGGGAAATCCCATGAAACTCTACAGCAACAAGCCGAGACATCCAGTCCCCAAAATCAATCCCACAATCGAACTGACCCATCCATCACAGGAAACCACATTTTCAATGGCACAGGAAGGACAGAGAAATTAAAGGAGACTGAAGTGAAGGTCTTTGAGTATTTCTTTCAATTCAAACTATTTGCTTTTCCTTTTGCCAAATTCTTTTAACCAATCTTGTTTTGTTTTATTTTGATAAATAACATCAAGGTTTCCGTCATTTCCCAGAAAATGCTGCAGATGCTTAGTTAATTCCCAGCACACATCGACTATCCTGTCCAGGAGCAATGTCAGTGTCCTTCCAGTGGCTGTTTCCCTTTGGCCACTGCGCAGGGAGAAACTGCAGACAGCTGACGTGGCTCACGATCTTATCACGTTACACTGTTTTCTGTTTGTGGCCAGGTGCTACACAGAATAATACAGAGGACAGGCCCCTTTGTGCCCTGATACTTGGTCAAGTTATACTACAGTGATCTATCAGGCTACTCTTCCAGTGTCTATTCAGTTTACCTTTAAGATGCCATTTCTGCAAATACTCACTAATAAGAAAGTCAAAATAATCAAAAACTAACTGGACAAATGAAGGATTGGTGCCTGAAACAAAATTCAGAAATCAGAGGAACAAAAAAAAAAATGGATTGGAATATGACTTCATATTTAGGGCATAGGAGTAGTGGGTTTAGGTTGGCCTCACTTGCAGGTTCTGTGCCAGTCCCATCAACCAATTTCTCTTGGTGAGGCAGGTCGGTGAAATTCTTCTTGACAGTATTTTCAGCATGGCCAAAATGGCATGCCTCCATGGCTTGATCTGAGGTAGACCCACCTCTAGCTGCAGAGCATTAGTGGCCAACTCAATACCCCACCTAAAGATTTCTGTTCATTCTGCATGTGGCTTGGGTTTCTTTCTTTATAAAACAATTTTTTTGGCGGGTGCAGTGGCACATGCCTGTAATCCCAGTGGCTTAGGAGGCTGAGGCAGGAGGATCATGAGTTCAAAGTTAGCTGCAGCAATGTAGTAAGGCATCACAACTGAGTGAGACCCTGTCTCTAAATAGAGTTTTAAAAAGGGCTGGGGATGTGGCTCAGTGGTTAAGCACCCTTGGTTTAATCCCTGGTATCAAAAAAATAAAAAGGAATTTCTTTATTTAATAAAGAAAAGAAGAAATGTGTCCTATCTTTATGAGACAGACAGTGCAAGCGAAGTGTGGGGTGGCAGGTCAGTTGTAACTAGAGTTACAACTTGCCCCTCTACCTTCTCCTTCCCTCTCTCTTCTTCTCCACTCCAGGTACTCTTCCTGGGGATAAAACAGACTATCACCCCCTGCCCCAACTTGTGTAATGACACACATTCAGCCTGCTGCACCTCAAGAATGAACACAAGCGTTCCAGAGTGGTCTATGTGAGGCAGGCAGAGAAGAGAGACTTAAAACAGTAGGAGTCCAGTCCCCAAGCTGTGATGCGTGAATTGAATGAAGGTGAGCCCTTCACCAGGACGGTGGGTGAGTGGCGTGGTATTCTGCCCGGCTCACCATACTAGAGGTGGACACTCACTCCAGAACCTCCTGCATTTTAGGGAGGATATTGAGAACCCCTTTTCCTGCCTGGCAATCACCTTGGGAAACTTGTTTCCCTCGGGGAGTTAGGGGAGGACGTGCCACCTCAGAAGTGACAGTAGGTCTAATCAGGTGTAAACAGATTTACAGCCAGATGAGGGCTCTTGAGGAGAGGCAAAGGGTGCTTGAGAAACATGACTGACATTTAGCGAGGTTGAATCATAGCAAGAATTCACACTCTCCCACAAAATGGATCTGAAATGGAATGTGGTCTAAAGCACGGTGGCAGTTTTTGAGTTTCTGACAGGGTCATTCGCCCTAAATCGTGATCATCCGATTTGATTGATCAGACAACACTTTCATAAATATTTTCTGAGCTTGCGCCTCCAATGTATGTAGATTTATTCATGAATTATATAAATGTGCTAATGCTCCAGTATATTAGAATATTATAAAATGTACATTCAATGGAGCAATTAAAAAGAATGAGGGCAAATTAAAATAGAAGTTATACATTTTTCTTCTTGCACTCAAAAAGATCATACATTAAACATAAATAGAAGTTATATTTTTCCTTTTGCACTCAGCAAGATTGTGTTGCACAACCTGCTTCTGAGGTCAGTACCCTGTGGGTTAAATGGATGGGGCTTTGCTGCTGGCCCCATCTGACCGGTCTCTATGCTCCCACAGTCTATTTTCCCCACAGCAGTCAAAGATTCCTATGAAAATGTAAATCATAGCATGTGTGTCCCTTTCAGGGACTTTAATATATTATATATCCTTATAATTGGTTTCTTTGACATTCCCTGGATTTTATTTTGTGCATTCAAAAACATTATCCTGCAAAAGGTACCAGAAGGCTTCACCAGACTGTGAAGAACACTCACAACTCAAAAAAGGTTAAGATGAAATAAAAGTGTAAATGCTTCCTGTAGCTCCCTATCCCTCTCAGAATAAAAGTCAAAAGCCTATATGGCCCCACAGGATGGTATCTGTATGATCCTGCTCCTGGCTACCCTTCTGATCCCTTCCAGTACCCTCTCCTTTCCAGAGTCCCACTGCTACCGTACTTTACAGGCTTGTACCTCAGGGCCTTGGCACATGCTACTCCCTCTGCCTGGAACACTCCCTCATTTCATTCTTGATCCAGGTGTCTGCCTAAATGTCTTCTCCTGAGAGAGACCTATCCTTACTCTCTTCCATAAAAAAGTGGATGGAGTCATTTTATCCACCACAGTTAAATATTCTGAAATTAAGCTGCATATTGTTTGTGTGTTATTGCTAGCTTCCCCACTAGGCCATCACGTAGGTGTCCATTTTGCTCACTGGGATACCCACAGCACCAGAGCATGGCCTGCTCAACCCTGCTGAATATGCTGAATAAATTTAAAAACAATTCTGATTTGTTAACAAAGACCTCAGCACACACAGAGGGGGCAGGACAGACCGCTGCTGTCAATGTGGGGAACGAGCTTAAGAGCAGAAATGTGGGCTTGGTTATTTAAGCCTGACATCCCTCTTTGTCGGGGATTAAAATGTGGTCCTCTGCAATGAATGAAGTATCCCTCCCCCAACAGAAATCATTTCCACTTCATCCCGAGCTCTCAGAGCCTAAAACAGAAGGATCCTGAAAACCTTCCTATAACCTCCATCTCACACTAAGCTCTCAGCCTCCTGAGCAACGTGTCCTCTGGGAGGCAAAGTGCGTCATTTTATGAAAGTCGTTTGTAAAATTTTTCTCTCTGAAGCTGTATCTGGGAGAGCATAAATGATATGTCAACTGTACTGGGCTAGAAATGGGCCTTTAAAGATATAGAATGTAGTGTGAAATAGGAACACGTGGCAGAATCTTGCACTCAAGGTTTAATAGTTCCCTGGAAGTAAACATGGCTAATACAAAGTTTCTTCGTCCATTTTCTAATCTGCGAAATTTTAAGTTTCTAATCCAACTCCTAAAAACACTAGGACTTTGATATGCTCAAAGTTCTGTAAAAACTAATTTTATCTCTTATTGTTATTATTTTAAATGTGATTACTAGACATCTGGGTATGTCAATGGTTCTAGTTTCTTCAGGATTTGGATTAAGGACTCGGAAATTTCTCAGATCAAGAAATGGAAAAGCAGATGCATTCTCCTGTCATGTATTTTTTAAAATAAAAGCAATTTAAAAAAAAGAATTAGAAAAGCAAACTGTAAAGGAGGAAGAATATATTGTAATGGGTTTATTTGGCCACCAGTGCATACAGAGGAAATCAGTGAAGACCCTTCAGTTACTTCTGCAATACTTTCAGCAGCACTAGAGAATTTAAGCCACCTGGGAAATAAGCCTTTGTAGAGAGAGAATGTCACTAAGCTTTCTTAACATTAGAAACATAGTAACCGGTAAACATCACTCCATAGCTTGGCCATGCCTGCTCAGAGTGTAGGTTCTACAATTAAAAAATACCAAGTTATTGGCTGACTCTGCTTTGGAAAATTGACTGAGTTTCCCTTCAATTCCACCAGAATCTTAATTATTATCTGTTTTTTTTTTCCCCAAGATTTTTCACTTTGCTGATTGATGGGAGACAAGACAAAGACTTCAGTTTCCAGTTTTTCAGCATCATTTATATTAGATATTATATAAAATAAAATGTGTACTCTATTAATTTATGCTCCATTTTGCTTTTTCATTCATCTGTCATTTGTTCATGCCAACTAGGTGTTAGGACCTGAGCTACTGCATTTATACAAAACATCAGTCACTTTACAAGGCAAATATTTACCCCATTTAAAAAAAATTCTTGAAACAACTCTAAAATAGTGACTGGCCTAAGTTACCTTTTCATAGACTAGATCACCACCTTAAAATGGCTGTTCAAATTCTGTAGTCCAAAATTAAACCACATTCTCAATGAGGTACAACCGCTGCAGAATATGGAGAGAGGTGAAAGAGGATTTTGACATAACCCTAAAGCTGTGCTGTCCAGTACAGTAGGTACAACCACATGTGACTATAAGCAGTTGACTTGTTGCTAAGGTAACTAAAGAAGTGAACTTTAAATTTAATTTTAATCAAAAGTTAGAAAAATGATACTGCATGAAAAATGCTGTGCTCAGGATTACGTTTAACTTTCACCACTGAAAAACTAGCCTAGGGATTGAGATAGGCTGTTAAAAGTAAAATATAACTCATTAATAATTTTTCATATTTACTTCATGTTGAAATGATCGTATTTTTCATACAGTCATTTAGGTAAAATATATTATTAGTTTTCGTTTTACCTTTTTACTCATTTTAAAAATGAAGTTACTAGGAAACTTTACATTCTATATGTGGCCTGAATATATCTCTATTTTGAACAGCAGTAATTGAAAAGATATTTTCTCTACAGACACCCCAACATCAACTCAAGCTCCATGGCTCGTCCTTTCTGTACTTTGGCCTGTGCCCACCCATGGTCTACCTGCCAGAGTTCCCATGTCCACATTCCTACCTTTGACAGACACACTCTCCCATGCTCAAAACCCTGGGGTACTTCCTAGCTCTGAGAAGACAGAGGAGGAAAGACTGAGCAAAGGAGCCCTGCTACTCCACCTTTGTGGAATTTCTCATCTCCACCACTTGCTTTTCATTCTCATGACTGTCAACCTTACTGTCCAGAGCTCCCTAGCAATCTCACCAAACGCAACCACAGCCCTTCCCTGTGTCTAGGGCTTTCCTTCTTGTTCAGTTGCACCAGGGTCACTTCAGACCCACTAAAAATGCAGATTCCTGGTTCCCATCTCAGACTTTCTCTCTGAATCCTTTTCTAGAATCCCTTTGTATGGGTTCAGGCACCTGAGGAAGTGATGCTTACCTAAGTCAAGATGCGAAGGAGAAAGCAGTGATTAAATGCAGAGGATTAAAGAACTTGGTTAAAAAAGAAAGAAAGAAAGAAAGAAAATAGTACACTACGTACAAAGGTCCTGGGAGCAGAACTTGGAGCATTTAGGGAATGGTCATTAAACCAAGGGGTTCAAAGAAGCCTCTCTGGTCTTCACATCTCACCCCAAACTTCATGTGTGCTTGGGTCTCTCCCTGGACAGAGTGTAGATTTCATGAGAGCAGGAGTGACACTTAACTTATTCTCTCCTTTATCCACGGAGCATAGCATGAACTTTACACATAGTAGATGCTTAGATAACACTCTTATTTATATATTACCCATAAAGAATGCCATAAGAAACCCAAAGTAATTTAGACCCTTAAATAGTTTGTATCCCCTATAGTCCTCTCACCAGTAGCCCTCTGGTAAAGTGATTCTCATACCCAGCTTGCATTAGAATCCCCTAAAGGATTTATTAAAAAAAAAATTAAAAAAGAAAGAAAAAAAAAAAAACCAAAAAACAGGACCTCACCCTGGAGAGTGCCTGATTCAGTAGGTCTGATTCACTAGGGGAGGGCACAAAAATCTGCATTTCTAGCAAATTCCTAGACGATGCTGGTCCGGAGACCACACTTCAAGAACCATTGCTATAGTAGGGGGAAAAATGGACAACTCATCAAAACATCAATTATTCTAGTTCTGGCTTTGCCACATAATAACAATGTGGCCTTGTAGAGTCAGTTAACTTCTTTGGGACTCATGGTTCTGAATTGTGTGGGGAAGGAATTTTTTTTTTTAAATGTCCTGCTTCCCTTGCAGTTATGAAGATTCAATGGAGCCTACTATGTGACAGTGGCTGGGAGATTACAAAGCCCCAAGTGAATGAAAGGTGTCACTATGATGGTGGTGACATCAAAAGGAATTTATAGGCATGGAAAAGACTAGAGAGGGTAGTGGGAACAGAGCCCCTTGTGCAAGGCAAGGGCACAGGGGTTTCTCCATGAGACTTCAGCTGGAGTCAGGCAATGCACAGAGTCACTTCACAGGCCCATTCTGCATAGGGTACCACTGGTCAGGGGAAAACACAGGATCTAACAAACCCATGCTCCATTTTTAACAATTATTAACTTCATCGAAATGTTTGTTGGAGACAGTGTTACAATTCTGGTGAATCTGTTAGAAATGCTGGAGGAAGTTTTTACAATGAATGGCCATTCCAATATATGTTTTTAGATACTGTTCCATTTCCCTTAAGCCTTAAAAATACAGAATTTTCAGAGTCAAGTTCTTTTTGTTTTAATTACAAATGTATGCAGCATTCTAATATTTTCCAGTGGGCTCAGTAAAGTATAGCCAATTAACACTACATTCCCCAAAAAACAAAACAAAACCCTACAACTCCTAAGATATTGTTATTATTCCCCAAAGACTCACTTAAGAATTTAGACTTCAACACACTCATACCTGAAGCTATATGTTCTCAAGTTTTGAAATAGGTAAGTATGACCATTTGGAAAACCTACATTTTAATTTTTGTACCAAATTTTAAAAATATTTTTTATATTTTTGTTTTTTATTCCTAGTGCTCAATTTTAATTTTAAAAATTATTTTTATTAGCTATTTTAGTGATCAATCCAAAGAAAGTTTAATGTGTCTTGGAAATTTAAATACACTTCGGTGATTATCATTTACAATAAAGTTAAAAGCTAGTTATATGTATGTTAAATTAGAAGAAAAAGGTTACTAAAAGAGCCACTTTTTTTCTTTCAAAAATGACAACTTCATTGTGTGAATTTTATTGAGACTAATTGATAAGATGTTTCTTCCATTGAGTACTAAAGGTATTATTCTGCAAGCCAAGTCCCTATAATTCAATTCAATATATTTAAGTAGGAATTTAATTGTTAAAAAAACTATGATTTTTTATTTGTTCTTTTTAGTTATACATGACCGCAGAATCTATTTTTATATATTTCTACAAGCATGGAATATATATTGTTCTAATTGGGATCTCAGTCTTGTAGATGTACACGATTCACTGTGGTATATTCATATGTGAACACAGGAAAGTTGTGCCAGATTCATTCCACTGTCTTTCCTATTCCCATCCTTCCTGCCTTCCCTTCATTTCTCTTTGTTTAATCCACTGAATGTCTATTCCTCCCATTCTTGGTTAACTTTTACATATAAAAGAAAACAAATTCGACTTTTTTTTTTTTTTTTTGGATTGGCTTATTTCACTTAGCATGATAGTCCCCAGATCCATCCATTTACTAGCAAATGTCATAAGGTCATTCTTCTTTATGGCTTCTTTATTCCATTGTGTATATATACCACAATTTCTTTATCCATTCATCTTTTTAGCTCACCTTTGGTCAATCTTTAGTTTTTACTTTCAAATGTAAAGATAGTCACAATGCAAAGAAGACATGCAGAGCAGATTTATACTATAATAATAACTAAACTGTTAGTTTTTGAATCACTTTTTCATTTTGGGGGGAGAAGGGGATACTGGAGATTGAACTCAGGGGTACTTGACCACTGAGCCACATCCCCAGCCCTATTTTGTATTTTATTTAGAGACAGGGTCTCATTGAGTTGCTTAGCACCTCACTTTTGCTGAGGCTGGCTTTGAACTGTGATCCTCCTGTCTTAGTCTCCTGAGCCTCATTAAAAAAAAAAAAAATTTCAAGAATGAAGAGGAAAAAAATTTACTTTAGCTCCAAACCACATGGTTAATATGAAGGGCATCACTGAGCCAACTAAAAGTAAGGATACCCCTAAAGCAGACAGACAACCTTTAGAATTAAATGAGCTTAGAATAGGAACTTTCCCCTAAAATCCAATCAATTCCAGAGGTTGGCAACTCACATACTCAACTCAAAATAAATAGAGCAAGGCATTCATTAGTTTTGCATTGGAGGAGGGTAGTAAGAAAAAGAATAGCGGCAACATACATAGCTTTGAGGGAGGGGAAGACACAGAGGTCTTTTGGGGGAGCTAAGGGTAGTGTGAGATGATCAGGTGCCTGAGAATCATGGAAAATGGAGGCATGGAGGGCCAGTACAGGTGTGGGAGGGGAAGACAAAAACAAGACTCACCATATTAGTGACCCTTGGTGTCACCAATTGGCACCTTAGTTGATGGTGTCTAGTTTATTGTCCTGAATATGTTAAATATTTTCCTTTTTTCTAAAATTAAATAATAAAATCCTTACTATTAGAAAGTTAACTTTCTCCTACATACATGATATATATGAAAATAAATGGACCAAGAGTATTTAAAAAAAATCCTATAGGATAAAATAATCCAAAAGTCACCTAAGATCTGCTTTTGGAAACAAGATGATTGGTTTCAGCATCCTGAATTTGTTTTGATAAGCTCATAATAACACTGATTGCTATTCCCTGATTATAGGAATGCAGATGGTAGAGAAGTAGCCTAAAAATATCAATATTTCATAAGATAATCTGCCATAATAAAAAAGGTAACTTTTATCAATTTTTAAGGAAACCAAACTGAACCATTTACATCCAGATAATGGAGCGCAGGACCCTCCCCTTGACTAGCTACCATTTGAGTTGAACAGATATAGATCCAGTTCCCTCGAGATTTTTAAAAGCAAATATCAAATCAGTGAAGGTTTAAAACATCAATAATCCACATAATTCTCTTCCAAGATGATCAAATTTTTTTTTCAGAAATTGAATTTTCCCATTGACTAAAGCAATTCAAATGATACCCAAGTATGAGGTTCAAGAAAAGAGTAATCCAAAAGAAAACTGTAGTTTCTTATTGTGACAAATGATAAACTAAGAGAGATGCTCTTTATGTACCACTGCCCACGTACTGAAGAAAAGATATTCGTGAAACCAAGGCACCTATTTTTCTATGCTCATTACCCATCGCACCTTACATAAGCCTGCTGGTCCTCTGCATCACTAAATATCCCTCCCCCACCTTTTCCACTTACAGGGGAATCTTCTACTTATAAGGTGTCAGTCTGCCACACGTCACCCTCTCCCAAAGTATTTTTTTTTTCTTCTCAGAAAACTACAGCCTTGTTTTAGCTTTCACTCAGGCCACTTATCTACTATTCCCTGTACATATTTATCTTTTTTATGCCTTGATCTCATGCCCTCCTTTTCCCCACCCACGTGAGCTGGAAAGTGCTTTTAAAACTGGGACATCTTATGCCTGCAATTCAGTAGATCCTGTCTAAGTAGGTGTCTAATATGTGTCCAGGCACTCGGTTAGACACTCCCTGATTGCCTCTTTGTAGAGGAGCAGTCCAGCTCAGGTTTGGGCACAACATTTGGTAGGACATGTGTTAACTAATAGATCAGCCATGGATCAAAATCCATCAGTGCAAAAAGCTTTGTTCACCTTGCTTTCCAGATTCAAAAATCCTAACATGCATCATTTTCAGAACACCTCACCTCTGTCCATGGTGAACCACTCAAGTCAAAGACTTAGATTTCTGATACAATTCACTCACAGGGAAAATATAGTCTCTTCAGTGTGACACATCAGATTTCGCCAGCATTAATGGGTTCTAATATGCACCTATCAATGACATTGCTAGAGATTAAGGTAAAAAGGAATTGCTGCATTAAAGAGATTCCAGGTGGAAAAGCACCAGGCATGCAAACCAACACAACAGGGCCCAGTGAGTTCGATAAACGTGGGTATGTGGGTACACACATGGAAAAGAGAACCCCTACAGTTCTACCATTAAGGTAGGTGCCCCAGAGAGATCAGCCTCAGTGAAAAGTTGCCAGGGACAAGGGCAGTTATATAACTCAGGGAGAAGGACAGGCAGGTGTCAAGGCCCAGGGAACAGTGACACTGGAGTTCATCACCATGCAGGTGAAGAATAAGTATATGAGGTGCAACCTCAAGAATGAACTGAGAGGTGGTAACACCCAGATCCTGAGGAACCTTGATGACAACACTCTCCCCTCAAGAGACTGATTTTCTTGAGGCCAGAGTCCCTGTCTTTTTATTTTTTTAGGGGGGACAAGGGTACAAGGGATTAAACTCAGGGGCACTCAACCCCTGAGCCACATCCCCAGTACTATTTTGTGTTTGATTTAGAGATAGGGTCTCACTGAATTGCTTAGTGCCTTGCTTTTGCTGAGACTGGCTTTGAACTTGTGATCCTCCTAATTCAACCTCCCAAGCTGTGAGTCCCCATCTTTGTGCTTATAGCTGGCACAATGCACAGTCCTAGTTGTTTCAAAAACACATCCTCTGGGAGTGACTTTGGCAGAGGTGGGTGCTCCTTTCCTCTGCGCATAACTTGATCTGGAGGAGACTCACAATACTGAGTAATTTGTTTACAAGCTCTGGCCCTACAAAACCAATGGTCCCTTCCAGGGCAAAAGTCAGGCCTTATCCATCATTTTAAGTACTCCCCAGACTTAAAATGCTAAAGACCTGTCAAAGACCCTCCATTAACCCAGGTGAACAAGCACATGCACATACTACTAGTGCATCTTCCTAAACTTCCTTCCAGCACTGTGCCTACAAGATCTTCCTAATCCTGCGTCTGCCGCTCCCTAGTAGGAGTCATTAGGAAGAACCCTTGAAGTCTACATGAACACACACACAGCCTCCCCTCCCCCCCAAAATCTGCAAACAATTCAGCACAAACATATTGACACCCACATATGTAGAAACATCCCCTCACAATCTGTCAGACTATATACCCCTAACCTCAAAGAGCCTTAATTTTTGTCTGTGCTAAACCCACAGCTACAAGATGCTTTCTCTTCATTCTTCCACTGGAGAATGAAAGCATCTGGGAGGAAAATGTCACTGCAATATAACTTTTCACTTTGGAGGTGAAAAAGATGCAAGGCATATAAACGTGTGGCTCATTGGATCCTACATGCTTGCTCTCAGTCAGTAATTTCCCAGTCACTTCATATTATTCTGATAAGGCAATATTCTCATGAAGTGTAAAGTGTACCTTAAGTTTCCATTCTGGATTTCTGCTGTTCCAATGGAACCTAGTTTTCATGCAAGTTTTTGTTTTTGTTTGTTTGTTGTTTTTTTTTTTTTGACTTTGCAATGTGCCATAAACTAATATACTAGGATTTTCACCCAGTCACACATTTAGAATTTCAGAACTCAAGCATTTTCATGTTAAGATGTCTGCATTATAGGCTAAAAAGAAATTATTTTCAAGACCAGAAGCATAGCAGCAACTGCCATTGTTGCCTATATTCATTCTCTTTTCTACAATAAGAGTACCCTTATCTTTTACTTGAGCTCATGGCAACCTGGAATAAAGTCTGTCTTGGTTTCTTTGCAGTTGCTTATTGATATCTGACTAAGCTCTGGATGATGAGATGTGAATGGAAGTAGCAAGTGCAATTTCAAGCTACTTTTAAAGGTTGGGACATACCTGGCCCTTCCCACTTTTAAAATAACTGCATGAGAACTAAGTCCCTAGAAAGCAAGCATGGTGGCCAGCATCTCCAACCCCACTAACCTGATCATTCCTTAGAAATGGAAATCCTAGGGATGGAGAAAACTGGGTGAAGAGTTAAGAATGAGCTTCCAACGGTTTTGCAGAGCAGAGATCTAAGAGCCTGGACTCCATAGGCAAGAGAAAAACTTAAGCTTTGTTAGCTTAGGTCTCTGACATAAAAACTTCATTTATGATCTAATTCATTCAAAGGGTAAGAGAAACAAGTGAAAAAGATACAGGTCCATATGGCCAATACCTATGGTATAACAATTATTTCACAGCTCAATCTTAGTTAGCTCTGAAAGGTTGTCAGAGCTTCTAGAAATGGTATCTTGTATGCAAGTAAAGTTTAGTGGAAAACACACACACACATACACACACACACACACACACACACACACACACACACACATTCTCAACCAGGAGGCTTGAGTTCTAGCTGCAGCTCTTATAATCACTCTGTGTCCTTAGGAGAGTTATACACTCTGAATCTTGCCTCCCTCCTTTATAAAATGGAGCTAATAATCCTGTCTTTGTCACCAGCCTCACAGGTCTATTGTAAAGTGTTAAGAGATAATTTCTGTACAAGCACTTAATGTATCAGGAGGCACTAGATGGAAAAGGTGATTATTAAACTATTCCACACATAAATCCTTCTTCATGCAACTTGGCTCATATCAACACTCAGTACCCAGCTACACAGGTGCCTGTAGTCACCTGTTTTTAGTAAAGATGGTTAGAGACCAGTGTGAAGGTGTAAGGAGCTTACCACCTCCTGAGACTGGCATTTCATTAATGATAAGATGCCCACTCTAGCTCCTCAACAGGTAACATACTGCTGATCAGAAAACTAATGTGTTTGAACCAAGCAGCACAAACTCATCAGTGTACAGAGAAAAACAGTCCAAAGTCCCAGCACAATTAAAATATGGGACATATCACACCACACTCTATATCTCATCCACTAAAATATATTTGGCTTTTTCTATTGGATGTATAGATGGCAGGATCAAACCCTGATGGGATGTCGATATTTTTCCTCCTCACATACACACACAGCTAGTAGAAAACTAGGAGTGGGAGGAAAGGTGTGATGTGTTATACATAACTAAGCTTGGCAGCAAATGTATCCCTGCAGAGAAAACACCTTGAATGATCATCCTGACTTGTGGCCCCATTCCACCACTTTTCAATCGATGATAGTATTTTACTAATCCTGGGTAAATGGGCTGTAGGCTCATGTTTATTGAGCACTTAGTATATGCTGGGCCCTACAACACTAAGGGCTTTTATATGTATTTTGTCCTTGAATCCTGTCAATAGCCCTAGGGAACACATGCTTTATCCTCCTCTGTTTCCTAGATGAGGAAAATGAAGGTCAGGGAAATTAAGCCAACCACCAAGCTCATTTAGCTTACAAGTGTCATAGTCAAGACTTAAACCTAGGCAGTCTCACCTTCAGAGGTCACGTGCTTAACCACTACCTCACTGCCTCTTATTCAAATGCCAACAATTAAAATAGAATAAATGTTTACATTCCCTTTGGAAATATGTTCTGGTAAAACAAATGTTTCAATGGGAAAGAATTTCAGAACTCCTTAGATGCACCCAAAGAATAGCTGTTCTAACTTTTAAAAAATGAATGAACAAAGGAATGTAACCTCCTGAAACTAGCAGCCCTCTTCAAGGCTTGGTCTACTTGCCACAGAACCTTCATGTGGGGAGAGAGTCAGTTTTTCTCAGAGAAACTTCATATCAACTCCACCAGCATTTCCCCACTTCAGTCCTTTCTCAAAAATCATCTATGTAGCTTGACACAGTTCAAGGTAAACCAAAAATGGAGACTCCCAAGGCTGAGCGCAAAGCCAGGGCTTCTTTTTTCACCAGGCCTCTGATGCTGGTGAGCCCTGCAAAAGGCAGAAGGAAGAGAGCTCCACACTGGGCTACTTCCTCCAACTCCTTAGCAGGGATGAGGTTCTCTCATACCTCTGCGGCATCCTGTCCTACATCCGGGAAAAGAGGAGGATCAGAGTGTGTTCCCTACAGGGAGCAAGAGACAACGTGTGGCAGGAGGAGAGGCAGGAGCAAGACCCTGCCGACTTAGAGCGACTCGCCTGCTGCAGTCTGTTAGCCAGGTGGCTCCTGAGCGCTTGAAACGTGGGCACTCAGAAGGCAGACATGCTATAAGTGTAAAACAGACACAGGATTTCATAGTCTGCAAAATGGAAAAGGAAAGAATGTGAAATAGCTCAGTAATAATTGTTTATGTTGATTACTCGTTGAAATGCTAATATTTGGATATACTGAATTAAATGAAATATAGTATTCTAATTAATTAATTTGCACAATTAATTGCTTTTTAATTGTGGCTTGTAGAAAATTTACAATTATGTATGTGTCTCACATTAACTTTCTATCCAAAAGTACTCTTAAGAGTTTGGACTTCACCCTACAAACAATGGCAGTCACTGGGAGCTTTTAAGTCAAGGCATAACATGATCAGAATTGAAAACTTCACTCTGGCTTTAAAATGGAGCATGCGCAAGACAGGGCAAGGAGTGGATGGGTTTGGGGGCTCTCTGGGAAGTTCTACAACCATCTAAGAGAGGAGACAGTGGCTGGAGCATGGATTTTATTACTTACAGCAGCAGAGATGGAGGAAAGTGGACAAATACAAAACATTTAGAAAGCAGTGCCCACAAGATATGGCCATTGATTGGAAGGGTGTGCACCAGGAATGCCTCCCAGGCTCTGCTCTGAGCAGAGTGGACAGGCCATTCAGTATTTATGGTTCATCAAGCATCCTGGGGTCACAGCAGCCTGTTTGTATGAAGTTTCCCTGCAAGGGGCATGAATCATAGATGCTCTGGGGACCTTGGAATTAGTGCATGCTGTTCCAAAGTGCTTTCCTCCCGAAGAGCTCCCAGAGCAAGTACCTCAAGATTATGCCAAGAAAAGAAACACTTTGAAATGCCGCTGGAAACGATGACGGTAATTGATGCTAGACCAGAAAATAAGCTGAAAGCATAGCTAATGGGACTGACTGGGGTGAGGGGAGGGTGGGGGGGTCTTTGCTCCAAGGCCCCCTTCTTGGTTTCTTCCCCTGGGAATTCTGGCACAGCATTGCAGGAGAGAAGGCTTTGGAGTCAGGCAGACTCAATAGGCAGCTCAACCACTCACTATATCTCTGGCCCCCTCTAGCCTTCCATTTTCTCAGCCTTAAGGTGAGAAAACCTTGTCTACATTGTAAGAGACAGGTAGAAGACCACTGGCCTACCAGGTCTGTAGAGAACATTCCAGAACCAGGGCTATTATAGATCAACATTTTTCCTCCCCTCAAACCCAGTCAATACAGAGAGTCAATGCAGAGAGGGTGGTGGGTATAAATGAAACTCCAGCTTTTCTCACCTCTCCCAGGTGGAAACATGACAAATCTCAAGAAGAGCAAGGTGGGCTATTTTAGTGTTAACTACACAGAAAACCAAAGACCAGAATGCAGTTGCTCTGACATTGGAGGCTGGCTCCTTCCAGGGCAAGCATTATCATGAATAATTAAAGCGAAGCTCTGCTTATCAAAATAAATGAACAAAGGCTGCCTCTGACATAGCAGTCCCTGCCCCCACCTTTTTTGGGTTGCTTTAAAAGACCTTTTTTTTTTCCCTTCCCCCAGCTACAGCTCCTTCCAATCCGATCATCTTCAGAGACCTCCCTATCAATTTGGGTAAATTAGCAAGCTTCTCCTCCATATGGACCTGCGGCCATAAATCACAAATATGAGCATGTGTAAAATTATATAGCATGGGCCCAGTGTAATAATAAACACATTTATATTTTATAACTGCTGTTTTCTCCACATTCAAGCTGCCTCATTGCCTGGGCCCCATGGGTTCCCAAGCACTCCCCACGGCCCCGTGTGTAGCAGTCTCGCTTCGTGTGCAGTTTCCTTCCCGCTTGTCACAGAGCTCTATCTGCCAAATGCCAGCCGGCTCTTCTTTGTGCTGCGGCAGCGGGCAGGGAACCATACAGGCTCACGGCTCTCTGCAGCAGAACACAGACAAATGAGCAGGTGACCTTTCAAACCGTGTCAAAACGGGCCCTTGACCCAGAGACCTCAGAACTTCAGTGGTTTTGCTGTCTAAATCACCCAACTGAAAAGACCTATGTTTGCACAATGTGATTATGTTTACACAAAGATTTAACGCCTCAACAGAGCAAAAGCTGTTCTGTTAATTTTAATTATTGCTTTATTCTTCTCACAACAGATTTTTTTTAAAAAAAAATGTTTAACAGAGAACTTGTGGTAATTGATCCCATAAGCTTTGTACCTATGGTCCTTCTGTCTTATACAGTGACAATAGTGAGAAGAATGCATGAAAAGTTTCCCTGGGTTGAAAAGGATTCTGTCCAGTCCCTGGCTTTGCTCATTAAACATTCTCTCTGCAGAAGACATTAAGGAAAACCACAGAAAAACTTCAAGATCTGACAGTGGGAGGGGGAGGTACACAGGTGGGTTAGAAGCATAAGAGCCAATATCAAATGAAGATGGAGGGGCCCTGCCAATTATAATGACTTACTATTTCCTTGGCAGGTAGAATAAAATAAAAGGGGGAGGGAATTCAAAAATACAAAGACATACAGGATGACACAAAGAAAAATCTACAGGCAAACAATGCTCAGAAGTTGTGCCCTCAGGGGTAATGTATATTGTTCCTTCCACCTTCCAGGAATTTGTCTTTTGGTGTTCATATCTTTTCTTTCTTCAGATCTCTGGAAGACAATGCAAGTGCCCAACCTTCTGATGTTCCTGTGGATCCTTTTGGCAGAATGTTGGAAAGCAGCTATTCTTCTGTGCTGTATGCTTTCTTGAATACAGAGGAGAGACCACTGCACATGCCAGGAGAATCATAACTTGAGTTTGGGATCTTTGCCTATTAGTGGATTTATAATCCCTGTATTTACCAAGGATCCTTAAGACATTTAACTCACCATCCAAACTATCCTCACAACTATCCTCTAAAAAGTGGGCACAAAAAAGGAATCAAATAGAAAGATCCCTAAGTCCATATTTGCCATACAGACAAAAATAAAGGCACAGAAATCATTTGTTCAAATGATTTTGTTCAAATCTAGTAGACCTCTGGCATGAGCAGAGGAACATGCAACTTACATGTCAAGGTCCATCCATCCCTAGCTTCCTTCAGCTTCTTCTCTAAGCCACCTTCACTGGATTTCCCAGTTTTGTAATCAGAGAGGGCTGCTAAAGTGCATTCTTTCAAGTAATCAGGGAAAAACTTCTATTTATTATTTCTTGCCACATATTCTCTACAACATGCAGGTGACTAGCACTCAAATCTCTTTCCAGAATAATTACTATGTGTTTGTTTGCATCTTTAAAACTAGTTGAAATAGGGAAAAACCAATGAAGATCATCCCCAGGTTCAACCAAAACAGATGATACAAGACCATCATTCTGTTTTCTTAGCTACCCTGAATCTGTAGTCACATTGGACAAGTCAGATGTCACTTCACAGGATAGTGATCATATGCACAATTTTAAGCAGGATGGCAGATATTAAGCCATTTATTCCCTGAACCATAAATGCAAATAAATTCATTTTTATTTAGTATTGTTAGGCCCCACCAAAGAAATAACCAATTTATAAAGAAAAATACAAAGTACAACAAGCTCTGCTACATTTCATCAATGATAACTTTAACAATCTTTCTCTGAGCCTCAGTTCCCTAATGTGTAAAATGGGTATGCTGAGAATACTTACTCTATAGGTAAATCAGGGTGAAATATCACGGCACTTGGCAAGTTATAAAGATCAATGCAAGTGATGTTATTGCTTAGTTGGGTAATGCTAAAGTGGAAGCAGCCATTCCCAGGTTTCAGACTCAACTGCCTTCTTACTCCCAAAGCCAATTTGAGTAGGAGTGTCTCAGCCTACCCTTTCTTGAGCACATCTGCTCTGGGGAACTGACTGAATAACCATTGCATCTTTGGGTCATCAAGACAAATATTACAAATTCCCAACAGGGTCTAAAACTAAGGTCCGATAACAATTGTGATCCAAAACATGGCACTTACCATGACCCCATGAGGCCAGCTCACTAATGGCAATCTCTCCAAGTGGCAAGGGATAAGCTAATCTGTGTGAAAGCCACAGATGTCACGTACTCCCTATAGCTGCATTCACATGTATGAGAGGAATAATGTCAACAGTATTATCTCCAAACAGCAAGGACAATGCCATACAATTATAATAGCATATTGTCCATTGTATCTGGGGATGGCACGTCTGACAATGTTATTTTCTATGCATGTGAATGTAGCTAAAAGGGCCAATGCATAATTCACATCTCCTAACAAAATGCAGGCCATAAAGTATGTGTCCATTAGATAATGCCATTGAAATACTTTTACATGAAATAACACCTTTCTCCCCAAGAACTCAAAGTGTTTCTAGTACTTTCCTTATGGTGCTGATGCTAACCAGAATAGCAAATAGCAGGAAATGGAGTCAAGTAGCAAATAACATGCAATGTACAGTTTTTCCAATAAAATTTCTATTTTCTATCTGAAAACATGTCCATCTTGTTTCTGTGCTAACAGTTAATATCCTTTTAGATAATAAGGAAACAAGTGTTATAAACCAATGTGGCTGCCATACAAGAGGTACAGTGGGACTATACCACATGGTGATGCAGATCTTTAGGGCCAGGTCTGTTAGGCCTTTTGCCTGGCAAACTGCCTCTCTCCCACATACCAGGCTGGCAGCTCGTGTGATTCAAACCCCTGTCTCAGCAAAATCTCAAATTATTACAGGTCAGGAGCCTTCAGCAAAAGAGGAGGGGATGGTGCTCAAGAAAGACTGCCATCACAAATGTTAAATCTAGAAAGCTAAGCATCTTTCTAGATGCTTAGGGGGGGGGGGTCAATTTTCTCTATATCCTAAGGAGAAAACGGCACCTCTGTAAGTCTCAATAGAAATAACGAATTATATATTATTTTATATTTAGTCAATACAGTTAAAGAGCATAAAAATCAAAGGCAGGATATGGATGGTAGTCGTAAAAGAATAAGGAAATCTTTTTCAAGTGGTTCAGAGCAATTTAGAGAAGGTGAGGACAGAGAAGGTCGTGTTGAGCCACACTTCTGACCCTTGAAGCCAGATAATTCTCCACTGTCCTATGTCCTATGTCCTATGTGGGGCTGTCCTATGTACTGTGGGGTATTTAGTAGCATCTGGCCCTCCATTCACTACATGCCAGCAGCACCCCCCCCCGCATCCCCGCTATGTGCCAATGAAATGTCTCCAACCAAATGTCCCCCATGGGGCAAAATCTCCCCTGGTTAAGAACCACTGCATTAAGCAACTCATGATCTCGCATTTTGGGTGAAGGGCCAGATGAAAAGGTCTTCTCTCATGGGGAATGCCTCTTCAGCCATTGAAAGGAGATCCCAGCACCCTCCTTGAACCATTCTATAACTTTTATTTTCCTACTGTATCCTCATCAGCCTCGGAAATTATTAAAAGGTCAGAGAAGGTCCCTCTGGGTGGATCACTCCTCTGATGAGCAGGCAGCCGTGCCAGACTGTGAGCACAGGTGCTCAGGTGAAGCACAAGAAAGAAAAATGCAGCTTTGCTTCTCAAGCACAGGGCAGCACTGCCACATATAAAGGCCCCCACTGACTGATTCCCAAAAAAAGGTATACTCTGGGTTAGCAGCAGCTCTGGGATGGGAGTGGGAGGCAAACGGCCATCAGATTCTCCTTTCCAGATTCATGATATGATAGGTAGCAGCCTTGTGCGGCATGAGAACTAGCAAGCCTGTTTCTGGGACTAAGGAGAATCCAAGGGTTGAAGCATGTATACGTGGAATAACTTCTTTCCTTGTCCCTAAAGCACACCTGTATATTTGTGCTCTCACAAGTGCTTTCAACATGGAGACATCCAAAGAAATATCTGCTCTGGCAGAGAGCATGAAGAAAGGGAGCCCAGAAGGAAGGACTGATGTTCCCTCACCACATCAGCCTCCTAAGACCTCCACCTTGAGTTTCCTGGGTGTTTCTAGAACCATCATGTGGATACATAGTCACATCTAATTCATCCAGTGGGTGAAGAATGGAACTGGGCAAGACAAATGCTCAGGATTTCTTTGGACTTTTTGATCCACATCCTGCTTAAGTCAAGTAGTGATGATTCATAAAACACTCGAAAATGTGTTAATCTGGCTCTTCTGTCAACAAAGACTAAACCCTCAATCAAAACTAGCCCTTTTCCAATATCATAATATGTCAAGTGATAAAGCAATATTCTAACTTTTGATGGTTTCTCCCAAGCAAATGGCTAAATACTTTAGTATACAAATACTTATGAGTGATAAACAATAGGTCTTCTTAGTAGAGACAGCAGAAATAACACATAGTTCTTTGGTAGTTATCCTCTCATAATAAGATTCTTCTCTTGCTTTTTAAATACTACTAGTGGGTACTTGGTTTCCTTGAGACCTGTGGACTGCTACAATATTCCTTCTATTGGCCGAGCCTGCCCCAAGGCCTTCCTCTAATTTTAAGGATATGTTATGGAGAAATGATTCCATAGAGTCTGATCTTATCTCACAGTGGAAGAGCTTGTAGCTTAGAATAGGGCTCTGTCTGCTTCACTTTTCAAAGGGGATGGTAGATCTCATTAGTATGGGAAACCAGTGTCAGCCATTAGTGTCAAATCAGAGTCGCCTTTGCTAACTATTTCTGTGCATAGTCACACAACATGCTCTGAGTTTTCTCAATAAAACAGCTTCTTCCCAGGAGGATGAAGTTGCTTCTTCAAGGGGCCCCAACTGACATACACTTTCTCAACTATTTAAAGTGAAATCTCCTTGGAGCATGACTTCACTTCTGAAGAATCTTCCTCCTCACACTTTCAGGAAGAATTTCAATAATGATGAAATGGAAACTTCTTCAATAGAAGTTCACATCAATATGAAAAGTAATGACCTTTTTTACTTTTCTCACTCACAAAATTGATTTCAAGTTGATATTGCACCATATTCTTCTTTTGCCCTAAGAAATATAAGTGTGCAAAACGAGGGATAAAATTGTAATGTGTCTTCCACAAGCATGTGGTCATGTGCTGTGCACACAGAAGAATAATCGAAAATCAGAAGGGTCTAGAAGCCTCCCTGTATTTCTTCATCATGAATAAAATAGTTGAGAAAATCCCATAATGCTTTTAGTGCATTTTATTTTATTAAGAAGAATCATTACAAAAGAATTCAGTCTCTTTAAGAGATCAAGAGGCATACCTTTAAAACACTAAAGATGCTGTTTTGTTATCAAGTTAGCAATTTCAATGTTTCTGCAAATTCTACTAGTATCCATGTCAAATATAGATGTGTAATATTCTGCCAATTTTTTCCTTAAAAAGACTAAATCCATTGTTTATGCAATAAGTTTTCAAATATCTTGTTTCTTTTAAACTATAATCACAAGGTATCTACAGAGAAAAGAAAGACTTCAAGAGTCTAATGTGTTTTCTTAGCTGAAGGATTTAGTTGAGAAAGCAGGATGAGGGGACGCAGGTGCCAGACATTGTGTAGAATTTGCACTTATGCTCCATTAATTGCCAGCATATCTTCTTCTCCCTTTTTCTCCCCTCCCCCCATTAAATCCCTCCGGAAAACAGCAGAGCAGCAGGCCCAGGCTGGTACCCAGCAGCAACACCAGGAGCAGAAGTAGCCAATTACCCTCCAGAATACAAAGAGGGTGGGAGGAGGGGAAATGATGCAGTTACCTAGCAACCAGAAAGAGCAGAAACAGCTGTGTAGCAGGCCCAGGCTGGTACCCAGGCAGAAACAGGATAGCCAATTAGCACACTGTATTTAATGCTGATGTGGTTTCCTAGTAACAAGCTGTACAAGTCTGTCTGTTGCATTTTTTTCTCCCCCTCCCCTTTTTCCTCAATCATGCACAGTATTACTATTTGCCCTAATTACTGTTTCTCCACTGCTTCAAGCAACTATTATTTTGTCCCCAGAGAAATTGGAAGAACTCAGAAAAAAATCTTCTGTAATGACAGTATTTAGTTTCAAATTCAGTTTAGCTGTAAGCCTTGAAATACTAAACAACAACAAAAAGGAATGGGAAGGAAAAAAAAGTCAGCAAATCACCTTCTGCTTAGATTTAGGCAGAGGTAACCTATGTTAACTTTTCTACATTCAGTATATTTACATGTGCATAAAACAGAAAAACATTTAATAATAAATACCATCATTCTGCTTGCTGTACACTACATTTTCAAATAGGTTTACTAGACTGTATAGTTGAATTTATTCACATTGATTTTCTGACACTGTCTCCTAAAAGCTCGGAACATAAAATGTCTTATTACCTATATCAGAAATGGGAGATGTATCTTTTGTTGCTCTTTTAAAAATACCAATACTGGGGCTGGGGCTGTAGCTCAGTGGTAGAGCGTTTGCCTAACACATGTGAGGCACTGAGTTTGATCCTCAGCACCACATACAAATAAATAAATAAAATAAAGGTATTGTGTCCATGTAAACCAACAAAAATGTTTATAAATAAAAAAATAAAAATAACAATTCTAGTTTCAATAGACTCATGACCAATTGAGAATTCAATATATGAGGAATTGTTATTTCATTTCTTCAAGTTGAGTGAGAGTGAAAGATGCTATACATCCCATAGTAAGGAGAGTGAAATCACCATATTATAAGTTTACAATCAAGCAGGGAATTCCACTGAGGTGACATTAAATTACATGAATATACAACGTGAGGACAGAAAACTTCAAAACATGAATACTGAAAAGTCACTCTAACATGTTTCCTGCCACATCTTTCTGCTTATACAGAGAAGAATACAGGTCAGAGTTAACCTTTTTGTTGGGTCCTATTCATTAGCACACAGAATATATAATTCCACATTTCTTAGAGCATCTATCACTCCTAGAACCTCTCTCAGTTAATACTGGCATCCATATTGGAATAACCTATAGGACTTCTTTTAAAATATTCCTGATATGAAAACAACAGGGCTGCAGAGGAAGGTATAAGGTACCATAACACATCTACTCAGGCAATTCTCTACTACGGAGAAAAAGGGCTTTTTTTCCCCCTCTCAGTTGAGGATGGCTTTTGCCTCCTCACCTACAACAAAAGGATTAATAGCTTTTATTATCTTTAGATGACTAGTGAAACAGGTAAAACAACTTCCCAACAAATAAAAAAATTGAAATACTGTTTGCCTGAAAACAGTATATACCACTTCACTGACTTCCACAGATTAAATGTTAATTATGATAATGAAAAGAAGATACATTCGGAAGGCAGAAATAATAAAAGAAGCCTACGTATATGTCTCATGAACCAGATGGATGGTTTATAATATAAAAGAGTTTTAGCTTATAAATGCATTTTATTTTACAAACAAAAATTTAAAAAGACCCTTCTCTGAATGCAGATAAATTTTGAAGAGAAGAAAGGAAAAGATGTAGGGTTCAAAAAGAAGGAGGTCTTCCAAGGAAGTCTGGTTTAGGACAAAGCTGGACCTAGACTCTGAGAAACTACTAATGGGGTACCCTGCTCTTCCATGCCCTCAAAGCTTATGGGGTCCAATTCTTAGTCAATCCCCAACTCACCTATATCCATAAGCACAGATGGTGAAGGAGAGGATAAGGAAAACAGAAATGGTAAGTTTTATTCTCACTGCAGATATTCCTAAATAATTTACGTGGTTTGTGCTCCATTATATAAGCTAACCAGGTCCTACTGCTGAAGGTTGAATATGGCCACACTGCAGAAATAGGGTCTAACTCCAGCACATTAAAAAGTTGCCTTTTGATTACTTTGGGTGTTCTTACCTCTACCAACATTTAGCTTGAAAACTGTCAAGTCAATATATTATTTGAAAAATTGGTTGTAAAAAAGCTACTTTTAAAAAAAATGTAGAAAATACAGTAGTAGGGGAGGGAGGACAGCCCAGGGATGGGGTAGAGAGGGAAATGTTCCCCCAATTTCCAACATTTCACATCACTGCCTCCCTTCTTACTTGAAGACTCTTGAACTTCTATTCATAGTCTCCCATTATTGAAAATTAAGAAAATAAGCAGGAATTAATGAGTTATTCACTGTTGGCCGATGAGTAATCTACCCATCTCCAGTGTCTTGCTACCAAATCCTGTGGTGGAGAAGGGTAGAAGAAGGCTCCCAAGGCAGGAAGAGAGGAGTGTGGAAGGTATCAGGCTAGGTGCTTAGGTGGGGAATGGGAAGAAAGGATGAGCCATCCAATTTGCCATCATTAGGGTGGGGACAAAGAGGATCTACCTAGTTGGGAAGGATCAGCCTTTCTCTACTGGGCACCTGCACAGCCTAGCAGAACCCATATGGGCTTGGTTTTTCCAACAGTTCCTTTGGCTTTGCTGAACCAATTTTTTTATATGAAAAGTTTTTTTTTTCTTTCTGATGATCCATTATCAAGGTTTCAACTGTAATTTCTACTAAATTCAAAGTGAATGATTTTCAAAGTCACATATTTTACAAATATCTTTTCATCTGTCCTCAGTTTTTAGCTTTTTTAGAAAAAAAAATAAGCATTCCTGGTTGGTTTTTTTTAAGAGTTTTGTAAATTACACAACTTTCCTCAATTCTGCTTTCCCCCCCCCTAATTCAAACAGAATCACTCCATTATTGTTTCAATTTCAGGAGACACAAGAAAATTATTGCCTACCACCAGGAAGTTCTTATAGCATCATCTTAGCCTTTGGTCTTTACAAATCTCCATTTAATTTTCCTTAAACTTCCCAACGTAGTATGCACAGGACAGCATGATCATCATGGTCAGTGACTCTCCTACTATAACAGAGAAGACTTCTATATGTTATCTGTATACTCAAGGGCACAATCACTCCAAAGTTCACTCCTGACCTTCCCAATATCAACTTTTCATTTGTACAGATATCTTATGGTTCACTTTTTCTCTTTTTTATCAAATAGAGCTGGGCTTCCCCTTTAACTCTTAGAATTCATAAAATTCTGTTACTTTTACTGCCTTTTCTGAAATGAGATTACTCTTCTCTTATCTCCTTCCTACCCAGCCCCCCTCACCTCAATTCACACTATACTCTTTTGAGAACAGGTTCCAAATATGGGCTTTATTAAACTATAGTTTAGGCTTCTGCACCAAAATTGAGGTTCTCAGAGACGGAGGAAGAAATGGCATGTAGTACAGCGAGTATTCAAAAAATAATTGTTTATGATGAAAACCTCATTAATTTCACATTTTTTCCTTTCTTCTTGGTTCTTATTTTAACATCCTTATTTATGGTGGGACTACCAATTATCCTTTAAAAGGACATCTGGAATAGCCCACAAAAGTCTACTTTTATTATCACATTATAATGATAAAGCAAATGTGCTTATTTTATGCATGCCAAGTTGAAGTCATTCTATCCAATACATGTTTACATAAAGTTATCTTTATAAATGTTATGATCATATGACTAAATTATCATGTAGTAAAGTTCTGAAGTTTCTGGAATCATAAAATTCTCCCATCCACTTTTTCCTCATTTCACACACCTTCATTTCAAACTCCTCTTAGGCTTCTGAATATGCTAAATCCAAACTATCAAACTCTCCCATTAAACTCTCTCCACCTTGTGAACTGAACATTTAACCCTTATTCTAGTTTCCATCCTGTAATCGGAGTCTAATGAGTTTCTGCCTCAACTCATGGATAAACTTCATTATCAGCAAGTGTCTCAGCATATTAAAGGCCCTTTAGTGTCTTAAAATTGCCCCATTTCAGCTGCTCTTGTATAAATTCGAAGAATTCTTATCTATGACACTGAGGAAGTTGAAAGTGGGCAATACCACAACCCTGAGATATTTCATTTTATCCTGCTGATATGCCTGACCTTGAATTAGGTCTTCTATTTATATCAATTAGCGTATTGTCACATTTGCACTATTTAAAAAGATGAACAGCATAAAAAAAAAATACCCTGTCCAGAATGGTGACTCTTGCTCCAGAATGTTCCATGCTTCCTCCTCCTACTGTTCAGGCCCCTGCTGTCATCCAATGCCCATTCTCCTTCAGAGACCTTCTCAAATCAGCCTATCCTATTCTCCTTTGATGGTCACTCAATGGCATAGTGTCTCATATCCATATTATTATTTTATACCTATTTTATTATTGCTCTGGGGACTTAATATTCATTTGTGAAATGACTGAGGAACAAATAAAGGAAATACAAAGAACGGTAATTATTAAATAGGATGCAAGCCTAAGGGCCAGGAGACTTGAGTCTATTTTCAATTCTGCCAGTAGGGGAAATGCATAGCCCAGGTCAAGTCATATTTACACCTATGGTCCTCAGTTTCCCCTATATATGCAATAATCCTTGCCTTTATTATTTCATAGGAATAAAGATTAACATTTGTCACTTGAATGAGTGAACTGACACTACGACAAGAAAGTCTCTCCCTAATCCTAAGGTTAAAAAGAAAAATAATAGTAATGAGCATGATAATAGTATAATAACAGCAACAATCATAATGGCCTGGAAAGAGGAGACCATTCATTCACTTGTTTTATTTCCTTGTACTGATTTAGTCACCCGAGAGGTCATATGTCTAAATGTGTTTAAGGATCCTTCTAACTCTTATCTGTTTATTTAAAAGAGTTTTCATTATTTGTTTATATTTAAACCATATGTGCTCCATTTTCTCATGAGAATAGATCATAAAAAAAAAATCTAACTGACTGTTTCTCCATCATTAATTAGCAGAGAGGTAAAGAGATTGAGCTAGACCAACACTGTGGTTCGAATCCTGAGCTGTGTGAAGCTAGGCAAATCAGTGATCTCTTTGGGTCATCTCGGTTTCCTCATCTATAAGACAAAATAATAGCACCCATGTGACTTAATATGAGAATTAAAATGGCTAATATTTGTAAAAGTGATAAAACCATGCCTGGAACATAGCAACTGCTTTCCAAACACTTATTGAACAAAGAAAATAAACAAATTATACTTCCAACTTTAAAAAACTTTCATTAAGTGCATGCTATGAGCACTTGTGTTTGCCTCCCCCACGCTTCATTTGTCCTTTTGTTTGAAATATGTTTAACCACCTTTTCATTTGAAAATGAGCTATAAACCTTGATTGAACTTACAGATCATGCTACCTCTGGATTCAATAAGGCTTGCCCCAAAGCAAACGCAAAACACTAAGCAAACTGCCACTTGTATTATCCTCTACCTGAAAAAGCATCCAATTACACCCTTCAGCACAAATCTATCACCACCTGCATTCTCAATTCCAGCTACTCCACTTCATGGAAAGGGTCCCCCAAGTAGCGCCTGAGAGAATGTGGCTTGTTCATATAACTGTTAATAGTGACCAACAACTGGAGATTTAATTTGTGGCCTTTGTCTGGACTTTACCAACACGACTCACTCTTAACAATATAAATGTAGACATGCTTTTCTATGAATTTGTAAAATTAAAAAGGCAACTCACTTAGCACAATTCAGTTTCACGTTTTTTCCTTTTTTTCTAAGAAGTGGCCCAGAAGAAATGTGGGAAATAATTCTTTCTCTTTTTGTATAGAAAGTATGAACATTTTAACCAATTGTGTTTGATGGAAATTAAGCATCATAAAGGGATTACTTTTTATATTGCAAGTGAAGTTTCTTCTTGCATTGAAATATCGGCATCATTTAGCTGACTCCAGGAAGATGGACGACAGCATGATTGCACTTGGTTGAATAATTGAGAGAGAAAAATGTATCATATAAAGACCAGAAAACAAGAGTAGGAGACAAGGATATGCCATGGCTTGGCTGCTGAAGGACATCTGTACACTTGTGCCAGCACTAAGTGCTCTTCCCAATGAATAAACCATATGTACACGTTCATATGCTTCCTTTCACTAAGATCCTGTTATTCTCTTTGTCTCCTTCCCTACCTCACCTTCTTCCATCTACAGCCTGCTTTCCCCATCCCTAACTTCACCTTTTTGGGCAACCAGTATTTATGCCCCAGCTACCAACTTGAACATCTGCTAGCTTTTTAAAAAAAAAAAATCTCATTGCTTAATATCCTCCAGGGCAAAAAGTTTGAAGGATTCAGCATCCTCAAAAAAAAAAAAAAACAGCCACAAAAAAAAGGAAAAAAAAAAACTGCATATCTTTTCTAGTTCAGTGAATTCTATCTATATAAAGATTAAATGAATAACACTTTAAAAATTCCTCAATGCAAGCAAATCCATGTCACCGACAATGTATTGTCTTTCTTTATGCAGAGAAGATGGAGACTCACACATTTTTTTATTTTATTTCACTTGTGCAACTGTGTCTCCTTTGCAATATATTACCATATAAAAGAGATATGGCATAAATATAACTCTAGAGAACAAAATGCTGTTATATGTCTTCTTTCTTTGGGATGGTTTTCTTATTTCTCTTCCTTTCTTTGTTTTCTGTCTCAAAACACCTCTCCAGCTGAAAAATGATACATTTCCATTGAATTAAACTGAGTCCTTCCCCAGTATCAATAATAATAATAATAATAATAATAATAATAATAATAATAATTTTTAAAAAACTAAGTCTACCCTAAAATAGTGTGCCTGAATTCATCCAGAGACAATTTGTGAAAACTTCATTTTAATATTTAGTCTTTTCACACCAATTCTTATAGCAGCAGATTCTTTTCCACCCGAATTTCCATTGCCCATATACCTTTGCCCTCAAGCTTTTACCAGTCCATTTCCTTTATATGTTTACACTTAATTTAATTCCATCCTTCATGCTGTTTTCATCAGTCTTAGTTCATCCACACCACATAAATTATCACCTATGTTTTCAGTTCCCCATGTGCCCCATTCACACCAATTCCAAATAAATACTTCTGATTCTCCTCCATTTCATCTAAATTAATTCATATTCTCTCTTTCATCCTCCATCCCTATCCTACCTCCCCTCTTATCTATTTCTTTTTCCTTCCGTGCTTGTCTGTGAGGAAGGTTTTTATAGGCAAAATGCTTCTGTAGGATGTGAGGCAATTACTTCTGAGCTGTCTTCAGGAAAGCCATTCTATACATTACTGCCAATCTCAGTGGGCTAATGTCTGCAGGGCCAGTTTTACCCTCCACCCTGGTGCCCATGTGCATTATCACCCCACACCCTACTGATCAACCACTAGGAAAATATTCTCTTACTTTTTGGTTGTATAGGTTGAATAGCCATTATCTGAAATGTTTGGGACCAGAAAATATTTTTTTCTGATTTTTGAATATTTGCATGCACATAATAAAATAACTCATTTATAGTTCATGTTCTCCTTATACACATAGCCAGAAAGTAATTTTAAACAACATTTTTAGTGTTCTGGCATTTGGGTTGACTTGTCCCATGAGGTCCCATGTGGAATATTCTTCTTTGTGATACCTGTAGGCTCTCAAAAATTTTAGAGTTTGAAGCAGGACTTAGTGGTGCATGCCTGTAATTCCTACTACTTGGGAGGTTGAGGCAGGAGGATCAGAAGTTCAAGGCCAGTCTCAGCAACTTAGGGAGACCCTGTCTCAAAATAAAATAAAAAGGGCTGGGAGTGTAGCTCAGTGGTAAAGCACCCCTGGGAGAAATTCCAGTAGCAAAACAATTTAGGAGTTTTGGATTAGCGATACTCGATCTGTATTTAACGCTGGCTAACTGGTTCATTTCTCGTTTACATAAAGCTGCTTTTCACTCAATTATCACTATTCAGTGTCAAGAACAATACTAATAACTATAATCAGCAATAACAGTAATGAGTTTTTACTATCTGCCAAGTAATTTGCTAATTTAATCTTCAAAACAATCTCTGAGGTAGATGGAATTGGCACTATTTTACAGATGAGGAAACAGAGAAAATAAATAATGTATACAGAAAACAAGCCCAAGTCTACCTAACCACAAAGCCCTGCTCTAACTCTGCTGCCATGCTACTTTTCTAATAATGCTTACTGCCTCCTTCAGGGCATTGCCCATAGGAAGGAGCACTGCAATCCACCTCGAGGCATTGGCTGCAGGTGTGGGTAGCATAATCAGCTCCACCTTGGTAATCACACTGAGTGGACAATGTTCCAAAAACAACATGCCAAATAATGCATCAATCATCACATCTTCCATCATCTCTGCTGGGAAGAGGGGATAGAAAGAAGAAAATGCTGCAGATTGCCCCAAAGAATGTCTGCTTCACCAGAGTGGTCCAGCTTCCATACAAGGCAGGATGTAGCCTTAGTGTTAATAATTCTGAAAGGTGTCCATAATTATGAACTCTATAACCCCTACAAACGTCAACATTCTTGGTTCATGGTGCTTCCTCTGGCTTCCTGGGGGCAGGAGATTAATCATGCATTGAAACCCGGGAGCACTGCAATGTCTTGTCTTTACTTACTGACTTTAGCAAGAAAGGAATATAAATAAAAATTACTTTCAGGACAAAATCAGAGAAGAAAAAAAAAACTAACAATATGAGGAAGCATTAGGCTTTACATATAAATTCTGCAGCAAAACCATGAATGGAACCCTACACCTGATCCATAGGACTAAAAAATTATGTTAGGGGATTATCCCATGAACCAAGAAAGAGCCATATGGGAAATTAAGTTTAGAATTAGAGGACATGCCTGTCTTGTATATAAGGAAGCAATGTCTGGTCTCACTATCTCACAGGAGTGACTTTGAGTTTCAGCACTTTTATCCAGTCATATTTATGCATTCCTACTTGAGGAAAAGTTATTTAGTACCACACAAAGACATTTCATGGACCATCGGAGCTGAAAGGGGCCTCAAGAGCCAGATTGTTTGACAGATGTAAAAATGAGGCCCATAGAGATAAAGAAATGTACTCCAGGTCACAGAGCTAGTTAGTGGCAGTTAGAACTAGAATCCAGGGTGCTCTGATCTTCCAGCCAATCGTCTTTATGATGCATGCTTCCTTGGTGGCACAGTCCACAACCACACAGAATACCAGACTCTTCTCCCACCTCAGCTGCAACCATCCACTTTTCTCTGAGAATGTTCTTATTCTTCCATTTATACCTTTGGGGATTTTCCCTATTCAGCTTGCAGTGTGCAAACACTATGGAAAAGCCATACAAGTCATATGCTCTTAATGACCCACTTAAAAACCACCAATCACAGTAATTGCTCCCAGTAGCACCCTAGTAGACCAAGAAGAGATGCTACCCACAAGCTACAATCTCGAAGTAGAGAACAAAGACCAGTTTAAGATACGGCCAATCTCTCCCTCTTTTGTGTGAACCCCACTCTTCCAAATGATCCCATTGCTCAAAAGATCAATATGAGTCCTTGGAATCACCATGGAAGTCCTATGTGAAACATACAGGCCGTCTCCCTCCCCCACCAGCCTTTACCACACACATAGCAATGTAATCACTTTAGCAACTTCTCAGTAACAAGCTCATTAAAAAGCAATTCTGCCATCTCTCCATAAAGCACGCGCCAGAGAACAATGCAAAAGAGGAGATGCCAATTAATTATAGAATGATCACATCTAATGAACTCTGAAACCCTCCTGCTGTTGGTGACTTTGATGAAAAATCAGGGATGCTGGGAAAAGAGTAATAGGGACACCCTAACCACCTTGTTTAACTGTGGATGCTTCCTAGTGTACCTCCTTGGATTCTGGTGTTGATCAAACCTGCAAGCTACACTCAGAAAACAAAGACAAGTGTCAGCAAAGGGACCAGAGTCTGTACTATGTATGTCTTATCGTGAGTCACGCTACCAGATCCCCTTCCATCAGCCTCAGAACTCTGAGTTTATGCTGTGGTTGGCATTGCCTCTGAAAGCAACTCTTAGCCAGCCGGTGACGAACCCAGGTCTTGCACTTGGGACATCTTGAGGTTTTAGGGTATAGAGTGAGTCATTCTGCTTCCCCACCCAGGGCCCTCCTGCCTTTGGGTCACCTCCTAGTCAGCACAAAGGCCACTTCTTAGAACAAAGAGGAGCCCTTCCCACCTCAAGGCAAAAGCAGGGGAAAGAGGAAGAAACCACATGCGGCCAACTTGTACCACTACCTGTGTGAGTCCTCTGGTGGGCCTTTAGGTGGGAGCTTTTTGTATAAACTTTCCGGCACCCGTTAAACTGACAGCGGTGAACCCTCTTCTTGTTTTCGGGGCATGCTTCTGCCCCTACCCCTCCTTGTTCACTGTCGCTCTGTCCACTCTTAACTGCCCCAGCTGGTGCTACGGCGGCTGCTGCTGCTGCCACCCCTCCCACCTTTACTGAGCTCAGTGCAGCCTTCTTGGCCACCAGTTTCAACGTCACCGTGCCATCCACGGCTGAGAGAGTCTGTGAGGTTTTGACCAGATGGCGGCTGAGCTCAGGGGACGATGGGGGCGTTAATGAGGTCACTGCGTTGAGCTGGGCCTGGTTGACGGCTGTGTAGCTGTCTAGAGAAGAGCTGGTTGGCTGGAGGCTGAGGCAGGTCTCAGATAGCAACTTGTCCCGAGAGAGCAAAATGTCCACTGCAGAGCTCTTCTCGCAGATGGTGGCTTCCACTGGGAGCAGCAGGGGGTCTAAGCGCCGGAAGCTCTCCTCAATGCATGGGGGAGGAGAAGCATGGAGGAAACAGTCCAAGTCCTCACCAAAGGTCTCCGAGATCCTCCTGGGCTCTGTCTGTAGGTAGCGTTCCAATTCAAGGCATGTCTGCAGAGAGGAAGGAGGGAGGGAGAGAAATCACCATCAGAGGCAAAGAACACCGGGAGGCCACTGTTGACAGGCAGAGGGGGAAGGAACAGAGAATGGTTACATGGCTGGTATCTGAAATGCTCTCACTGAAAGGTCTGACCCTGCTATTTACTCTCTGAATACTTCTGAAGGGTTCAGAAGGGTCCCATCATCATATGACTTCAATTACTGTGGCTGAAGGAGAACTAGAGTCCCAGAAGGACAATCTCACACCTTCAAGATCCCAGAGAACATCAAATGCCAAAATGATGATCTCCTGCCCCTCAATCCCATTCAGCAGGTAAGATGCTCCAGGTATCCCCAGGATTTCCCATGGAAGCAAGAAGCAAATAGAAACAGATAAGACTTCTCATAGTGTCACTTCCATTTTTAAAATAGATTTGATCAAGTCACAACAATAAATCTATTTTCCAACTCATTCTAGAGAACAAAGCATGTCCACTCAAACTAAAATGTGACCTTAATAGCAATTAACCAACAGCAAGATCTGGCTTAAGCACAGATTTTCCAACCAGGAAGAATGGATCTTGTTCTAAAGAGTGCTTAGTATAAAGCCTTTGAGGTATACAACAAAACCCCTGATGCTCACAGCAAGTCATTAAAAATACAATTTCTACACATTATGTGGCATCTACACACAATGGTTTAGCATCTCTGACTACATGATAATAATAACTTCAGATGCAGCTATTGAGACCTGTTAAAGATAGGACCCTATATATCTCAACATAAAGTTTTTCCTCCTGATAAAGAAATAGAGAAGAAGAACCAGAAGGTTTAATTTCAACAAATCTTCATCCTTGGTGCCTATAAGTCTTTGTAAGATTATAGAAGCACTTTCATGGCAAAAGTAGATAATTAAGAAGTCTGTGTTCTAATGCTCTCCTCCCTTAAAAACTCTACTTCTCTGGACTATAGTATGAAACTATATTGCTAACTTGCACTATTGGTCCAATTTGCTCCATCTTCTGGGCTTCTGATGGCACATTTTAATGTGACTGGCTCCCAACTGAATACCTATGTGAAGTTTCTATGTTTTCAACCAGAGTTCTGATTCTAGGCTTTTATTCTGCTATGCATGTATTTTAATGATATACCTAGTCATATTGTATCTGTCAAGGATTTTATTTTGGTGACATTTCAAAAGATTGGGTTTTAATCAGACTTCTAGAAAAACTCTGTATGACTGAATAAGAAAACCAGATTCTTAACTATGAATCAGCTTTGGGCTTCACAGTTGATTTTTAATGATATGAACTAATGAATGGTTCTATCTTCATTCAACACTTATGTCACAAGTGTTCATTCAACTACTGTGCCAGGAGCAAGATGCAGGGCTTTGTATGTGACAGAATGATAAAACATGGGAAAGATCCATGCAATATACATGTAGGTACAGAATGAACAACCACAAACTAGAGAGGATATGAATTTACAAACAAAATGACCCCAAATAAACACCGTACTATAAAGTGAATTGGTCAGGGGATGAGTGGGTAATGAATTCTCTAATATGGAGGTATCCATCAAGGAAAGCTTAATGAAAAAGTAAGATTTTATTGTTTTACTTTTTGATTAAATGGTAGCTCTATCTCAGTAGCTTCTCAGCACTTTATATTAGAAACCAACACTCCAATATTAGCACCTTCTCAGATCTAGAAATTTGCATTATCCTCCTCACTTGCTTCTTTTCCAGAAACTCCATGTCTCCAAATTTTTCCTCTTCCCTTTTGTACCTTATTGTCAGAAATTATCATTTACTTCTCTGAAATACTGAAACCCCCAATCTTAGCTTCAGTCAGTTCACATCTGGATTATAGAAGCCTACTCCTGAAACCTCTCTTAATCTTTTCTTCCTGTTTTAAAAATGCTGCCAATCAAGCTCAGTATTTGGCACCCAACAGATACATAGTATCTGCCAAAGACACAATCAACCATGTGCTATTACTTTGGTCATTCTACCTCCTCTACTCTTCAAAACCCATCTTCTGATATTCAAGCCTTGTACCCACCTTATCCTTGGCACTGTTCCATGTTCCCAAATATTGGGAAAATATCTGTACAGTTTCCCTACTTTCTCCCTCTTCTGAGTATGTATCTGTCATCAAAATCTGACTGTTTCTGTTGACTTTCAAGTGCCTTCAGGTAGATGCTTTAATACTATGCTCATTATTTTACAGTTATTTTCAGTAGGGGAATCCATTATTATTAGGGACAGAGTAAAAAAAAAAACAACATGTTGTTTAACTTCCAGATATTTTGGAATTTTCTACATATATTTTTATTACTGATTTATATTTTGATTTATTTGTGCTCAAATAACATACTTTATAGGATATCAATCCTTTCAAATTTATTGAGGTTTACATTATGGCCCAGAGTATGGTCCATCTTGCTGAGGCTAGAGGTCTTGGAAATGACCACTAACGTGGGTCTTTTAAGAACATAATCATAATGCTTCTTGAGTTTTTGCCTAAAGAGAAGAACCAGGTCTTTAAGACATGGATATGTTCCAAGTTAAAAAAAAAAAAATCAGCTGAATCATGGGTTATAGGATGTCCTTGAGGTTACAGGACGGTCCCTGCCTCCCACACAAGGACTAATTCATACACCCAGTTGCTACTGTCTATGGATAGAGCTTTTGTGTGCCCTGTCCATTTACACACTTTCTAGCTCAAAGATTTGAAAGTCACCAAGGAAGTGATTGATGTGGGCTCATCTTTCTTCATAGTCAGAGTTCTGAGAAATTGGGATATTCTAAACACATTTATGCTCTATTCTGGGAGCATTAAAAAATAACCTTCCCAATATTCCCTGGTTTGCATCCCAGGAGCACATGAGTCATCCTTGTGATCTAAACATGGGGAGACCTTGTTCACTAAAATCTGGACCACTTCAGAGAGGCTACCACTTGCAATTTGGACACAGGGCATTCTTGTTCTAAGACTTAGAGAAGCATCAGTACCCATCAGGAAGTGCTAGGTATCCCTGTGAAATCATTACAGAATGATTTTGTCTTGAGAAATCTACTTTTTTACAATATGTACTAGAGATGAAGCTTAGATAGAAAAGAGCTTGTCACCTGGAGAAGTTAAAATATTTTCTCATCAAGAGTGTGGAGAGTAAAATGCTAAAGATGAGGAGAATTTTAAGATGAAATCTTTCTAACCCAAACACAACATTCATTTCCAATCATATTTGTAAATAATTAGGAAAACTTATTTAATCAATGCTCATGATGTTTATCTGCAATTTATGGTATCAGTATTTACTGGATTTTAATACACATACACAAACGTGCAACAGACACACAAATTATGTAAGGGCAAACTGATGCTATATCAACAGAGCATATATAGGAATAAATGTGTACATACATAGACAAATTATTCATACACATATTTCCTAACTCCACCCACTGAGGAGCCTACAAGCAAAGGCAATGCTGTAGTAATGAGCAGAAAGAATTTGGTTTCTAGAATCATTATCCAGTAAGGGAAAGCAGGGCTCCTTGGAGAAACAATCATTTCAAGGACTGGGACAAAGAACCTGTAGGATAAGCCTAGAACAGCTTGTGGAACCAGAAGAGATGGAAATGCTTGTAAAGTAAGAGAAGTACAGCAAAAAACTGAAGAACCCACTTAAAGAAAGCTCTCAATGGCCAAACATCAAACAATTTAAGCAACAACAACAAAAGAAAAAAATGGAAGTGATAATAATGAATTATAACCCACAGAATAAAATAAAACCCCATGCTGATATAAATAAATAAGCAAATAGGAAGTCAACTCTTCCTTATAATAAAATTACAATGAATAAATGTAGAATGTTTGATGGAAATAAAAAAATCACCATGAGGCAAACACAAAATTAATGATAGCAAGTAGGAACCACCAATGAATGCTAAAATCAATATGAAAATCAAAGTATGATGAGAAAAAAAGATAAAGGCCTACTCTCAAGTTATCCTCCAGCAAGATTTTTATTAATTACAAAGACAAAAATAATGACCTGCAGTGGAGAAACCTGGCTATCACCACCTTCATCATGTTATCAAAGTGAGCAGCACCAGTAATAAGTCATACTGATAACATGCACAGCTAATAGGGCGTGCTGAAATATTCTGTGATATTCTGTGATAATCCGGCCCCCAAATGAAGGAACTCTGTCTTATCCTGAGAAAGCATCAGTCAAATCCAAACCGAAGACCATTCTACTAAGTAATTAAGCAGTATTTGCAAGTATCAAGGTCAAAAAAAAAAAAAAAAAAAGCAAGACTGAGAAGCTGTTGCACACTAGAGGAGATTTAAAGAGAAGTGACAACTAAACACCATGGATCCTGGTCTGAATCCTGGATCTAGAATAAAAGGACATTGGTAGAAAAATAATGTAACTCAAATGAAGTGTACACATTAGTAAATGGCATTGTACCAAAGATAATTTCCTGATAATGATAATAAGACTATGATTACGTAGATGTGGACAGAAAGCAAACAAAGTAGGATATTATAAATTTGGATCTAGAATTCCAATGTCTGTGGGTCCACGGGAGCAGAGTCATCTCTGTTCTGATGGTGCACTAACCAGCAAACTCCAACTCTGAGTCAGCAGATATGTTTAGTGATATAAATTATGCCTGTCTGGTACCACATCTTGGAGATGTGAGTTTTCCCTAGGCCTGACCTAACAATACAACTTAAGGGCCTGAGTCATTGGATATCACCCCCACCACCAACACCACAACACACACACAAAAAGACCCATTACAGTCAGCACTGGGTAAGAATGCTCCCAAGTGCAAAGTGATTTTCTCATGTATTTATGAGTCACAAATGTGCTTTGTGAAAACTCTAATATCTCAACTTTGAAATGCGTGGCTTCATCTTCTCCTAGGCTCCTAATAAATATCACCTGAAATTGGTTTTGAAACGATCACCCTGAAAGCTCTATTAATACATTCTTCATGGCCTTTTTATTTGTTGAAACATGCTTGTTAAAAGTAATAATCCAAGACCTAGTTAAAAAAAAAAAAGATTTCAAACTTATGACTGCCATACCTTCTACTACTCCCTCTGAAAGTACTTCTACTACTTTCCTCTTGAAAGAATAGGATAATTCATGTCTTACAACACATATTTAGTTTATGAAAATCTCCCTGCTACCAGCCAGAAGTTGTTACTTTTATGGGTTCAAGAAAAATATAAGACATTTTTTCAACTATGGGCATGATGTCAAAGTTATCAAAAGACTTTTATTCAACCTGTCTTTGGCTCATCAGAAATTACATGAAACTTGCCATTCAGGATTGTAGACATCTCCTGTCACTTTACCACCTCCCCATGACACTTCCCTAAAGGACTTTGACATCTATTTTTCCTGTTTACTTTCCCTCCTTCTTATCTATTTGAAACATTTCACCTTCCTTTCCCACTAATCATCCTTTTGTTCAAAGTTCAACATGCAGCAGCTCCTAGGTGGTCTCTTCCATAAAGACTGTGGAAGCCTGGTCTGGAAATAACAGTGTAAAGAAAATGTGCTGACTGCCAAATATTGAAAGATGACCCTTTTCAATGGACAATAAAACAGTTAGCTCCAAAACATATCTAAGAGTCCACAGCTTGGTGGGATGTCTGGTTATGACCTTAAAAGCAATGAGTGTAAACTCTAGTTGCATATCCTCAATGCCAGTCCTTTCTAAAGTGTTTAGGACATTAAAAATTCTGATTTTTAATTCTTTTAATATGAACACAAGACAAAACCATTGATGCAACACTTTTGCCACCACTCAACAATTATGCTGTAATAAGCAATTATTTGAATTCAGTGGATCCACGAATACTCAAAGTTGGTAAGTCAAAAAAAAAAAAAAAGAAAGAAAAGAAATTGCATTCTGCTAATGAGTTTTTTTTTGTTGTTGTTGTTGTTGTTGTTATTGTTGTTTTTTGGGTTTTGGAATGAGACAACATCAAAGAAATAAAAGTCCATCTTTTAATTACCAACTACACTTATGTTGCTAATCAATTATCAGTCATTCATGGTCTCTTTAGCTAGTTGCCCTTAATCTCAGTCATTCTACCTATCTTACCAAAAAAGGGCAAGAGTTAAAAGCACAAAAGATAAAACAAACTTGGGAAAGTATATAGATGCAAAATCATGGGAAAATGGCAACTTTCCACTTCTTAGAAACTTGAACAGTCAGGTTTCTTCTGAAATCAGACTATGACCTCATGATGATCATGATGATGTTGTTGATGGTGATGCTACTGCTGATGCTTTTCCTGGGCAAAGAAGGGGTGAACTTTGGTTCCAAGCAAGAACGCTCACCCAGGTAATTACACACATAGGCCAACTACACTTGGCTGCCCTTGGGAGCTTCTTTCTGACATTTATTATGTGTGGGTTTTGTCACGTGCTTTTAACCATGGTGCCATAATCCCCAAAGAGTCTGAAATACAGAAGAGGAAAGGAACCCCTTGCCTGCTCCTGGAAAGGGCCCAAAGCTCAGTGACTTTTTTGCACTTTGAAATCTTCACACACATCCCAGAATGGAAATTCAGAGAGACACAAGACCAGCTACTAACAGGAGAAAAATCTGGCTTTCTTTTTTCAAGTCATCTTCTAAAATACGCCTTCTTTTCTAACATTACAGATGTGCTTACACTTCACACTTTTTAGCCAAAAAGGCATTTTTCTCTGACTCCTAAAAAACTGTAGGATTGCAAAGAGTGATATTGATGGGAACTTTGCGGCTTTCCCCCTTGAAAGAATGAGATGATGTAATGATTCTGACATATTCTCGTCTTTTAAAATTAGGTCAGAGTTGAAAGATGGGAAAGGAAGTGGGAAAGCACAGCCAGAGAGATCTGGTGCCATTTTTCTCAGGGGGTGGAAGAGGGGAAAGAAGCACCATGATTAATAAACTCGGCACGCCCGTGGGAGAACCGCAGCTGTCAAGCACTTGAAACTTGCTTGGATGGTGACATTGAACCTACTTCAGAAAGGATACATGAACCAGTGACAAGAATGAACCTCCTAAGACCGAAAAACTGAGTCCTAAGATGCTTTTAAGCAAACGTTCATTCTTTCTTGTTTTTGATCCCAGACAACATTAGGGTAGAAGATTAAGAAAGAAAGAATTTTGTCCAGAAAATGTAGGTAAGCAGGTGAGCAAGTATACAGTGTAAGTGAAAATCTCTTACTGCGGTTTTTTTTTTGTTTTTTTTTTTTGTTTTTTTTGCTATTAGATTAACACACACACATGCCCGCGCGCACACATACACACAATAGCACACACCAGAGGTACAATAGTATTACACATTACTGTCAGAACTGCTGAACTCCACAAAATAACCACAGTATTACATCCAATGTAATTTCCCATTCCTTTTGACTGTTTCTCACATCAACTGGTTGCTGGAGCTAAAACCAAATTAAACATTTCCCTCTAGTAATTTGTAAATTCTGAAAGACAATGCTGTGAAAATTAATTTATTTCTAAACAAACATGAAAGTTGGGAAATTTCTATCGAAACCTCTTCAGTGTTTCTCCTCCCCAAATTATTTCCAACATACAAAGAAAATATTTGTTTGTATATTTTTCCCTGGGGAGGCCAGGGAGGAAGGAGACAAGATTAAAGGCCTGGGGAGAAGATGATGTCTTTGAAATTACTTTCCCTAGGCACATGATGCAAAGCAGCCTCAAATATTCCTTTCATCTTCCAAGGATTCCTCAGTTGCAATGCATAAAAGAAATCCCCTAAACAACACAAATCCAAATTAAATGTTAAAGTAAGCCTTAAAGTCACGCAACCCCAGGCAGAGCTGGGGGCTGAGGCCTAGGTCTTTGCTCTCTGAGGAAGATACTGGGATCCCTTGCATCTCCAACAACTTAGAACTGCCTTTTTCCCCATTTAGAACATCCATGATCCTCAAAATGAATGGTGTCACTGATGGGCCATCCTATCTTGGTTCTGTGTTGTCTGTCCAGATGTTACCTCTCAGAACATATCAACTTGAAGTCTATTGCTCCAGCCTCCACCCACAACTGCAGTTCAGTCTTAAGATGTGTTGCTCACTGTTCCTTGGACACTAGACTATAAATTCTAACTTCCAGCTGGTCAAGAGACGCCACAGTTCGTGCACAGGTGAAAATGTTCAAGTCTACTAAACTCTTATTTCCCAATCAAGCTGCTATTTAGGTTGCCAAAAACGGGTGGAATCCTATTTGCTACTAGGTGGCTTTGAAAGCAAGTTTCAGTAAATGTCCCTGTATTAGTCATTACATTTCCATAGACACAATAAGATTTGTGTCTTTTGAGTCAATAAAAAATTACTCTATGTATACTATGAGTAAGAGCAAAGGGCTAGATGTGGACTAAAGGAGAAACTTACAAAAAAAAAAAAATGCAGAAGAGATAGTCCTAAAGGAAAACTCTACCAGGGCCCACGACAAAGCCAACCACGTCCTGAGGAAAGAAGGACACTCTATCCAGCTCCTCATGAGAGCCCAAGGATTTGGGGAGGCCACTCTTCTGAAGAGTGATGGCTTCCAAAGAAGAACAATAGGCCTGACGGGTTTTCAGCTTCACCATTAATTTTCCATAAAGAGCAGTTTTCTTGACGAGCGCTTGTGTCAGGCAGGGCCTGATGCTTCAGAAACCTGTAATTATTCTTGGCTCCCCACCCCCCACAGCCTCTGCACCTGTGTCAGTTCAAGCACCAGCTGGCCATGTCTTGCCTCCTGCCTCTTGAGGGGAAAGGGGGGAGCCATCATTGAAAACCCAAACTCACATTACTCGCCTCTTCTTCCAAAATGCAAAAACAAAACAAAAATTTTAAACTCACCACTCTTATCCCTTCCCCCAACGGGTCTTGCCAAAGGAAACAAATAAACATTAATTGGCTAGAGAGTCCTCATTCAAACCAAAATTACTGAAAAACACAGTTACAGGGAAAGGTCTGACAAGGGGTTATTAATCCTGTTTTACAGCCCACTCTTCCACCCCCCTACCCATTCCTATTAACTTTGCGTGCACACGTATACACACACACACACACACACACACACACCCTCCTCAAACTCCCTGGGCCCCTTTACTCTCAGTGGCCAAGATGGGAACATGCCGAACCAATTACATCATCTCCCCTTCCTCTCCCAAATCACTTGCACAGGCTGACTCAGGCTACTGGGATTTTTTTTTTTTTTTAAGCAAATTCATTTCATTGACTCCCTCCTGGAACATTGTTATGTCCTTCTCAGTTGGGTTAATTAAATATACCTTTCCCTCACTCCCCATAAAAAAATACATTTATATACAATTACTTCTTTGACTCAAAACACATTGCACATGTGTACAGTGTTCTTCTCTCTCTCTCTCTCTCTCTCTCTCTCTCTCTCTCTCTCTCTCTCTCACGGCTTGAATTTCTCAAGAACAACAGGTTCAAAGCCCACTGGGGCCTTCAGTGGCAGATGTAATTTAGTGGCTGGTGATCACAGAGGATACTCGCAAAACTGAGAGCTTTCAGGAACCTCCAGTGTAGAATGTCAAAGACAATGTAGGCACGCTAAGGGGAATGCTTGTTCTACTCAGACCACAGAAAATAGCAGCCAAAAATAATGACACTAAGCCCTATGCTACCTCTCCTGCCTGGATGACTGTACTTTTACTTAACTTGAAATACTTGAGATACTTCCCAAATATTTAAGATGGCTGCATGGCTGAGACATTGCACTGCTCACCCCAACTAAGCAAAGAGACTGTGACTGTGTACATGGACAGGCAGAAGAGTGGGGGATGAAGAGCATCACATCTAGAACCAGACTTCCGGGGCCCAAAGTCAGATCATAGCACTTACTAACACAACTGCTATGGAGGAAGTTACTTCACCCTTCTCTTTCTCAGTTTCCTCATCTGTAAAATGGGGTAATAGCACTACCTACCACCCAGAAGGGTTGGGAAAGATCAATCAACTGAGATAGGTCAAGTATTTAGAACAGGGCTTGGCACAGGCACTATGTAGGGTGTAGCCATTATGTAACCAGTGCTATTTCCATTACACTTCCCACAGACAATAAAGAAATGTATCAAGGACATGGGAATGGAAAATCAAAAATATCAAATAATTTCAAAGTAAAGTAAACCAGTTAAATATAAAAACTTAAGTAAGCAGAGGACTCTGAGTGGGGAAGATCAGCCTAACAAGCTGAGTGAACTTCGTCTCTCAGGGCTGTTTTGTTATCTACCAGGGGAGTGTGCTGAACTTCTAAAGGACCCACTAGTATGGACTGCTATGATGCCTTGAAATAGCCACAGAGTGTAAAGATTAGAAAGTGAGACAGGTTCATGCAGAACAGGTTCAGAGGAACTGACACAAGGCTCTGCTGTCAATCCAGGGGGGAAAGTAAGGAATTTTGGACAACCTAGGAGAAGATTGGGTCTCAGACCCTCCTCTGAACTGAGACCTCAGGGGCTCTATTATAATAATTCAAGTTTGCAGAATGCTTGAAACTTTATGAGCCTCACCAACACTTAAAATGTGATTTCACCAAAATGTGGGCTCCTCAAATGAGTGGCAGATCTCAGGCATTGAATGAATGAATGAATGAATTCTCCCTCCAATTGAAAAGTCCATGGTGATTACAATCATGGGTAGGTGGGATCCAAGAGTAGGATGAATGCCAAGAATTCTTCCTTCTTCTCCAAAAGAACATCAGAAACAATGTGTATGTGTTTATCACTAGTATTTCTCGCGCAACACATCAGTATTTTTAAGCTTTATCTACAAGAGTTAGTTAATTGTCTTTCATTTGAAAAACATTTTTATATGTTTGGTCTGGGATGGACCCAGTATTCTAAACTAGGAGGCAACTTTAATTTCATGGTATAGCACTGTAAATATGTACCTGTGAAGGGATAAAAGCCATTCCCTTGCCCCCAAAGAATGTCCCTGTTCCTCTGCCACTTCCTCTTTTCTCCTCTGGTCCCCAGAAAACACCAGGAAGAGATGCAAAAGACACAAGCGGACACAATCCTGTTTTCAACTCTCGCTTTTTATTGGTGGAAAGGACCCCAGCCTAGGAATCAGACTTAGTGCCTCCTTTTCCTACACTACCCAGCACATTCCATTAAACAGCAGAAAGTTCACCTCAGTCTCTGCAAAATGAGTGCACCCCACTCTCCAAGACCCCTTCCTGCTCTGACTGCCTGCTGATAATCTGTCCATGGTCTACCACTGCTTTTCCAACCAGCCCTTGCCTTACTTGGCCTTACCTTCCTCCACTCCCACCCTTCTCCCTGCACTCCTCCCACAGACACTCCATGTTCATACCTCTCTAAGAGCTCTAGTACCAGCCTTTCTGCATTCCAGAATGTGGGCTTCCTGGGTCATTGCACACCTGCTTCCCTTAATGCCTCAACTTCACTGCCCTGATGACGCTTCTTTGATTCAACTGAACAAATAAGCCCAAACACCCTATTCATTCTCCATCATTCTGCCTTGTTTTATTTGCTTTTTAGTGCTTTCCAAGTCCCGGAAAGATCTCAATCATTTGTTTGCATGTTTATTTTATTATCTTTTCCTACTAGAATGAAAGTTATAGGAGAATAAGGACTTAGTATGTGCCAATGAAGCCCTAGCACTCTGCACAGTGCCTGGAAAAAGCAACCAAAACATACCAGTTGAATGAATAAATGAATAATGGAAGCCATTAGTTAATATGGAAATTCCAGGGAACACTTGAGCCAGTTTCTCCAGCCCAGAAATCTATCCTAAAATTCCTGCCTTATTAGGTTAAAAGGCTCCATCGTCATTTCTCCACGGTTTAAGTTCTAATCCTAAAATGTCACTCACTGTTCACACTCATCAAACAGGAGTGAGAGGGAGCCTCTTCTCAGACAAAGAGGTCTGTCCCAGGTGTTCACACCCGCTGTTTCAGACAGATGCAAACACCTGCCCATTTCTTCCCAGCAGTCCGTATTGCATCATGTACTCTGAGTGTCGCAAGGATGAACAAAACCCGCCCTTCTCCGCACCTCCATGACAGGTGCTTATTAACTGGTGTCCTGAGGGAATAAAATAAAGATCCAGGCTTAACCTATACCATTTATATCATTTGTTCTCATTTCCATCACCTAAAAGGATCTACCCGAGAAAGGCTCCTCTGGTCACACATCTCTGAAGCACTTGAGACTCATAGCAATTTGGTCCCCATCACTATCAGCCACACATCCATCAGCCCTTAAATAAATGGTCCTTAAGTGCAAAGGTCTTTTCAAATCTAGCAGTCTTCAAGGACTCGTGTTTTCTCTCATCCTAAATGGTGCCACACTCCATGAACACCAGGTGAGGTCCTTCAAAATTCTTATTTTGGCCAATTCTGATGTCTTCCCCATAAATTCCCAAACACTGAAGCATTTCCTTCCCCTACATTCCCTTTAAGAATTTTACATAAAAAGATATCTCTACTGAGAGGTGCTATTTATTTCAGGATCATTATTTCACAGATACAGAACTCTCTGACACTGGAAGTGAGCCAAAATCCAATTAAGAGGGTATGGCGTTTGAACCAGGCAACAACCGAGGGTGAAAATATTGAATAGAAGCTGTACAGGATTCCTATGAATGTGTGTGTACGTGTGTTTCCACGCACGCCACTGACAATGAAACGTATATTCTTTTTACTGTATTTCAGATGCCTTTCTCTAAACCTGTCATTGTTTCCAGAGTCACAAAGCCGTTCCTTTTCCTATTCTTTATGTTAGGCAATGGGAATCTTTCATGGGTTGACTGGGAAAAGATGAAGGAGAAAGGAAGAGATGGTTTTCCATCATGTAAAGTAAAGTAAATATTGCACTTGGCCCATTTCTGAACCACGTGACAATGTTGCCGATTTCCATTTAACAATTCCACCCAACTTGACAGGGAAGAATCTAGTGCTGAGACTCTGAAGTTGGGATTCCAGTCACTCTGGCACCTCACTTAACCTTAGGTGGCTCCACTGATATCAGATGACATGCACTCTCAAGCGCACCAGGCTTATTGAAGAAGAGACACTAATTTGAATCATCGCTGCCATCCCCTCTCCCCTTTGTTCCTGTCTGAACCAATTTCCATACAGTTTCAAAGAAATCATCAGCCCATGCAAAGGGGAAATCCCAATGGAACAAGAACTACATTAGCAGCATGAGGGGGGAAATCTAATTTCCAATCCAGTTGCTTTGTTGTTTCAACCTCCAAGGAAGGTTGCTACATATGCACAACACAAATTAAGTTTTAAAACATCACTATGATTTAAAATTAATAATAATAATTTTAAAAACCTCTCCTGGGAAAAAGGTGGTTCTTGAACCTCATATAAGAAAGGTCAGTCCCCCAGAACTTGTGTGTAGTGTGGGTCTTTGAGGTCTCAATCATCTAAACCAATAAAATTTTTAAGACCAGTATAGATTTATTGAAATCTATAGTTTATAGTGAATTGATTCTTAATCTAAAGCTGATACACATTAAGAAATCTGAAATTACCTTGTAGACAAAGCTCATAGAAATATATTTTAATGGTCCAAATTAAAGATTCCTTTTTGACATGACAAGATATGCCAGTATGATTTTCTAGTGCCCTACTTACTGGAAAAAATCTTGTGGCAAGACACCAGTGTGACTACATCATTAATTAACCTGAATCACATACCGGAACATTGCTGCTAATAAAACTCCCCTATAAAGAAAACATGTTTTCTCTACTGAGAATCCTGGAATGTGGGCCCCAACAGAGCTATTGACTTAATTAAGGAGTTATTTTGATGTTTGTGTCTATGTCTGTGATTGCCACGAAGTTTGGTCATATTTGGCTTGATCTTTAATAACTTTTCCTTGCATGTGCTTTTTTGGAAAGAGAAAAAGAAAATGACATCCATGCTATCAGGATTTGCTAACAACTATGTGAATGAAAGGATCACTTTTGTTAAGGTAGGAGATGCTTTATCTGCAGAGTTCTTAAAAGCACAGTGAGCTTTCAACCCACGATTTACTGAATCAGAGATCTATGGAAACCTTCCATTTTCTCTAGAAAACAGGCTGAGAGAAAGAGAACAAAGTCATAACTGTAACACTCAGGTGAAATTGGGACTTTTTCCAGTCTAACCCATATAAAATGACAAGCTTTTTTTTTTTTTAACAGAAAATTCTTTTGTGGAAAGCATCTAAAATGCTTGTCAATATTTGTCATGTAATCTCATCTAGGAGACCTAAGAGACCATACAGGCAGCAAAGACTAAAATTCCTGTCCTCTTTATGGGAGAACACAGAGTAGTTAAGAAAATTGGGATTACCATAGTTATGCAGTCATATTACCAATATGACCAGAAACAAAACCAAAAATCTCTTTGCCACTAACAATTAGACTGTTTTTCGGTCCAATGCTAAATCTTTCACCAAGTATCTCAAAACATTCTAGAAATTTAATAAATTCAAATTCATTCTTGAAATCTTACATCTTGATGAAGGTTTGGAATCTTCCAAATTAGAAACAACAACAGATCCTAAACTACAACTCATAAGCTTTTGGACTGTATTTCTCTGTGTCATTTCTTCTGATGGGACTGGGATGAGTGGGCTTGATTTCAACAATACTTTTTATTATGAGATTTTTTAGTTTTCTGTGGTTATTCCATACTTTGGTGAAATTATTAATAGCAAATGGGATTTCAGTCATTCTAATCTGTCAACATCAAGTATAACCTTTGAGGTAAAAAGAAATGGAACTAGCATCATTTTTTAAGATGTGAACCAAGAAACATAAATATAGCTTACTGAAGACCTTATTTTATTTACTTGGTCAATGTCAAATATCTAGAAACTAAAATTTATATACTATTTTAAAGCAGGGATTTAAATCTATTATTTAAAAAATTTATAAATACTTCCTAATTTTAATAAATACAAAAATAAATTTGATTAAATGAGATTCCACTTTTTCCGTGTATTTTTCTCCAGAATAGTGGTTCTAGCTCATTTTCAGCACCAGTATCAATAACCCATTCCCTTTGTTCAAGAATCAAATAGAAAACACAGCTAGAAAAAAAGACATGTAAGAAATAGAAGCATCAAAAAGGGGAAAAGAAATGGGAGCAATGAAAAACAGATGAGCAGCAAGCAGTTCATTCCTGAATAAAAATCCCAGATGTGGATGCCAATATCTGTCTTTTATCAGTAAGATATCTCTAACAAAGAGAGTCCATCAAAATTGAGAAGCAAGTCAGCTCAAGGGCAAAATTTACACGTGGCTCTGCTTCTTACCAGAAATTTAATTTTGAAGTGGCTTGTCTAATCATCTGGTAGTAATAGATGGCATGGGCGAAGAAGATCATGATTTGGAAATATATGATGGTAGAAGGTTATCTATGTTAAAAATTAGGTAACAGCATATTTTAGGAAGGGGTAGCTAAGCAGTCTTGAATATCAAAGTTCTCCAACTTTGGAACTTTTTACAAGCATGTAAAATTAAAGGCAAGGAGTGGTCATGCAAAGAACACAAACCAAAGTCAGAAGGACTTTTACCATCTCCTCTTTTATCATTAACTATGTGCTCTTCCATGAATCAACTCCCTTTCTTCCTCGATTTCTTCGCCAAGAAACCAAAGAAATTAATAAAATGGACTAGCTATGTACAATCTATCCCAGTGCTATGGAAATCCTCTGAGTGTGAGTATAATAAATTTCTCATGATCAAATCTTGCTTGTCTAGGGAAGCTAAGCAAGAAGTAGACGGGATTCACTACTCTGAACCGTCTGCCATGTTTTAGGAGCACTATGTTTCCAAGGATCTCAATTACAGACTCTGGACTGCAGTTTCTGTCCTTTCTCCTAGATAGAGTCCCAAGATGTGCGGCCACTTGGTTACCCCTAAAGTCTAGGGAAGATAGGTTTTTATATCGAAGGATGATTTCTTTTAGAAGCTAAGCCCCTCCTCAAATATATATAGGGGTCAGAAAAATAACAGACACTAGTGAAATAGTTAAGGACTATGATAGTAGGGAGGGGTGGGCATGTGGTAAACCAGACTGAATCAACCATCCAAAAGGAGGTTGCTACAAAGCTCAGCTCATTGGTGTCAGGTGGGAGATGGAGTCCAAGGTTGATAAGGAAAAAAAAAAAAAATTAGAGAAGTAAAAGAATCCAGAGGGCTATATGAAATCTGAATTTTTTAAAATTTTAATAAATAGTATTAAAAGTTAGAGTGTGTGAGATCAGCAAGAGGTCCTCAGGGGCCAAATTGAGGCTTCTGTTCCAAATGAAAGGAGAGATCAAAGAGAAAACAGAGGCAGATCTTGGCAGTTCTCTGTGACCTATATTATGGCACAAGATAGCTGTAGAACTTTGTGCCTTTGAGTAGCTACCAGCTGGGGAAACTCCAGCCACGTCCCACAGAGGATTCCTATGAAACTCATTACTTGAGGAGAAACAGGGCTGGAGGAAGTAATGAATTACCCCTCTGCTCAGCTACTCTTGCCCAACACCACTCAGTTTGAATCCTTGCTCTCAAGAAGAATCAGACAAAAGAGTAAGAGATCTGAACCAGGAAATACCAAGGCGTCGCTATGACAAATCCACAGAAGCCTTAAAGTTTTAAACTTCTTTTGGGTTAAGCACCATGTTTGTCATAATCAGTAGTGCTCAATAAATTCCTCTTGTATGATTATTCTTAAAATCTGGTTTAGGGGCCCCTTCTCATTGCCTGCTTATCAGTCCTGGATTGGTAGGTCTGTCCAATGACTAGGGAAAAACTCTCAGGATAAATGGGTTGCGCCTGTTGAAACTCTGTCAGTCTTTCAGGGCAGGGATAGTATCTTTTACTGTTTTAAAATTAATTCAACAGTTATTCACTGAGTTTCCACTTTTACAAGACATTGTGCAAGAGTGTTCAGGAGATGTTAGGGCTTCATGCCTGCCTACAAGCTGCTCATGGAATAGTAAGACTGAAGATACACACACACACACACACACACACACACACACACACAGTGAAAGAGAGCATGGCACGTGTGTGACTAGGAACCAGGGCTACAGCAACACAGAGAAAGAACAGATTCACTCTAACTGCAGAGGTCAGTAAAGGCTGTGTGAAGATGTCCCATTTGAGCTAGACCTTGAAAAGTGAGTGAGCTGTTGCCAAATGAAGAAAGGGACAATGAGATTCCTGAGAGAGCAGACCACAAGAACAAGGGCAAAGAGGCTCAAAAATCCCACTGTGTGTTTGGGAAAGGGTGAGCAGTCTGCAGTACATGTTCTGGAACAGCAAGAAAGGTATCCCCAGGGACTGGAAAATGCCAAGTGTTTTTGGCTCTCAATTGTATTGCTAGCCTGCTCCAGACTCAGCTTCACCACAGCACTTACTAAAAACCATGGTCATTTTTCTAGATCCTCAGAGAAAATCCAGAGTAAGACTGAAGCACTCAGAAGACACTAGTGAGGCCCAATAGTCATTTAATGCAGCTGAGAAATATTCCTGAACTTAAGTGTTCCAAAAGTCATCTGGGGCATTTTTGTTCAGGTTTATCCCTCTAATGTAAAGTACACACCTAACAAACCATAAAAGGACAACAGTGACAAAAAAATATCAAGAATAAATATAGGGGCTGGGGCTGGGGCTCAGAGGTAGAGCGCTTGCCCAGTATATGTGAGGTACTGGGTTCGATTCTCAGCTCCACATATAAATAAATAAAGGTCCACCAACAACTAATAAAATATATTTTTTAAAAAAAGGAATAAATATAAATATTACCCCAGAAGATCTAGACTAAAAACAACCAAAACCTACTGAATCAAGCACAGAATTAAATTCAATGCTGATCTGCTGATCTGCCTGGGAGCAGAGGCAAAAAGATCAACCGTGAGTTATGAAATCCTTATCATCAAATAAAAGGAATTTCAGTGAGGACCTCAGAGATTGTTGTGTGCACATAATGTTTAAAATAAAAGGAGAAAGAGGAGGACAAGAAAACATGGGAGAGAAGAAGAGGAAAAAGAGGGAATTATATGGTAAAAATAATAATCTCTCCCCCCATTAAGAAAAAAAAAAATGTTTAAAAGGTGAAATCTCCATTAGAAATGCTCAAAGGTTTTATGGGTGAGGAAACCAAAGGTTCAGGGCCTGAGTATGTTTTTCTCTTTTGCAGCCTCTCTCTGTGGATGTTTTTCTGGCTTTCTAAGCAAAGAGGAAACCTCACCCATTCCTGTAGACACACAGGCCAGTGGCCCCTGGCAGCTCCTTGCTGCTTCTCCAGGGTGGCAGGGTGGTGTGTTTGGTGCGTCTATCTAGTTATGGTCCTGTTGTTGCTCCTACCTAGGTTCAATGGTGGTCAGTCTGTGAGGCTCCAGGGCAAGGCTCCCTCATTAAGGACAGAATGTGCAGGCACATTTGACCTTTGGAAATCCAGCCCCAGTCTGAAGCATCCAGATTGAAAAGGAAAGCTCCAGGGCTGGAGAGGGAGTGGGAGGAAGCACACTGCAAGTTCTGGCCCTTCCCCCATGCTCTCCCGTGACTGAGAGTCTCACAAAATCAATAGAGCAGCATTATTAACTCCGCAATATCATAAGAGAGGGCTTCGCTGGGCCGTGATAGGGAGAGCAGGTGGGGGATGGGAGCTTCATTAAAGTCCCAACTTGGGGTGGGGGTGGGGGGCTGCACAAACTCAACAGAGGAGCCCAGTGTTGAAAGGCTCCCACGAAAATGAAAATCTTGCCCCTGCTCCAACAGCTGTCACAGTGGAAAAAAGTACAGCTAGGCCAAGCAAAGTCTGGACAGCAAAGAGTTGTTGGTGGTGGTTTCCAATATGTCAGCAAGGGACAAGTCAAGCTGGGGATGACCTAAAACAAAAGTTTTAAATACATCACCTACGTGTGACTGAAACACCTTCGTCTGGTGTCACAAATTTTAAAACATTCCACTTTCACTAATTTTTCACACTATTTCTTGGACCATCCACAAATAAAAAATGAATGCTTTCCATTTTTTTCACCAGAACAAAATTCAGAGCTATTAGTAAACCTGCATGGAGATGAAGCCAGCACCTCTATCCTTCAGTTCCTTTAGGTTTGTCTACAGACTCTCTCCCAGCTGGGTCACGGCTCCCTTCCTTGGTCGTTATAAACCAATCCAAATACCTTTATCTCCAGGTCAATGACACCAATAAATCTCACCAACAGACAGCGAGCAGGGACTCATTTGGTCTTTGCGTTCTTAGGAGGGTATAGGCTGGTCTCTCTTGCCACCATCCCTCACAGTAGGGCTGGTAATTGTCTGTTGGAAACTGCAAATTTGTTGATATTAAAGGTAAACAAAGCAAGTTTCCAGATACACCTTAACTCCCAAATCTTTCCTCCAATCCTGCAGATCAAGTACATGTCTGATCTTTGTGAAGTCATAGTTGCCTTCTCTGATTCTGGCATTTGATTCTAGATAGGTTAAACATCCCCTGTTGCAAATCAGACTTACATCACTTCAATCCATTTGCTGTTAAGAAAGGCATCACTCTTCCCAGAAAGGATTTTATTTCTCTCTCTCTTTAGCCATGTACCAAGCCAGAATCAGACAAATGCATTTGCTCTATTTACTGATGTTATTCACATCTGTCAACAGGGGACTAGAGCAACTTGCTAATCAGTCCTAGAGCAGAACCTAAGGAATGGAATGCTTATCACATCTATATTTTAAAAACAAATTGCTGCCAGTGATGACCATAAACCAACCTTCTGCTTTTACGTTTATGGGTTTTGTTAGGAAGTGCTGTTCAGTAGCTTATAATTAAGACTTTTTCTTATCTGAGGTGATTTAATATATAACAGGGAAAGACTCATTAACTCTTCCTTTTCTTTAATTCATTTATGTTTTTCCCCAATGGAATAAATAATATAAATCTACTAGAAAATATGATTAAAAAAAACTTTAAATAATACCACCATTATTCAGTGCTAATGATATACAATCTTCCCTTGGAATCTTGGGGGATTGGTTTTAGCAACCTCCTGCCACCTCAGACACCAAAATGTGCTCAAGGGTCTTATGTAAAATGGTATATTATTTGCACTTAACCTATGCCCATCCTCCCAAATACTTTAGATCATATCTAGATTATTTATAGTGCCTGTTACAATGTAGGTGCTATTGCTATGTAAATAGTTGCTATGTCATATTGTTCAGCCAAAAAAAAATTATGTCAGTACAGACATAATTATTTTTTACTGAGGATTTTTTCATCCAGAGTTGGTAGAATCTGCAGATATAAAAGGCTAACTTTTATAAGTGTGGCAATATCTTTTCTTAGTAAGATGAAAACTCCAGCTAGATACATAAGTTGGACGTTATAAAGCCCGAGAGGAGACCTTGTAATGAATGAAATACAGATGTTTAAAAGCTATACACATTTTTAAATGTTTGTTCCATTTTAGATTCTTTTTAAATAGTAAATGTAAACTTTGGGGGAAAATTTTAGAAGAACATTTTGGGGAAGACAAGCAGGATAATTCCTCAACCCTGTGAGTATGACTATGAAACTCACTAAGGAATGTTCCTTCCTGTCAGTCTTCCTTATATCCCACCGACAATTCACCCTCCCAGATTTCAGTATCTCTGGAGCGACTTCTGGATTCTGAGCTCCATGAAAGCAGGGACACTGGTGTCCTCAGCACCTAGCAAGGGCTTACCTAGCACACAGAAAGCCCTCAGGAAATAGAGGGAAGAATGGAAGGAGGGAGAGAGGGAGGAATCAAATAATTAATAAAACTAATAAAATTAATTAGATAATGAATTAAACAGAAGTCACAGAAGAAAAATGAAGTACAGCTACAGATTAAGCACCCTCCACTTCCTTCTCAAGAATGCAAATGTTCACTGTGAATGGACTCCTTCTAAGGACCTCATCCCTTCTTAGGGAATGAAGGACCCAGACCTAGCCACAGCCAGTTGAATTACTAGGAATTACGGTTCTGATGTAAGTGACAAAGAACAGGCAAGTGACAGGTGGACAACAAAGGACACAGCAGCTTCCACAGCCGGGGCGTTTTAGAGACGTGGGGTTCTTTTGTTCTCACATATCCACACTTGATTAATGCTACCCATCTATATTCCTAATCCCTCCATTTCCGCTCCCAGGTGAGGACACACTTGCTCAATCAGTCCACTTTCCTGACAATTCTGTCATTTTCTGACCCATGTTTCTCAAATACCAAGGGATAATATCCCCTTGACCCCTCCCCTAGGGTCAGACCACTGTTGGGCCTCCTTATTGCCCCCGCCCCTTGCCCTTGCTTCACAGGACCCTCCCTCCACCTCCTCTCCTCTCAGTCTTCTCCTTGGGGGAGGCCTTTCCCTTGTCCTGTGATTCCCTAAGAGACTTCCACTCCTACAAGCATGCGTCATTCCCCTGACATCTCCCAGACAGCTCTACCCTGCCCCTTTTCATGGAGGAGAGACACGGTGTTCCCACTGAAACCAAGGTGGGACAGGGAGGACCTGGATTGTGCTGGGCAATATACACTTGCCTACTGCTGGCTCAGCCCGTGGCTACAAGGGGCTGGGGACCCAGTGAATACCAGGAGGCTGGACTGCTTTTGCCAACATGGTCTAAATTCAATAACAAAGCTGATATTTGACCTCCACCTATCTGGTTCCTATGTCTGTTTTCTCAAATAGGCTAAGGTAGGGGAGAAAGGAAGTTCATTTATTATCCCCACTGAAAGAACAGCAATTGTATTATAATTATAGACAACTGTTAATGGTTCAAATTATTGATCCTCTCAAGAAGCTTGCTATTTTTTAAGCTAATAGATAAGTCTTTAAGTAAACATAAGCCTAAGAAAATATACGTAGTCCATCATCCCATTATCTGGATTTGTGCTTAAGAAAATTAAGACTAATGATCATATGTGAAGGTCAAAAACAGTTTTAAGCAGAATAGAAAAAGTATAAAAAGTAAAAATATCCCTTTCTTTGTCTCCAGGTATCTGCCCCCATCAATAAGTGCTAAAATGTTATTTTATTTGAAATATTATGTGCATCAGCCTGTATAATAGACATTTTTATTCCTTTTCTCCTCTCATTTATATAGAAGATAATTTGCTTTCATTTTATCAGTTGAAAGACCCCAGGTGCAGGAAGGCTGGGGGGAGGGGAGGCCTGGATGCTTCTCTCTCCTCTTTCCTCCCCTTGCCTATAGCTCACCAGTACCCCATCAGGGCTTCACCCCTTTTTTCCTAGGCATTTCTTCAATCACATCCTCTTACACACAGAGTGTGCCTTGAAATGGAATAATAGTATAGCTAATAAGATATTGCCATTGGAAGAAGCTGGGGAAGGGCACGGGCCTCTTTGTATTATTTCTGCAACTTCCTGTGGGTCTATAACTATTTCAAAACAAAAAGTTTTTTTTTTTTTTTTTTGTTTTTTTTTTTAATGAAGTAATTCAGTGCTTAATGGGGAAAGGCTCAAAGGAGGACCCTAACCTGAGAGGACGACAAGCAACTAATTAATGATGAAGTGCTTTGATAATATCATATGCCAAATGTGGACATCAGCTCCTGGCCTGGCTGCTTCCATAATCCCCTGTGAGCCAGGGTAGTAACTTCAGCCAGTTTTTTGACATGTTTTAGGACATGTTTGATTTTCTTTAAAGAACAAAATAATGTTTTCCAATAGAGCTCATGGTTTTGAACTTGGAATGTTACCACTTGATCTAAAGCATTTTATTTTTTTTAATAGTAGAGTGAGGTTCTATGCTTTTTAAAAAAATCAAAACTAAATCTTAAAAGTACATAAATATTTAATTTTGCAGAGAAAGGTATGGCTCTCCAGATGGGGAGGCTATCCAACTCATGATCTCAAGCATTTTATAGCCTCACTTCCCTGCAAATCACACTGATGGCAAAAGCCCAGCTGCATGCTCAAGTGTTTTGTCACATTCCTGACCCCAGAATCAAATTGCTCGTGTGGGAGGTTGAGCCAAAGGTATGTCCCAACACAGCCCTAGAGAAGGTTCTGGAGGCTGACTTCCTGTCCTTCTTCACCTCTTCTTCCCTAAGGAAGTCTAAAGCTAGGGCCAACAGTAGCAATGAACTTCAGGGACAGCACCCAGTGCTACCCAGAGTCTACCCAGGAAGATGAAAGGAAAGGGGCCTTGCCCAAGTCCCTGGACACCACTGCCCCCCAGGGCTTCCTGGATGTAAGCTTTCACTTTGTATGGATGTATAATGACAGACTACTCATCCCCAAGGATAGATGGGCTAAACATTGGTGGCCCTTAAATCAAAAGATTAGTTTTTTTGTTTTTTTTTTTTTAATTCTGATTTCTAGTAGTTCTTGAAAAAACAGATCTGGCTAAAGATACTGCGTTCCTTTAGAGCAGCATCTGGCTAGAGCTGAATGGCATTTTCCCCTTCAGATGGAATCTGGACTATGTTGCCACAGTCCCCAACACTCACTCTCACCTTACACTCTGCCTGCCTTCAACACTAGCAGCCTGGCTCCCGGGGCCATCTTTAGGACTCCTGCTCCCCTAATTCTCTTTGCCAATATCCACTTTGAGGGGAAGCATCTCCTATCATCTCTACCACCATCTAGTCTCCATCCTCTAAATTCTTGATGCCCTTTACATATGACATACCCGGTCATCACCCAGCCCTCTGATGTCCCCCCTTTTGTTCAAGACCATAAGAACAAAGGCTTGTCTCCTAACACCCCACTCTTTGTTCTAGCTACAGCATGCACTTTCCATCAGCTCTTAGGGGCTGATAAATCTTTTTCCAAGTACCACCCAGTCATGTTGATTCCTTCATCAAAAATAAGAAATTGGTGTGGTTTCCTTTCTGGGACGAATCTTCAATAAATTTCTGGGAAGAAAAATTTTAAATATGTTAAAAACAACACCCCCACTCAGAGCTGTCACTCTCTCTCCAGGCGGCTCTCTGCCTTTGTCTTCGACATTAGCTGTAAGTTTTTCTAGCATGATCACTGCTGAGGTTCAGCAGGGGTGCCAGTCTTGCACAGAGGAAGGGGTCTCCTGGGCCCACACCCCAGGCTTGCCCACATCTGCTCTACTGGAAACGCTGTTAGTCTTTGAAGAAATCACCAAGGATCCATCCTGGCTGACTCTTGTGCCCTCTCGGCTCAGAATAGCACTGTCCAGTGTGGATACAGCACCGGGGCCACAGTTGCTGGTGACAGGAATATACCAGAGAACCTCTCAAAGACAAGGTTTCATTTATGTCCTCATGCCCACCAGAGCTCTGGGTGAGAGGGTACTTTGAACTTGACACCTGGACCCCCAAACCCCTGCTAGTTTGGTGCCTGCCTTAAATAGTAAGGTGAGCCTGAGCATGGTCAGTGAAGGAGTTCATGGGGGTTGGCCAACAATGCAATGCGACCCTGGTGTCTGAGAGTTCGGCTTGCAATGACCTGCTACCAAGGTTCCCTCTGGCTGGGATAAGGGTCCATAGTTCCAGATAGCAAGATGTTCCTCTGTCACCCCACCCCCAGTGTGGCATAAACTGGCAGGTTTCCCAGCAAGTCAGGCTCTCAGAGGTCCTGGGAAGCTCAGGACTTCCTATTCAGGTAAGTCCCCATCTTCTTATCATTTAACAACATGTGACAGGGCATTGTTGATGAGTCATTAAGCCACACAGACTTCCACTTGCAGAAGCAAACTGCCCTCAGAGCTCTCACTTCCATTCCAAAACCTAGACTTCCTTCATTCTGGGTACCATCACACACACACACACACACACACACACACACACACACACAGTTGCTTTGTGAGTGTGGTAACATATTTTAATGATAAAAAAATGTGTTTAAAATTTTAAAACAAATGTATTATTTTTAACCAGAATTTCTGACAAGCTCTAAAGCACAGATTTAAGTTTATTTTCATAAAAAGTAGTTAAAAGTGAACACACAAATTCATATATAAGAGTTTTATGTCCTCATTTAGGTAATTGGTAGAAAAGTTTTCAAAATGCCACAATTAAGTGACAAGTAACAGCCCTGTTTGAACAAATCAGCTACTAAGTTTCCACTCAGAAAACAGTAGAAATCTCAAGAGAAAGAAAGTCAACAAGAAGCATTAGTTTAAAGCTTGAAACAAAAGCTTCCCCTACCAGGGAATAGAGCACAATAACAGTGCATAGCGCATGACAGTTCACAAAGCACTCTCACATCCAAATATCATTTGATTATAACAATCCTATTATTATAATTCCCCCACTGCAGATGGGAAAATGTGGCTGAGTAATTTGCCCTGGTTTATACTTTAAAAGTTAGGACTAAGTTCCACATTTTCCAATGGCAAACCCCTCGAATTTTCCAGAACACCGATATTTCTCAGACTTCGTTTTCCTTCCACCTTCACACATTTTTTTCACAACATTCCATTTGTACAATCATTCCCAAATTTTTATTTTTCAGTTTTCTAAGGCTGCATGTGTTTAAATTTTTTTTTCCTACAAATGTCCATTGATAAATGATCATCATAAACTTGAAAACAATAAAATCAAAACAATATTATGAACTTTTAAGTGGACATTTGTCTGTCAGAAGCTCTGGGTCTGAAACCTGTTCTCTTTATTAAAAATAATAATAATCAAAGGAAGGGAGGGAGGGAGGGAGGGTGGGAAAGAAGAGGAGATTATCAATCCTTGAAAGATTTTAAAGAAGCTCCCTCAAAGCCGACTTTTTTTCCTTGAGTTAGAAGGAAACCTCTTAGGTGATCCTGTGTTATTTAACACTGTGTTCACAGAGCCCCACAGAGTGCAGCCCACCCTTTGAGAAGCATTGTTCTAAGTCATGCCACACCATGCATTGTGTTAACATGCAAATGTATTGAAAAGGGGCTCAGGATTCTTGAGAGTCTAATACTCACTTGGACTTAATGATCCCTAAAGCTCAGACAGGTTATTTGCAAATTGAAGGGGAGAAGGAGGGATCAGAATGAAATGTTTAGTGCTCCTAAGAAAGTTTTAATATTTGCAAAATCCAAGTCTTGTGGATGAAAAAGCAGGTATGCGTACACTGGGTAGAAGGAAAAATGGTTTGCATTCTGCTTCTGCTATGTAGGAAAACCTGCAAAGACATCCTATGTCCACATGTCAGCCTTTATTCATATCTTTTTATTCCTTTGTTCCTTTCTAGAAATATTTTTTCAGAAATATTTTAATACTAGCTAATTCACCTAATAAGATAAATACTTATTGGTTTTGAAAAAAAATAATACAAACAGAGAAAGAGAAAGCAAGAGAGAGCATGCCACGATGATGACCTTGGGCCTTCACTTAGCCATCAGAAATTTTTGAAAAGTAACCGGAGATTGGAGAAAAGAAGATCTCCTCCAAGTAATTCAAAGGAATGGCTGTTTTTAACCGGAAAAGAATGACCCTGAAAATCCCCATCTGGTCAACCTAAATGATATCCTGAGTAATAGAAGGAAGCCAATATAAAAGAACAATTCTTTTAAACACCCCTAATGTACAATAGCACCCTGAAAGCATTTGAAAATGCAGGCCAAGTGCCTTGCTAGCAGTTTTTGAATGCTGAGGGGAGGAAGAAAGCAAATGACTTTATTCTCAGGAAAGTACATTATTATAATACCTTGGACTTCTTCACACAAAAAGCATCACTTCCTCAGTGAAACAAGCCCTATAAAATCCACTTCCACAAAAAAAAAATGGCAATTAAAACAGTGGAATTATGTACAATGTGTATCTACGTCAGACTAAGAAAATTCCAGAGCGGGTTACACGTTTTTCTTCCAAGAAAAGGGGTTTTTCCCACTACTGACCAGTTGGGTCTCTGTGAGAGGAAAAAGAGACCATGCTTTTTTGTTAATGGGGGATGTCTAATAAAAAAAAAATGTTTGATATTATTCCAGTTGACTCCTACTGAGACCAAGAAGAGGCTGCACACACAGGAAACTTAAGAGTCAGTTTCCAAGTTGGAAAATGTTGCAAATACCAATAAAGAATGAACATGCTCAAGACAACTGCTCAACCCAGGAAGGGGGAGGGCTGAGCCAGATGGTCTTTTCCATCCCAGATTTCGATGATCTACAACAGATCCTGGATGACTAGGAAAAAGTGAGATGCAATTTGGAAATTGCTTTATAAAATAGAATCCCAAACAAAGACATTCAACAAGACGGAGAAATTGAAAAAGAAATTAAAATGGATTCTCAGTGAGAGCAGAGAGTAAACCAGCATGAAATGGTACAGAGAAATAAAGGTTGCCCCCAACCATAGGTTTTTGGAGGGAAGGTGGCTTAGAGTACTCCTAGTCTAGGGAGGTTACAAACCCAAATGCATGCTCATTGGGCCAGATCAGAAATTAAGTTAGGTGGAAATTGTAGGGACATGGTTAAATGAAAAGTACATGATTGTATCTAAAAGCATCCAAGTTAAAAAAGAAAATTGAAATATGCATGCTGGACAAATAATGTACATCTTTACGTCACTATAGCCTAACAGCTTACTGTTTAAATCTCTGATAATCTTACTATTCTTAACAGAAAAATTGTATCTTTTTTTTGAGAAGCACAGAATGGTGGCTGTATGTAGCAGAGCCAAAGCACTAGACTTATGCTACACCCAAGACAAGGTTAAACGGGGGGGGGGGGGGGGGGGGGGGGGGGGGGGGAAAGAAAAGAAATTAAGGCAAAAGTCTTCTGAATGCCTTTTGGTTCAGGTATACCAATTTTATATGGTTTATTCTTTCAAAGACAAATTAAATTATCAACTACTTAAATACAAAGTTATTGAGAATTAGTGGAAGATACAAAGGGAAATTATGCTAAAAAAAAAGAGAGAGAAAGAAAAAGTAAACAAATAAGTGATCAGAAAGTCGGACACTAAATTTAAAATGAAAAAAAATGGCCAAGTCTGTGGCCCTGGGTGAGATATGACAAAAAGAATCCATAATTTCCATTTTACAGATAGGAAAAGTGAGGCACTTAGTTTGTTATTTAAAATATATTTTTTAAAGTTATGGGTTCAGGGTTCCTTCTGGGTACTCTCCCAAGGGAGGTAAGAAAAATCTTTTCCATTCCTGCTATTGGTTAATGCACATTAAGAAAACGACTACACTTAAAAAATATTTTTTAAGTGTTATTCCAGGGGAAAAAAAAATACATTTCAGATACATTAAGTGGTTTAAAATCTTCCCAGGAAAGCCCAGGAAGTGGAGGGAAGAATGAGAGCATCCCTCCACCCCCACCCAGGGCAGCTGGAAGCAGACCAGACAAAGAACTGGAGCCCAACTCTGCTGTGCTAGTCAGCAGGACTTTCCTTCCCTGGTTTCTATATATCTAAGCAAACAACAAATGTACGACCCGCAGGAAGAGGGAATTCAGTCTTCACACCAGGCTGGCATCTCTAAAATAAATCTCTCCATAGGTGCGAGGCTAAACCTTAAACATGAAGAAATAATCTTTGAGTTTTATAGCAGCATATGCATGTTTCTGCCCCTCCCCCATAAAACTCCCAACAGGAACAACCACATCAAACGACTGCTTTTCAGAAGCCAATTCAAAAACACCCTACTTTATCACAGAAAGAACATTCCTTATATATGTGAGCACCTCCATTATGTCTTATTTGAAGGAGGAAAATGTAATAAAAATCCTATCTGAGATATTTATAGATCTCATAAAACCTGATTCGCTCTCATAAGCTGCTGTAAACTCAGTCATCAGGTAAGGCAGAATGGCAGGTGTGGTAACCAGCACTGTATTATGTTATATGTGCCTAATTCTGGCTCCTAAAAATAATAATAATAATAAATAACTGCATGCTGGAAAAACTTAGAAGAAACAAGTCAAAAGACTACAGAGAAAGAAAGGGAACAGGCTGGATACCTGCATGAGCAAGCACACAAATTCCAAGGATGTCACCCTAAATCCAGTTTCTGGGGGGGCAATATGTATTTCTATTCTTTCCCCAGTTCTAAGCACAAGTTCTTATGACAGCTTCTCCGTGGATGGATAAAGGAACACCAGAGCCAATGCCTGCCATTCTGACTTCCCCACCTTCCCTTCATTCATTCTTTCTTAGACACTCTCTAGGCTCACTGGGATCTTCAAGCACCTAGTGACACTATTTCAAGAAAGAGCATTGTGCCATTTTGTACTATCATTGAGGGAGAGAAGCAGAAGGATGGAGCACTCACTGAGTGGCAGCTCGATCAGAGAGTCAATGCTTAGGTAGGAATTTGTAACTTTATGTCACAGATGACCAGAGACTCAGAGACATTCAGTGACTTTTGCAGGGTTCCACCTGTGCCCGATGTCAAAGCCTACATGCAATGTGTCTATAAAACAGTGTGACCTTAAGGAGTATTTGCACAGACTAGCCTATTTATAGATGAGAAAACCAATGCCCAGAAAGCAAACAGACCAGTAAGCTATTCCAGTCCATACAGGTCCACTGACTGCCAGTCTACAACTTTGGCTTCTGCCCTGATGTCTCCTATCTAACCAGGAGTCACTATAAATATAAATAGAGTGTGGGGCAGACTGCCTAGGCTTGGATTCTGACTCAAAAACTATCAGGCTGTGATTCTAGGCAAGCCATTTAATACCCAAAACCCTAATGTCTCCATCTATAAAATGGGGATAAGCAGAATATGTATTTCCCAGGATTGTTGTCAAGAATAAATGAAATAATGAATATAAGGTGCTCAAAGGAGATAATCTTCAGGAAGTAGCTGATATATATATATATATATAAATATATATATATATATATATATATACACACACACACACACACACACACATACATATATATATATATATACATACATACACACACACACACATACACACACACACACACACATACACACACACACACACATACATAACATAACTATGATGACAGGAAGAATAGCCAGATGGGAAGAGGGATGAGAAAAATATATCCACTACTTGTTTGCTTTGCAGCCACAGTAAGACAACTTGCTTAATCATCCTCTAGCCCAATTTTCTCACCTCTGAATGGTAAGTTCTGTAATATCTGCCTGTTCCTTAGTTATGGCAAGGACATGTCAATAAGAAACCATGAAAGAAACACCCCGAGCCCTTCAGAACAACAGCTCATACAGATGTTTGTAAGACACTCCTAAGCAATGGGGCATGGTGTATACACAGATAATTCCAGCAACATGGGAAGCTGAGGCAGGAGGATGGCAAGTTTGAGATCAGCCTCAACAACTTACCAAGACCCTCAGTAACTCAGCAAGAATGTCTCTCAAAATTAAATAAATAAATTAATTTAAAAAAAAAAAAGATCTAGGGATGTAGCTCAGTGGTTAAGCAACCCTGGGTTCAATTCTCAGTATTCAAAAAAAAAATTCCTAAGCAAACATAAAAATTCCCATCATGCCATCATGCAGCCAATCATATTAAAGGAAGCAAGAGCCTCAAGACAGATAGGAAAGTGCATGTTTTAAGGCTGAACAATCTTGGAATGCAGAGGTAAAGTCAACAACTCAGGTCTGACATTGAGTAAGATCTCAGTAGCTCACAAGAGAAGCAGTTGTGCATAGGGCCTCCTCACAGAAGAACTCCAACACCACAGGAGGAACTGTGTCCCATGAACTGGGTCTACAGTGGCCACTGGAACAAACGTCAAAAGCTCAAAAGGTAGGGGTAGGGGGTAGGAAGAATCTATTTCCACTCCTTTGTATACGAGCAAATTTGCCATCTCTCCAAAAATAAGTGCCAACGTTCTGACCACTCCATTGAATTCCTGCTAACTGAGCTCTGGAAGGTGAATGTTAGAGTGGGGTCAAGAGCAGGCGGGCACTCCCTTGCAGGGCAACGGCTCCGCAGCTAATTGCCATTTTCACAGCTGGGTTGAGCTTTCCAAAAAGCATCCTTCAACCCTGAGCTCTGAGCTCCTCTGCTCTTGCCAACCATATCCCCATCAAAGACAGTTCATAGATGAAACGATGTAGCTATAGTACAAACAATTTTGCAAACATCACAGTTTGAAAAGCGGGTATTTCTAAATCTTCTTTGTGGACATCACCACAGGCCCACAGTCATGACCACAGGAGCCAAGCCTTCTATGGAAATGGAGCCTGCCTCCTTGCCTGAATGTCTTCAGCAGCAATTCTTCCACAGTTTATATTGGTTTCTCTTACTAGAAAGATGGTTCCTTTGAAAATACTTTATAAATAAAGTCTACTTCCAAACAGTGTGGTCAGTGAGAAAATGAAGAGCTGGTAGCGAATGCCTATTTGGCATCAGCCAACAGATGTACATCCAGACAGTCATCCCTTTAAACCATGGAGTAGGCAGAGCTAAGTGGAAAATCAGGGCTAAGGACCTACCAAAGATGAATTCTTTGAAACATCACATGGTTGGAGCTTCATGCCCAATACCACAGTTTCCAAAAATGGAATTTGACCAGGTTAAGCAAACCCAGGGTGGGTCGTAGGAAATGTGAACCAAACAGGACTGCCTTAGACACTTTAAGGTGAGGGAAAGCAAAACAAGAAGTATAAAGAGTTCTTGAGCAGCTGCCACTAACCATGAGCTAAATGAAATGCACATGCCAGCTCTGTTCTGCTTCTTATAAACCACTGGTACACTTAAATTCCAAGTTATACAAGAAATTTGATATTTCAACATAAGAAATAAGGTACCTGCAACTCTGATATAGCATTAATTCTCTAAAGATCTATGGGCTCAGTACCTTGTCTGCATACTGGAATCCCTGGAAGCTTTACAAATACTGATGTCTGGGTCCCTTCCCAAAGGATACTGATTTACCTAGTCTGCAGTGCAGCCCTGATTGGGAACCACTATTAAAAACACAGTCAAATCTTAAGTCATAGTCAGAGCATGCTCCCTAAATAATTATTGAATTCCTAGTATGTGCAAGGCTCTCTAAAAACCAGACTACATATTAAAAGCTGATTATCAAAATCATAACCAAGATATAGATTCTGCTTTACATCATGCAACCTAACTGGAAAAATGAGAAGAGAGAGAAAGAGAGAGGGAGAAAAGCAGGCAGGTAGGCCATACTACAAGACAAAAACTACAAAACATCATAAGGAAGTACAAAGTTTTACCCAAGAGTGTAGAAATCAGAGCAATTACTGTTGAAGGGGGAGGGGGGCAGTTTCCTGGAAGATTTGGCAACTCTCTGAAAGTTAAAGAATAGGTAGTATTTGGACAAAGAGAAGTGGGAGGGGTAAGAGGAAGAAGGAGGAAGAAAGAAAAAGATAAAGAAAAAAATTGTAAAAACAGAAGCAGGAAAAGCACAGTCACTTCATTTGGATGGCAACTACTATACACAAAACAGGCAAGAACTTGCCGATCTTATGTAGGCCCGGCCTTGGAACACCTTGACTCTTAGAAGTCTGCCTTTATCCTGTGTGCAGTAGGGAGCCACAGCCACACAAGTGAGGAAAGCAGAAAGACAATTTCCTGGAGGTGACAGGGGTCTCCCCAGGTGGCAGAAGGAGCAGAAAATTGAAGGCCACCAATGTTAATGTACAACAGAAGCCAAAGCAATGAGATTTTTTCAGTTATTTTTACATTTCAATAATGTAATCTTTCAATCTAGAATTTTTTACAAATTATATTCAAGGGAAAGAGAAGAGCAAAAGATGGATTGTAAGTTAAATCTAGAACATGAGGAGAATGGTCATGTTAACAAAAGAAATAAGGAGGCCAGAAAAAGGAAGAGGTCCGTGGTAGAAGATGATGAGTTAGGGGTTTGGGACACACTCAACCCAAAAAGCATTTAATGTTAGTTGCACAGGTCTAATTTTAAAATGCAGACACAAAGTGCAGGAAAATATGTGGACTGGATCTATAGATTGGAGAAGAAAAAAAGAAGTCTCCAAATAATTTCAAAAAAGAAAATTCAACTTCTTCTTAGAGGTAAAAGAGATTTGTGAGACAAATTCCAAGAGAGAATTTCCACCATCAGAACTAGCAGAGATGACAAAAGGGTAAGGAAAGTAAAAAAAAAAAAAAAAAAAAAAGAACCAACCAGATGGGTTCAGTAGTGCGCACCTATAATCTCAGCAGCTAGGCAGGCTGAGGCAGAAGGATTGCAAGTTCAAAGCCAGCCTCAGCAATTTTAGCAAGGCCCCAAACAACTTCAAGAGACTCTGTCTCAAAATAAAAACTGAAAAGGGCTGCAAATGAAGCTCAGTGGTTTAAATGCCTCTGGATTCAATCCCTAGGGAAAAAAAAAAAAAAAACTAGAACCAGGATGTAGGAGCGATAATTGGGAATAGTCGTGAAAATTAGGCCTGCTTCACCATCCAGCCCCCTATGTTAGGCTGAATTCATTCCCTACTCCTTATTAAAGTATGCAGTACTTTTTGTTTAAATTTATAAGACATTCCAATTCCATTGCCCATCCAACCCTCTTAAGAATTTTAAACTGCTTCAGAGAAGAATTTCATGGACTGGCACATGGGTTGCTGTTTCACGCCATTCTCTGTTGGCAAGGTGCCAGGGGGGGAAGAAAAAAGCCACTGCACATTTGCTCCTCTCTACATAAAACACTGTATCTTTCACCCAACACCCTACCATGTCTGCCTTGATGCACCCTCCTTACGCCCACTCCACTTATTATTTAAATGACAGTACTTTTTATAAGACTAGTGTTGTAATTGGGAGCTTTTTTTTCCAGCACAGTGTATATTTTCCAATTTACCACACATTATTAAAGTGGAAAAGAGATTAAATTAAACAAGTAAGGCTTCTTTGAAATATTCAATAGCTTGGTCTAGGATCCAGTCAATTCCAAAATTCTATGTATTCATATTCTTGGAAGTAAAAAAAAAAAAGGTGGGGGGGGGATTTTCTCACCTCCCTTTATGGAGGTGGGGGAGAAGAATGAAAAGCGAGTCCAAGTTTATTCAAAGGCAATGATGGAAAACAAGCAAACTTTTGGGCATCTGAAAGAGTCTTGTGCCCTGGAGCCACGGGTGTTAACATAGGGCAGTGGCCTTAAAGACCTCAAAGCCTTGTCTGGCTTCAACAATCACTTGGTCCAAACCTACTCTCTTAAGAGTTGAGAAAACCAAGACCCTTTCAAGAATTACAATTCTAATACTGTATGTTCCCAGCTTTGGCACAGGCTGGGGACCTGACTTTCAATATGACCCTCAGAAAATGTCAATAAATTCATATTCAGAAATAGATATCACATATGGCTCTACATTAATTATCGTAATTACCTAGAATCATTTCCGAATGACTTGTTTCCTGGCCATTACAGACATGTGTATTCATTCACATTGTACACTCATCTGCCTTAAGAGTATCCAGCCCCCAGCATGTCCTTAACCAAAAGCCTGCCCAGGGTAGAACTGAGGAAATCTCAAGTGTGTTTTATAAGCAAGTTTGTAACAATGTACATAAATGCAGATAGGCACAGGCCAGTGAGTATTTAGAAACTCACAGAATTTAAGATTTTTGTTTGTTTGTTTTGTTGCAACTGTGTTCTTGTGTGTGTGCGTGTGTGTGTGTGTGTGTGTGTGTGTGTGTGTTTTAAAACATGTTTTTTCTCCCCTGCTAGTCAAGTTCCTAGGGGAAAAAATCTACACCCAACTCTACTTTGCATCACTCAAACCTAGTATTTTGCACAAAACAAGAGGTATAATATTTTCTGGATTTAATATAAATAAGAAACCCCCACAAGGTGTAGGTCCATCTACCAGTTCAATCAGGAATGGTCTCTCCAGGAAAGCAGTCGGCTCTCCCATATCAAGCAGGCTGACAGCAGACTCACACCAAGGCTGCCACAGACACTCAGCTGTAACATCTACACATCAAGCATGTGGCGGGTACAGCTGCTCCAATGCAGAGTTGAATAGACAGAATACACTGAAGAGGACCAATTTCTTAGGGTCACACCAAATACCAAGTGAGAAAAACAAAATGACCCAAGGCAATGGAAATGAGTCTGCAAATTAACAGCAAACAATTAGGCCAAGAGGAGAAGTAAGATCATGACCCATCTTAGGTCAAAGCATGTCCTAGTGATGTCAATACTTTGTTTATTGGGGGAACTCTTACATTAGGTCTAATAGGATAGTTTAATCTGTGAATGTTCTAAAATGAGCATACAATGTAACAAGAGAAGAAGTATTTGTTAACTTCTCAATGAAATATGTAACATTAATGATTAGATACTGTAACTTCTTCTAATTTGAACACCATTAGTAGCTGCAGAGTTTTCTGATCACTGTACCTGATAAACTTTGGCCATCTGGGGTTGAAACATCTCCACCAGTTTATGCTAAACAAACACTGAGCTGATTTGGGAGAACAAAGGGACTTGGAGAAGACTAAACCTCAGCACCTCACCTTCTTGGCATTGCTCAAGTTAAGTTGGGGAGCTGTCCTAAACTTTCAGCAAATCCCTATTCTCATGCTAACTGACATACAGAGTGAACCAGAATCGCAGAGGCATTCTCTGCACTCACCAGCCATAGGTGATTAAAAACCTGTCCCAGAGTACTACAAACTGCAAAGATGGGGGCATCTACAAACCAGGCAGCTATCCGAACACCTGTCCTATCTAACAGGAGACACTGTGACTGGCTCCAGTAAGCTATATTCTTCTTTCTCTAATAAGCACAAAGTGATGAAAGATGACTACAATGCCTGTACTAAAAAAGTTAAAATACGGGAATTCTCTGAAAGGAGAATTTGAAGACTTATAAGAGAATGGCTATTTAAAAACCCCATTTTGACCCTCTCTAAACTATCCCATTTAAGTGGAGAGGCAAATTAGCCCCCATAGGCATTTATATTTAGAATGGGCTGGGAGAGAGGAAGAGCCCACATTTGAACACTTAAGGTCTCTGATATGCCCATCCATAAATCATTTCAGGGCAAAGCTGTCACCCTGCATCTTCTGCTCTGCCTTTTAAATGGATGGGACCCCAATATCCCATTCTCCTCAGGGTAGGGAGTGGGGGTGGGAGATTCATGGAGAACAAAGAATAGTGGTTTCCTTTTCCCCCTATTCAGGACAGATGAAGTAAAAATATCTGCATCGAAATCTTCACCCACTCTAAAATACTAAATTTCAAACAGGTAGACTAAACAATCATGATTGAGAGCCCCTAGATCCACACAAAGATGTATCTCTTAAAAGAACATAAAAATGAATTTATTAAAGAAAGGCTAAGTGTGTGATTGATTGCCTTCACATGTGCTTTCATTTTTAAAGCTACATTTATTTAGTGATTGCATCCTCATAAAGCAAAATCTGGATTAACAGGGGAAATTCTAATTTCTTTTAATCCACCAAGACACTATTTCGAATAAAGAAACAGATTTACAGTTAGTAAGAATGCACAAGTTAAATATATTTTTAAAAGCCAGCTATTTTATCCTTTCAGCATGGTTACTAAGGCTCCTTTGTGTCTACAAATTTCTCAGGGTGGTGCTGTTGCCAAGAAATTCTAATTCATGACAAGGTTTTCTGCAAATTGGGGACAGTGGCAAACCTGCGGATGGACAGATCCTACAGTTTGCTTTGTCTTTCTGCCTGAGAAAGTACTTAGGTGTTTAGGCCTGGAGAAGGCAGGCAAAGGTAAGATCATACAAAGGGGAAAGAAATGTTAGTCACAGACTAAATCCCATCCCTGGTACCAGGAGGCTATTCTTGGAAGGCAAGGATTTCTTTCTGTAGGTTTTCCCCTAGAGATGCCTCCTACCAAAGGCCCTCATAAAAAGTGTTTCAGGGTGCCTGAAACCAAGATGAAATTGCAGTGTTATGGGGAGACTTTAGTCCTTACAGTGGCCAAGTATGCCATTAGATTAAAACAATGGGGGAATGGAGGAGGAGGGAAGAATGTTCTATGATTTATTTATTTGTTTCCAGTAGCAGTGGAAAATTTTCTCCAAGCAAAAGGGAGGCCTGAAACTGACCCCATCTGCCAATTATGAATCAGCATTAACAATGAACATAAATGCAGAAGAGATTTCAAGTAAACATGCCATCCATGCCCCTCAATGACATGAAGCAAAGTGAAGTCCAGGTAAGACTTAAAGCATCATTACTTGACTTGTACTCAGGGAATAGCCAGCTAGGTATAATGAATAAATAAAAGTCTAGAAGTCTTTTAAATAGTCTGCAAAAAAAAAAAAAAAAAAAAAGTATTGTGTCAAATCCTTTTTATTCTATTGGCAATAAAAGTCATGAATGGGTCTCCCTTTATCTGCCATCAAATTATACCCTATAATCTCCTCCAGCTTCTGTCCTACCCTTGACTTTTTCCTACTTTTGCTCAGACAGCTCTTGGAAATTTTCCTGCAAGTTTCCAAAGAGCTTAAGGCTGGTAGCCTTAAGAGTTGTGTCAGCTGAATTCCATAAAATAATAGACCACATAAGCACAGTGTAATTTACAGTTATATGACAGGGAGAGATGATGTTACTTGGGCCAAGTGCTTAAGTATGCAGTCAGAGCCCAGGAATGGAGAGCTGTTAATGTGGGATGTCCATTTGGGTTTTTAAATTATACCAGCAATGATTTTTCAGAGTTGGAGCAGTATGCAGCTACAGCATCACTGCCTGAAAATCCAATGTCAAAATGATAATCTCCAAGACAGGAGGTGGCCTTGTCATAGTCCAGGACATTGTCACGGGCTCATTGACACAGGAAATTATCCTATTTCATAAGTTTGAAATAAAATCCCCAAATAGTCCATCCTCAATCACAAATGCACAAATGTTCTTGGGTTTATCATCCTAGACACTCTTTCCTCTAGAAACCAAATCAGATTATGTGGATCTCAGTATTTCGCTCCTCTCCCCGGGGCCAGGTACACTGCTCACTTTAAGAAGAACATCTAATAATTACTCCTCATTTGACCTCTAAAATCTGATTACCCCACAGCATCAGGAAACTTCCTCCTGCCTGGGGTTCTTTGCAGCAACCTTCTCAAGCTGTTTTGAGCAAAGGAGTCTCAAATTTTCAACATCTGATGGTTGATTTGGAACCAAGAGTTGCATATAATCACTCCCCCCACTTGGGTTCAGAAGCAGCAAGGGGGTTCTGAGAGGGGAAGGAAGGAAGAGATGGTGATGGAGGCTAGAGATGTTGTCATCAATGTGAACTTAGGGTCCTAGTTACCTTTATATAGAGAGAGCAGAGCAGTCATGGAGTGGTACCTTGTTTATAATTGCTCACCCACAAGTTATGTTTCTGTACAGACTATGAACAAGCCTCCGAAATAATTTGGTAAAAGGTTTGAGAATGAGAGCAGTTGGAGAGAGTTAAGGTAAAAAATATGGAAGGGGTTCAGAGGGACGAGAATTCCTTTGCCTGCAGATAGAAACTAAGCTAGAGGTTCCTGGAAGGGGGAGGAGGGGAAGGGAGGAGGAGGAGAGAAGGGAGAGCAGAGCTGGCTTCAGAGGAGACAATAGAGCTAATCTATCCCCTAATTGTCAGGCCACTGATGTTTCTTTGCAGATCTAGAGTTTCTCCTGGAGGGTCTAGCCAGATCTAGAAAAGCAGGTTTCCTCTGGAGAGGCTTTCCCCCAAAGCAGGCTTTACTACTGCGAAAACTTGAACCAAAACAAAGTTGTGTGATTCATCAGGAGGGAACGTTCTAACAAATAAAGCCAACTTTCTTCCCTCCAACACTGCTTAACAGTCACAAACAAGGGCTGCCTTGGGCAAGCTGACTAAATCAACAGATTCTCTTCCCTAACCTGTCTAGACAGTCGTTAATATGCAACTGATTCGACACCAATGAGCTGATAGTGTGAAATGAAGGCGATTTAGAAAACGAAATTCTGGCAACATTTTGGTTAATTAGCATGCAAAATAAAAGAAGGAAAAAGATCCAGTGAGATCCTTCATGAGATAAAGTCTTGTTAAGAACAAGGGAAAGAAGGCAATGAAGAAATGCTTTATGCTACAAATGTGTGAACTGTGCATGTATTTAGACAGAGTAGAGAGTATCTGCCAGCATCTTCAGACAGGAATGCATGTGAGGACACACAGCCACCAAAGGCCAACACCTGGAGGAAATGTTGCAGCTTCTAACCAGAGAACAACAACTAATAACAATGCTACAGTCAGAGGATCAGCTTTACCACTGGGCTACTCATACCAAAAGCCAAACCTCTCTCACTAAAGCAGCAACTGTTACATCGCAGCCTCAAGCTGGCAAATCCTGCTTTGGATCCTGGCAGAGGAAATTCAGCCGTTCATTAGCCTTAACAAGCTGCTGTCACTGAGCAGAGAAGTTACAAGAGCAGCCACACACCAAGCCTCTCTCACAGCCCTCCTCAAGGGCAAGTGGGAGTCTTCAGGACGGACTGTACAAGTTCACACTTCCGATGTGACCATCTTCTTGGACTTTCCATGGTGCATATTGTTGGGTTTTTAAATACCCGTCTGTCCTCCCCACCCCACCCCCCACCATCTTTCCTGCAGAATGTCCCCTCAGCAGCTTCTAATCCCTGCTGGGGGAAAAGAAAAAAAAAAAAAGAAAAAAAAAACCACTTTTTTTTTTTTGCAGTAGACCCAGCACTTTCCACTGACCAGCATTTTCTTTATTCCACTTCACAAAGCCCAGTGAACTTATCCCTAGCCCTGCTTCATCCTCCCTGGGACGCAAAGCCAACTTGGCACGGGTGCCCTTCAGCATCCTAGGAGTTTCTTAACTAGTCCTCCAAGACAAAGTCAGAGGCGTGGAAGCACACACCACCCTTTGTCTGAGGTTTTGCTATCTAACTGGAGAGGGACCCCAAACAAAAAAAGAGAAACAAGGACATATGTAGAGGGTGTTTTTTTGGTTTTTTTTCCTAGAGGTATTACACTGGGGAAACCTACAAGGAATTGTCAGCCTAAGATAGACACATCTTCCCGTCCTCCTTGTAGATATCCTTGAGTACCTTTTGTCACTGGGCTCCTCTCCCTAGGTCCACATTCTAATCTCAAAATCAAGCTCCTGTTCTTTATTGACACTTGCTAATTACAGGGAAAACACTCCGCTTTGCTCCCCCCACCCCATCTGACAGTCGTCAGCAGCAGTTGAAATAGATGAACCTGATTTAAGGTACCAAACAGGTAGAGATCCGTGGATGTAGAGATGTGGTATACTGTCAGCGATCGCTTCTAAAGCCCGAAACCACCTTCCCACCCGGCTCCTCCGAACCCCAAAAGTTCGGCAGGTCTCCGCTGGGGGACAGGGGTGTGCGCAAGGATGTGTGTTGGTGACTGAAACACCGGCAGCTCGGACCGGCTGCTCAGCTCGGCACACTAAGGGGTTAGGGGTGGGTGGAGAGGTAAGCGCATATGACTCTTTAAGAAAACATTTTAAACACATACAGCCAAAAAGGAAAAAGAAAAAAACATAAAACAAACAAAAAAAAAAATTTCAACCCAAAGCCCACACCAACGCAGCCCCTGCGTCTCCGCCGCCACCACACGATTTACACAAGTAATTTAAATCATTCACCTGCTGCCAGGTCTCCTCCAGGGATGGCAAAGCTGAGAAGTAGCCGGTGTCGTGGACAAGTTGTAGCTCCTGGAATATACTATAACTAGCCAACACGTCCATGCTGCTGCTGCCGGGCAAAACGGGAGGAGAAACCCTCCCCCGAGCACAGTTGGGTCTGTTTGTTTGTCAGTCTGTCTGGCTCACCCCCCAAGAAGGCAGACATCCAGTGGCCCTTTTGTTTTGTTTTGTTTCAGTCAACTAAAAAGAAAAAAAAAATCAATGCAGGAGAGAGGGAGAGAGGAGGTGAGAGAGGAGAGAGTGAGTGGGGTGGATGGAGAGAGGCATCCAGCGTGTACAGTGCAGATGACTGCCAGGAAAAGGGGACTTCACGGGAGTAACAATTCCCTTCCAGGGCTCTAATCACTCCAGCTCGTGGATCAGGAAGGGGATGCAAACTCACTGACACGAAGCTGCCATCTATTTCTGCAGCGCTGTTCGCTCCTAATGCAATCTTTGCTCTTTATTTTGGGAGGTTGCATTTTTTTTCTCGCGATCGCTTCTCTCCCCCTCACCCCTTCCCTTCCCTACCCTCCCCACCCCCCACCCATCCTTGCTAGTTTGTAGTCTCCCCCCCCCAACCCTTTCTCCTCCTCCTGTTCTTCCCCCTCCCCAAACTCCCTCCCTCCTCCCGGCTCTCCGCGCAGCCGTGGGATCTCGGAGGAGGGCATCCATTAGGCCGCGTGTGACCATGTAAGGTAAACAGGGGGCTCATGAAGTCACTGAGGACCAATAGGGAGCTCGGAGCGGGTCCCGGGGCGGGGCTTGGCCCTGACGGCCAGCGCGGATTGGCGCGCAGCGGATCTCCCTGCTGCCATACAAGGCGGTGCGAGGCGAGCTATTTTTAGAGGGCTATATAAGGGGGCTGAGGCGGCCGCCCGGCGGCCGGGGAGCTTGAGCGCCGGGGAGGGCCGCGGCGACACTCGCGCCGGCTCCCGGGACGCCGAGGCGGCCGCACTCGGGCCGCGCGCCGGCCTCCGACCCTTGCTAGGCTGCCCAGCGAAGCCCCTTGGTGACGGGAGCCTGAGCCCCTCGGAGGGGAGGGGGTTCCGTGTCGCCGCTGTGGCGTTGAGGCGGCCGGTCAGGAGGTGCAAGTCCAGAGTGCTGGGTTAGGATGCCTCCTGGAGGAGGAAAAGGGAGGAGAGCCGCGGAGAAGCTGTCAAGGGGAAAGTGACACTTTGCACTCTGCCTCCTCGCAGGCACCCGGGCGAGGGGCAGCGAGGGGAAGCGATGCAAAGGGGTAGGGTCACGTACTACAAAGTAAACAAAAAATAAAAATAAAAAAAGCACCAAAAGCCCCTTAACGAATTCCCTGTAGGATCCCAGGCTACAGAGAAGCAGCTCCGGAGGAGGAAGTGCTTCACAATGGCAGAGAACAAAGGGGAGCAGCACAGAGAGAGCGGCCTGCGCCCGCCCCGGCGCGGTGCGCAGTCCCCGCCCCGACCCGCGCGCCGCGGTGCGCGCGGCCGACACCGCCCTTCCGCGTGTTTCTTCTGACCCCAGTCCGAGACCCTGCGGGGTGTCTGATGCCCAGCTAGAGTAGATTGAAAACGTGCCTACTCTTGAGTGGGCGTTAAAGAGAAGAGCGGGAGCCAGCCTAGACCTGGGGGGCCCCCCCCGGCTGGGGACTGGCAGCTTGCTAAGGGGTCTTTATGTGAGGCTTACCGTATGGCTTTGGCGAGGGGGGTCTATGCAGAACGTGGATGGGAAGCTGAGGAACCCGATTGTTTTCTGGAGCTGGGATATAGAGATAGATTCTGTTATCTCTAAGATAAAACCCCTGCACAGTACGCGTTGTTTGAGTTGACCAATTGTTTGCTTGACCTTAAATGGTTAGTGTGGTTCAAGCTTCTCCAAAATGCACTGCTAGCTGAACTTCTACTTTTGAGATGATTGCAGAATTCAGCACTTAAGAGATGAGAAACTTCCTTGTGCCTTTAGTGGAAAAAATAGACTTTCCTTGATCGCCTTCTTCACCTTTCCCTGCCTTTGACCATGCGGGCCATATCACAATATTTGAAAGATTGTTTTGTGGAACAAGCACAACTTGAAATACAGTTCCAGGGGGAATTAAATTACTGGAATTGAAGAAGGGATAGTTTATTCACCTGTTAATGTCTGGAATTCTGCTGGTCATATTTACAGCATTCATTGTATAATTGGCACATTTACTCTAAGGTAGATGCATGGAATGTGCTGCCACTCACTAGCTGCATGACTTTCAGTGAATTACTGGGTCAAAGCTTTTGCCTATGGTCTCAGAAACAGGAATACTGATATGTGCCTTGCCTAGTTGTTATCAAGAGTCAAAATGACATTTGTGACTCACCTAGCATAGCATCTGGCTCTACTAGGTGAATACTAGGTGTTACTATCATTGTCTCCAGACTTCAGCTAAGTGTACTAAAGAACGTATGAACTAATAGGCCCCATGGGGAACATGCCAGAGTCATCCAGATAGAGAGAAAGCAGAAATCCCTTGCTAATTTGTTTTAAGATCTTGCCTTCTTATCCTCCCCACCCCATGCTATCTTTGGAAGACCAGGGTGCACTTAGCAGGAAGCCATTGAGAGGCACTGGGGCACTGGGGTAGAAGATATGTTTCTTTCTTTCTTTCTTTCTTTCTTTTTTTTTTTTGAGAGAGAGAGAGAGAATTTTTTTTAATATTTATTTTTAGTTTTCAGCGGACACAACATCTTTGTTTGCATGTGGTGCTGAGGATCGAACCCAGGTCGCAAGTATGCCAGGCGAGCGCGCTACCGCTTGAGCCACATCCCCAGCCCTAGAAGATATGTTTCTTAGTTACAGGGAAATGAAATGAACTTAGATACAGGCAAAAGGCAAGTCAACACCAAAGCATATAATTTGGTGTTTGTGACTCAAGGAAATTAAGTTTTTTATTTTGTTACAATATTAACATTTTTTAACAAAGTATGACATTTATTAACTTGTAAGTTTCAAGACTTTATAAATACTAGTACAATTTATTAAGCACTTACTGTGTGTACCTAAATGTTCCATATACTATGTCTCATTTAATCCTCAGAACACCCCAAAGGGTAGGCATTTACATTATTCCAGACCTCTTGGATAAAGATACCCAGACTAGGAAACATTAGATAAGTTGGTCAAGTTCATACAACCAGGAAATGAGCAGGCAAGTGGTTCCAATACAGTATCAACCGATTTCCACGACTGCTCTGAACTGGATTCTGCATAGTGAAAGATTGAGTTTCTTGGCTTTAAGACAAAATGTTTATAAAAATTGGGTGAGGTTGGGGAACTGCCATTGAGTAGCTATCAACCACCCAACTTACCAAAGGGGTGGGGGGAACTCAACCAAAATTTCACAAAGTAATCATGCAAGTCTCATTATGAAGTTTTTTTTGAAAGCATTATAGAATGTTTCAAAATTCATTCTAAGAGATGTATGCAACAAGGTGTTCCAAAGAGTACATTTTCAGTATTCCTTGTATTTAGCTACTATATATATCCTAGAGACCCTAGGTTCTTGTTGCAAAACACATGCAAAGTATCCAAATATACAAAATAACCAACAAATTAAGATCACAAAAAAACTTTGGCAGTCAAGCAAACCAAAAATAAAGTACACAATTATAACTACTGCAAATTGAACGCCTTTTCAGTTCCCGGCATCTTGCACATATTCATATCAGATCTTTACCACTATCATGTGAGGGAGCTATTGGTGGTCCGTTTTTACAGGTGAAGATTCTGAAGTTCAGAGAGCACATGTAATTTACCCATTACCATATGTCTGTCAGGTAGCAGAAGCAAATTCAAAATATGGGTCTGCCTCCAGGTTGATTGCAAAGTATGTGTCCTGTACAAGGATTGCCTTGGGAGACACTGATGATCATATTCTAATCATATCACCTTTTGGAAGTAATCCAATAGGAAACACCGAAGAGTAAATATTACCCCCTAAGAACTCAAGAGGATATTTTAAGAATAAAATAGCAAAATTTTAATATGTAAATAGACACAACCAAGTCATCAGATTGTTAGCAACAACAAATTTGTGCTTCATTGCTACAGAGGCCTACTATTATACTGGTGTGAGAGTACTGGTAAAGTCTCCTTAAAGGAAACCTATTTAAAACAGGAACCAAATTTTAGAGCAATTAGTGAAAGAAGTTTGCTTGGAACTTTATTGGACAATAAAACAGTGTTATTAAGACATTATTCTACACTATATTGAACAAAATTTATGTTTTAAGTAAAACGATGTGCTAATGGCAGAATGAATAAATAGTGAATCAAGAAAATTGCTGTAGGGCTGGGGCTCAGTGGCAGAGTGCTTGCCTAGCATGCGTGAGGCACTGGGTTCGATTTTCAGCATCATATAAAAATAAACAAATAAAATAAAGGCATTCTGTTCATCTTCAAGAGAAGAAGAGGAGGAGGAGGAGGAGGAGATTAAGAAAATTGAAGTAGGCTTAATTTTGCCTACAAAATGTGAAGTCCCTGCCGGGGTTCAGAACTAGACACCTCAAAACATGATACCTTGGTATGCTAAGTATTTTGAGTTGAAGGAGAGTGGGAGAGCCACAGAAGCAAGAAGACTTTTCTGACCTTCCCCTGTCTCTCCTTTACTCCCATAAAGAGGGTCACAGAAACTAGAATTCCTCACCTCTGAAGTGAGCCAAAAGACTAAAAGGCCACTCTCTGACTTCCCACTTCTCCCCTGAAGATTCTCATATGACAGGAGTCCTGCCCCATATCAAGAGAGGCCAAAAAGAATCTGAGTAAACAGAACTCGCTAACTGTCCCCTGGTTTGTTACCATCAGGTCATGCCCACTGTTTCGCTCAGCTTTTTCACTGCTGTGACTAAAAGACCCGACCAGAACAAAGTTAGAAGAGGAAAAGTTTATTTGAGGGCTCACAAGTTTCAGAGGTCTTAGTCCATAGAAGGCCGCTCCATTCCTCAGGGCTCAAGGTGAAGGAGAACATGATGGAGGAAGAGTGTGGCAGAGGAAAGCAGCTCACATGATGATCAGTAAGATGAGAGAGAGAGAGAGAGAGAGAGAGAGAGAGAGAGAGAGAGAGAGAGAGAGAGAGGCACTCCACTCACCAGATACAAATATCCCAGAGCCACGCCCCCCAATTCCCACCTCCTCCAGCCACACCCTACCACTTCAGTTACCCCTATCAGGGGATTCATTTAATGATTGGGGTTAAAACTCTGACAACCCAATCATTTCTCCTCTGGACCTTCTTGCATTGTCTCACCTGTGAACTTTTGGGGGACATCTCACATCCAAACCATAACATCCCTTTTATCTAATCATACTTCCACATGACTGTCTATTCTTCATCAAACCTAAGCATAAATTCAGCTTTTCCTAGATCTTTGGGCCTTCATTTCTGAAGACTCATGTATCATGTAAAGCTTTGATTAGATTAATTGCTTATGCTTTTCTTCCGCTCCTGTCTTTTGTTAAAGGCATATTAGCCATGAACCTCATGGTAAGTGTGAAAAAGACACCTTTTCTCCCCTATGCACATTACAACATGCTTTATTTCATAATTGACTTTTACAGCCTAATCCAGAAGAGGATCGTTTTGTAAAAGTGTTAGAGGGCATCATCTGTTTCCCCCAAGAGTCTCAGCTCTTTGATATTCGAATTATTCTTTCTGAAGCAAATGTGTGATCATGTTCTCTGTTAACTTTTTCATTCATTTGTGGTTTAATTCTGCAGTCCTCCTTGCCAGTGGCTTTACAGACCCACTTTCACTGACATCGGGGAACCTTACACCTTTTGCAAGCTTTGCAATCTCATTTTGCAACAGAATTGAATGTGTTTGCATTATATTACATTTGTCCACCTTGGGAGGGGAGAAGACTAGTATTAAGAGGAGAGGATTACTCTGGAAAGCAGTATGGTGATTCCTCAGAAAACTTGGAATGGAACCACCCAGTTGTCCCACTCCTTGGCATATCCCCAGAAGATTTAAAATCAGCATATTATGGTGATGTAGCCACATCAATGTTTATAGCAGCTCAGTTTACATTAGCCAACCATGGTGCCCTTCAACGGATGAATGGCTAAAGAAAATATGGTACATATACACAAAGGAATATTCCTCAGCCATAAAGAAGAATGAAATTCTGGCATTTGCCAGTAAATGGATGGAACTAGAGAATATCATGCTAAGTGAAATAAGCCAATCCCAAAGAAATAAAGGCCAAATGTTCTTTCTAAAATGTGGATGCTGGCTCACAATAGGCTGGGGAGTGTGGGAATGGAAGTTCACCAGATCCGACAGGGAAGATTGGGAGAAGGCAGGTGAGATGGAAATAGGAAAAACAGTGGAATGAATTGGACATAACTTTCCTGTGTTCATATATGAATACACAATCAGTGTAACTCCACATCATTTACCACCACAAGAATGAGAAGTTATACTCCATGTATGTATGATATGTCAAAATACATTCTACTGTCGTATATAACTAAAAAAAAAAAAAAAAAAAAAATTAAAAAGAAAGGGGATTTGAATGGGGGACTAATTTATAATCGGCATTTTCTATTAACAAATGCTTTCACATACTCATGACTTTTGCTTCCCTCCAACGATCTTACCACAATAGAGCAAAGCGTTAACGTAGGGGTGTGTGTTGGTTACATCATAGAAAACAAGATCTTCACAAGGGTGGAAGTGGGTAAAACAAACTGTGTGAGAAGACATGATTTGAATTTGGAAGAACATGTCTGTAGCACTTGGGAGTTGCTTCAGGATTAAGAAAAGAAACAAAACCAAAACCTGGCAGCTTTCACGTTCTGGATAAAGTATTGCTAGAAAACAAACATCTCTCTTTGTTTCCAATCTGTGTTCACTTTCTGCTCATAACCTGGCTTCCTACTTGTCCTGCCTGAAGGAAACTTATGTGCTGGTCATGACCACGGAACTGGTCACTATGCTACTACTAATTGTTATTGTCAACTATTACGAAGACATCTTAGTTATATGTGTGTTCCTTGTGAGTTTAATTAGCATGGATTTCACTCTCTTGGTGTGTTTGATTTTGAGGGACTGATCTGTTGTGGATTCTGGGCATGATGGGCTTAAAAACGATGTTGGCTTTGGGGAACTGACCAAGATCTCTCTGCCTGTAGCCTGCTAACATTCTCCAGGAAACATCCCAATCTTGCCATTAACTTTTCAGAATTCTATGGGTATTAAATAAAATATTTATGTTTAATGTTTTATTTTTAAATAACATAGCTAAGTCAACTCTGAATGTTGAATCGTGTCTTGTTGTGAGTCAGACAAATGGGCCAAAAGGGGGACTGGATGTATCACTGGTGATAGGCAGGTGCCTGGGTAGACAATTTGCTATTTCCCTCTAAATCTAGTGCTCTATTGCTTAACTAAAATTCACTTACCATGATGATAAAAGTAAGGAATTTAAGAACTCAGCAAAAGTCCACTGTCAAGAATGTCCTCGCCAGAGCTTACAGTGTTGAACATTAAATGACTTTGTTATTTGCTTCCTGTGGATATCAGTATCAACTGTCACTTTAGTAGCTTGAGGTGTCAGCACCTAGAAGTGTCAGTAGCTTCTAATGAAGAACAAAAAAATCATCATTAGAATCCAGTCGTTCAGTGTATGTTAGGTAAAACATTCTTTTAACATATCTTATGCAAAGCACGTGGGTTGAAAATAATATGGTAAAGAGTCACAACACCAGTGTTGGATAGTAGTGCTATGTCTTAGAAATTAGAAAAGATTTTTGAAGTGTCTGGTGCAAGCTTAATCAGATCCACTGCTTTTCTTTGCAATGTTCCTTCCAGGAGATGCCCAATTCCTCCAATAATGAGGAGATCTCAGCATGCACAGGGGTAAGCCCTTAAGACTGAGCCTGGTGGACTGATGTTCCCCTCCCAAGAACAGCATCACAAGCTATGAAAGGGTTTCTGGACAAAGATTGGAGAAAAAAGACCAGTAGGAAATGAGAAAAAAAGTATTTAATAAAAAGGATTACTTTAGCTATATGATGATAGAAATGCCAAAGCAGTTGTAAGACTAGTGAGAAATTAAGTTGCTAATACTTTAGAGATTATTACCCTTTGCAGTATGTGAGGCACAGTTTGTAAGACTGTATTGTGTTTCATCCTGAATGGTTTTTTTGTTGTTGTTGTGACATGTTGAATACAACACAGTATTACTATGAATATATTAGGTATCACTGTTTTATCAGAATATCATCATTTTTCTTTTAAATGTGCCATTTCCAAAGGGTTTGGTAGATGGTTAATGGGATTAAACAGCAGAATGCATCTCAGATTTTGTAATGGAAATCAATGGGAGAATAAGATTGATTTGATAGAAAGTCTCCCTACTGCAAACTTTGCTGACAATGACCATTTCTTTAAGTGAGGGATACCTATTCCACAAGTGCCCAATGATGAGTTTTTATGTGCATGATAGATCTGGGTAATTTAGAAGATTAATAATGTCAGCAGCAGTTTTTTGCTGACTGGTCACTCATTTGAATTCCACTGAATTTTCTTTACCAGAAAGATGCTTATTTGAATGGTTAGAGAAGTCAGCTGAGTTACAGTTTTTAGGACTGATTACTGAGCTTCTCAAGAGCAAACTAGGCAAATGTGTTAACCTTCCACTTGTACAATCTAGATGGGGGAAATTGTGCTTTGGTGCCCATCTCAGAAGGTTCACAATTCTCTCTGGGCACAGTGGTGCACACCTGTAATCCCAGTGGTTTGGGAGGCTGAGACAGGAGGACTGCAAGTTCAAGGCCAGCCTTAGCTACTTAGTGAGGCTCTAAGCTACTTAGCAAGACTCTGCCTCTAAATAAAATATAGAAAGGGCTGGGGACCTGACTCAGTGATTAAGCACCCCTGGGTTCAATCCCCAATGCCACAAACAAAAAAGGGTTCACAATTCTCTCCCAACTCTTATCTCCTTCTACAGCTTAGCACTGCTCAAAGATTGTTCTAAGCAAAAGTGACCCTGTTTTAAACAGAGTTATTTCACTTTGGCTTTTCTCATAGGAGGTAACATGGATGGAGAAGGCTAAAAGGCAATATAACTGATAGTCTTGCTCCCTATGCCCAGTTATTCAAATATAAAATTCTACACACCTCTCTGGATGCCCCCAGTTAACATATCCTCTGCCTTTCTGCAATATTGATTCCCAGTCTTTAAGTAATGTTTGGGTTAAATTTGTCTCTATTGTTTTGTTCTATGTATTCATGTGTAACATTGCCCTTTTGAGATTATAAATTCCAGAGGAACATTTATCTGCACACCCTAGAGAAAATCTAATATCTCCTATGAAACACATGAAGTCGTAATTTTTAAAGAAAATCATTAAGTATTTTTTAAAATACATTTTTAATAAAACTTTAAAGTAGTATTTCTCTTTCTCCAGGGTTGTTTGAACATTGTATTGTTTGCTTCATCTTCTATTAGGTTGGCCTGAACAGGAGGAGATGATATTAACTCAAATGATCTCAAAGAAAGAAAACATAGGAGATTTTAAGGCTTCTGGCGAAATCTTGGTACAGCTGGTCCTCCATACCCACGGATTCTGCATATATGGATTCAACCAACTACAGACCAGAAATATTCTGATACAATGCAAAAAAAAAAAAAAAAAATTGCATCTATACTGAAAATACAGACTTTTTTCCTAGTCATTATCATTAGTATTATAAGTAACTCAGAGATGATTTAGGGTATATAGGAGGATGTGGGTAGCTTACATGCAAATACAATGCAATCTTATGTAAGGGAATTGAATATCCTGAGGATTTTAGTATACACAGTGGGTTCTGAAACCAATCCCTTGAAGATACTGGGGGATGACTGTAATAAAAATTACCCAAAGCTACGCAGAGTGTATGAGATACTGTCATGATTGGGATATGAGATGCCACCACTCCCACCCATATCTGATGTTATCATGTCAGATAAGGCAGCAATGGTCAGAGGTAAAACGATTAGGAGAATTATAACCTAATCAGTGGATTAATCCATCTAATGGAATAACTGGGTGGTAACTGTAGGCAGTGGGGGACATGGCTCAAGGAAGTAGGTCACTGCAATATGCTTTGGGGATTATATACTTTATCCAGCTCTCTCATTCCTGGCTCCCATGAATTGAGCAGTTTTCCTCCTCCTTATCCTTCTGCCATGATACACTACCTTACCTCAGGCTCAGAGCAAGGGTCAGCCAACCATAGACTGAACCACTGAACCCATGAGCCAAAATACACTTTTCCTCCTCTAATTTGTTCTGGTCAGGTATTTTAGTCCCAGTGACAAAAAGATGACTAATGCAGACACATTGTCAAATAACTCTTTACAGAGTGATTGAGAGATAACATGTTTTTTAAAAAATAAGCTATTTCCCAGTTGTGTCAACTTTCTATTACTGTGATGACTTCAAAATCAACTTCAAGGGAGAGAAGTTTTATTTTGGCTCTCAGTTTCAGAGCTTTTAGTCCATAGTTGCTTGGCTCCATTGCTGTGGGCCTGTGGCAGCACAGGACATTATGGCAGAGGAGGCCTGCTTACTTCATGGCAGCTGAGAAGCAAAGAGAGAGAGACAGTGAGGGGCTCAGAGGACAATATCCCCTTCAAGGGCACACCCCCAGTGATCTAACTTCTTCCCACTTCCTGAAGGTCCTGCCACCCCCCAACATTACCACAGGCTGGCCAACAAGACTTGAGCATACAGACCTCTGCCCGGAATTTAAGATCCAAGCCATAACACCAGTCTATCAGCAAATAGTCACACTTAAATTTGTTACATTTTAAGAGAGATTGCAATCTCAAATATTGTCACATTTCACAAAGTGATGTAATAACAGACCTTTCTGGGAACCAGCAACAGCATCAGAAAAAGGAAAGCTGGGGAGGAAGAACTGGTTCACTACAATTTCTTTCACGTTGTCTGTGGGCAACATGTGTCCTGATACTAAATGACCTTTAAAGATAACTTAGAGTGGAAGGAGATCTTCTTGAGTCGCTTTAAAGTGAGTATTTGGCAACCTTGACTTTCCCCTTTCTGATTCACTTATACCATAGCAACCTTCTAGTCTGTGATTTCGTCTTCTGAGTGGACTGGCTTCTGGGAGATTGCGCTTGGAAAACACCTGGTATCGATTTTTATCTATTTTCATATTTGTATATTATTTCTTCTAGTTTCAGAGAGGAAGTCTGAATAAACACAATAAAAAACAGGAACTATAATACAAAAAAAATTCAACCCAAATAAAAGTCAGAAGTCAAGTACAAAAGGAAAAGGGAAGAGGAAATGTAACAGGTATCCATTATCATTCTAGCTGTGTCTCCCATTAAACACTGATCAAGCCGAGTTGTTATTTATAAATTAGTTCCTTGTAAATTTGCTTTGTGAACACACACCCCTAGAACACAAATTCTCACCTTTGTGAATTTAATCATTTGGTTGTTAAACTAGGAAAAACTGAGCTTCAGTTCTGGTGAGCCCACCACCCAGATATTTTTATTTAAAAACATAATTTCATTTGCTTGACAATTATCGACAACCATTCTGTCAAGCACATAGGCTGGGGACTGGGGCTATAAAGGTGGGTGAAATGTTTCTTGTCCTTCTTAGAACTTACATGTTAACTAAGAGAGACTTAAATAAAAAGTAATGAGAGTGATACAGCAGAGTAGATTATTGGGCAGATGCTATATCTTTAAAAATAGCCAAAATGATCAGAAAAAAATATGTATATGGACATAAGCATTGATAAGCTAACAAGATAATAATGAATTATTGGGATAGAATCTAAATGAAGGAGAGAATCAGCATGGCATCTGAGGAGCATCCTAAAGCTCCACATTCCTGACACTGGCTGGCTGTGAGGAAGAGCGTGAACATGGCCTTCCACTGAGGTAAGTGTCTTCCAGCAAAGGTAAATCAGCTGGTGTTGGATGAATGCTCCCTGAGAACAAACAGAAAATGTAGACAAAATATAAAAATACATGATGAAGAAAAAATATTGAAAAAATAACCATGTGGTGTAAACTCACCAAGCCTGCTTTCCAAGAGAAAGGGATCCCTCCGTGATAAGCACAATAATCAGCATGGTATCATCCCACTGCAGTGTCTATGCAAAACCGGCAGAAAGCACAGCTGACAGGTGAAAAGAAGAGGGGAGGCTTCAGCAACTTTGAAAAGTGCAAATATTGGAGTTCAGAACCTGCTGAGTGGTGAGGGTAGGAGAGGAGCAGAAAGCAGAAATGGACACCCCTTGTGAGGAAGTCTGACTTTGAGATACCTCCACCCCTAACCAGGGTAAGGTTCTTAGTCATTTCTTCTTAAGACTAAGATAAGGTCTACCTGGCCTCTAAGGTCTTCAGATTGGGCATGGTTCTGTCTTCCATTGCTCACCTCCCACCCAAAAATAATCTCTTTCCCCTTTCATATATCAACCTTTGAATAGCCTGTGTATACTGCATCCATGAGCCCTTTGCCTCTGGTTGGGTCACCTCTCAAACAGGAATGTTGTGCTATCTGGTCCAACTCCAGCTTAAAAGATAGATGCTGGTTCCTGAAGACTGCCGGTCCACAATTCCATCAGTTTAATACTGAATTCTAGAATTTTGTTGAGAAAATGAAGTCAAGAATCAAAATATAGTCTTGACTCAGGAGGGTATTTTCTTGGCTCCCAAGTCAGTTGCTATAAGGATCCCTGTGTCACTTGGGAGAACAGGCTCTTGGGATGTGTCTATCTCCCAGGTACCTCTCTTGTTGCTCTTGAATAATTTTTAAATAGTACTGCTTACTCTGTTCTAATGTGTTCCAGACAAGTCCACACCATTTGTTTATGAATGTCCTCGGCTGTATTTCTCTTTCCAACTTCCCCACTTTCTCTTAGAAGCTGTTTGTTGAGGATACCCCCAAGACCCTCAGGACACTAGATTTCTCACTTTTTTTGGGGGGGGGGGGCGGCTCAGAAGGGTCATTCCCCCAATATGTTGTCAGATTTTAGATTTGAAAACCTGTCCCACTTGCACCATCCTCTCTTTCAGTGCTGTAGACCTTGCTGTTCTAAGTGTGGTCCTTAGACCAGTAACATTGACGATACCTGAGAGCTTGTGAGAACCACAGAATGGCAGGCCCCATGCAGGCCTACTGAACTGTAATAAGTATTTTAATGAAATCCCCAGGTGATCTGTGTGCACATTAAAGGTAGCGAAGCATGGTTACAAGCCAAGGGCCATCTTTTCCTGAACTTGTGATAAATGGCTTCCTGAAGCTGGAGTCAGTTGCACCTGGTCACAACCACCTGCCTGACTCCCATTTCTGCTGAGCAAATGGAGCTGCTGTCTATGGTGTTTTTTCTACTTCATCAAATGGTGACTTCTTGTTGGTAAAAATTAGATTTAGAAGAACTGCCATTCCCCTTTCCCACTTATTTGAATTTCTAAGAGAAGTCTAATTTGCTTTAACTCTCCTTCATTTTCTAGGTGTATAAACTGAAATGTCTTCTTTTCATAAACTTTTTACATCTAAGTAGACCATTATACTTTCAAAGCAATGTGCATATCTGCTACTTTACTTGGTCTTCACCACAGCTTAATGACATTGCCAACATTAAAATACTAAGAGCATCGGGCTCGTGGCACTCACCTGTAATCCTGCAGCATGGGAGACTGAGACAGGAGGATCAGGTGTTGAAAGCAAGTCTCAGCAACAGAGAGGTGCTAAGCAACTCAGTGAGACCCTGTCTCTAAATAAAATACAAAACAGGGCTGGGGATGTGGCTCAGTGGTCAAGTGCCCCTGAGTTCAATCCCCAGTACCCCAACTCCCCTGCAAAATATTAAGAGCATTGTCATTCCCATTTGCCAGATAAAAATGCTGAGACTTAAGAGATTAAGTCTCTTTCCACTGCACAATTTTATCTCCAAAGTGCTTTTTCAAATCTTCACTCTCAGTTAGGGGGAGTACTAGCCTTCCTAGCAAGTCCATTTTACAAGCACAAACATTGTTCAGCTAAATATTTTCTAACCCATCCTCTGATAGTGAGGTGTGACCAGGGGCACAGTTCTGGTCAATAGCATGAAAATGGAAGTCTTCTGAGGTGTGTTAGTTTACTTGGGCTGCCATAAAAAATACTACAAACTGGGTGACTTAAACACAGGAAATCCTCTCACAGTTTTGGAGGATGAAAATCTGAAATCAAGGTGTTCATAAGATTGGTTCCTTCTGAGGGCCCTGAGGGAAGGATCTATCTGCTCCTTGGCTTATAGATGGCCTTTCTTGTTCATGTGACATTCTCCAGTCGGCATGACTCTGCATCCAACTTTCCTCTTTTTTATAAGGACATCCATAATATTGTTTAGGATGCACCCTAACAACCTCATTTAAATTAACTTCTGCCAACATCCTCTCGCCAAACAAGTTCACATTCTAAAGTACTGAATGTGAGGACTTCGACATATCTTTTTTTGTCGGGGGATGTAATTCAATGTTTAACATGCAGGGAGAGTGGGCTTTCCATGTAGAAGGGGACAGTGATTGAGTACCTTCCTTCCACTGTTCTCTTTCACTCTACTTCAATAGTTGAAGCTGCCCAGTCATACTGTGGTTATGAGGGAAAGATCAAGAGGACTAAGAATGTAGACCAACAAGAATAACTGACCGAATATCCTGATACATGAGAAAAATAAATCCATATGCTAAAAGTCATTTCTGCTACATAGAGCCAAACACATTCCTAATAAATTGCCATTCTCAAAAAAAAAAGTTTGTATGAACTTATCAAATAATGCCAATCAACCTAGAGTACAAGTGTTGGTATCAGGCTGTGTTTACAAATAATTTACGCTGCGAGTGGAGATGAGTGAATTAAATACTGAAAGTTCCACACCTTTATAGACATCTTAAAAACAAAATGTAAGAAAAATGTCCTTGTTGGGGACTGTTCACCAATTGCCATCCAACTCCCCTTTGTTGCTAATTCTTGAAGGTGACTGGTGTCTTCCTGTTCCCAATGTGGTTCTTTAAAAGTCAATTAAAAAGATCCTGTTTGCTATTTTTAGTGCCTTTACTAAGACTGGTTTGAGAGAGAATGAGGTCATGACTCTGACCCTCAACAGTGGAAAGCTTAGCAAGTCCCTCCATGTGCTTGACCACTGAACATGAGATCATCTCTGCAGTTAAACTTTATAAATCTTAGATGCACCTCTGCGCCCTTCCTCATCCAGCTCCTCTAATGATCTCTCTTGGAGTCCTTTGGTAGCTGAAGAGGTCTGGCAACAGTGGCTGTTGTATCTCCATATATATCGACTGTGAAAGAAAGCTCTGGATAGAGGACAGGGTACCTGACAAATGAGCCAGGCAGGATGTCCTCTGAACAGGTCCGACACTAGGGTGGAGCAGGAGGGTCACCTGGGGCATAAACTTAAAGGAGGCACGTACTCTCAGTGTTGTGCAAGCACAGGCCTGCAGGACTCAAGGCTGAGGACCTCCCAAGTATCTTTTTCAGGTGCTGCTCCTGCCCCTCCTACTCCAAGCCCTGGCAAAGAATAATCTCTAATGAACACTGTATCACCTTGTATTCATCTCGGTTGCTACAGGTCTGCTTCTTAGTTCTAACTGGATATTTTCATTAATTTTCTTTGAATATCTATCTTTCATTCTAATAAGGATACATTCACAGATAAAGAAAATTTTATATTATTCAGGCCTTTTATTTTTCATAATAATAACTCTAAATAATCAAGTATGTTGATTTGAGGCACTATACTCAAATCAGACAGGAAGGTTACATATACAATGTAGAAAAACTCGTCAGGATAATGTGCAACCTAGAGATTCGTAGCATAGCCCCTGCTTTATAGATAAGACCAGGAGAGATGAAAGCTAGGCCCCATCCCCAAAGAGAAGAGGGCCCTTTTTATCATAAGTCTATCCCACTCCAGGCCCATACTCTAACATAAGTCTATCTCACTCTGGGTCTACTTCCTTCAGGCCTTGCAGTCTCTACTGTCTAAATTCTTCTTGTATTAATCCTTCAATCACCACAAATTTGACCTCTCTTTCTTCTGATCAGGTTTTTCTTATTTTGTTGTCACTTGATTTTGTGATTTCTATTTTTCACTAAAAAAAAAAAAAATCGTTGAGTTTGAGAGTAGATCAGTATGTCAAGTTTTCTCAAAATATTCTTGAAAGCCATTTTCTGACTGAAATGTCTAGAGGGCAGAGCTAAATGGGGCCACCAGGTAAGAAAGCAGGACAGCTCCACACACTTAGGGGGGATGAGGAGGGAGAAATGGAAAGGAAAAATCTTATTAGGATTTGTAGGTCAGGGAAATCCTTTCTAGCCTGGATTTTTAAACCTTCTGAATTTTAATTGAAAGTATTTCTCCAGGGTATTTATTTTAACATGACTATGCACTCTCCAAAAAATATCCCCTATCCATATTAGATAAATACTACAAATTCCAGGAAGATGAGATTGTAGTAGAAGGAAGATTTGATGATGGACTCTTTTGGCTGCAGATAGTAACCATGAAATTGTTGGCAACCACAAAACTGTCAGACTTCTGTGGGGCTCCTCTGCTGGGCAGAAACAAGGTGTTTGAGGGTATGATACATGACTCCAGGCTCCCACCTAGGAATCCACATGAATTCTTCAAAGAAATGAGCAATATGTCTTGCAAGATTTATGACAATCCACATGAGAAAACATCCCCAAATTAGACAATAAAATATTGGTTTTAACATATCTGGGGCTATTGTTAGAAATATATGAAAGTTGATGAACAACACCTGAAGTCAAATATTTTGTGTGTGTACAGTACACAGACAGACACACACACACACACACACACACACACACACACACACATTCCAAAACAGACATTCTCCTTGGTACTTTTACAACAAATGCAAAATCAAGTACTACCTAATTGTTAACATTCATCTTTTTTTCATCTATACATTTTTTTCCCTAGAAATTACTCTATTTTCTTCCTATAAACTTATTACTACAACTACAACTGTCATTATTAGTAATAATGAGGATTAAATAGTTAAATAATGGATTAAATGGTCCTTTTTGTCTTTCTGACTGTATCTCCTCATCTGCACTGTGTTCCTACAAAATGTGTTACTTATCATTCCTGACAGATGTAAAAACCAGGGCACTGAAGAGCAAGATGAAGTGAGGTCAAACAGTCATGAAAAATTGGTCCTTTAACCCACTCCCTAGATTGGAATTAATTAACTCTCTTGAAAGACAGAAAACGGAGTGTGACAACACATAAAAAGGAATTTTCAGTTGAAAGGGTGATTCAGCATTGGAACATGTTTCCAAATTAGGTATCTTCCTCTCCAAATGTCTTTAAACACTGTCCAGGAGACTGGGTATTTTGGATGGTTTCAAAGCTGACCCACCTGAGCCAGGACATTTATTGGACAACCTTTTAAGGACTCTGAGCAGAAATTTTAAGATGCTCTGACGAAATGGTCATGCCTTGACTGCTTCCCCCACCTCTTACTCACATTTTCCCAGCCCTCTACTTAAGGAGAATTACTTTAGCCCTCCAGGGAAACATACTTTCCTATGGTACTTCAGCTCTGCACCAGTGTCCCTGCTCAGACTCTGCCCCGTTGTGTTAGAGCTCAGTCTCCCTTCCAGGGGACTCCAAGATAGATGCTGGTGTCAGCACTAAGGAAAGATGTGCAACATGTTCCCTGTGCCACCAACTAGTCCCACCCACTGCCCGGGGTAAAGGTATCCTCTCACGGGAGCCGTTTCCCACTTGGGTTCTGCTCTACAAGTCCCAGGGATCTTTGCAGGCACGGGAGGCTCAGAGAAAACAGTAGAAGGATGGGCATGGCCATGATCTCCACGGTTAGCACTTGGAAGACAGAATGAATCAGTCCAGCATGAAATGAGAAGGTGAACGAGGGTCGACAAGGGAGAGAAACCATCTACTCTGCAATCTGAAACTGTTCACCTCCCACCTTAGAAGTAGCACTTTCAATCTGATATGCAAGCAACCTAGGTTCTAATTCTAGTTCAGGCACATTTTTTTTTTGCCTTAATTTTTATATTTAAGCCTATCATCATCATCATCATCATCATCATCATCATCATCATTATTATTAATGGCAGTTCCTCAGGTGCATGTCTTAGACTTTACATACAATATTTTTATCGGTCAGTGATTGATTTTTGGTCACCTAGGATGTGCAGTTTTGGTTTCCTGTTTTGGCAATTCTACTCTGATTTTTTCCTTTGAGAACTATCTCCTTAAGACAGAGTCCATGAACTTCAGGACAGATTTGCCTCCTCAACTTCAAGTATTGAAGCATATGAAAGCAGCTCCTATTTTCCTTCATTATGTGGTTGTCTCAGGGGTGGGCAGCCAATCAGACCGCATCTCAGGGCTTCCCTAGAAGCTACCTGAAGAGAATTGCTTTAGCTCCATTGTGGTATCCAGTGTTGTCATACTAGGACATCACATAGAATGGAAGAATGAGGTAGCCCAGAGGAAGCAATGAAGCATAACAAGAAATGGATACTGTGGATGGGTTGAATCACTGTGATCTGAAGCTGTACCAATTTCTGTTCTTTTAGTAATAAAATCATTTTTTTAAAAAAAACTTGAGCTGGTTTGAGTTGGATCCTGTCACAATTTCAATAAAAAATCTACCAACTGACATACTATCTTATTTTTTCTCACTACTTACATCTGCATAAAAACTGGCTAAGCTAATAATACACCACAGTATTGTTGTGAATGGCAAATAAGATAAAGCATATAAAGAAAATTTCAAGAGTACAAACCAAAATATGAAAGATTATTTGCATTTGACCTTAAAGTTAACCTTTCTCGCTATTTTTTTCTCTTTAGTCATGATATTTAAAATCCAATTCCTATGAAGAAATTGTGCAAACTGACTTATGAAAGAAGTCTTAGATCATTAAAGTTTATTTGGATGGCTTTTTCTTGCCTTCTTTTTGGAACTGAGCTCAAGAAAACCTAACACCAAGTGAATAAGCCTCTCATCCTAAACTCCTGCTATTTCCTAATATTCCCCATAATCATCTCTTATCACTAAAGTCCAGAAAATATTTTAAAATGTCCATTTACTCCATGCATTTCTTCCCACCATCTTAACCAAAGTTCTCATTACTTCTTCCATGAATTACTGAATTTGGATTGTTCTGTGGGCAACGACAGAGAAAATGTAAGAGTTTTCTTTCTTTCTTTCTTTCTTTCTTTTTTTTTTTGGAGTATTAGTTATGTATTTGCTACATGGCAAATTATCCCCCAAACTTAGTGGCCCCAAACATTAATAGAAATGTATTATTTCATAGTTTCTGTGAGGTAGGGTTTAAGAGTGGCTCAGCCTAATGTCTCCCAGGAGGTTGTAGTCAAGATGTTAGCCAAAGTCGCAATCATCGGAAGACCTAACTGGGCCTGGAGAGCTGTTTCCAGTTTGGTTCATTCACATGCCTGAAAGTTGGTGCTGGTTGCTGACAGGAGGCATCTTCTATGTCTCGTGGTCTTCTCCATAGGAAATAGTTTTTCATGACATAACATCAGGATTCCCCTAAGTGAATGATGAAAGGGAACAAGAAAGAAGCCACAGTGTCATCTTGACTAAATCTTGGAAGCCATATTATCATTTTTATAAAGTTTTATTTATATGAATAAGCCCTATCTAACATGGGAAGACAAACCCAAAGATATAAATCCCTAGAAGTAGGGATCATGTAGGCTCATCTTAGGTCCTGGCTATCACATTTGGAGCCAGTGACAACTACAGTTTGGACTGTTCAATTTTAAATATAAAGTACTTAAATAGTACAAGGTGAATTAATAGATTGTGGTTCAGAAGAAAGATATACATTGGAAGTCATCGGTTCAGGGATATTAACTAACAGCTTGAGAGTGAATAAGATCACCTAGGAAAGATAAGATCATCAGCATCTAAGGATGGACAAAGGAAAAAGAGTCTGCATAGAGGACTGAGAAAAATGATCTAAAGAGGTAGAGGGGAGCCAAGATAGAGCAATACCATCAAGACCAAAGGACTTTCAAGGAAGGAAAATCTCTGAGTTCTCATTAATGTGGGATTCTGTGATCCCAGTTGACAGCTGTAATGATCATGGATTTGATAGAGAACTGATATAATTAAATAAAATAACAAAAAAGGTTGATATCTACTGGATTAGTTAAATTTCTCATTGTCATTGCAAACACAAAATGAACAACTATTTTGCTTCATTTCTAGTGGAGGTGATAGACTTTATTTCCTCCTCAAGTTAAATTTTTGTCTCTAGATGTTCTGTCCATAAATCTCTTCCAATTCTTTCTTGTTCATTAAAAGATCAGATTACTATCTGGAATATAAGACTTTGTCATCAACCTAGCGTATTCTCTGCCTATCTCTTTCTTAATGCAGTGACCTTTCCTTTATGTCCTTTATGATTTTTAGGGTTGTACCATCTCTAAACCATCTTGTTGTTCATGACATCATGGAAGACCATAGTTGTCACAAAGGTGTCAAGCTCAGGGTTTTTGGTTGATTGTTTGGTGCTTTGGTCACCTGTAGTTGCAAGAATAAATCTTTAGGAAACATACCTTCTATAGAAATAAGGGCTAGTCATGAGCACATTCAATTTCTTGATTTTTTTGTTTTTGTTTTTGTTTTTTGCTTTTGAAAGTCTTCAAGTTGGGTCTGTCTGGCTTAAAGATTTGTTTTGCTTTGCATAGGACAATTTTAGTCAACCTGTGATCTATTTATCCTGCACCTGACCAAATATGTTTGCTCTGACCCATTTCATAGACAGCTGTTTTCTGTTTGCTTTCCAGGAAAAAAAAAAAAAAGTGCTTGGTCAGCCAAGAAAAACACTGCAGATACCGGCAAGAGAATCTCATATGACAGTTTAGTAAACCAATTGTATTTTGACCCTCTTCTTTACAATCTGAAGAGTTCAAATTCAAGTCCCTTTGGGTGGATTGAGTCAGGAGAAAAACAAATGAAACTTATATTAATATATGAATCTGATTCTTTCCATGTAAATGAAACCTCCAAATGGGATTAAAACGTGCTGAATATCTTATAATAGTAACTGACAGCACTAATATCCCCAATTTTCTTTCCTCTCCTTCCTTCATTACAGAAAAGGCACAGGAAACCTTCGTTCATTTCTGGAATATAGTCACCTCTGCCTTGGAAAGCAACAAACTCTTTTTTAACAGTTACATAATAAAGCATTTCACAATTGTGTGTAAAGGTAGTCCAAGTCACAGAAAGCTTTCATCCAGTGTAAATTTAGCTGTAACTTATCTAGAATGCTGTCAAGATGGCTGTGTAGCCATCACCTTGGGGAATACCACTGTTTGTGGGCTAAATAGCAGCTCCCTCATTTAGATGTTGAAGTCCTAATACCCTGTACCTCAGAATATGACTGTGATTGAAGAATTTTTAAAGAGGGGATTAAGTTAAAATGAGGTCATTAGGGTAAGTCTTAGTCTAATATGTCTGATGACCTCACAGAAGAGGAGACTAGGACACTAACCCAAGAGAAAAGACCATGAGAAAACAGGGAGAAGACGGTCATCTACAAGCCAAGGGAAGACACCTCAGAAGAACCCATCCTGGTGATTCCTTGAACTTGGACTTCCACCCTCTAGAATTGTAAGAGAATAAATATCTATAAATAGATATTTATTTACCCAGGTACTTTGTTAGGGCAGCCCTAGCAAACAAATAACAACAAAGTGTTGGGAATAACTAGCCCTGGTGTCTGGATTTATTGGGTGATTGGGTCTCTGAATCCTAGAAACTCAAGATTAAGCAGGAAGCTCTCTCTCTCTTCTTCTGCCCCTATTGGATACTGAGCCTCCTACTCCTGAGCCTCAGCTAAATCTGCTCTTGGATTTAGTGATTTTTAATTCCATGAATGTGTATAATCTAAATCAAGCCCAGCAGTGAGTAGCTAGAGAGCTATGTCTCTTTCAGTGAGTGCATACACACACACACATGCAAAAACACTTTAGGTGTTAATAACCAATAAATATTCTAATAAGTGTTCTAATGGTCAACAAGAGGCAAATTCTTAACAAGCCAAGGTATTTTTATAAACAAGCTATATAGGAGAAAGTCAGAAAACTTTTATATTATTCCCCTTTAATTATATATTAAATCATGAAGACTTAGTATGAATCTGTAAGGTAGAGTGAAAGTTTACTCCTAGATTTTTTTTTGCGGGGGTGGGGTGGGGGGTCAGAGTGTGCACTTCTTAATTCCGAATATACATTTGGGAGAATTTTCACTAGGAAAAACTAAACACAGGAAATGGAAACCACTGACACAGGATCTAAAATAAGTTTAGCAAAATAATATTTAAATCTGAGTTACATTATCCCAGGTAATATACAGTGTTTATGGGATTTTTGCTGTTTGGGACCACAGTGTTCTTTCTGGGTCTCCCAACTTTTCTGGAAAAAAAAAAAAAAAAGAGAAAAGAACTTCAGTTTGCACATAGAGAGGCAAAGGTACAGAGGAAGTCCCCGACTGGTTCCACATCCACCATTTAATGCAGGATTATAGCTTTTGACTGGGCACTCCTACCTCTAAGGAAGGTCTTTGAAGCAGGCACTCCTGAAGTATATATTTTTATTCATTTACTTGTAAATGATATACTTGTACCATGGTATAAGATAGAATGGATGTTATAAAACATACACCCAAGACAGCTTTTGTAAGAATGAGTCAAAATCATTTTCTTCTCAGGGATTAGCTTGCATTCTCCATGTGTACACTTTGTTTGAAAAATCCCCAAATGATTCAGTAGGGTGTGGAAATGGGGCAGATCTTTGGGCTTCCTTGAACACATCTACTTGATCAACTTGCAGTTTTAAAAAGGAGGTAACTTTGTGCACTGCTCATACTCGGGGCCACACATCAACTCTAATCAGCTTTGGCTAGGCAATCCCTATGCCCATGGTACCATTGGTCCAAATACTGGAATTTAGCTGGAATCATACTCCAAGGTGTGATCATTCATGACACTTAACATCACAGTAGATGAAAACAAGAATGATGTGTGTGGACAAGTTCAGCATTGGGATTTCTGCTCTCTGTTCCTCCTTATAAGTGACCATAAATACTTGGGATAAACTAGGACAAAAGTCTCCTCTGTGCAATATGTACTGGGGAGCAAGCATTTATCTTAAGCTTGGAAATTCCTTTTATTTTTCTTCAGTTTATTTTTCTTTGTATCAAATTTGACTTAAGTTGGAATCATCTTTTATTGTTTAAAACAGTAAGTTGGATATTACTCAGTACAATAAGACCATTCCTATTTACCTGTTCTCTCTTAAAATAGCTTTACCTGAGCAATCAATGATTTGATTTCTGGTTTGTGGGACTTTAGTACATATAGCTCTTGTTTGCTTGCTTTGTTTTTGCTTCCTCCTTTTACACTTCTGGTTTGCTCAAAGTATCTATGTCATATAAGTAAATAAACATTTATTCTATCAAAATCTATAAAGTAATTTTCCTTTAAAAGAAGTCAGATATCCACATCTTAGTGAAGGATAAATAAACATGAAATGTGTTCACTTTCAGTGTTTAAGGGATCTTCAGATCAGACCAAAGCAGAATTGAATGTTCTTTGGGGCTAACTGCACACGCTGTCCCTGTGGTCAGCTCTGAGTCTCCTTCCTATCTCCCCACCTTCAGTGGAGACAGCATACATCTCCCACACTCTCTTGTGCCATCTATATCATGATCAAAAGTGCTACCCCTCTGGCTACGTCTTGCAAGGCCATGCCTCAGCCCTAAAAACAATTTTTTTCCTTTATATTTAGCTAAATATCATAGATGATCCAAATCACAGAGATTTAGTATTGTGAAGCTGGATGAGATCACAGGAATTATCTAACAATTCACCCTGCTCTTTCTAGTTGAAGAAGTCATAGCCCAGAGAGATGAAGTATCTTGCCCAAGCATGCTAAGGAACAGATCCTGTGGGATTATAACCACATCCTTTAGAATTCAACTCAACAACAGTGACTACTTTGGTCTTAGGCTTGGGACATTTCTGATTCTCATTTCCTTTGTCCTAGATTATAACCTCTACTTATGGCTTTATTATTGTTTTAGTGTTGTTAAGTAGTCTCAAACCACTTATGGTAGGAGGAGGGGATAAATATTCATATTGTAAAAGACAGGACAGCTCTCCTAACACTCATTTCAGTGCTCTCTCCAGTGTCAGAAGGACTGTGGGCTCATTGTTCCTCAGTCACTGACACCTGCTGTGTCCGGGGGATCTCAAGGAGTTGCAGTACAAGCACCGTACTAGGCACACTCACAGGCTTTCTAAGTGGAAATTCTTCAAAAATCATTTTAAAAATGTTTTTTGCAAAAAACATTTTTGTAAAAATAGAATAAAGTTAAGCATCTGTTCAATAACTTCTTTAATAATCATGAATAAAATGACCAAAAATGAGAAAACAGAAGCCCTTATTAGAAACCATTATAATATGGAACTTGGAAAAATGGAGGGAGAGAAATTTGTGTAGTTTTATATTGACTTAACAATTCAGTGATATAACCAAAAAAGAAGAAGAAAAAGAAACATTTGTAAAGAATGGTTTGAAACACCATCAGCAGTAAATATCGCAGTAGATGGTACTTACAAGTGGAGAGGAAATATGCCTTTTGGGGAGAGAAATACACTTGATCTTTACTACACATTACTTTCCATGGAAACATACTGTGATACAGTAAAAAATCATAACATCTATGACTGACAACAAAGTCAACAACTAGGATCCATTAAAAAAATTTACATAACACTGAGTGTTGGAGGGGACTGGGAAAATGCATAGAATCTTTCTGACCCTGAAATCAGCAATACTTAGCAATAACATCAAAAGGAATAGTAAATTGAGCTTCAAGGTGTGAGAGGATATTAGATTCACAATTTTTAAAAATTCAGTTATAATTCACTAAATTGCTTCATACCAGATGATTGCTCATGATTTTTGTCAATAATCTTTTAACCAAGTAAAATCACAATAAGGAGAAAAGAACCTATTACATTAATATTTCATATAGCCTATTTTTATGATCTCTCCATAATTAATAATTGCTGTGCATTTTGTATCTTCTATAGAACATTCTCATCTTGATAAGAAATGGTGAGCATTCCTAGAACAATCTGCCTCTAACTTATTGGTCTTAAATCAAAGCTATCAATCATTGTTGGAACAAGACAGGGTGAATTTGATGCAATGAACACACATCCATCAAATGCAAGTCCACAGCTTGAAATCTCTGTTTGAGATAGGGCTTAAATATCATATAAGCCCTTCCATGGTCAAACATAGAAACAGGGATCTTCATTATTCACTCTGTTGGGGATGGGGTGGGATGGTTACATAATGAGAGAATCAGATATGAAGAAATGCCAAATTCCAAAGCAAAACTTTTTTAGATGCAAGAATTATATTGGCAGTAGCCTAGTGCCAGCTTTATCTTCTAGATTAATATAGAGAGGTATGCATTATCTTATTTGAAAAATACAAATCAAATATGTGTGTATTGATTGTGTCTCAATAATAGGGTCAACATTCAAATAATAATTAGACAGTTGTGACATAAAAAATTAAAGGTTTTAAGCTCTGTTTACATTAATAATAAGAATAGAACCTCAAGGTATAGCAATGAAGAATTAGCTTATTTTAAAGCAATTATATGGAAGGCAGCTAATAAAATTATGTTGACATTATATATTCTTGTCTTTCCACAAAAACCATAGCAATCAAATCAAATTAAATTTAAAAGAATGCACTAAAATACTCACTACCCAAAGGTGATCAACAGATCTTCCTTAAGCATCTGTGATAATTAGGAGAGTAATGTTTGATTTGCCCATAAAACTCATTATTTCTTTTTCTATTTCTGGAATTCATTTATCTCACTTACCTGTGACCTGTTTAGTATGGATCTGGGTCATTTTTAAATGAAAGAGTACGCATTTTGGGGTAATAAGAAGTCCACACACACAAAAAAAAAGATTGTGAATATAAATAAAATGTAGGCATTCCATAATCACAAACATGTCACTTACGAATACACATACATGTGAGCAGAGCCCTGCAGAAAGGAATGTTTAACCAGCCTTGCCAACCCCAGTGCCTACAGTACCATGCAGGTAACAAATGAAAAGAGCCACCAACTGAGTGAGCGCCAACCACTCTCAGTCCACTGAATTATTACCTTTAAGGAATAAAGAACAGAAAAATTCATATTTTGACATAAATGTCTGAATGTTTGAATTTTAAAAAAATTCAAAAACTTTAAAATACTCAGACCACATAAAAGGAGTCATCATGGGCCTAACACAGTGCCAAGTCTGTGATTTAAGAGAGAGAATTCTATTGACCTTTTTTATCCAAAGTTTTTAAAACCAGTCCACCATGCTCAAATGTGTTTTCCAGAATATGAAATAGCTCATATCTTAAATTATCTAAATAGGGACATGTGTTAAGAATATATAGAGGACACACTGGTTCTCACAGAGCTTTCTGCCTGCCCAGTACAGTAATGGCTGCTGACTGCAAAGCACATTCGGTCAGTTCAGTGCAGCAAACCACAGAGGAATTCAGTTTTGTCTTCTTTATCCTGTCCTTAGAAGTTATTTTTTAGTTTTCCTTAATCTGTGTGTATGTCGACCGTGTCCTCATGATCTATAGACATAATCTGTTATTTCCTTAAATGTTCCTTCATTTTTTAAAATTTTATGTTTGCTATAGTATATTTAGTCAGAAATTAATATGACTGATTTCTAAACTATTACAATTTAATTAAAATTATCGTTCTTATTGGTACTTTGTTGAAGTGTTGCCTCAGGGCTAATAGGTCTGTCTCAATCTTAATCCCTACCCCCACCCCACCCCTGCAAAGCACTGTATTTTTGGTGTGAGTTTTTGCAGAGTACAACCCTTTTCGTTTTCATTTTGTTGGGTCTTTTCTTTCTTTCTGAAATACATTTATCACTCTATGAGCAAAATGTTGCCACTTATATGTAGCATTGCAAATTTCATCTGCTCACTAATTGATTATCATCCTTAAATCAGCTTTTCAATATATATGATGAATTGGCTAAGCCCTTCTAAATATTATTTCATCTGAATTTCCCTACAGCCATCCCTACTCAGCAGCTACGTACAGATTGAAAACTGAGTTCTAAGTAACCTGCGAGGCTTGGGGGAGAGCTAGACAAATCTGGACTTTACTTTCCGGGGCTAAACTCCCTGACCACGTGATACAATCATCCCTATTGTGAATTATCACCTGCCCTGAACTTCCTTATTAATGTCAAGGGAACACTCTCATCCCTCAAGGCCAAGTGAGTGAGAAGAATCCCCCTGACACTGGATTCCAGGAAGGAAGAGGTGGGTCTTCTGCCCCCACCCAAGGAAACCATAAGCTCCCTGGGGTTCTTTGTTACTGACTCACTCTTGCCTCCTGCTTAACTCAGCTGTGTGACCCTTGCCTTCTGACCTCAGAAGTTGAAATTTGGTCTTTCTGGAACTTGTGCCTCAGCTTTCCCTGCAACTTTCTTAGGTCACACTGCCCCTCTGTTGGTAATTCTCAGACTTTAGGGTTGCCTGAGGCAGGGACCCCAGATTCCTTCTCAAATTGTTTGGCCATCCCTGAATCCCTGCCAAGGGGGATGGTTGGGTATCTGGCTCCATTCTGACCTTGTCTTGGAATCCTGCATAAACATTTTCTATCCTCCATGATCCCTCCTATGCACTCTGTGGAAACCATTGCCCCATGGAAACATGACATCTCCATATCTAGCTAGTTCTTGTAATATATTATCTTAAAAAAATACAATCTCATTGAAAAGTTAATAGTTTCCGGTCACCTTCATATTAGATCTGGACTCCTCTTTGTGGCCAAAGCCCTATGTGACCTGGTCCCTGTCTCTTTTCTAATCTCATTTCTTGCCACCATCTTTACCTCCCTGTTGAAGCCACACTGACCTTCCAGGCTCTTGAGCATCACAAGCTATTTTCTACTCTAGGGCCTTTTCACACTGGATTACTTCTGTCTGGGTGCTCAGTAACACATCTCCACTCACTGCATGAATGATTTCTTCCCATATTTTTAAGTCTCAGTATAAATGTCACCTCCCCAGGGAAGCCTTCCATGATCACTTTATTTCCTACCCCTGCTTGCTGTTATTTATCTCCATAGCATGCATCTATCTCATAAGAAGATAGTTTTTCTCCACCATATACATTGTACTAGCTCAAAGAAAGTCTACTATACACAATATTTGAATGAATACATTACTTATAATGTTATTAGGAAAAATATAGCACTTCTATTAATTTAATGTTACTAATGCCATTGAATATGCAAACAGACATTTGAAAACTTGACAAGAAACCTAAGCACCATTTTAAATTTTGTTCTTAAGGGGGAATAATTCCAATCCAAAAGGTCAACTTAAAATATTTTAGAAAATAATCTAGCCATTATTTGGTGACTGCCTGTATCTACCCTTAGGCTTAAAAACAATAATGGATTCTGGGTGCTGTTGGAGGCCAAGGAAAGGCAAAAGAAATGGAAAAACAGCCCCTGTCCATAAGAATTTGAATTCTAACTGAAGAACACAACCCAAACATAAAACTCCTTAAGCATGATTAGATAAACAAGTTTGTACTGACCAAAATATGAACTGGGAAGGGTAGGTTAAAGCTGAGGAGAAGGGAGGAATCCTGCATTAATGAAGATACGCCAGAAAAGATGCATTTGAATCTGAGCTTTACAGGGTGTGGCTTGGATGAGAGAAGTGAGTAGGACTTTTGAGCCTTAGAATATTCCACAGAAAGCCACAGAAACAGAGGAAATGGATTTTACTTAGGAGATAGCAGAGAGTGCCGAGGAAGGAAAAAGTCAGCGATAAGAGGGAGAGTGAGAGAGGTTTCAGTTGTGCTAAGAGGGAGTTTGTGAGGGATGCTGATCTTAGAGTGAAGAATTGGAACCTGTTGATATAAGCAATAGGTAACCATTAATCAGAGGATGCTGGTTTCTGTGCTTGAGGACAATTGAATAACCAGCTCAGTTTAGAATGATTAGACAAGGGAGAGATGGAAATTAGAGGGATCAGCTCAGAGACTGTTGCTGTCTGTCTATCTATCTATCTATCTAGGAGAACCCATAACACAATGGACCTGTGGAAATTAAAGGGAAGTACAGATTGAAAGGACATTGTAAAAGGCTTCAGTAAGGAATGAGAAGTAGCTCTGCCCATCTGGATCATCGCTCCATCTTCAGAATGGAGACCTCAAGTCAATAAATCTATCAACATGATCTTCGATTTTGATGAGTCACAGAGAGGAGTCACAGGAAATGAAGGAATTGCTATAATGAATGAGATTTTGGCCTTCCACTCAGGTACTAATGACCACAGTAGCCCAGGATGACTTGAAGGGGACTGTTTCTCTTCCAGGAGTTCAGACACAGGGTCAAAAGACGACCGAGTGTCTCTACGTATGCATGTGGTCTCAGGCTGTCATGGTACTAAATGCAGGATATATCAGAACGCAGTTTAGAAAGACATATTAAAGAAAGGACTCATCACAGTAACACGTCTCCACATGCAAGCCACATGAGCGTCTTGGCACCAGCTCTCCCTGTGTTGAGCAACACCCACTCAGGAAGGAAATGGAGACCCGATGCTATTTTTTCTTCTCAGAGCATGTGGCTGTTCTTCACTAAAATTACAACCAATTTCTATCTTTCACTTTCACCCTCTCACTGAAATGCAATTCATGTAGAAAACTCCATGATTACCCCTAAGCTGGATGCTTGTCCTGACCCAGTAGCCCCAAACATATGCAGATATTTCCCTCCTCCTGCATCCATAGTTTCACTTTCTGTGGTTTTAGATACCTATGGTCAAACACACTCTGAACATACTAATATTTGTTTCAACTCTTTTGAGAGAGACCATCTTCACATATTGATGAGCTGCAGAGGAAATGAAGGAATTGCTATAATAAATGAGACATTTGGGCCTTCTACTGAGGTGCTACGGACCACAGTAGCCCAGGACGACTTGAAGAGGACTGTTTCTCTTCCAGGAGTTCAGACACAGGGTCAAAGGACCACTAAGTGTCTCTATGTATGCATGTGTGTTGTTATAATTGTCTAATTTATTATTTTCTTAAATCCCTGCCCAATTTGAAAGTTAAACTACCATATGTATATGTGTTTAGGGAAAAGCAGTTTATTTGGATCCTGGTGCTATTCAGGGTTTCAGGCATCCACTTGGGATCTTAGAATGTACCCCTTGTGGGTAAAGAGGGACAACCGCTACTTCAAAGGAAAGGATGATTCACAAAATTTAGAACTTTTAATATCAGGACTTTAGACTACAGAAAGAATCACTCACTATTCACTCTATTAAAGACCCCTCAAAGTGCCTCACGAGACTCAGCACACACTCATCTATTGAAGAACATAGCTATTGCACTAAGCGGCATACCTGCATGTTAGTTTGGCACTTCCTATTGGTTTTATAATTATATTCTTTAACCCTTATTTAGGTGTCTTCTAACTAAATTCCCTGAGGGTACAAACCTTAATGTATTAAGTTTTTAGTATCATCCTGTAGTTCCCCCTGCTATATTTTTTTTTTTTTAGTACACAGTGGGCATACAATAAATGCCCTTTCCATCAGATCAAGTTGTTAAGTCAGGAGAGAAGTCAATGGTTTATAGTCAGATCTAAATCTTTCATGACTGGAGAAGAAAGGAAATGGGCAGGTATTTCAGCCTTAAAATGGCAAGGGGAATTTGTGGGTTTTTTCCTCTATAGCAATGTCAGTAGATGATATTGGATTTACCATGTAGCAGGGCTCATAGAAGTGCAATACAAAACCCGGATGACAGTATGAAATGTATTGTGTGTGTATTCACAAAATTCCACAGAATCAATCACCATCCCTTTGGCCAAGTTAATATGAACTCGAGTGGCAGTAGCCCACGGACCTTTAATAGAGTTCACCGATGGGAAATAGTAACAGCTCCCATGGAGGCAGTACCTTCGCTGCCAACCGTGATCTATGATGACAGCCTCCCAGAAAACACATTGACACAATAGGCTATAATGACTCAGATGGGGCTTTTATGTGATATCGGGCCAGTGATCCGCAGACAATGTCTCACTGGGAGGTGTCTCAATTGCCTTCTCCTCATGCTTTCAGGCCTGTCCAGGTACTTCCTGAAGCCCAGGGTTGTCTGCCTATGCTCTAAAATTATCAAAATCTGCCTGAAGGTATCTCTATTGCACCAATCAGCCACCAGAAAGCCAATGAGAAAAATGAAAAAATAGCTATAGATGGAAGATTTTATACAATCTGCAATGTTAGGTATAGTTATATTTGCTTAGGGAGTATAATTAAGCATCAACTGCCAGATTTGGGCTTAATTTTTCATCAAGTCCTGTGACCAGTTTGAAGCCTTCTTTGCCCACACCTTAAAGAGGATCTACAACCTCTGAGCCAGTCAATCAGCTAATGACTATGTGACAAATGTACTCATGATTATGCAAGGCATTGCTGTATATTTAGGAGAATAATGATCTCTATCCTCAAAGAGCTTCTGATGGAGTTCAAAAAGGTGAAACTGATATGTTTAGCCATTATGGCCTAAATTACTCCATGGGTGTATTCTATGCTCTAAGCTGTTTGAGGATTGTATGTTCATAGCAGCCTAATAAACACCTGTTTTCCATACATCATTGTTTTAATCCAGTGAAATCGTGGGTGTGTGATTTGGCACTGGGCAATAACAAAGATAGTACATAGCAGAGGAAAGAATTAATTTGCTAGTGGATGATGAAAAGACCTGAGTCAGATACTTTTAGAGTAAGTCAAGGGCATATGGGAAGGAGGACTGGGAAAGGGGAGTACCAGAAGTTTATTAACATTTCATGATATCTATTATGCCTGAGACACTTGACAGGTTGGCTCATTTCACCTAACCAACATCCCTGGGAAATAGAGATTATCATCATCACTTTACACATGATAAAATAGCAGCTCAAAGAGATTACCTGTCTTGCCCTACATCATGAAACCAGGAAATGATGGAGTCAGGTCTCAAGTCCAGATCTACCAGCTCCAAAGCCCACACTCTTTCTATTCTATCATCTTAACTCCCTGAAGTGAGTAATAGATTCAAGAGACCAATTTCTGCCAGTTTATGAAGGCCAGGGCTGGTATTCTGCCAAGGTGGCTTGACACACCAGTCAGCATCCATCTGACTGGTCAGTGTAAAAGCCATTTAACATGCTATATATTTATAAGATATCATACCCATAATGTCCTTACTGAATCTCTGAAATTGGAGAACACTTACTGCTGGCTTTTGAGAGAAATACTGTCAAATCCAAATGTAGCTCTAAGGTCAAGGGAAATGATCTCCAACACTGGGAGAAAATTTACACAGAGAAAACTTTCAATTCTTATAATCATAGTGCTATATTTTAAAAAGCACTTTAAAGTTGTAAGAAAATAAGCACAGGGTTTTTTTTTTGAGGGGGGTAGTTTTAAATATGCATAATTATCTTGATTTTGTTGAAACTTGTCACTCTCTCCAATCTCTAACTCTTCAGAGATAAGCACTTTCAACAATTTAGTAGGTATTTAATTTTTCCTATCCATAGAGAAACATAAACTATATGTTTGTTTCCAGAAATTAAGTCATATAAACTACTCTGCTTACTATTTATACATAATATATCAAGGACATCTTTCCTTGTCAATACATATAGATCCATTTTGTTCTTTTTAATAACTGCATGGTTTTCAAAAGACAAAATATTCTTTTAAATATCATGGTCTCCTTTTAGCAAATTAAGTTTAGGTATTCACTCATCTATGCCTATTTTATAGAAATTCATACATATATTCATTATTACTCTATGTAATTTGCTGATATATCATTGTACCAATGTGATATGTCAGTATTAAAATTACATATTTAATGCAGTTTATGATTAGCTGTAACTTCCTAATATAACACTGCACTAATAGTTTATGCAATTCCACCTCAGTCGCAATTGATGGTCCCCTGCTGCAGTGAACATCAGGAGCCATCTCAACAGCTCCCAAAGCACTGTCAAAACTCATAATAGCAACTCAAAGTAATCAGAGATAGTTTCCTAAAAGGTCTGAAACTTCAGCCATTCCTTGAAACATAAGGAGGATTTGGCTAGGCCAAAAGAAGAGAGAGCAAAGAATAGGAACCCAAAGAGTCAGGACCATGGACAGAGCAGAGATGGGTTGGATGGAAAAATGTGCTTTGAGGGGAGTCCTGAGGAAAGTGGTAGGAGAGGTGAAGTGTGGTTTTATGATGAGAGTTTTGAAAAACATCAGAAAGTTCAGATTTGGTGTTTTAATAGGAAGTCAGAACCAAAGGATGACTTGGGAGATATTTAGCAAACCAGCAGTTATATGAGGTAGAGTTGTCCACACATGAAAAGGTATAGTCAAGTAAGACATTACATGGAAAGAATCAACATGGTCCGCTGCTCTGCTTACTGAGAACTTGTTCTGGGCCAAGTCCTGTAGTAAGTATTCAAGTTACATGTTTTCATTTAGTCCTCCTCAGGATGACCCTGAGTCTTCATGACAACTAATCCCATGGATGAGATATGCCAAAGCTTGGAAAGGTTAAGTTTTCTGGAAGTTGCATAGTCTACCTAGTTGGTACAGAGTTGAAATCCTAACTGACAAAGGTAGGAATCAGATCCAAAATGCAGATTTGTATCACAAATACTATGGACATTCCACTCTGAACAAACTCATAACTTCAAAACTAAGATGTTCTTTCTTTTTTCCACTGTTTCCCTCCTTCCATGGAAACCTAAAGAAAAAGTAATTTCCTAACAATTTTAGCAGGTTCAGATCACCCCCAATGATAGTTCCACCCAAGTTTACAAAGTTTTTACAAAAGAAAAATGAGGTAAAATCAAATTCAGGCTTTTTCAACCCATGAAGTTACCTCTCACAATGTCACCTAGCCTCTAGGGACTTCATGTTTCTCAATCACAGTGAGGAAAAGCAGGTATTACAGATCTTTCCTTGTTCCTAAATTCCACAGTATGCTCAAACAGAAGGACCATGCTAATAAAGTCTAAATGTTACTTGGCCCCAAGAATTGGATTATTATCTCTAATATGTCCATAGATATTCATTAATTTAATCATTTATAGAGTAAATGTTTCTTGGATACATACTATGTGCCTATTTTTTCTGAGTGTGTCCTCTGTTCCTTTGTGTTATTTAAGTCTTAACCCATTTAATCTTTATAACTATCCTATGAAGCATTTATTTATTTATAACAATGAAACACAGTGAGTAATTTGTCTAAGATTATACAGGTGTGTAGCAAAATCAAGATTAAGATCAGACAATGTCCAGAGCCCCAACTCAACCTCAGTGCTTTGCTCAATAACCATCACACCATGTTTCCAGGGAAATTCCCCAGTACCTCTTAGAAGTTAGTAATTGACCAAGGCTAAAATGAAAGACTTAGAGTGCTATAGAATTCTGTGGTTTATGCTTTAGAATTCCAAGCCTATGTTTGAAGTCTAGTTACCACATGCTGGGTGACCTCAATTTCTCTGCACCTTTTTTTTATCCATAATCAGAGATAAAATAATGTCTACCCATAGGGTAGTCATGAAGCATAAATACATAGGGTAGTCATGAAGCATAAATACAACATTGAGGGCCCAAAAAAGAGATTCAGAGGAACACCTGGATTACTTTAAGGAAATGTTCTAGTGTTTTGGATGTTGGAAGGTATTTATAGATGCAGAACCCATCTTGACTTCAGCCATCTGATCACCTACTTTGAAGAAGTCTCTATAGAGTCTAAGATATGCTAATTTGGAACTATAGGCATTTGAATGCTAGAATGCATTTTCAAGGAAGAGTGAATTCTTACCTGTTACCTATGTTCCCTAGAAACAACTACTAGGAAAAAGTGTGGACAATTACTATGCAAAACCGTAGAGCATTCTAGAACTATTTACACTAGAAGGGAAGATAAGTTTCCTCTCTGATAGTGGCTTGCTGAATATTAAAATGCCCTGTGTTTTGTGTACCACCCATTGGTTGGATAATGATCTTCAACATTTCACAATCGCTGTGTTGGCACCAGAACAGCTCCACACGGGAGATTAGCAAGACTATTTGTACTTTAATTGATTCCTTGAAACATTTCCTAGATAAGACGATTATTTGCATTTTCCTGATGGCTAACCCAAATGTAGACTTCTAATAGTTTGAATAAAATACATACTGAGTTTGTGGCAATGAAAAGTGAAAACACACACACACAAAAAAGGAGGAGGAATCACAATTCCTATTCCCATTTCTATAAATGCTAAGCTTCTTTCTCTTCCAAATAACTGTAACTATATAAACAATAAATATTCCGGATCATGGACCTGCAGTTTCAGAGCATGACAAGAATGGAGTTAGTTCAACATGGACGTGGGTTATAAATGAGATATGCTCAGAACCTACTACACTGAAATTATAGAGGGCACGGCAGAATCTAAATCACAAGCGTGACTAACTCTTATTTGTTTTGTGGGGTTTATTTTATAGGGAGCGGACTTGTGTCCTCCGCGAGACATTGGGAGGGGCGGCCCTTGATCGAAAGCTGTTGCGCAGGAAACACTGAACCCAGCGAACCAAACCCTGCCGTGGCCTTGTTTCAGATCCTGTCTTCCGCGGAGCTGCTCCAACTCTCTCCACCGAAAAATTGACTGCAGCGCTTGCTTTTGAGCATTCCTATGCTCGCAGCGAGGATATCAATGCCTGCACTCTGGCCACCCCCGAGGCTGCCTGTCTCCTGGTTGACTTTGCACCTGCACTCAGGCTACCCCTGAGGAAGCAAAGTCAGCAGACAGACTCTCTGTTCCCTTTCTTCAGGGGCAGAGCACATGTTTTCCGAGCCACTGCTGCCTTCTGGATTACTCACGGGGCTTCCAATTCAGATCTTCTTCTTTTCTACCTCTTCTGGCCATTCCACCATGCTGCTCTTTCCTCCCCGCTCAGTAGCCCAGCCCGAGTAGCCCACTCCAGAGGCACATGTGAATGCTGATGGCAAGAAAAAGCAGGGGGGAAGCAGGCAGTCCAGCCCTGATGTGGGGACACATGGGATTTTGGAAATCAGCTTCTGTGAGGGACTTTTCTTCAGGAAGGGAGCGTTTTGCACACAGTGTGCCAGACAGCCTGGGATTACAGAGCCAAGAAGCTCCCCAAGGAGCTCACCTTGGTGCCCTGAATCCTTGAGCATGAGTTCTTTCACAGCCTCTAAGGGGCCTGACTAGCTCTTCCAACTTGGTAGTCAGTAATACAGTATTCAGAGCCAAAGATAGGTTCAAGGGGAAATTACTTCAGCAAATTGCCTCTTCAAGACTCAGTTTTCTTATCTGTAAAACAGGGAATAAGAATGCCACTTACCTCGCTGGGCAAGTATGACAATCAAATGATATAATGCATGGAAACCGCCTAACATGGGGCTGGAGGATAATAAAAAATAAATTTGTTCTTATTATTTTAAGGTACCCTTCATATATTATTTCTGATCTTTCTAAAAACAAAACAAAACAAAACAAAACAAAAACCCTTCAATTACAAATGATACTAAATCCTTTGTACAAATAGGACATTATAGACAGACCAGACAGGTGACTTGCATCAAATTGAGTAACTGCTAAGTGGCAGAATCAGATCCACCGCTCAGATCTGAGCTCCGGCATTCTGTCCTACTTCCTTCTGCCCCAGAGTTGCTTTGGCCACCATCCTGACTGAACTGTCAAGGCAACACCATACTAAGTCACTCTCCCCTGCTGGCTCTATGTTCAGCTCTAAGAACATATTCTAGCAAGGCTCACTGCTAGACAAAGAAATGCCAACATGGACATGCTCAAGAAATCCCTCTCACCGTAGAAACTGCCCACTTTGACAGGCATATTTTAGCAGGAAACAAGGTAGCTTGCTTTCCAAAGTGCTTGCTCCTGCATCTTATAACCAAAGGAGAGGAGCAGCAACAGTTTTTTTTTTCTTTTTTTTTTATTGGCCCATAACCTTTCAGTTATATGAGTTTGGCATGAAATGACAGCTGTTAACACAGCAGGCCACCTCTTGGCATTCCAGTGATGGCTATATTAGTGCCACCACAGGGCCCAGGCTTGCCATAAGCCTTTCGTGAATCAAAGTGCCACTAATTTTCCCCTTATAAAAACCACAAGATGGTATCCAGGCTGTGCTTTTCAATTTATATTGTTCTGCCGTGCAGCAGCAAGATCATGAATTTTAAGTGCCTACTGAGATTTGGTCCTGTAACTGCACCATGGGCCCAATGCCACCATGGGGAGAATGGTGCAAAGTAAGTATAATCGTGTTTTTACAAAAAAAAAAAAAAAAATCTGATTGCAATAAATCCTGAGGACTGAGGATAGATTCAGTTGAGGATTCTCATTAAATACTAATTCCCCCTTTCCCCCCTGTACTTGCTTCACCCTCTCATATAAATTTTATCTTACATGGCTCAGAATAGGACTAAAACATGCATCTTACTGCCTTCCAAAGATGCTGGTAATAAAAGGCAGAGATGGGGGATAAGATAGAGGAGAAAGAACTGGAGGCCAGTGTTGACCGTGGCTTCATGAATAATTCATATTCTATCCCTTCAAGCCAAAGCTTCCTCCTAACTGTCTTTCTCAACTGATATTTCTGCAATCCTCCTAAATATCCGGCCTTGAAGCAATGAAAGCAAATCTTCAACTTGCCCCCCTGTTGCCACTCACGGTCAGTTGCCAGGTCTGTGGATACTTCCTTTACAATATCTCTCATCTCCAGCCTCTATTTTGACTCTCCAAGCTATTACTCTAATGGAGGTCTTTATAATCTAAAAACTGAGTCATTATGATCATTAATTTGTGAGCGAGCAGATAAGACTTTAGCTCTGGATGCAAACAAATTTGGGTTCAAATGCTGGAGCAGACACTTACTAGCTGTGTCCCCTTGGACAAGTGACTTAACATTTCCAAGCCTCATCTGAAAAACAAAGATAACAATAAGTAACTACCCCTCAGGGTGTAACAATGATCAAGATAATGTGTGCCAAGTGATTACATTATTTTTCAGCAGTTTTGCATAATCAATTTCTTCCCTCTTTACTTTGCTCTATATTCCTCTTTCAATTTTCTCTTACTAGAATTAAGCAAAAATGAGGAAAGCTGTTTCAAAACCTAGACGAGGCATCAGAGAAATGCCAAAAACTTTGGTCTCTCAGTAAGGTCTTTTACCATCAGACCCTTAAAGGCCTTCCAAACATGCCTCTCCCAACACCACTCCTCAGTAGTCCTCAACACATGACCTGGACACACATTTTTTCCCTAATCCACAGTTTGCACCATTCTTCTTCTCCATCAGTCAAACACACATGTTAAGGTCCACTTTAAATCCAGCATCCTTTAAAAACATCTTTTTGATATTTCAACCTGCCTTCTTCACCAAACTCTGTAGTAGTTAACATCTATTTCCTGAGTTATTTATGCTACAAATCATATCCTTCCGACCTTGAAACTTCATCTTTCATGGATTTATGTCCCATTTTTGTTCTTCAATGAGAATATCCTTTGGTTCTAAGATAAATGACCACTTTACAGGTAAAACTTCCTTAGAATAAAGCCTTTGGGTTCTTCAGGAACTAATTTTCTTTTGGATGTAGTTCAAATGTATGCATCTTGCATGACACCGAGATTGATAAATTTGGAAACAAGGTGTTTTTTGTGTGTGAGTGTGTGTTTGTTTTTAGTTGTAGATGGACATATTACCTTTGTTTTATTTATTTATTTTTATGTGGTACTGAGGATCAAACCCAGTATCTCTCATATGCTAGGCAGGTTCTCTACTACTGAGCTAAAACCCCAGCCCCAGAAGGTGTTTCTAAACAATGTGAATCAGAAAGGACCCAGAAAAGAATGGGAAAGCTCCAGTGTCCTTGATCGTGTCCTGGAAATAGCTGATGCAAAGCCTATAGTGAGTATCTCAGTGACAGGCTCTTTTTAATGCAGAGGAAATTTCTCCCTGGTGCCTGAAGCAGGTTCCTAAGCATCCCTTAGGCTATGGCCATATGTGAATAGAGACAGAATCCTCATCTAATGGGGCAGAGACCAAGAAGCCATAATCCACTAAGGAAGGATCAAGAGAGAGAACACATCCCAGGTGACATCCATGGACCTCCCATAGTATTCCTATTTCTGATCATGTTGTTTGAGGAGCCAGAATTAATTAGGATGAATAAGAAACAAAAGAGGCTTCTGGCACGCGAATGGATTCTAATTTACAGGAGATGAATCATCTCCATATTCTGTGTCCTTCTATCCTTACTCAAAATTGAACAATAGAGTGTTTACCAATTGACAAGCACAAAGTCAAGTTCTTCATTCCTGGAGACCACTGACTGTTGAGCCCAGATCACCAGAGGTTGAGTGAACTCAAAATCAAAGATATCTTGGCAAGTCAGTGCCAGAAACTGGAGTAGCTGTGTCACAAAGGGGTCAAAGGCACATACAGGAAGGTCACTGGGACATATAGACATAAAGAATCAGAAACCAAGCATCACAACCAGGAGGATGAAGCAAGCTCATGAGAGTTGTTGGTAAGAAGTTGTTACCAACTTCTTCATCATCATCATCATCATCAGAGGTCTGTAGTTCCCTCTGAACTCCTTGGCCTTGAATGTTTTTTGGAATTTGTAATTTTGGGATTTTAGATACATTAATTAAATTGATTTTATCCATTAACATTTCTGCAGCAAATTATATTAAGTGGAATTAGAGCCAATAAATAGCCTCATGTCAGCTCAGGTCAGATTTTCTACCAAATGGGTTTTGACACCAATTTACAAACAAGGAAAAAAAAAAACATTTTTTTAAAAGAATTTTGGTGACTTTCAGAATTACAAGTGAGAGATTGTGGATGAAGAGAAGATTTATGAAGTAGCAGGCACTTGTGAGGGCCTCCATATACCTGCTGGATTGAGGCCCTGGGTGGGTGACAGCCTTCCCACAGTCATCTGAGAACTCAGTTGCAATCTGCAAAACCACAACTATGGGCAGGTTAGGATTTGACTATAAGGATCCCACTATCCTCAACTACGCAGAGTCACAGGGCAGGGCCATGTAAATCCAGATTTCTAAGAAAAATTTGGTTTGATGTAGATCTAACTAAACTACATTCTGAAGTCTGCATTCATCTCATATGACTATTCTATTGGCTCTCCGTTATCTCTGGGTACTTAGAAATTCTTTATTGATGACTTTGGGTTGTAGTTTTCTCACTAGTGACTATTTTCTTCTAATGTCGAATTTAAGGAACATCTAAAGTTATTTTTAAAACTATTTTGATTCCACAACATCACTAGCAATTACCTGGACCTACACTATCATGAAGTCTGCAAAATAGAATTTTATTTTAGAAAATTAATATTTTAAAATGATATAAGCAAAAAAAGAGATCCTGGGGATCTCCCTTTATTTTGGAGATCATATTTATGTGTAATTATTACAGAAGTGCAACCAGACAATACAGGCCTACCCACCCAAGCAGAGACAACCTTACCAACAGACATCACCATCCTCCCAACCAACAGGTACCTTCAGAGCTCTATGGCATTGTCAGGTGGGTGGCCTTGGCTCCCAGACTCAGAACCATGGCCATTGATGTCTATCATTCAGGCACTCTGTCATGATGACCAAGTCAGCTGAAAGTATGTGGGGAAGGACAGGAATACGGTCAGAGGAGAAGCAGAAACTACCCACTTTCCTCACTTTCTCTCTGCTGCCTACTTTCACAGCCCCCTGGACCATCAGTGACCTAGCTTCTGTAACCAGGTATTATCCCAAGCAATTTAAAAAGCAGCAATCCCCTGGGGATTTATCAACCAGAAACTTCTCCATGTTCCATGGTGCTCCAAATCCCTCTTGCAAGTGATCAAGTCTCTTTAGGGAAATAAATGTCTATTCTTTCCCAAGTGTTGTTTTTTTCCCAGAAGGGAAATAGTTAAGTCACTTGCCACATCTCTCTTTGAACTTGAATGCCCTGGGGTGGGGGTGAGGTGGGAGTTGGTTTCTCATACTTGAACCTGCTAAAATTCAGTTTGGAGAAAGTATAGTTAGATTGGGGAAAGAAGGAGCAGTCCTCTATCTAATGAGTGTGAGGATTTTCACTTGACTCCTATTAATACTAATGAGGGTGATCTGCCAAAATCCTTGTGCACTGAAATGAAAATATATGCTTTCATATAGAGATTTCCTGTTACACTGTTGATAATTCATTGTATGATGTGATCAACTTATACTATAATAATGGCACTTATACATCACACTTTGAAGATGCTTTTTATTGACTTAATGTGAATATTATTGCCATCGTTTATTACAGAGAAGTATCTTGTAGTAATTGAAATACAATATAGTGTCATTAATCATCCTGAATGCAAAATGTTAACTTTAAACTGGTCACACTATATTAAATGCTCCTCTAACCATAAAGCAATTTGATTTTCAAGACTGTAGAAAACATTTTCAAGCAGGATGTTTAGGATTTAGTATAATTAGAACTTAGAACACATCTCTGTATTAGTTTTCTTTAACAGAAGTAAGATCCATGATTGCTTGGTAGATTCTCCCTTCCACTGTGAACTTACTGGATAAAATGATTAAAGTTACTTTTATACAACCAGGGACAGGACTGTTTTCCCCTCTCTCTATGTTGACCTTGAGAACTGGTTATACATATTTTTAATATGTAACTCACTAGAACTTTAAATTTAAAAAGTTGTACTGTCAGACCAAAAAAAAAAAAAAAAATGAAAATGAGATAGAAGGATAATAAGAGACCTCTGCCCAGGTGTCATTCTGTTGTAGTCTCTTCCAAAAGCTCCATTTGTTATCAAGTGGTGCATGAGACTGATATTAGATTTTATAGGTCAAATGATTTTGTGGTCCCAAGTTTCTTTTTATAACTGAACGTGACTAATAAAAAATTGCAAATGAAAAACATAAGCACAAAAATTTCCATTTCCTGTTTGGGCCAACGGATATACAAAGGGAAACTTATTGTATGATTTTAGATATAATACTAAGTTTGGAATGAAGAAGAATTTAAGTTCATCTTTAACCTGTCTTTTATATCAGAAGGTATTTCTTAGCCATATGACAATTTATCTACATCATCGAGTAGTACAACTTTAAGAAGCTGCTTCTTTTATTCCAGTCATTTATAAAAATAACTCACTGAGTGGTACTTTTCTTATTTAAAAAATTTATACTATAATTCCATTTTTTTTTTTTTGGAGCAGTGTTTTTTCATGATAGAAGTATATCTACTGGTAATAGATAATCCACAAAATACAAAGAGGAAATTAAGGCACTTAGAAATGCCTCAAGGCAATATTTTGAAAAGCCTTTGTAACCCTTATGAAAGATGCAGAGAGACATTAAAACGCTTGTTGAGGACATTTCCTTTCCCTTTCACTTGATATAAACTGATAAGCAATTTAGGACCCTCTGTGTGTAAGGCACAGAGTGATTCTATGTCATTTCAGATTTGACTTTTGTCAGTAGCCTTTCCCTTCATAGGTGCATTTATTTTTGACCAATTTGCAAAGAGATTAAAATGAAAATGTATGAAGAGTCCCAGAAGGTAGTCTGCTTTGAAAAGCTGTTTACTTGCCTTGGGCATGGTTTGGGAGGGTAAAGGTCAAGGATGAGTCATGAGAAAGCCCCAGGGCTGTCCATTCAGACAAGCTCAATGCACTTTCATCTCTCTCTGTTTTTGTTGACACCAGCTGTGTCTACCTTAATCCTCCCTGTGTGTTTACATCTTTTTTCTTAATAATCTATATGCAAACCCTAGAAAGGGGGCATGTGCCGAATAGAAAGTAATGGTTGGGGAGCAGGTGATGGGGAGAAAAGGCAAGGAAAAAGAAGTATAATGGGCAACAGATTCCTTTTAATAAAATGTCAGAGAACCCAACAGCACATCTGACAAGACTTGGTTTGACTTGGGGCATCAATGGGAGCTGTGATTCTTAAACATTACCCAATACCCAAAACAAAGGAATGCGAATATGACAATTTTTTTTTTTTACAAAAATCTCAAAGTGCTTCCCACAAATCATCTTTAAGTGTGACAGATGAAAATACATTTCATGACTTTGAAGCTTTTAAGGAACAGAACTATTAAATCAACCCACATCGCAGATTATTTGATTGTATGTTTCCAATAAACAGTGCTATAGAGGGGCTTGCGACTAAACCACCCCCCTTTCCTAAAACATATAGGCGGAGGTGAAGTTGTGAAAAGAGGGTGATAGAAGGAACATCACTATATCCTGATCAAATTTCTTGGTCAAAAGGAATATATGGATGTACTGTCAAGAGAAGAAGGAAGAGTTTGAGAACAGAGAACAGGAACAAAACCAAAGAGTCTTAAAAAACACACCACGATGGACTACAACTCTCCACACTGGCACATCCGTGGGTAATAATGCCTGATGCAGCCCCACCTGTGGAAAGCCGCAGGTTGGAACCCTGTGTTGAGGCTTACAGAAAAAGCGGTGCTGATGCTGTGATCTGCCAGGAAAAACCAGGGGCAAGGAAAACATCAAAGGCAGAGACTACCCTAGCAACACCAAGGGAATTTTCAGCATATGATTACTTCATTTCTCTTGCAAAGGAGAAAAAAAAAAAAAATCTTTAATATGACCACCAAAGTGGGGGTGGGGCGGGGAAAGGAAGGCAGGGTCACTTCTCCAGAGAGACAGCCCAGGCTGGGGGTGATGGGTAAGGCTGGGATGCGGAGTGCCTGGCAGTAACCCCTGGCAACAGCCATTCCCAGAACAGCTGTCAAGCAGTGACTTAAATGGATGACCCAGTGCAGGGTTTGTTTTTATTTGGTTGCATGTTTTTTAACCCTGATACATGGCTTTAAACACTAAGGGACTCTTTTTTTTTTTTTTAAGAAGAAAGAAGCTGGCATATATTTTAGGTTCAGAAGACATCTTTTTTTTTTTAAGTACCCAAGGGAAACAACTTCACTGCCATAAGAACCAAAGAACTGCTAAATATATTACCCTTAAAAGCCCAAAGCCCCAAATTTAGTACATGCCTGGTACAAGCACTATCATTTTAATTAATGCTTTCTGCTGGTTTTAAGAAAATAGTGCTATAAGCACCATCTCTCTCCTCCTTGCCTAGCCTGACAGTCAGACTACCTGGATGTGAATCCTAACTCTTTCATCATTCATTATAATTTGAAGCAACTGTGGACCCTCTCCACACCTTAGTTTGTTCCTTTACAAAATAAAGAGTGATGATAGGACTTACCTCTAGCAAAGGTAGAAGTAATTAGTGCAGGTGAGGCATGTGGCACACTGCCTGTCTCTGGATTAGCATCCAGCACAAGTTAGCCAGCAATTATTACTGTTTCTTACCATGTCTTAGTAAATACAAAATGCTGTGAATCGTATGATATGTTACTATTATTTTATGTATCAGTAAGAAAAAATTGAAACCCATCAACTCTAACACATGCTTTCTTACAGTTCATTTTACACTTCTGCAAAAGTCCTTCTACACTTCATAGTCATGTATTTTTATCATAGATCACACTTGTACATACATTAAAAGGTAAATGTAAGCTAAATAATTTAATGCATTCCTGAAACTATTTAGCCTTAGAGTCCAATTCACCTGAATTTCTTCTTGAGCTATCAAAGCTCTGCACCAAGACCACCAGGGAACACTGCTGATCATACAAAACTGGGTTTATAAAGTTGCTGAGCAGGAAAAAGTTCCAGGTTGGCAGGGTTTCAACATTCTGGAAAGGGGAGGCAGAGAAGGGCACTTATGGTATTTTACCAGGTGTGGGGGTGGTCTCAAGGTGGCTTGGAGCAGAAATAAGTGAGGACTGGGTAGGGATGGGTCCAAATGTATAACAAAGAAGAGCTTTTGCAAGTCGGTGGTCTTATCTTGGAACATATAGGACTGATTTCAAAACCCTTCAAACTTAATTTGTTATTCATGTCACGGTTCATATGATTTATCTGCTTTGCCAATCTTACAATACAGTTTTGCAAGTTGTGATTTCTGCTTTAATTCTGACCCTTGTCATCAACATCCACATCTTTCCACCCAACGTTCTGATCTGTGCCATTAGGAGCGCTGATGACGCAGAGCAGCTATTGCCTTTGGTTGTCCTCTGTAGTAGCTGGCAGCCACTCTGAAAGTTTCAAGGCCCCCTTGCCATACTGACAACTACATCAAAACTGTTCCCGGATGATGTTGATTTCAATATGTTTCCTGATTTCAGAATTGACAAAACTCGAAAAAATCGTGCAACACAGAATCCATGCGATAGCATAATAATTTGATGAAAAGAAAGTCTAATTTTCATCCTGACAAGTAAAATCAATCACATGTTTAAACTCTGATTAGAGAACTAGTCAATGCTGGAAAATAACTATAAAGATGTGTCATAAAATTTTTGAGCAGCACAAGAATATTTATCTATGTATGGGAAGGTCCTAATGGGACTTGAGACAGAGGTTTTGTTTAGAGCTTTATAATGTTATCATTAGTTTTACTTCCCCGAATTAGTAATTTCCTAATTTTTAGAGTCTTCTTTTTTTAAAAAAAAAGGGAAGTTATCTTCTCTCAGAAGAAATAATCTGACCCATATAAACAAGAAATGTCTGACGTATTTTACCTCTGGAATGGCTATGCCATTGGATGACACTTGAAAAGATGATACTCAAATGCACATTTCTTAAAGTATATTTTTATTTTTAATTGACCCATAGTATTGTACATATTTATTCAAAGGTGCACTAGTAATTGAACTTTTTCATAACAGGATGGATTTGAACTTGGCTCCATTGTAACTCACTGAACAGGCCCAATGGTAGCTCCAAGAAGATAAGTCCAGAAGCAAACAATCGATTAGGACCCTGACCTTAGGTCTCATAATTTCCAAAAAAAATGGTGAGTGTGTATGCATATGTGTGTCTGTCAGTGTGTTGGGTGGGGATGCAGAAGGAGAGAACTTGGAAATCTATTTATGTTATCAATATAATGCTTTCCTCTGAAAGATTACCCCACATGTCAAGCTTAAAAGTAACAGATACTTTGCCTTATGACTGATGTGGTTCAAGGAAGACTCTTCATCACCAAGGTTATAGAGCTTTAGAGGTCCCACATGGCTAACAGATGTTGGGGCTCCATTCCCTCCATAATTAATAGTAATTCAAATTAAAATGTTCTAAGTTAGAAATAGATTTTGATTTCTACAACAACATTCTGACTTCTCCATGACTATATTGACACTCTTTTTGCCATATCAAAATTTTTGGTTGTTTTCTTTTTCCAACAAAAGAAATGTGAGCTGCCCCTGCAAACTAATGTCCTGAGCATATTCCTGTGTGCCTGCTGGGAAATCCTCACTGGGTGGCATCTTGGTTTGCTTCTGGATCAGGAAATGCTTTCAGCTTTAGTCTGTACAGAATGGAGATGTTGGAATAAAACTGTGAACATTTTTTTGTGTTCATTTGTGAGCAAATCCCTCCCCTGCCCCTTTTCTAACCCAGTGTCAAATGGGTTGTTTCTCAAAGTACAATTCAGATTTTCTTTACTGCAGATTATTCACTCTGTTGGGTTTCTTTATCTGAAATTATCCTGGGGAACCTTTGTGTTTGAAGCACAAAATGATATGAAAAGTCAAGTTTAAAAAAAAAAAAAGGCAAACCTAAAAGCTGAAGGCGGTGTTGGAAGCAGAAAAATCATTCCTTGAACTCCCCAGGAGTTGATCAAAGAGACAGCCATAAATTGCAACAAAGGCAAAGATCTACTCTGCTCTGAAAGCCAGCCAGAAACACTGGAAATGTTTCATTATTTATTTCATTAATTCTGTGATAGCAATCTCTTCTGACAAGATTTGCAAATCTAATCATTTATTAATGAAACGTGTCTGGTGGATTGTGCCCAAGACCTTCTTTAGGTCCCAGCTTCTTGTATGACCGAAGCCTTTCGCTAATTGCCAGCTTGTTGTCTTGCTATATAATGTGACACTGGACTTCCCAAGATCCTCACCAGAGATCTGTCTTTCTGAGTGCACAGGCATATCCAAACATGGCCGCCAGGCTCCAAGGACCAGCACAATGGGCACTTTTTAGGATGCATACAGCAGACCTGGTTTCTTCTTCTCTTGGAGAGCATTTTCTGAGAGTGCCATGTAACCCTGTGTGTGTGGTTTTAAGTCATAATGCAATCAGGAAGGAACAATTAAACTGCATTTGCAGCATTGTTGCTCACAAGGATGCACGTACGGTTAACCTGACTCTTGACTAAGACATTGATTTTTCCTGGAAATATCTCTGTGGTTTCAGATATTTCCAAAATCTCAGCCTGTTTCCTTGGCTACCGGCTAAGCTTTATTCCCTATGAACCAACGTGGCATGATTCATCAGTAAACAGCGAAGCAGCAGCCACCCAACTTACAGGCTTCCTAAAGATTTCCTGGAAAGCGATCCCTGCCCTGAGCTGTTTCACAGGCTCCGTTGTTGATATTTCACAGAGCGCGGCTAAAAAAATATAATAAAATCCCATAACCGTGTGCATGGGGAACAACAGCGTTTATGGAGATAATGAAATGCAGAAATGAAAACCCCTCAGCAAAGCCCCTTTAGATGTGCCTAAGCTCTGTTCATTAATCTGTGATAATTAGACTTATTTGCAGAGGTTAACAGCAGTGGCACATGGTAATTAAGCACATCCTCTCTACCAGAGGGATCGAAAATGCTTCTCATGTGACACATGTCCGGTCTTCAGGACATTTTATATTTGTTTTACAGCTCAGGTTCCCGACAGGAGAAAGGAGTTGTATTCTATATTGCCATGATCAGATTCTACTTCCTATAATGAGAAGCAACAACATTATTTCAGTTGTAAGCTCTGGGTTGAAAGTGACCTACACAGATAGAACCATCACCTCCATCACTGACTTACTAGATTATCTTGGGTAAATTGTTGAAGTCTTTTGTCTTCATTTTCCCCATCTGTAAAATGGGGATGACGACACCTCCTTTGGAATATTGTGATAATTTAATAATGACAATAGAAAGAGCTAACATTCATTGAACACTTACAGTATGCCCTGTGCAACTCTAAGCTCTTCGTGCATGCCCATAACATCTCATCTTATAAATAAGGAAATCAGAGCCTAAGAGATTGAATAGCTTTTCCAATACCAAAACTTTGGAAGTGAATAATTTAGTTCACTTTGAGACATTGAATCTCTTGAGAGCAAACTTCCCCAAAGTAGACATAGGATCACTGTTTTAAAAATGAATTTCCTTCTTTTCTCTGGAACAACTTCACCCTTGGCAACAGTCCTCATTTAGGTTTATGCTAGATATAGTGGCATACTCCTAACTATGAAAGACTCCATTAATAAAGAATTACTGAAATGCAGAAATAAGATGCTCCACTTCTCCAGTTTTACTAATTGCACTAAATGAGGCAATATATGCAAAGCTCTTGGTATGGTGTTTGGTGCATACTAAGTGCTCAATAAACAGAAGCCATTATTAATATAATTGAAGTGAATATGCAGAGGAGATACCTACATACAGTATGCACAGGAAAAAGGGGTGATTCATGTCCTGGCGGGACAGAGCAGGGTGGCTGACAATTCATCTTCTTATTCAGAACAACATACAGTTGAAAACTTGTGAAGTTTCTTTCTGGAATTTCCACTTAATATTTTCAGATTGCATTTGGTGTGAGTAACAGAAACCTCAGAAAGCAAAACTGTGGAAAAGGAGGGATTACTGTATTCCAGATTACAGTCATCCCTAAGTTGTACAGTAGGATTTTGATACATTTCAATAAGAAAATAATTAGGTAGTTTACAATGTTAAAAAGAAAGAAGGGAAAAAGGAGGTATGAAAGAAAGGAAGAGAGGGAGAGAGAGGGTAAGGAGGGAGGAAAGACAAAGGAAAGAAGCAAGCAAAGAAGGAAACCCAGGAAATTTATCTTAAAAAGTAACCAGACTTTTCAGCCCTCAAATCCTGGACAGCTGAATTGAAAAGGCCTCCTGTCTTAGGAAGGAGAGGGGGGTTTGCTTGTGTTGTAAAACACCACCAGACCAACTAGGAAACAATAATGAGGTTTAGCTGCCCTTGCCCCAAGACAGGGCTCATTTTGAACTAGTGCACCAAGATAACTGGCATTTGTTACCTTGCTCCTTACGCATGCCGTGGGTGAAGCCACACTCATGCTTCTCACACACGGTCTGGAGTACAGATCTCAGCAGAGAAATGAGAGCCCCATGCCTGAGCTTGGCTGATTTTCCACACACAGCTGGTACATTCATTAGCAGATCTTGATTCCTCTCCCTACAGCAGTGTGCAAATGGGCAGGATGGCACTTGTTTTCCCAAATCTTTTTTTTTTTCTTTCTTTCTTTGAGGGTAGTGTTGGTGATGGCAGGGCTTTAAAAAGACACTTTCTACAAAGAAAATACTTTGCAGCACCCAGGCAAGAATTAAAGGAGTTCTAAGGAGTAATCTAGAAAGTTCCACTTGGCCCTATTCAGGGACAAACCATTCCAACACTTTCCATGTGGTTGCTGAGAACAGAAGGAGACCTCCCCTTGACTGCTGGCTTACTCTAACCTCACCTTTGTCAGTTCCCGCCTGGCTTTCTCCCCTAAGAGCAACCTCACCTTCAGCTCCTGGCACACAGACACTGTGTTATATAAAACAGCAACCCTGAGGCCAACACAGCCCTGGCTGCCTCAGCTTTTTGGAGAAGGAGAAGAGAGGTAGTTTTCTGAAGTGGGCTAGCCAGGCACAGTGACACAGGCCTGTTATCCTAGTGACTAGGGAGGCTGAGGCAGGAAGCTCTCAGGTTCGAGGCCAGCCTTAGCAACTTAGTCAAAAAAATAAAAACAGAAAAAAGGACTGGGGTATAGTTCAGTGGTAAAGCACCCTGGGTTCAATTTCTAATACTGAAAAAAAATTGTAAAATCAAGTGGGCTAACAGGCACTAAATGGGGTATTTTGGAGAGGTTTTTCATGCATACATTGACAGGAAACTCATGAGTATCACAGGATGGTGGCATAAGAGTGCCCGCTCTGTTCAAGATAACTAGGTAGTTTTCAAAATAAAACTAGGTAATTTACAATGTTAAAAAGAAAGAAGGAAGAGAGGGAGGGAGAGGGTAAGGAGGGAGGAAAGACAAAGGAAAGAAGCAAGAGCGGGCACTCTTATGCCACCATCCTCTGGTACTCGGTCAACCTACAGGAAGGCCACTGGTTGGGACTGAGCCCCAGCACAAGATCCAATAGACCAAACCAAAATGGAGTCACTCATGCTGAAGATCCACCCCCAGGCCAATCTAAGTTGATGTCAATCTCTAAACAGGCCAAGGTCAGCCAGCATGAGAAGGAAGTCCCCTCTTCTTTAACCTTTACAAGAAAGTACCTTTGAATTGACCAACCCTCCTTTGTTCTGTTTTTACTTCCTTCAGCCCTTTTCTACACAACCAACCTCTCTTGCTCAGCTCATCAGAACTCTCATTCTCTAATAGAACGGGCTGTTTCCTGACTCTACAATTGCAACTGAAAGCCAATTAAGACCTTGAGATTCAATTTGATATAGTCTTTTTGATAAACCCATTGTAGTGGAACTATTTGAAATACACACACACACACACACACATTTATATATACACATATATGTAAATTTCTTCAGATTGTCTAATTTCCACCACATGAAACAATCTTTCCATTTTCCTTTCATTAATCAACCAGAGTATAAATTCTTGCCTTTACCTGCTCCTCCAACCCTTCTTCCCATTTAATAACCTTTCATCTTAAAGATCCCTTTTCCATCATACAATAGATCTGATGATGTAAAGTAAGAGCTCTTTGTAGCCCGAGCTCCACACAGATGAAGCTGGAAGGGATATTGTGAAAGTAGTCGTGTGTCTTGGGGTTGAATGAAGAGAAACTAAGCTGGAATGACAAAGACTGAAAGAGCTAGAAAAAGATTCCTCTTGTTAAAGTAAATTAATTAGTTGGATTTATATGAGGAGACAGAAGGGAAGAAGCCAGGCGGTGTCCCATATTAATAACTCCCTTGGGAGAAGCCAGATTGGATTGAAAGCAAAAGACAAGAAGGGAGGGGCCCCCGTGCTACCTTGGAGGAGAAGGGCCCTGGTTTTCCTCTCTTTGCACTCCATCACCCCTACAGACACAGACACACATCCTCATCCTGACATGAAAATGATGTCATCTTTCTTTTTGACTCACCCACCAGACTACATTAATCCCCTGCAGCGTGAGGGCCAGCAGGAGGCTGCTTCAGGGACTTCAGGCCTGTGAATAAATGATGACCCAGTGGTTAGGGGCGGCAGCCGAGATACATTCAGGATGCATTAAAGCAATTAGCTGGAAGAGGAGTGAAAGCACAATTTCCAATCCCCAAGAAGGACCCCGCCATGCCTGGAAGAGGGTGAGCAACTCTACAGCTTAAGGCTGGTAAGAGGCACTTAGCAAAGTGGCTGCCCAGGAGAAGTGTCGAGTCTCACCCCCTTGGCCGCGTTTGCTACTAGCACCATTGAGGGGGATTTTATAATCCTGGGAACCATGAAACAAATTATTTTTGCAAATCAGGAACACTAGAACCAGCCTTTTCCCAGCTGATCCCAAATCATGGTTTGCAAACTGATGTCCCCCTTGGCTGCATCTGGCCCTGGGTGCTTTCTGCCTAGCCAAATCATTTTTAAAATATTGACCCATATTTGGGGGCCAATATTTTTAAAACTCATAAGCATGGATTTCTAGATTGTGTTAGAAATCCAGGAAGTCTAAAGATTCTGGGTTAGCATGCCTGCATGCTGGAGCATTGGCTTTCCTCTTTAAGGAGTCCCATGTTCTCTAGTTTGTCACAGTCGCCACCACTCCCTGTTATCGTACTCCCTTCCCACATCACTCATTTACACTTACCTGCGCCCCTGTGGAGCACTCAAGTCAGTGACCTCTCCTTTGCCTGGCTTCTGAGCTAACTTCAACCAGAAATACAAGGTTAACTTCTATAGCTGCCAAGCACAGTTTGCACATGGCCCCTTCTCATTCCCTCCTCCCCAAAGGTTCACCTCTACCCTTGCATGAGGGCCTGCTATAAACATGGCCACAACTCTTTACGAGGCTGCCACCTTCATGGACACAGAGATGCCTTTCTGAAGTATACACACTTAGCTATCCCTACCTGGGTGCGGTAGAGCAGCCATGAGAACAAAGGGGTATCTGAACAGGATTTTAGATTCAGCAGATTTGGACAGTGTCGATGCCCACCAGAATAAGAACAGCCAAGAATGTCACAAGCTAAATAAAATGCCAGCCAAAGCAGCCTGAGATCCAGAAGCTGCTTGGCATATTTGTGATACTCACTTCACAGCGTGATGAGATGTGAGAAATAGCCCTTAACATATAAGAACAGCCTAGCCAGGCCTCCAATTTTGATCCCTCTTAATAGGCACTAGACCCTTCTTTCCAATGATGCTCTTTGCTTCTTTAAGGCAATACATCTTTATCCTGCTTTTTGTTCTTGATCAGATGAATTTCCAATCAGAAATGTCAGTTCAAAACAAAACAAAGAGCTCCTATGACTGAAAGGAAACCAAATCACGCATCTTCTATGAAGCTTCCTCCTCCTTCCCACCCTCCTCCAAACCCACAGATGCTTTTCTCACTTCTTGCTTTCCGTCTCTCTTCTCCTCCCCAATCACTTAACCCAAATGGGAATGAAGTGCTAAGTGGCCGCTGCCTCCCTCCTCTCAGCTGTGCAACATTTGGGCACTTCTAAAAGGCACCTCCCAGCCTGCGATTGGCACCAGAGCCCTCTGTTAGCAATCCCGTTCCTTAAATTAAAGGACAAAGCATGTGTTTAAAAGATAGCGGAGAAACCTGTGTGACTACTAAGTCCCCCAAAAGATCATAACAGACTGCAGTAAAAAGTACCTGGTATGGGTCAGAAAATGAATAATTCAAACTTTCTTCACATGCTGAATTAACCTTGACTTATTTCATGCTTCCCCGCCCCCATCACGCTGACTTTTGCTTCTCTCTGGGCTGAAGTTGGTTGGAGTCATCCAAGTGTGCATTTTAATCCCTCCTGGAAACTTCTTCTGCTCTATTTGGATCACAGAACATGAGAGCTATTGGATAAGTATGTGCTCGCTGCCCTGCGGGAAGGGGTGTCATGGGGAAGCCTGCGGTGACAGGGGCTTGGGGCATCAGCCACGCCCATGTAAAATGACCATCAAATGTCCTTCCACTAATATTGGCAGCCAGAGGCTAAAGCAATTTAAGATTTATGAAATGTCCCTGTTTCTATTTTTGCAACACTCATTTTTCTTTAAGGAGTCATTTTTCCAGCTTCCTCACTCCCATTACCAGCATCAGCAACCACTGCCTCCTTCACCCCACCAGGAAAAGAAAAAGCTTTCTTTTTGGACTCAGCCCTTGGGAGACAGCAGAAGAGATACTTCTATCTGCTTTAAGGTTGCCTTGTATCCCATAGCATAGAGTGTGCAGTGTCATTTGCTAGGCACAAAGCCATCTGGGGGAGCAAGGTCTGTGACGCATGAAAACTCAATTTGCAACCAGGTTGTACTCACAGCGCCCCCCCCCCTCACCACGAGCTTGCAAAGACAGTGGAAGCCAATCAGGAGATTCAAGTGCAATACCAATTAAAAGCAGGATACGAATACACCTGTATATGGTTATGCTCTAAAATACATACTGTGTGTCTTAAAGGTGAGGTCATTGATGATGATACACACAGAGGCAAAGAGGCATCTGGGTTTTGCCTGTAAGAATCCTATTCTCATTATGGAAAGCCTAATTTCTATATGGATGTTGTCAGCATGGTTAAGAGAGCTTCAGGCAATGACGGAGATGTTCCACATCTATACTGTCTAATGTGATAGCCACCAGCCACATGTGTCCACTGAACACTTGACTTGTGGCTACTTTGACTGAGGAACTGCATTTTAAACTTTATTTAATTTTAATTAATTTAGCAGCATTGAGGAAGGAAGGGGACAAACATTGGATTCAGTTTCTTGCAGGTGCCAGGCCTAGGGAAAGTACTTTTGCATATGAATCACACTGAAGCATGGCTGATACCTTACAACTCTGCAGTAAGTGATATTATACCCATTTTACTGCCAAGGAAATCTGGAGGTGACAGTTTTGCTAAATAGCCTAAAGCCACAAGATGAATAACTGGTGGAATGTGAATTTGAGCCTTTCTATTACAAATAAGTGGTACCATTCCTATTTCAAACAAGCCATTAGTTATAGAATCAAGTCCAGGAATGAGTAGTAGTCATTCCTGGACTTGATTCTATAACTAAACCGACTACAAGTTTCTCTGAGATCCAAACATATATTGGAGATATTGAATGGGAAAGCATCCATTCAACTTCACTTGTTTTCAGTAGTATGGCAGGCAGATCTGAAATGACCAATTCAAAGTCTCTCTTGTTGCTACTGAAGGAAGTTTGAGACCTGAAAGGAGGAGGAGCTGGTTCCTGTTAGGCACAAACAATGTCCAGAGGAAGGTTTTGGAGATAATTCCAAAGTGAAATGTCCTCCCAATTGGGGAAACACCTTTCATTAGAAATCTCTGGCCTAGACAGTGAGAGAAAGTAGGAGAATTACCAAGGCCCCGGAGAGTCTAGCACCCCCGGTGATGGTCCTAGCCAGGAGGCTGGTGAGGAGAAAGGGTTTCCTCGAGGGTGGTGTTGATGGTAATTAGAGCCTTCTCTAGGACGGGGGTTGGTCTCAAATCCCAGTCCTGCAAATGCAGCTGGTGGCTGGGAAGCTGTTGCCTGGCCTTCTCTTCAGAGAGTCTCAGCTGTTCTTGTCATCTAGAATCATCACTTGGTTTAGTTTCCCAGGGTAGGGGGGATGGGGGAGGGGAGGAAAGCAGGGAGACATGCAGAAGGAGACAGTGACCATGGCACAGGCAGCTCTGCACAGCATGTGTCTGCCCTCGCCCAGGCAGCAGACTTCAGTTACTCCCTGGTCCCTGGCTGGCTGTTCACTTTCTACCCCAATGGGCTCTGAGGTGACAAGTTCAATTCCCAGTTCTGTCAAACCTGCATTTCCTCCTCTGACCTACTTTTCCCACTCTGCGGCGCTGGAACAATGCCTCGCTCTGTTCCCTGTTTAGACTCATCTTTTGCCTGCGCTGCTGCAGATGCCCAGGCTTTTGCCAGCCTTTTTGCCTTGAATCTCTGACAAGTGTTGATGGGAAAAGAAAAAAAGAGAAGGAAAAAAAAAAATCTTCACTATAAAATAGAGTCCGGCACTCCTGCGGATGCCCAGACTCCAGAGGGAGTAAAAACCCGTCCATCAGAAAGGGAAACATTCAAAAGGCTGCGCTTCGCCATTCAGCACCTCTCCCATCTCCTGTCCACCTCCCGCCCCCTTCCCAATTCCCTGGGCACAGTGAACCCAACTGGGGCCATGCCAGGAACATTCCTGAGATGTGGCATCAAAGAAGCTGCTGCTACTGCATTTCCAATCTCCCGCTGAGCTGCCATCAAGATGGCTCTCAAACACCTGCCCAAAAAACTCTCCCTTGGGTAGGCTGTCTCCTGAAAGGAATAAGTCCAGGTCTTCAGTGAGCCTTGTAGTGTTAGGGTTTGGCCCCACCAAAAGATTTCTCATACTCATGGCCACAAGCACCAAGAGAGTGGAATGACTAAGGAACCAGTGAACTGGCACCCAAGAAGGTTTTTTGGGATCTGGAAACAAAGGAAAGGTCTGCAAATAAACACAGGATAATCTGACCTGGGAAATGGCAAATGGTACAGAAGAACAATAGGAACTCTATCCTGCACAGTGTTTATCTCCTTTATAGAGCTACACACTGTTTATCTCCTTCATCTTCACTCCTATGTAAATAATAATATCGTTTGCTTAATGTCTGTCCACAAGTGTCAATTTGTCTGTTTTACCCAGAACATTATATATCTCATAGCAAATGCCCAGGTGTTGGGAAACATCAAAGTCACCTGCAGTGTTAATTTAGGAATTTCAGGGGGTCCTGTCTCTCCTTCTTCTCCTAATCTTCCAACTCCTTCTCCCTCGTTTCCTTCTTTCCTCCTCCTCTTCCTCCACCCTCTTTCCTTCTTCTGTTTCTCCTCTTTCTTCAAATTTTGGCTGATGCCCTTCATGCCTCCACTGAGTTATTTTCTAAATCATTAGAACCATTGCCTGTGTGCACCAGCTCACATCCCAGTTGGGTCATCTCAAGCGTGGCTTGGCTTTTAGGTATCATTTTAAATTGGGATGCTTTGATGGAATGATAGCGTGATGTGTTTCTCAGCCTCTTGTGTCCATTTCACTGTATCATTATGGTGGTTTTCAGTCTTTCAGACATTTTAATCTGTGCTTAATTGTGCTCATTCCCAGAGGCTCTTTAAAAGCAAATGACAGGGGCTGAGGTTGTGGCTCAGAGGTAGTATGCTCATCTAGTATGTGTGAGGCACTGGGTTCAATCTTCAGCACCACATAAAAATAAAGTAAAGGTATTGTGTCCACCTACAACTAAAAATTAAATATTTAAAAAAAGCAAATGACACAATTTGTTTTAAAATCCAATAAATAATACACATGAGGCCTGCTAGGGCTTGATGGAAGCCTCTCTGATCAACTGAAGAAAATGACTGCACAGAGGCCTGAGAAAGAGGGGTTTGGAGAGTCACTGTCCTTGCCTAAGTATTCCTAGGTCCTCTAGAAAAATCTTCAGAGCCTTCAGAGCCTCCTCTCTCCTCTGAGATAGAATCTGCTAAACTTGCTTGTTCCTGGTGATCTGTTTACCACGTTGAAAGATTATCGTGGTTCATCTTCCTTTCAAAGGAGATAATGGAGCACATCCAGGTGTTTTGGAAAAAGGAGAAGGGTTCTTGGGTCATTCTGTCATAGTGACAAAGAACGATATGGGATTGGGCCTTTGGGCATCCTTTCTAGGAAAATCTGGGATCTTCCAGCAGTGAATGGACATCTGCTGGTTTGCTCATCCAAACCTAGTTACCCTTCTTCTGCGGCACTTCAGATCTGCCCCCGTTGAGATCAGTTTTAAAGGATAAAGAGTCAAGGTTCCTTGCCCTTATCTAGCCAAGAGGATGGAAAGAAACCTAATGTGGGTCAATCACAATTTCATGGGAATTTTAATCTTGAACCAAAATGACAGACAACCCCAAACACTGGTACTTTCCTAAAGGGCACCACTTCCTGATCCTTGATTCTCTCGTTCTAGACTTTCTGATTCTTGGTTTTCATCTTTGACATTTCACAAATAACTATTGCATATGCTTCAATTTATTCTTTATTTCTCCCTTTGTGAGCAGACAGACAACATAAATGGCATCACAGAGGCTAAAGGACAAAGACTTTTCAAAAAAAAAAAAATCTTATCGGTCTTAAAAGCCATGAATGAAATAGAGGAAGCTGTGCATAGCACCTGACTCACCTGATGACTGTGGGTCAGCCATCAATATGCAGATAGTAAGAAAATAATTGGCATAAGCTCCTTGAAATTTCTGCCTCCAGCCTCCCCAAGGAGGCCTTGGGGAGATTCAGATAGCATTTGAACAGCCAGGGTCTAGTAATGAGAATTGACATTCCAGTGTGTAGTACAAAAGACGCTTCCCTCCTGGAACCATGAAAAGAACTTTCATCAGCCAAAAAGTTGCTCCTATTAAAAAAAGGGAGGGTGGTAAAAGAACCCTCCTCATTTATTGTTTCCCTACCGTAGTTGCTGGGTTTGGCTCCAACCAAATGTACAAGCCCCTGGCACCATCTATGCCTCCCTCATTAATGCCACTTGCTCATTGCTATGCCACAAACCCCAGCTGATTCACAGGAAGCCCTGAGCTGAAGGCTGCCCGGGTTTCCCACTCCATGAGTCAGGAGCTCTCTCCTTTCCTCCATTCACGGCATGCATCTGGAAAGTGGGAAATGGGCTTTGAACTGTCTCGGGCTCCTCCCTGACCAGTCAAACCCGAGGGTACCCACAGAATAGTTATTAGTTGTAAACTCAAAACAAGTATCAGAAAGAAAGATAAAAGGTTAAAACCACAAGTGAGACACTGCGTGAAGAGCCTGCGAGATTGGAAAAGGTAAGCTGAGAAAACACTCAAGACTCCTTCAGCAGAAGCGAAAGATAAAACAAAGCGCGTTTTGTGCCCAAGGCAGAAAATTAAAAATTGAGCAGGTTCCACTCGGAGAGGTGTACTGCAGGGTTAGGTCTCCTGTTCCATCACCCCTCTGTCATCCTCTCTGGGGTCCTGATTACCTCCTGCTGGGCTGTTTTCTTTGTCCTCTTGCTTCTAGCTGAAGCAAATACTAATAGTTATGAATCATTGGTTACCCGTGTTACCATCAGAAAATATTTTCAAGACAATAATCATAGAAGACCTTAATGAAGCAACAGATCCTGGGGGCTTGGGGTAAATATGCACACCCCATTGTACAAATAGCCAAATGCATCCTTTAATCCATTTTCAAATCTAAAAGGTGGAGTATGACCAAAGGCACACCCCTTCCTCTGAAGGCCTCCTTCATTAACTTACTGGTACATGGAGCACATAAAGACCTGGTCCCCTCACTGTGACTCAGGACATCTCTGAAAACCCTCTCCAGCTCCAGAGGGCCCTTTAACAGTTCAGCCTTTCCTGTTGCTCCATCCTGCTTTCTTTCCTCCCTCCCTTCCTTCCCTTTCTTCTTTCATTTCTTGTTGTGCTGCATTGGACCCTGGACCTCATGCCTACCACACAAGTGCTCTACCACCAAGCTACATTCCCGCTCCCCTGCTTTATTTGTCTTCTCAACAATATTGTCCCTGACAACACTGCCTAAAACATTTTGCATTCAATCTTTAAAAAATAAGTTGAAATAGACTGAAGATGTCTTGAAACCCAACCCCTCTATCACTGTAGAAATCTGTTCCATGATATCCTTAGAGAGGACCAAGTGACCTTCCCTTGAAATGTCTCTGTGGGGTGCCCACAATCTCATAGGAGTTCAGAGTGATAGTGACACTAAGCTGTCACCAGTCATGGAATTCTGTGAAGTGATAAGTAAGGGGCCAGAAAGAGAGAGAGGAGCTTCTTGGCGAAAGGATGCTAGGCCAAGGTGTTACAGGAAATGTCTATAAACACTAATGCAAAAAGCTCTTCAGGTAGTACCCAGTGCTGTGGTCTCAGAGTTTGGGTCCCTCTGAAATGCATAGTGGAAACCTATGCTATAGAACTAGAAGTAAGAACTTCAGGAGGTGATACCACATGAATGGAATTCATGCACTTTTAAAAGAGACCCAAGAGAGGTTATTTACCCCTTCCAACATTTGAGGAACAATGTGAACAGGTGCCATCTATTAAGCAGAAAATGAATCTTTACCAAACACCAAATCTTCTAGTGCCTTGATTTTGGACTTCACAACCTCCAGAACTATGAGCAATAAATATCTGTTGTTTATAAATTAACCCATCTCAGGTCATTTTTATTGCATCTGGAACAGACGAAGATACCTAATATCCTTTCCCTTTATAAAAACAAGTTAATGACAGAATACAGGGGGTCATCCTGCCAAGAGTGGTATAGAAACAACACAGGGAATTTATGATAAAAGGCCAAGGAAATGGGCAAGAAAAAAGGAACTGAGAACACAAGGACACTACAGAGAGAACCGTTAAACAAGCATCATGCCCCTGGCTTATCTCCCTTGCACACTGGGCTCCCAGAGGCTTCCAACAGAGCTCGGCACAGTGAAGATTGACACACAGAGAGAGTTTGGCTTGTCATACATCTAGCACAGCAGAGAAAAGTTGAAGGAGAAGCTCTGAAACACGAAGTCAGCCAATTTCTGATCATCAGTCTGGATGCTAATTTTCACAGTTCCTGCCTACAGACAGGGTCACCACCTTTTCCAACCATGGCCCAAACTACTCTGAGCAAGACCAAGAGGGAACACGAGGGAGTTGAGGATGAGCTGGGATGGGTCTTCTCTGTGTGGAACAATAAGTTTCAACTGAAACATTCAGAGGATGGCTTGTAAAAGTAAACTCTTCCAAAGGGCACAGGCAACTCCATGAGTGTGCAACCTGCCCAGGACAAGCCAGTAGGGAGTGGTGGAAACCATGGACCTTGCTGGGCTCTACATGAACACTTTTTTTGGATGATCCGTTATGTTTGTGATTGAATTTGACTCCAAGGCTGCCAGTCTGCTACTCCAGTTCTCAAACCTGAACGACTTTCCAGTTGACCTCCAGGAGCATCTGCTGCTCACACTCAGAGGGCGAACTGGTAGGCTCAGGCTTCTGTTTTATTCCATGTCCAAAAAAAGCCCCCCACACCTGCTCCCTAGTCTTTGCGGCCACCATCCCTGTCCCCATTACTAGATCAGAAAAGAAAGCTAACACAACAGCCAGATGGAAAGGAAGGAATAGATAGATGAAAGGGGTGGAGGGATGTTGAATAATAACAGCAGATAACCAAAGGGCAGGGTGAATACCAATCCTTCAGGATTATTTAGATATAACACCCCAGCTATTGATATAAATCAAACTTCAGCATCTAAAAATAGCTTATTCATTCTTAAGAAAAGGAAATCATGAACATCTATTGAATACCTGGATGATGCCAACCAAACACCATGTAACTTACTCAGAAGGGCCCAGAACAAAGGGCTGAGTCTTGAAGATTGATTCTCAGGCCCCTTCATCTCTAGCAGCTCAGCAATTTCTCATTATTGAATAAAAATGTGTATAAAAACAGGAATGCAGGAACCAAAGAAATAACCCATACATTAAACAATTAAATGTTCGCAACCAATAGTAAAATGGACTAAAGCAAAAAAAAAAAAAAAAAACAACTTAAAAATTTAAAATGGTTAAACTGAAAATATAGCTGAGAATGGGCTGGGGATGTGGCTCAAGTGGTAGCGCGCTCGCCTGGCATGCGTGTGGCCCGGGTTCGATCCTCAGCACCACATACAAACAAAGATATTGTGTCTGCCAAAAACTAAAAAATAAATATTAAAAAATATTCTTTCTCTCTCTCTAATATATATATATATATATATGAAACTTATTTCTGTTTTTCCAAGGTTCCCGAGGAGGACTTTGCTTAATTGATACCATACACTGTTCTGTTCTCTGGAACTTTGATCCAAGGGCAACACCTAGGTACCATGTACATGGAAGTCAGAAGAAAGGCAAGAAACTAAAAATCAAAACCAAACAGCCATTTCAATGGGATTACCCAAGCTTCACATTGGGAAGAAAATAGAAAATTTTCATAAGCCACTTATCTTAAGGATAAAAGAACTAAGGTGAGAGTGGTTACACCAGTATTTCACTTAGTTCAGGCTGCTGTAATGAATTGCCATAGACTGGTGGCTTAACCAACAAACGTTGATTTCTCACAATTCTGGAAGCCGGGCGATAAGCTGGTTAAGCAACTCAGCATCCATTGGCAGAACTGCTGCCTACCAAGTATCCCCTTTCTGATTTGCAGACAGCTCTCTTCCTAGTGTATCTTCACAGAACAGAGAGCAGAAAGAGGAAGCAAGTCCTCCAGTGTCTCAGAATCCATGAGGGCTCCACTCTCATGACATAATTGCTTCCCAAAGACTCCTCCCCTAATGAGATAGAAAAGGATACAGGGAAGGTCGACAAGAGGGCAAGCACAAGGGCAGCCCTTTGGACATGCCTGGACACGTTATAAGACAGTTCCTATTTCTCAGGGCGTAAAGCTCCATCTTGCCAAAATCACTGGATTATGAATTATGATATTCCAATTGTCCTGAACCTGCCATGGGACAATTGAAATATCAAAAACCAATCAAGAGGAGCTTATCAACTTCTTACATGCCCTTGAAAGACACAGCACTGTGAGACTTAAAGGGCACTCTTGCCCTCCCAGGTGCACTGAGCCAGGAGTTCTGAATCTTTCTCTCAATCTTTCCTTTTTAATAAAATTCCTCTTGTTTTTTATCTTGGTGGAGTTCATGGTGTTCATAGTTCAATTCTGTGGAATATGAACTCAATCCCAATGGAAATATTAATACCATCATCTGGGGATGAGCATTTCCACACGTGAATTTGAGGTAAGCACAGCATACAGACCATAATAGACCAAGAATGCTTTTGGGGTTTTCTGTTTTCTTTTTGGTACTGGGGGGTTGAACTCAGAGGCACTCGACCACTGAGCCACATTCCCAGTCCTTTTCACTTTTTGTTATAAGACAGGGTCTCACTAAGTTTCTAAGGCTGGCCTTGAACTTGCAATCATCTCGTCTCAGCCTCCCAAATCACTGGGATCACAGGCATGAGTCACTGTGCCCAGCCAAACCAAGTCCATGTGATAGTTATTATTTTAGAAGTTGAAGATGTTGAGCAATATTATAGTTTCTCACTATAGACTATTAGACTTTATCTCCGATTTGTTAGATAATTGTGTCTTATTCTTGAGATTATTGGTGCTTCTACTTCTCCCTCATTTAAAAACACTCCTGAAACTCCTAATACTCCACAACCACTTCTTCATAAATACATGTTACAGGATGTGGTAGCGCATGCCTATAATTCCCGGGGCTTGGGATGCTGAGGCAGGAGAATCGTGAGTTCAAAGCCAGCCTCAGCAGAAGTGAGGTGATAAGCAACTCAGTAAGAGCTTGTCTCTAAATAAAATACAAAAGAGGGCAGGGGATGTGACTCAGTGGTAGAGTGCCCCTGAGTTCAATCCCCAGTATCCCCCCTTCCCCAAAAAACTACTGTATACCTACAAGCCATTCTAAGTGCTGGAAATATAGTAGAGGTCAATGGAGAATGGGCAGATAGGCAATGTTTTAGCTAGCTTTTTGCTGCTGTGACTAAAAGGACCTAACCAGAACAGCTGTATTGGCAGAGAGTTTATTTGAGGGCTTACAGTTTCAGAGGGTCCAGTCCATACACAGTTGGCTCCATTCCTCAGGCTCAAGGCAAGACAGGGCATCATGACGGAAGAGTGTGGCAGAGGGAAGCAGCTCACACCAGTGATAGGGCAGCAAAAACAGAGGTCTCCAGCTGCCAGATCCAAAGTCATGCCCCCAATTCCCACCTCTTCCAACCACACCCTACCACTTCAGTTACCACTCAGTTAATTCCTATCAGGGGATTGATTCAATGGTTTAAGACTCTCACAACCCAATCATTTCTCCTCGGAACCTTCTTGCATTGTCAAACCCATGAGCCTTTGGGGGACACCTCATATCCAAACCGTAATAGGCAAGGGGCTCATGTTCTCAATAGAAGCTATTTGGAAGTGTTATTTAGCCAAGAATACACAATTTATTGATCTGTTGTTGAAGTTAATTTTTTCCGTTTAACAAAACATCTCATTCTTTTACAAAGGCATTTTTACATAAAGAGAACTAGGGCTCTCTTAGAAACTAGATCCAAAGACGTATGGATTCTAATATGTACCCGCACTGTTGTTACCGCAGTATTAAAAATAACAATGCTAAGTCATCTGAGTATAGAGGCAGAAGAACTGCTGGACTCGAGTCCTTTCTCTCTCTTCTCTGTCCTGTGCCACTCCTTTCTGAAGTGGCTCTTTCCTTCCAAGCCACACGGAGTCCTCCTCTCTGTTCAGGATTTTTGAGCTGTCGAGCACCTGTGAGTTGCTAATTATTTCATGTGTGTAACTCTTGTATCTTCAACTGGTGAATGAGCCATTTGAGGACAAACACCATGTCTAATCATCCGGAAAGCCAAGGGAAGTGGTGGGCACACAGTAGGTTCTAATTTAATGATTGAATGAATAATTGATTGCATGGTTAACTAGGATGATACTGCTCAGCTGCAGGGCTAGAAAAAGAGATAATGAGCTTTAGCTCATTATTTGACTCCTGACCACCCAGTCATGCCTGCATCCTCTGAAGTATAAAAGATGCCCCTACCCTGTTTCCCGAAAGTAACTACATCCTTACCTACAACAGGTGTTGTAAGAAGAGCTGAGGGAGATATTAATGTTAGAAGCCCCAGTGAACTGCAGGAAAAACAGAACATAAAGCAATCCTCTGTGGAAAGGAAAATGAGAGGGGATTTGAGAAAACGAGAACATTTATCTTTCTATTATCTTTACTTCAAAAAGATGATGCCCAGATTACCATGTACCTCCACTTACAGAGGGGAAAACAATCTGTGTATTCAGCTGGCAGTCAGAAGAAACAATTTCCAATCTGGTTAGAATATCGTTGGGATTTTAATCCAAACCCTATGAAGGAATTATTGTCACTGGGTCTTTTTATATTTTGTAAATAATCCTCTAAGCCCAAGGAGGGTTTTAAGCACTACATAACACCTGTCTGGGGCATGGCCAACCCGTCTTCATGGTGGACACTCTCTGACCTCTACAGGTTAGTAGTAAACAGATATAGGTGGTTAGGAAAATCACCCTCAAACCCCATTTACCTGATATCAGCATATTTGGATTTAGATCTGATGTGGGTAGCATCTTTTCACTACTCCATCTAACAGCCCTCTCAGGCCATCCTCTTTTTTGATAATGTCTCACTGGTGCCAATCCTAAGTTTGCCCTTGCTCTGGCTTTCCAAGACCTGAGTAGCCACCTGTGGGCAGCACAGCTCCTGCCCCAGGAGACATGCCATGTGGCTGGTGTCCTGACTGAGTCAACCCTGGCAACCTTGGGAATGCAGTGACTCAGACACTGAGAAACCACCAACAGACCAGCAAAACAGCAATGGCAGCACTTACCAAGGTCTCAGCTGGAAGGGAATGACAGGCGAACATGGCTGACAGATTAAGCTAGGCCAACTGCCTACTGCTGCGGAAATTTACTTCAGTGGATTTACTTGGGGCCCAAGAGGACCTCAAGGGAATACATGACTTCTGTGTACTCACAGAGTTCAAAACATGCATCCAGACATGGATGCATCTGAGGGAGTGGAGGGAAGGGAGAAGGGGAGGCACCCTGAGTCACTTTGTCAGGAGGGAAGATAGGTCAGCCGAGAAAGACTGAACCACAAGGAAAGAACTTGGAGTATGAATGAGACCTGGCAACAGGAAGATCTTCCCTGCAGAGGGAAGTTGTGGTCCTGAGTCAAGCTGGTGGCAGACACTCGAATGTGCCTGTCTCACTTGCCCCACGTGTGTGTGCCATTGAGAGAGAAGATGGAAAGTGAGAAATGAGAGGGCTGTCTTGTTAAAACCCATGAAACTCTCAGACCTAAGCCATCCCGCTGTGGGAGCCCCCTAACTGGACGTATGCAAAAGGAGGATACTTGCCTCCTTTTCCAAAGCCTGCCGAGTGGCCAAGGCCTGTGTAGATGGAGGAGGAGAGGAGGGTGCTGGGTCAGACACCAAGGTGGGTCATTGCAGTCAGTAGCCGAGTGGCAGCTCAGCCCAGAAGACTGAGCTGATGAATGAATCTGTATAAACAAGCCTCAGGGGCTTAGGAATTGCTATAGTTTGGATCTGGGGTGTCCCCCAAGGGCCTTGTGTTAAAGGTTTGGCCGCCTCACTGTGGTACTCTTGGGAGCTCCTAGGACCTTTGGGAGCTCGGACCTCATGGAAAGAGATTGGGTCATTGGATCAGGTCCTTGAAGGGGATATTGGAGACTGGTCTCTTCCTCTCTCTTCTTGCTTTCCAGCCAAGATGAAGTGAAGACTTGTCTTCCATCATGGGCTTCTGCCATGATAGGCTTTCTCTTCACAGGCCCCAAATCAGCAGAGCCAAGTGATCATGGATGAAACTCTCTGAAACTATGAACCCAAATAAACCTTTTCTATTATGAAGTTGTTTATGTCATGCATTTTGTCACATCCACGGAAAACTGACACAGGAATATATATTTATGGAGCTGGTGGAAGTGCAAGTGCTAAAATATAAGAGCTTTTGTTCTTGCTCAAGAATAAGTTGAAAAAGCTCAAGGATCACTTAGTTACACCAGAGTCCCCAATACTCTAATCCCTTTTTAAGGGTGTCATAAGACACCTGACCTATCAGGACCAGCCCTGCTATCCTGTCTCTATTCTAGTGATCAGAGGTCATTAACATGGGCACCATTAAGGACTTGAGCCTTCTTTTGTTACCAAGAAGTATGTGCTCCTGCATGTAGGAAAATAGGAAGCAGTTTGTCACCACCATGTCCACAGTAGGCCCTTCGCCCTACACTGGTTACCTTTGCTATCCATAGCTTTCTTTTGTTCTAGAAAAGGTGATAGGAAGCCTTTATTGGATACACCCATCCAATCTGAGCCTTGTTATCTGATGTACTCAAAAGTTGTCTTCATTGTGCTCTACGTACCTCCAGTCAAGGAATGACAAGCAAAACTTACCCTAATTATCTTTTCGTGTTCCTAACCATCCCAGACATGCCTGTGCTTTCCTCCCTCGACCTCCAAGCCTACAATTTTTTTTTTCTTCTCTGGTGAAGTTGGGCAAATCCTGATGTTTGGGGTGGAGAGCCATGAATCATGAACAAGAGGCCCTGGGAACATCAAGCCTCTGATGCTTCGTTGTCACGTCCTAAACAGCCTCGTGGTTCCAACTCTGACCCATTGGAGTCTTCATTCATGACTGGTGCCTTCAGGAATGTGTCTGTGAAAAGCTAGAAAAGTTTCACATGTAGAGGGATGGAGTCATTGATTTTTTTTTTTTTTTCTTCCTTTCTGTACTGGATTGCAAAGGAGCCCTGCAGGCTGGTGGACCACACAGGAAGCAGGCGTGGGCAGAGACCTGAGTCCTATTGCTGAGTCATTTAAATCCATTTTAGAACCAGTTTTCTCAGGGTATAGAAAGGAACATAGTTCCCAGTGGAGATATCATGTAACTATGGCCTAGAAGTATTTTTTTTTTTTTTTAACAGATGAAATTTAGAAAGAATTTGAATACTTTGTGCTGGAGAAGCAGGTTGCTATATAAAATGGTTGGGAAAAGGAACATTCAATTCAAGTGATTTCAAAAATCACTGGTCTAAATCTTGATCACTCTAAATGGCTACTTCCACTTTCATCTGCTTGAAATCAGTATTTCCAGAGTCATCACATTTGCCTGTACCTGAGTATGGAGGAAGAACTTTGTTTTTCTACTGGAGAGTTAACCCAGGGGTGCTTTACCACTGAGCTAAATCTCCAGCCCTTTTTGTTTTGTGTTTTGAGACTGGGCTTTGCTAAGCTGCTTAGTGCCTCGCTAAATTGCTGAGGCTGGTCTTGAACTTGCAATCCTCCTGTTTCAGCCTCTCGAACTGCTGGGATTCTGTGCCCAGCAAGAAGAACTTCTTAAGATTGAGTGGGCAACTGAGAAGGGGAGAGTGAGATTGGACAGGGAGCCAAGACTCTGGAGTCCTTTGTTCACTGTGTGGAAGGAGTTGTTTAAGCCCATAGAGTTAGCTTTTAAATTCTGTGGTCCATGGAAAGCTTCAGATACTCCATGTGTCATGAATAAGTGCTAATATTTATCACATCTTATGCCTTTTTTGAAAAAGCTAAGAACTCCTCTGGGGAAACAAAAGCCTTCTCCTCTTGCTTTAGCCTTGAATTTCTCAGGGTGCGGATGCTCTGCTCTGCACAGAGGGCAAGGGCAAGGCTGGGCGTGTTGTTTTCTTCACTTTTTAAGGAGTTCCCTGAAGATGCTTGTGTCAAGGCCTTTTCATTCTGAGTCATTTCAGTTCAAAAGGGAGTCAGAGAGAACACTTTGATTCAATCTTGTTTTTTTTTCTGGTTTTTTTTTTTTTTTTTCACCAAATGCCTGTAATTGGTGAGCTGCCTGGTGCTGAGAGGAGCTCCGGGTATTTGCTGCCTTTGGAGGTGGCTTCCTAGAGGCACTGCACCTGCCTGCCTCAGGCCCCACCCTCCACTCACACACATGTGGAATTACATGCAGGCTCCATGAAGAACAGGAGAATCAGGGGGCCCTGGGAACTCTGTGACTCCTTACGGCCACAGACAAACCCATGCAGTTCCATGATTCAGTGTACCCGGGCTCCAGCTCCCCCTCGGCCCCAGTCATAGTGGCTGTGAAACTAAGGGCATGATGGATCTTGTGGCTAAACCTATTCCTGTGGACTGATGGAAAGTCATTTCTGGGCTTCGCAATGCTCTTTGCAAAGAGAATGTGGCAGTGAAAAGTGACCATGTCTGTTGTTGTCCTTCATGTAGTAGATGGATTGTGGGAGTTGAGAGAGCAAAACTGTCCCCAGCCCTTCATCCCTCCCAGTGGCCATACCTTGCAATGTGGCTTTGCATTTCCTTCAGTGAATAAGTGAATTTATTTCTCCACCCCTTAAACCTGGGCTTCCCTTTTGGCTCACTTTGACCAACAGATGTGGTGTGGATGACTGTGTGCTCATTCTGAGCCTTGATTTCAGTAGGGTTGAACAGGTCTGCTCTTTCTCTCTTGGTCCCATGGTTACCCTATGAACAAGCCTGCACTGCTGGGCAACATAGACACATGGCCCTGCCCCCTACCATCAACTGCCAAACAACAGTCTGACATATGAATGAAGTTTCCTGCACCAAGCTGCCCTCAGACAGCCTTCCAGCTACTCACAAAGCATGAGGAAGCCAAACAGGATCAGCCGAAAACTGGCCTAAGTCAGTTAGTTGAACTTCCCAACTGACCTGTGCTCTTGTGAGCAATATTTCGAATCACCAAGTTTTAGGGTAACTTGTTACACAGCAATAGCCAACGGATATACTTACTCATTTCATGGAGAGGACATTACATGACAGGTCCGTGTAATACTAGCCTTCAGGCATTCACATATCATTTATCCCATAGACATTGGCTGAACTGCTATACCTCTTCCAGACACTGTAGATACAATTTCCCTGCTGTCTTAGAACATGTTAATGGGTACAAATAAACCAAAAATATATCAAGGCATATATCAATAACATGAGTATCAACTAATGACATGTAATATACAGACCATATAAAAGGGTATATGATAAAGAATAACTTTGTGGTTGCTTTAGGGAAACCTCAAAGTCTAGACAGATCTGAATGTGAACATAGAGTAAGCTACATAAAGAGAGAACAGAGAGAACAGCAAGGGTAAAGGCCCTGAGATTGGAACATGGTGTGTCTGAGCATACTCTATTCAGAGCACAGAGTGAAAGGTGAAGAAAGCAAAGGACAGAGCGTGTCAGCCTTTAAATCTGGGGTAAAGAATTTGGTTTTATGTTAAATGCACTAAGCAAGCTATCTTCACTTTTAAAACAGGTCAGACACTCTGATTAAACTTTAGATGGATTCCTCTGGCTGATGGGCACAAAGTGGTTATTAAAGGGAAAAAGTAGAGGAGTTAAATCCATTAGGAAGCTCCTGCAATAATCCAGATTGGGCCAAGGTTATAGCCATGGAGATTGAGAGAAGTATGTTTTAAAAGAGGAAGTGACAGGATTTGAGATGCATTTGATGAGGGAGTTGGGGCAAGGGAAGAGGAATCAGGATAATTCTAACATTTTTATTCAGTAACTATATAAATGGAAATGGAAGAGATTCAGGAGCAGGCCTGGGGGGTGGACATTCAAGTCTGAGAGGCCTGCTAGGACAAGGAGAGGTCACATGTCTGCAGGGCTCCATGGAGTTGTGTTATGGGAAGGGGTAAGCACTGAGAAATGGATTTTGAGGGGTGTCAATGGCATAAGCCTTAGACTGGATGAGGTCACCTGGGATGACTAGCAGAGCCCAGGACAGAGACCTGGAACCCTCCAATATTTAGGAATTGAGCACTTGAGAAGGAGCCAGCCATGAAGACTGACTGACAAGCAACTGCCAGTCAAGTGAGGAGCAAGTGAGGAGTTATAAGGATATCACAGAAAGCATGGGCAAGGAGGAGGCCATGACAGACACAGGGGACTAGAACCGTCCTGTAGCATTGAATTTGGCAAGCATGCACATGCTGCTTGTCCTCCTTGGGGCAATAAAAAAATCATATAACATAGCTCTTCATCAAATGCTCTTCAGGGCTCTCTGTCCCTGCAGTCTTCTACTGAGATAGCTGGGGTTACTTAATACTTCGACTCCTCACGATTCATATTCCTATGGGCTCAGATGCTCTCCAACTCCATGACTCTCCATTGGCCTAGAAATACAACAACTCATCAGACATCTGGATGTCTGGAAACTATAATAATAATAATAATAATAATAATAATAATAATAATAATAATAATATAATAATAATAATAATCTCTGGAAACTATAAGCTCCACAGGGGAAAAGATAGCCTCCGTCTTGTTCATGGGGAATCTCAGTACATAGCCTCAAAGAAATTCATCCAAACATTGGGCACATAGAGGAAGGTTAAGACTCATTTGACTTCCATCCTCAGTGCTGTGTTGACTTCTCCCTGTGACCAGGCTGTCACTACCTTGTCCCTCTGTGGACAGATAGGAAGCTTTTCATCAATATTTCCCAGACTGAAGTTTCTCTGGGTTGGGATTCCATGTTTGGAATGTCTCATGTCTCCCCAAGGTGGAATGCTGCTGCGGAGGTACTGTTTTTGGCTTCCCATATGCTGACTTCTCACCTGTTGACTTGTGACAACACTCCTGATGGCCTGTGCCATCTCTACAGTTGGGACCAATCAGATCCTCATCTGCATTTGAGGTGCCCATCTCCCAGAATGCAACCTTTAAATATTTGTGTTAATTGTGGAATTTTCCAGTTGCTTTGCATTCAATTCACACATCTGCAAGGTCTGTATGGATGGATAATAGGATGAGTTTGTGTCCGCTTGACCCAAAGTATTGTTTGTCAAAAAGTTAAGGGAACAATCCTGGGCAATGATATCTGGGAATGTGCATGTGACTTTTTGATCCCTAAAAAGGCATTTCTTTTAGCCTGCAATTCTGTCCTTGGTGCTTATGTGTAGTTCAGTATCAAAGTTTCCACTTCCATAGTTCATTTAGGAAGACAATCAATCAGTCTATGTTCCAAATGGACCTGGAACAATTTACCTGCTAGTCTGGGTGCAATTCTGTTTCTGAGACACAGTTGGATGTTAGGAAGCAGAACAATGAAAATTTAACTTCATTTGACCTGAGCAAAAGGTCATCCTTTGATCATTAGGGTTTTTGGTTTTTTTTTCAACTTTTAAAGGCTTTGGTAATTATTCTGAGCTTAACTCAGAAACTATTCTGCTACCACCTTCTGCTGTAGGAACTCGTATTTGTTTGACCTGTGAAAGGAAATTATCACGGAAGTAAAATCAGATTTCACTGAAGTCAAGACACATATTAAATCTGATGCTTCACAGCTGAACACAAGTCCCTCCACCTCCGACAGTATTCTCCTGGCCGTGTGCAGACAGACACTTAATAAATGTATTTGATGAAGGTCCCTCTGTCTTAAAAGGAAATTAGATTGTTCTGACAGTATCTCCTCATCACTAAACTGCTGGTTATTATCCGGCAGCCTGTGATCCTCTAGGTGTTTGCAAATTGATTGTTTAATGTTTTGCATTCCTCTATGTTCACATTTTGAGGGTGAGCTGCCACCTGTATAATTCCCAATGTAGGGGATGTGTTTGTCCTTTACACACACACACACACACACACACACACACACACACACATTTTTGTTTTAGAATAATTCATATATACACAATTTCAGAGCAATTTATTCACACATACAATTTTTGATACAGAACATTTTCCTAAGCTCTTCACTCATTTTCTTCTGTATTTATTGATACCAAACATGTATAAAAGAATACTGGGTAGCCCTTGGGGACACATTGGCTTGTGAGACAGAGCAGATTCATGTCCTTATGGAGCTAAACATCTAGTGATTATAGTTTCAGGTTGTAGTTAGGACCATGGATAAAATAAATGGGTGCTATGATGGAGAATAAATGGATGGACTTCTGAATAGGCAATGTTAAGCTGCGTCCTGAAAAATAAAAGAGAAAAGGTGAAAGGAAATGGAAAATGCAAAGCCCCGGGGTTGAAAAAGAGCTTAGTTTATTCCTGAATTTAACAGAAATGAAAGGAAGGTGGTCTTAGGGAAGTGGGGGAAAGGAGAGTGGAAGGCGACCATATTGACAGGTACCTTATGGGTAGAGGGAACATACACTCCAGTGTACAAGAGCATCACTAATGTAGACCTTTGTCCCTGTGCAGTTATGGACAGGGCCCCTTTCACTCTCAAAATGTCCAGGTTTGCATGATACATGGTCCCCCTTCTTAAAGAGCAAGACAAAGAATTTATTATATGTGAGATGGGAAATCATGGAGGGTATTAAGCAGAGGTATGACAGACTGAATTTATATTTTCAGGTTGTTTCACCTGTAGTCAGATATGGAAATGGAGAGAGCAATAGGAAGACTATTGTAGTGGCTCAGGGAAAAGCTGATGGCCCATGGAGAACCACATTGAAAAATAGATTACATTCTACCATCTGCTTTCCTTTGAAGCTCCCAGTGATGGTTCCAGTAGACCAGACCCTAAGATGTACTACCCAGCCCCTTTCCTATCCCTTCAGGGCTGAGCCACTTATTGCCCAGATGCCAAAAGTATGAGCTTATTCCGCTAATGGTTCCCAGTTGAAGATTTCCCCAACCATGCCCTTAACCCAGGATGTGTTCTCTCCCTGGAGGCAGCAACTCTAATTGATTGGTCAGTCTAGGGATACAAAAGCTGCACTCCTCGCCTGATTCCGGAGGACGTCCCTACTCCACAACTCCTGGTGAGATACTAAGGCTTCTGAGGCACCTGCACCCTGGTTGGATTCCCTCCTCCATCCTGTTGCCCTAATACCCACAGGTGTGGTTCCCCAGAAGCCCCTCCACCCCACCTGACTCAAGTCACCTGCCTGGAGGATCTGGCCCCAATTCCAATCGTAGCACAACTTTCCATTAAAAGGTGTCATGGGTGTTATCTGCTCTCAATCAAGAGGTAGAGATTTCCCTGGTGCTTCTCTGCTGGGACATAAAAGATCTTTTCCTATTGTCTTTTATGTCCTTTGTAAATTGAATCACCTAGTTTGTTTTGGCCAGGATAATATTACCAGTAAATGGTTGTATTGGTTCGGGATGCTGGTTTTTTGTAAGCTGGCACCCTTCCTGCTTTTTATTGCATTCCAAGTAGTTATTTCAGATCTTGTAAAACAACAGCTCTTCCTTAAACACCTTGATTTTCTATTACCTAAATTTAGTTTCTTCTTTCGGTACTTGAATTATTTCCTTAGGGAATGTAAAGATCCCATAAATTCCTTTTTTATTTCTTTTTTTCATGAGATTATTCCTAGTATTTCTATATAGTAATTTGAAACTTATTGAAATAAATTACAGTAGTACCTATTCTTTATAGCTCATTATCATCAAGAATGCAATATATCATGGATTAAATCACACTCCCCCAAACATCACTATAACCAACCAAAGCCTAATGCAGGGCCACTAGAGCATAATAGGAAATACTGGCTTGTATTTTCAAAGTAACATGTCAAGTCTTCACTCTCTCGTAGGCATGAGGGCAACAGGAGTGTATGGAGGTGAGGGAGTGGGAACCAGGGAGTGGCAGGGAACTTTCACATACCTCGAGCACTGGGTTTTGTCTATACCTCTGGTGAAGTCTCTTGATAGACCTTCAACCATCTAGCCTCATGAAATTTCCCCTTATGTTCTCAGGAAAGGACACATGGGGGGGGGGAGCAAAGAGTGTCCAAATAGAATGGCATACTTTCTCTCCATTCATTCTTTCCACAAATATTTTTGAGCACCTTCTATAGTACTATGTCCAGGTCACACTTTTGTAGGCACCAAGCCTCACTCTGTTCATGCTTCTGGCTATAGTTTGGATCTTGAATATCTCCCAAAGACCCATGTGTTCGGGGCTTGGCCCTTAGGGTGGTGCTACTTAAGAGGCAATGAGGCCTAGTGTGTGTGTGTGGGGGGGGTCTTTACTTTGTTGGGGGAATGCACTTGAAGGGGATATAGGACTCCAGGCCATTTCTCAGACTCCTTTGCTCACTGGTCACAAGATGAACAGCTTTATTCTGCCATGTACTTCTGCCATGTGCTTTCTGACAGTCCAAAAAGCGATAGGAACAAGCAATCATGGACTATAACCTCCAAAACTGTGAACCAAACTAAACCTTTCCTCTTTATAAGTTGATTATTAGTTGTTATGACAGAAAGCTAACACATCTCCCTGCTCCCAATCCTAATTTGCAATGTGATCCTTGTTCCTGAATCCCACAAGAGTATAATAAAATATTTCATCTCTCATTGCCAACTCTAAAAATCCCAGTGGACAAAATCCTATTGGATTAGTGCATTAGTTGTCTCCCACCCCAGTCCAACTGGTTGTAGCTACAGGGCCTATCCCAGGGCAGCTGCTGAGAGTGACACTTCATAAGCACAATATCACTTTTGTTTTTCTCCAAAAACACTATCTGCTGATCAATTCTCAGATAATCCTGCCAATCAAATAATCCTATCTTTCCATGGCTGTGCCTGAGCATGCGATGTGCCTGGTATAACAATGCTCATGCACATTCTCTATCTCTGTGTGATGGTAATAGTTGATTGTGAGTGATAAATGAGAATTTTGTCTGGCTCCTCCAAGAGAAGACAAATAAGCCTGAGTTGTAAGGAATATCTGACCAAAGGGAAACCCAGCTTCAGGAGGAGGGAGGAGGAGGGAGGAGAGAGAAAACCATGTCATCACATTCTGAAATGCAGGTGGCTGTTGCCTCTTAAATAAACCAGAGTCTCCATCTGTGTTGGGTGAGAGCAAGAAATGAGGAAGAAAAGCCGCCTGGAGAAAGAGACAAAATGAACCCTGCCCTAGCCAAGCAGGGTGCTCATCTGAACCAGAAAAAGAATCCCAGGGAAAGATGTCTTGAGAAACAAAGATCCTGGGCTTACACAGCCAGACTAAGACATCCTGCTTGGAACACGTGGGATCTCTGTATCCGGCTTCTGCAGTCACTGAACAATGAGCCAGGCTTCTGCAATATACATCTGCATTTGCTCACCTGAATACATAAAAGTGTTTAAAAATCGAGCATCTACACTGTTTCTTTTTACAAGTTGACTCTATTCCAAAAAGGTATTTAAATAATACATTACTACATTTCTGCATAATCTCTTAACAGATTCAAGCATATGTGTTACAACCCTGGACAGGTATTGGTACCTTTGCTCATCCCAGCCTTTCCTTTTAGAAATCACAGTCCCTCCTTTGGTATGCCAGAGTGACACATTTTCCATGTACTTCAAGAGAATAAAAATATATTTTTTGCATTAAAAATAGAATCACAACAGGCACACAGTTAATTAGACATTTAAACAAAGGGTAACCAAATCTTCTATTCTTATGGCTGATCCACTTTCAAAACTGCCAGAAAAGCCTTAACCATCCCATCACTAAATCAAAATCTGTGGAACTATTATAATGTGTTGATGATTAACCTTGTCAACTTAAAAAAAAAAATAACCTTCCTCGTTTATGCCATTATAGTAAAGGATTCCCCTTTCCCATGCGGCAGGTCCAGAATGAAAGTGGGTTGTTGCCATGGCAACAGCATACAAGGCAGAGAACCCAAGAAGGGGGAGTCTCTTCACCCAAGGCCAGAGCCACAAGAAAGTCCCCTGGCCTCCAAGTGGTAGCAGCAAAGACAAGCAACCAGCCATGATGTCACACTGCCAGATGGCCCACTGTTGACATGGGGTTTTCCCCTTAACTGATTATTTGCATAATCCTGGATCTCTTGTTCAAAGGAAAATTAAAAATTCACTTAAATATATGTCGACATACTTATCGGACTGTTTTTCTCTTTTGAACAGCCTTGCATTTGGAACTTTCTCAAACACCTAGCACACAACTTTCTTACACATTAAGCTAAATACAGTATGTATTTAACCATTTATTGGTTCCCTTTTTGAGCCAGGTATTGCTCAAGATTCTGAAGTGAAAAGACAGGTTCTCTCTCCTCAGGGGGCTCAATGTTTAGAGTAGACAAGCAAATGTAAAGATCCACATAACCTTACAGCTCTGTCTAAAGGGTGAGGATCCAGGAGTATAGCCTGTCACCCCTGGAGGAATACACCGGCTGGGGAGAAGAGACACAGGTGCGTCACATGACTTGATCCCCCCTGAAAATGAGCAAGGAGGTATAGGGTCTTCTTTGGTTTGTCTGCTCCCTTCGAGACCATGCTAGCAGACAAGATAGCCTGAACAAAGACCCCAAGGTAAAAGTAGCCCGCTCCATGTATGGAAAGTGTACACAGCTCAGTGGTGTGGAACGAGAACCAGTAAGACAGAGCATGGTGGGAGCTGAGTTAGAAATCTGGGAAGCTAAAGTGTTGACAGAACATTGAAGTCCCCCATGGAGACACCGGGCTGTGTTTTCTAGGCAGCAGAGGCACCGATATGGCAAAGCCTGCCGTTTGGATGAATTCTTAGTGGCCGTGGGGAGAACTGCTTAACAGATAAAGTTACAATCAAGAGGACCATGTCCAAGGTTGCTTCAGATACCCAGACAAGAGACAAATAAGAGGAGTATGGATAGAAGGTGGGGATAGGTTCTAGAAACATTTAAGGAATAGTCTCATTGCTCCTCAGCATGACTCACCTCCCCAAGTCCCTAAGATTCAAATCTCCATCCTCCTCTTTAAAACCAATTCTAACACCAAGAAAAACCTGGAGAAGGAAGGATAAGATTTGCAACAACCTGTTCCATAAAGCACCTATGTAACAGTACACAGTGTATCCATTCCCTGAACCACTTAAAATGAATGTAATCACTTGAGATCCTATTGGCTAAGTTGATGGACAGGCAAATATATTCCTTTCTTGAATTTAGTCCATTCCACAGTTTCTCATCATTTAGTGGTCATGGGAGGTCAGAAAAAGAAAGAAGAGTTTTATCAGGTTCTGATTAATATATCAATGCCAACTCAGAGTGGCCGGCAAAACAAAACTGATAAGGCCTCAGATTGAGATAGGATCGTTCCTCTGTAGCTCTCCTGGTTTCACAGTGAATATGAATTTTCAGAGCACTCCTATAAAGTAAGAAAGAGACAAAGGGTGTTGGCACCTTTTCAGTAGAGAAAAAATAATCGAATGCTTGAAGAGGTGAACTGACTGGGCAGAGGCAAGGGCGTGGTAGGCAAGCCCCAGCGCAGAGTTGGGACTTTCTGATTCCTCTTCCTGTATTTTTTTTTTTTTTTCATCTAAGCCCCTTCTAATGGGGTTATTGTCTTTAATGCAGCCTGTCCAGATCTCATCCAAAAAGAGGAAGCAAAGACCTGGGTAATTTTCCAGATAATTTCCTTAAAAGAAAAAAAGCAACATCTCTTTCCTCCAAATTGTTTATAATTGATGCAATACAGGAAGTCTCACTGCCTTTTAATGAGTTCCCAAACTCAAATTCTGCTATTTAATTTTTTTTAAATCTGCCTTTGCCTAAAATAATTCAAGTGGAAAGGGAGGTTTTTGCCTAAATTATGAAAATGATCTCAACTTACTTCTTCATATAACCAAGGGAGCAGTGGGCACTGACTGCTTGGTATCTGGGCCATAGGAATCAATCCCTTCCCCATGTCCTGTGGCACAAAGAGCCCCTGTGGTGTTGGCATAGGGGTGCAGGAGAACCCGCACCCACCCACCCTCCACCACCCTGCTAAAGTTCAACATTGTGTTGTCCCTTTCTGTTTGACATTATATAAGTGTTCATTGTTCACTCTCTTTGCATATCCTAAGACTGCAACAGACCCCCACTGCTTTATTTCATTTATATACAGGTGAACATACTGGACTTAAACTAATGACTGGAAGCAAAATGATTCATTTCAATTTGTGCTGGAGGGTCTGTCTTGGACTCACGGTACTTTAGCCTGTATTGATATGATGGGGAAATTGAGCTAGCAGTGATGAAGCAAGGAAATGACTTTGTTGCCTGCTATTTGCCAAGGCGCACATGCCAGTTCTTTGTTGCTTAGTCTCTGCTATTTGCCACGCTGCTTTTGTCTTTCCCACATCGAGCCGCTCTCCTTGCATCTCTTGGGATAGGTCACATGCCTCTGGATGCTTTAGTTCAGTGAAAACTTTGGATTGTGCAATGTGGTACATAGGCAAGGATTCAGCTGTAAAGAAGCAGCCTGATCCTGAAGCTATTTTGGAGTCAGATTTTGAGTCTATAGCAGGACACCAACTGTTTGTCTCTTCACCAGGGCTTTCACACAAAGCTTCAAACCTGGACAATGAACAGAGGCAGCTCCTTAGGGTAGGCATGTGGGCAATGAGAAGAACCAAGAACAAAGGATAAAGGATGCTCACCAAGCCACCTGGGTACCCAGCAGGGACATACACTGCCTGCAGCAGGCACCCCAGTTTGGAAGTTGTTCTCTTCTGGATTCACACATCTCCTGAAAGGAAAGGCTCCTGTCTGAGATAAAAATCACATGAAGACATGTGATTAGACATGATTTCCCAAAATGTAACAGCAGTCAGCAGACTACATCCAACTCATTGTCTCTAAGCGGTTAAGGCAGGAGGAGGAAAAAGCAGGCAGGAGGGAGAGGGTGGGGGAAGGAAAGCAGGGGCTCTGGAGCCTTTGTTTCTCTCCCATCTGGCTAGAAGCCAGAGGCGAAGATCGAAGAGACCTATCTTTTGTCCACCGATCTGACAGTCATCCCATGTTACCACTCGGCAAAATCAAAGTGAAATGCATTCACACATTCGTGTCCATCACTCAAAAGGTTACAGAGAAATCTCTCTTCCTGGGCCTGTGGCAGCAGGGGTGCAATGTAGCTTTCTGTTTTCAGGGTCATAATAAATTTAAGAGATTTTCACTTTTTACGCTATGGTCTGCCATCATTAGCATTCTCCTAGTCTTCCAAGGGGACCCAAAGCATGTGCTCTGTGGCTTTAAGGGAAGTGAGAACCCTTCCTAGCCCTATATATCCAGTCTGGTGAGGCTTGAGCATGTAAAGTTTCAGGCCATACATAATTCAAAAGATATGAAGAAGATTTTCTTCATTCTCCATCTATCCCTGCATACAACAACCCACCCCCCCTTCCTTTCTGGCTTATAACAAATGTTAATTTAATCAACTGGCAGTAGATTGCACTGGTTGCTGACTCATGCCAGACATGGTCCCTGCGGACTCACCGAGCTCTGCCATCTCATTTGGAAATGAACGATAAAGAAGGATCAGCCAGAGCTGACCACCTTTCTTCTTCTGTTGTCCTTTGCTCCCTCCTGTTCTTACCCCCTCTCCCCAAAAAAGATCCTTTATAAATGTATCCCCTGCTACACAGGCAAATCATCCACATGGCAGCCTGAGCTAACGCAAGGGTCTGAGCTAATACAAGTTGTGCAGTCTCTGAACTGTCCCTGAGACATCTGGGACATGCCCCTTTGACCTGGGGCCTGCTTTCTAGATAAAGCCCAGGTGTGGCCGAGGGAAGGAAGGGGAGATCTGCAGAAGGGCAGCAAGGCAGATCCAAGCCTAGTTATCCAAGCCGTGTGTGCATGCGTGTCAGGGAGACAACCTGTGTGTTGGGAACCTGCCATGGAAGTTGATTAAAAAGTGTGGAGGACCAGCTCCCATGAAGGAGCACTTTCCCCCTCTCCAAGCCAGCAGGAGTGGGGACTCTTGGCCTCCTGGGGACAGCTGTGAATGGAGGGTAGAGGGAAGGGATGTTCCTAGAGACAAGGCAGGAGTAGCAGGTAGAAGGGAAAAGGATGGAGAAAATAAAATAGTAAAAAATGCTTCCCAAAGGAAAGGACCCAGAGCTAAGAAGATGTCTAGGCTAAGCCTCGGTAGTCTCGTGGCCCACTTCTTTTTCTTTTCTTTCATCTTAGCATTTCACTTATAAAGAAGCATTCTCCATTTTTGCCCCAGAGGGATTCCTTTAAAACCTTCCCTACCACGAACCTCCAAATACTTGCTGAGCGCTAATGTATAGGGTCCTCTGTGAGGAAATAGAATGCCATTTTGCCTCTCCTCTCTGAATGCCTTGGAAAGCACTTATGGCATTCCAAGCACCATTCCACCCATTATTTTGTTTGCTCTCTCCTCCTAATCACCTGTAAAGCACACAGAGCTGGTAGTATTAGGCCAGTTCTACAGAGGAGCTGAGCTCCCTAGGAGAGCTGGTGGAAGGCAGTCAAAACTGATACTGTCTCCACTAGACACCTCACTCTCTGGGGGTTGCGCACCAGAGGTCTAATTGCTTAGACATTAGGCTTATGGTTTATTAAGCGAATGAAACAACAAAGCACTGAAACTTCCGGAGGGGGCTGACTCCTCTATTCACCAGGCCCCACCCACAGTGCTGACTGGCCCTGCTTTTCCTTTGATCTCAATTGTCAGTGAATCCTTTTATGCTTAATTGTACTTCCCCACCGCCCAACTCCCCACACCACACTGGATTCTAAGTTCCTCCTGGCCAGGGACTTGATCTAGAGAGTTTTTGTGTCCTCAGGAAGGTTAAGAAAGGGGTTTGCAGAGAGCAGATTTAAATTTTCCCATTGACTGCAAGCACACGTTAAGATTTTTAAAGTGAGAAACCCAGCTACAGTCATCCTACTTTCAAGTCCCTGCATTGAGATTGCCTTCTGCTGTGGTCATTCCCCTAGAATGGCACCCCCGTCCAGTTTCCTTTCAGTTCTCTTTTGGGTGAGGGTGCACATTTTCGTGTGCCTTGGACTGGCTACACTGTTTGGGTCCTAGAAGTCTCCCTGCTGACAAAGAGGACATTTACAATGGCCAAAGCACTTTGCCTTGGAACACAACTTCCTACAGGAAGACCAGGAAAGGGGACACGCGAGAACCATCACCCCCTCCCCGAGCATCCTTAGACATGGCACAACTAGTCTGTGCTTCTTTCTTCTGATTTATGGCTCTCCAACTTTGGGGGTCATGGGGGCACTGGGAAAGAACCAGCCCTGTGTGGGGGAGGCTTCGGCACCCAGGGCACAGCATTCTAATAGCACGTGCTTCACTGCCAAGAATGGAAGGCGGGGTTCGCTTTGTCCTTATTTGACCAGAAGGCTGGGGACGGAATGCTGCCCCAGTGCTCGGGCTGTAAACTCTTCAGGCGCTCGTAAATAAGAACACGGCCTGGTATGGCTTCTTGGCTAAACGTTTGCACAGTAACTCAAATGAGGCAGCAGACATGAGTCAGGAGGGAGAAATAACCTCAAGAAGGGGTGGGGGAGGCTTGGGCTTCTTAGGCCTGGGGGATGGTACTGTACCCGGAGATGATGCTCAGCAGAGCCTCAAGGGACAGACTGTGAGTCCTCCCCGCTGCGCTGCACCACCTGCCAGAGCCATTTGCAAAGCAGCTTGTAAGAGCAGCTAAGGGAACGAGCCACTTGTCCATCCTACGTGCGGGAGGCCAACAAGGACTTTAAGTGTTGCTGAGAGGGGCAATAAAAAGGCATTAAATATTTTATCTATTTTGAACCCTCACAATTTGAACCAAGGTTATGTACAAGCTGAGAACTTATAGCTCAGGAATAACATTAGTTCAGCATGGTTAAGGCTGGTAGAAATATGAAAAAGATCATCATTATTTAATTCCAGTGTTAAGTGTTCAGCGATCAGTGGATCACCAGATTTATCCTGGCCTCACAGAGATGGAGCGCCAGCAGCTGGTAGACAGAGGTTATTAAGCCAACATGGCATGTTTCATTTTCTCTGTTGGGGACAACAAAGGAAGAGCCTCTTCCAGCTGCTATGTGCCACCTCCAAGGGTCTGAAGTAAAAGTACACTTGTCCCATAAAAAGTACTATTGTTCTTGATCCACAGGGGATTGGTCCCAGGACCCTTCCCACTCCACAGATATCACAATCAGATGCTGAAGTCCCTTATATAAAATGGCATTATATTTTCATATAATCTAGGCATATCCTCTCATATATATTCAATTCTCCTAAAGTACTTGTAATACCTAATACAATGTAAAAGCTCTGTAAATAGTTGTTACATTGTTATCATTTAGGAAAAATGACAAGGAAAAAAGTCTGTACATCTTCAACACAGATGCAATTTTTTCGGCATAGTTTTAGTTTGCAATCGGCTGAACTGGCAGATGCAGAACCTGCAGATCTTAAGAACCAACTGTGCATCTGAGAATGAATTGACTGCTTCATTCATTTACTCTTACTAAAGCTCAGCCCTGCCACAATGTTAGACTTCTCCATTTTAAGTCTGTCTGCCTCTGGTCCTTCTTAACAATTGAATTGGTCAGCTCAGACTGCCTTAACAAGGACCACAGACTTGGCAGTTTAAACAATAGAATTTTTTTTTCTCAGTTCTGAAAACTGGAGTTCAAGATCCAGGGGCCGTCAGGATGGGCTCCTTCTAAGGCCCTCTCTCTTTGGCTTGCAGATGGCACTTCCTCTGCCATCTCCACAAGTGCCTCCACTTTGGGTCCTAATCTCCTTATGGGACATCAGTCATAATGGATTAAGATCCACCCTGATTACCTCATTTTATCTAATCACCTCTTTAAAGGCCTTATTTCCAGAAGCATTCATGTTTGGAGGTCCTGGGGGTTAGGACTTCAATTTCCCATGAATTTGAGAATGACACAGTTCAGTTCATAACAATTATGATTTTTTTGTGTGTGTCACAGAGCCAGAGGTGTTAGCCTCTGTAACCGCTCAGGCATTTTGGCACACACAGGAAGACACAGGATCTGGCCTGCTGTGTCTGCCTACCCACCATATCAACCAACTCTCCCAACAGAAGGTGAGACCAAATAATTCCACTGTTTCCGGTAGTAGTAAAGAAAAAAAAAAGTGCTTTCTTTGATTTTTACAGTCAATAATGCTACTGGTAAAGGAGAAAGGACAGTGAGAATAGGCTCCTGAATCCCTGGTTCCTAGCAACATCTCACCCTTTATGTGTCTACTCCTGCCACCAGATCCCCTTAGTTTGGTAGCCAGTCCCTTTGCATGAAAGCAGCTACTGCCTGGTTGTCCCATTGCCAATGCCATGTCTGAGTGGTCTATTTTGGTAAAGGAACAAGCTTCCCTTTGTCTTGAATATGAATTGGAATCTAGCACTCCATCAACCACATTGCAGAAGAAAAAAAAAAAAACATGTGGCAGTTTCACTTCTGGATCTCTTCTTCTGTCTTTCCTCCATCAGAGTGTCCCTAATCCCATCAGGTGTGATGTCATCATTGTTGCAAACCAGAGTCACTTCAAGCAGGAGCAGAACCACTTCCTAGTTCCCAAGCATGTCCCATTGGGAATTTATGCCTGCTCAGAAATTCCCAACCATCCAGCCAGCCCCACTCAGACTTTTCCCAGGACAGCAATACTGAGACCTCTCAGGGGGTGAATTTTGGCCTCTTAAATACAGGAGAGTTAAACAGGTAGAGTCAAGAAAGCACTCTAGTGACATTTGTAATGCTTTAAAATAAAACCCATTTAGAAATTTCTGACCTGAAACCATGTTTTGTGTGTGTGCATTTTGTTTTTTGAAATGCTCCTTTGAGCCCAACGTGCTGGAGACATGACAGATTTGGCATTTCGATCCATGTCTGTTTGAATTCTAGGAATGCACATTGGCTAAGTTTTTTGAGCATTTTCTGGTAAATTAAATCAGAGGTAGATATTAATGCAGGTAGATAAACAGACAAGATAAATTTAATTGTAAGAACACAGTGGGAAAATATCTTCCATTTGTCTTCTTCCTTTCTCATAATTCAAACCTGCATTTCTAGAAATTTAAAAATATAGAAAATTTAAAAATAAGAAAGTCTCCATTGACCAAGACTCAGTGAATTAATACTATTTGTTTACTCAATGCATAGGACAAAACGGGTATATTGAGAGACAGATATGTAAATCTTTGTCCTCTAAGATCACATAATCAGAGTGAGGAGACACAGACACACAAAAGTATAATTAACAATGAAAAGCAGGAAAAGCTGATCTGTTCCAACTGAGTGGGTCAGATACTCTATGCTATTGGGTTTTAGAATGGGAATGATCACCCCACAGAAGAGGTCTCAGAGGAGATGCTATTTCGGCTTGGATTAGGGGCTTGGGCTGGATCCTAATAGTGATGTGTGTTTACTGAAGACTTTGGAGCAGGAGAGTGATATCATACCAAGGCTGGTGGTAGAGGTGAGAGTCCTGGCACAGGGCATAGGGTGTGATGGAGCAGGTGGGAAGAAAGCCTCGGAGACATTCCTGTAGACTCGGCTGTGGCTGTGATCCAGGCACTAGGCAATTTGCACCTGAATTGAGGGTTGGCTGAGATGGGAAGATAGAGACCGATGAGGCAGAGGCCTACTGACAGTGGAGGTCAGAGGACAGAAACCAGGGTCCTGACCAGTGACCAGTTCTCCTTGTTCAAAGGGAAGGACTAGCTCCTGCTGGGCAGCTCTCACAGCCTCTCTGCCGGCCTTCCCCATCTCCCAGAGATGCAGAATCTTCCAGCACACCAAGTTTTCTAGTGGAAGTCCCAAGTCATCCCAAGAATGTAGTCCTGCCTTCGGAACAGGGTGGAAGAATGTTCAGGGCACATAAATTAATTAGGCAAAGCCAGTTGTTCAACAACAAATCGCAGAGTTCTTTCTGGTTTTTGCAATCCCATAGGTATCAACCCTAAACCAGACCTCCATCTTGATTGTATGTAAAAAATGGTTAAGACTTGGCTGACTTGACTTCAGAGCATACCTTTGTTGCCTTTTGGATTCTGTAGAGGTTTTAGCCCTGCTAAACATCTGTTGTCTACATTCCCCCTTTCTGACAGCCTTTATTTCTAATTGAATTTCACCTGTGACCCTAGGGGTCCCATGATTTAGGTTAGGCTACCTGAGGTATACCATCCACCTGTCCTTATTGGCATGTTTAAGCTCCTGGCTCAAATGTCTCAAATGTCCCCTAAAGCTAAACATCTCTAAACTTTTCATTTACATGAAATTACTTCCCTTTATTATTTGAGCTAGTTAAAGTTCTGTATTCTGCTGTGTGCAATTACAAAGTCCCTGATCCAGGCTCTTGGTTTAATTGTGTCATTGTGGAAGGGACTCTGGGAAGAAAGGCAAAATGTGACACCATATTACAGTGTGAACTGGCCCTGAAATCTTTGTCAAAACTCTGCATCTCTCTAGGCTTTGGTTTCTTCATAAACAATACAAGGAGTCATTCAAGCCGATCTCTAATGATCCCTCCAGCTTGGACATTCTGACATTAAAACTCCCATCTAGTTCCTAAAGCACTAGTGAACTGAGCCCCTTTTTTATGATCTGCATCCATCACAGTCATGTCACTAGCTGTCTGACACACACCGTGGTCTATGAGTGCAAGGTGGACTAAGGAACTAAATGTGGTTCCAGATTTTTGAAGACAGGTAGCCATAAACTGACATTAGCATAAAGAAAATTGTCAAGGGGTTCTTTTTGTGTGTGGGGCAGGAAGGATCATTGGGAAGAACAAAGAAGGCATGAGGTAGGTAGGAAGCAAGGTCACTATTAGACATATTGAACTAGAGTAAATGGGAAACAGACAAAAACAAATCCAAACTGGGAGACTCCACACCAGAGGGGAGACTCAGACTTTGCGTTAGCATAAAAATAGCCAGGTGACTTTGAAGTGAGGGGTGGGTATACACACAGGGCCATAGCTGGAGAGAGATACTCACCTGGAGACACTCTGATGGAGGTAGGGACTTAGAGGTGGAGCTGAAACCACAGACCAAGTAACATGTCAGGGGAGAGGGCAAAAAGAAGAACCTTAGGACTTAAACATAACAGAAGACCATGTCTCATGAGAAATAAAAGAAAGAAGAAAAGGAAAAAATATTAAAGAACAAAGGAAGAAACAGAGAAGGGAGCAATTTCCTCTGAATTGTTGCTTATTCTGGGCTCTTCCCATATGTCAACATTAAACATTGTGTGGGAAACATTGAGGGTGAGTTTTAGGAAAGAAACAGAAAAAAACAATCTAGAAAAGACATCCTCGGGTTTACGTCCTTGGGCTCATGCAATGGAGCAATTTTTCCACTGTCCAAGGAATGGGCAAAAGAAGGATCATAAAGCCAAGTTCAGGTCATGTCAGCAGCACCCAGATCTTGACACTTCCCAAGAGTGATGGATCTAAACATTTGCTACAATCCATTAGAGATTATAGTAAATGTTTAGATATCCTGCATCACTGCCCTTTCCTGAAATCACATGCCCTGACAACACTCACCCTGGGCACATTCCTACAGTTCTCTCTGCTTTTTTCTTGGGTTTCTCTGAAGCTATAGATGCTTCACACAGGGAACACTCAAAGCTAATGTCCATTTTCCCTCAACCTCCAGCCACTAAGAGCCAGGGATTAATGCCCAGCCCTTTCTGCCTGCCCATGGTAGAGATCTCCACGTATCTGTATGCTGGCTTTTCCTCCTCTAGCCACAGTCTCCCAACTCCCTCACTCCTGCTTCCTAGGATCACCTCTGAAATAAACTATGTCCACTCAGTTCTTGACTGAGGCTCTGCTTTCAGGAAAACCCAGGCCAAGGCAAAGATAAGCTAGCCTGGGTGGTGGCAGACCAAGAAACACTGGCAGAAGCATGAGTGCACATTTCCTTTAAAGCCCTGAAATGCTAAATAAATAGAACAGATCTTGGCTTACCTCTGTAATGAGCAAAGGCTGAGCTGTGTCCTGTGGGGGCAGACAGAGATACTACTCTGGAAGGATCTAAGGGCCTTGGTCATAAATCCCTCTGGGCAGGGTGAACATGCAGTACTAGTTCTCAGGACTTCACACTGAAAATGCAAACAAGCACAAGACCCATGCACATCATAGCAGAATCATGCATCCCCTTTGGGTGGTCACCTTCCTTAGGTTAGGGGCTGCAGCCTAGGAGCCTTTGTAGTATGAAGGTTGAGAAAGTGTGTCTTGTTTCATTGTTGGATTCATCCCCACAATATTTTAAAGCCAACATAGATTAAGGGATAGGAAGTTCAATTGCAGTAGAGGGGGCCTACTATATATCATTTATGCTATTGTCTGGCACCTGGAGGCATTTGAGTGAACAACTCTAACTCCAGCTATTTGGGAGAGGGGCTTTTGTTCCAGCCCACTCTTCCAATGGTATCTGCAGCTTATTCTCCATGTTGCTTCCCTCCTAATTCCCTATCCCTGCTCCACCTTGAACTTCTATGATGGTTTTACTGTTTATCACCTTCTTGGACCTGCAACAACCATTTGTCTTCAATACCATGCTGCTTCTACCTTAGGAGAAGGGTGATCCTGGGTAGGTTAGGCTCTGACCCATTGCATAATTCTCTATAAAATAGGGACATTGCCAGTAACTGACTCTATCCAAGTCTTGAGAAGATCATAAGGGAGTTTCAAAGGTCAAGGTCTGATATCTCTGCTCGCCATGTTCATGGAGAGCTCCTTACTGGTCCTCTCTCCCCCAGGCCAGGGCCACCATATTGCTCAGGCTTTGCCCCTTCTTTTCTGCTCTACCACCTTTCAAAGTGCTGGTTTCCAGATTCCAGTGTTGGCTACTACTTCAGATGTCTTTCTCTTCCCATCTAAACACCAACCATCAGCCTCTTTTGGCAGAGCACCATATTACCTTCGGCTGCATTTAAAATTTTTAAAGTATTTAAGAAATGTATTGTTTTCATACTTAACAAAGTAATTTTAATTCTTCATTCTGCCAGCTCCTTTTATTAGAGGAGACTTACACCTTGCCTTTACATATCCACAGGATTATCTAAGATTTTTTTTTTCATAGAGCAGGGTGATAATATTTCAGCATTAATTGACACACAGACTTTAGCCTTAACCTGGATTTGATGCATCACCACGATTTTATTTAACCATCACAATGACAAATACATCTTTTATCGCTGTAAAGGTTGTCAAGGCTTCTTATTAAAAGGGAAGAAAGTACAACTTGTGGCCTAACAAAGCCACTTCACATTCTCCACCCAGAACTCATTTAAAGCTAGGGATTCCATATCTGCTTTAAAGGCAGATTGCAGACCAGACAACTGCACAAACATCCTTTGTTGTTGTTGTTGTTGTTTTCCTTTAATGCAATGCAAAGATCTTAAAATTTAAGCATGAATGGAAATGAGAATACAGGGGGTTGTATTTTTTATGGGTAAGGTAAGGGCTTTTCAAGGGTAACTCTGAGTTTTTATGACAGTCACGTCAGGGGTTGATTATAGAACCTAAAATTATCATCCCCAAGATGCGACTCTTCTGTTTGGAAAGCTTTCTTCAACCTGAATTTTGCTGCCAACAGAATAGAATTTCTAAGTGACTGTAAATTTGTAAGCAACACCTCCCCACCCCCCATCTTGGAAAGATAACTTGGCATTGGACCTGAGTGGACTGTTTGAAAGCCACCTCTGATCCCTAAGTTGTCCCTCTGCAGCCTCTCTGTGGTGTAAAGTTGGGTGAGAGATAGGAAACCTGGGACTTGGCTTTCTTCCACCCCAGCCAGGTGACTTGGGCTGCAAATTCCAATACCATCCATTGCATGTCTGATTCTCCAGGCGGAGGTCTCCTTGGGCCCATCACATGTGTCCTGGATTTCCCAGCTTTATTTCGAGCCCTATTTCATCTGTCGCTGCTCATACCTCTGCTCAGGTTCATGGTAAATGGTCTGTTTCTGTCAATGACTTTTTCATCTGTGTCAGGAAAAGGCCCATTAGACAAATCCCAGGGGACAAGTTCAGAGAGTTTGTCAGTTCCCGTCACTTTCAGGTCTGGCTGTGCAGTGGAGCACGGACTCACAACAGACTTGTCAAGATGGGCAGCTTCTTTTGGAAGAATTTATCTCAATGGAGACAAATGCGTGAGGAGTGAAAAATATCAAAGACCAGCACTTGGACCTGCTGAATGGAAAAGAGATGTCTGTGAATAAATTAAAGGAAGTTGGAGTCTCACTCCTCACAGAGGAAGTGGGGAGACAATGGGATATATCCAAGAATATTTGGGGGTGCTTAGTAAGAACCTGATATAAATAAGGAAGGGATCATTTCTTTTCTTTTCATCTTTTTTTGTTTTGTTTTGTTTTCATTTTTTGTACTGGGGATTGAACCCACTTTGCCCTGAGCTGCATACCCAGCCCTTTTTGGTATTTATTTTGAGACAAGGTCTCGCTAAATTGCTGAGGATCTTGCTAAGAGGCCGAGGCTGGCCTTGAACTTTTAATCCTTCTGCCTCAGCCTCTAGGCTTGCTGGTATTACATGCATGCATCGAGAATTCCTTATCAACAATTAATTTCAATATTTTCAAATTACTGATAATCAGTAGTTATTGATAAGGGCAATTAAAGACAATATCTTGTCTTATTTCACAGAGAGTGTAGGATATAACTTCCACATCTTTCCATTGCCCAATTGAGTAAGCACTTTACCACTCCTCCTAGCTTCATGCACTCTGCCTTCTGAACTCAGTGAGCAAATGGTCCTGGCTGCAGCCTAAGGCCAAACCCTCCTCTTGTCTATCAGACTCTCCTACCCTAGCACCCTGCCATGCACTCCTTCCTAGACAGTCTTGTGTATTATCACATTATCTTCTCGCCTTGGTCATGCTTTCAGTTTACAGCTGCAATAGCTTCGATTTAAAAACTAAAAAATCTTTTAACTCCAGATTTCTTTTCAGTTGCCTATCATTTTTCTGCCACCCTTTCAGCAAAATTCTTTTATCAACTTCTCTTGAGCAAACTTCAGGAAACAAAAAAGCTGTCACATTCACCAATGACTTCCACATAACCAAAATCAATGCTCAGTTTCACAACATTAGCCCTAATTGACTGCTCTGTATAATAAATATATTTACTTGTTCTTTTATTCATTATCCATGCCCCGCCCCCATCATACTGGAAGCAATTCTCATGAGAAAATAGAAACTTTGCCCCGATTACCACGTATCCACAATTCCAAGAATGCTATGTACCTGGTGTATATTAGGTACTCAATAAGTACTTGCTGAGCAGACAATTCAATCAATTCATTATTCATCACAAGGATGTGGTTCAGATGGCACTTGTGCATTAGTAAAGAAAACAAAAATTTCTTTGAGACATGTATGCAATATATAGTCTTGAAATTTGCCATGGTCTATGAAGCAATGCTGTCCATACTCAGAAATGGAGAAGCAAGGTAAGAAAAGGAAGCCAGTATTTATTGAGTGTCTACTGCATAGCAAGCACTAGACTAGCCAATTTCATATGTGTTTTCTCATTCGCTCCTCACAACAATCTTTTGCTCTGACCATCTCCCTTTTCCAGATGAATAAACTAAGGCAAAAAGAGAGGTTAAATAGATTGTCCAATTTTACTCAAACATGAGTTCAGCTTGAACGAGGAAGCAATATGGTTTTCTAAGTTCCCTTAGGCTAGACTTGAAATGCTGTGAATTCACAAAAAATCTCAGGCACTAGGTTGATAAAGATACATGTCAGATTTTTCAAAGTAAAATACATATTCATTTTAGAATATTGGTGGTGGTGGTTTTATTGTCAAAATCCACGACAGTAAATAAAACAGTGGAGCTCAATGTGACTTTAATGTTTGTTTTCTTTTTCCAAATGTTTTCACTATCACAAGAGGTGCAGAACCATCATTCACAGCACTCACATACCTGTAGGGTAGCCATCCGGCCAAAGGTGCCAGGTAAAATACAGAATGGCCAGTTAAATTTCACTTCAAATGAAACACAAATAATGTTTTAGCACTGCACACAGTACATGCAGGTGTACCTGTGCAACTGCAGGTAAGATTGAGGAAATGGGAGCCAGAAGGAATGATCCATGCACAATGTCTAATGGGGACAGAGGAGTCCATATTCCACACACAGCATGGGACATATTGATTCTAAAATATATTTATTGGTTATCAGGCCACAAAGAGAAGGCCTGAGTGGCAGGGGTGGAGTTCCAAGAGGCCTGGAGGTAAACTAGCCCCTTCCTCATAAAAAAATGGAGGATGGGTCATCTGGCTTCCATTTTTTCAAAGTCCTTTCTGAAGAACTCTTTCCTATTTTCAGTCTTTACTTCTTTGACAAAATCTGTCTTGTAATATGATGGGGAAAATAGGGGAACTGTAAAACTCAAATTTAGCTGTATTTCTGCATTTTTATTAGGTCTGGTAACCCTATATCTGGCCAAGTAGTTTGGTCACCATTCTCATACTGATCCCAACACACTATGAGACAGGTTTTGTCAAGGAAGTAAAGACAGAAAGAAGGGAGTCCTTTCAAAGGACTGTGAAAAGATGAAAGCCAAATGACATATTGTTCAGCTTTTTATGGAGGAAGGGCTAGTTGGTCTCCAGGACCCTGGAGCCTCACCCCTGCCATTAAAGTCTTTTCTTTATGGCTCAGAAATTGAACAACTTGTCAGGCACAGTGGTGTATTCATGTAATCCCAGCATCTCAGGAGGCTGAGGCAGGAGGACCACAATTTCAAAGCCAGTCTAAGCAATTTAGCAAGGCCTTAAGCAACTCTGCAAGACCCTGTCTCTAAATAAAATATTAAAAAGGGTTGGGGATATGACTTAGTGGTTGAATGTTCTGGGTTAAATCCTCATTATCAAAAGAAAAAAAAGAAAGACAGAAAGTGAACAACTGTGGACAAATCTCTTACCCTTTCCAGCTTTAGTTTCCTTATCTGCAGGTAACAGTAGTCTTAGTTATCAGAAATAAAACATGTAATGTCATTTGACTGACTTCCACAGGTAAGTGCTCAGTTGAGACCTCACTGAAGCTTTTAAACAGAAACCCAAATGATTATAAAAAGAGAAGCTATCTGGAGAGAGGGCAAGAGTTCACATGAAAGTGCATGCAGGTGTACCTGTGCAACTGCAGGAAAGATTGAGGCTAGGGGGGCCAGACAGAACAATGCATGCAAACTATTTAAGGGGGACAGAGGATTCCATACTGACCTGCTTTTCTGAACAAAAATAAAAGACACCAGATTTTTAGTAAAGTAAAAATTTCATAACTGGGGCAAAAGCAAGGATAATCTATAAATCACTCTCCCTGTAGTAGGTTTAAATGGTGAATTGAAATGTGTGCTAAATGAAGAAGAAAATATAAAGACTGGGCATAAACAACTTGGAGTAGGATCAAGTTAAAATCACAAGGAATGAACCACACCAATGCCTGAGACTGTGGATAATGGGTATCATGAAAAAGGGCAGTACTGTGGACTGAACTATGGTCCCACCAAATTCATATGTTGAAGCCCTATGTGACTATATGAAATCATAAAGATGGGATCTCATCTGATAGGATGGTGACCTAATAAGAAGAGGAATGGGAAGATCAATCTCAATCTCTCCCTTTCCTTTTCTCTCCCTCCCCCCTCTCTCCCTCTCCCTCCAACCACACACTATGACAAGACCATGTAAGAAGAATACAGACACCCCTAATCAAGAAGAGAGCCTTCTCCAGAATCTAACTATGTTACCACCCCCAATCTTTGACCTTAAGCCTCTAGAACTATGAGAATATAAATTTCTGTTGTTTGATTATAAATTTCTGTTCATGGTATTTTGTTATGGCAGCTGGTGCTGACTAAGCCAGGCAGTAAGGAATTAAAATCTGTAGGAGCACAAGTGTAACATGTTTTAAGAAACTTGTATGAAAAGATTACAGTGATTTAATATCAAGTAAAATATAGAGCAAGGAAGAGAGATGGAGTCCGTGAGATGAAGAGACAAAAGCAACCTAGCAATGGACAGAATATTCAGGAATGAAGCCGCTCTCCCCTTGTTAGCAGCCTTGGGTTTATCAAGGCTCTGAACAAAAGGAATTGATGATGGAAGCTTAGACACCTCACCTGGAGGACGTGGGTTGGATACCAGCTGACAAGAGAGCACTATGAGAGTTCAGTACTGGTGGGAGAGATCTAGATTCTAACTTCAAAATTCAGAGAACTTTAATGGATTCTCATTGATATTTGCTTGGATTATAAGGGGGAAAATAAGGCACAATCAAACGATACCTCCTGTTCAAGGTTCATTCACTTAAACCATCCCATCATCCCAGGGATTTGAAGAAGCAGGCTGTTGTGGTTTGCCGCAGTCTGGCTGGGCACAAAATCACGAGCCACTCACAGCTTTGTAGATTCAAACAGCAATTCTTTATTCCCGAACTCACACTGGCCCTCTACAAACACGTTCTGGGGAAATCCATGTTCTCTGCCCGAAATACTCTCTGAATCCCGGGAGAACTCAACGGGGAACTACAGGAGTGGGCACACCTGAGGCAGCAGGATACGCCCTATTCCCAGCAGGGTACACCTTAAACCTGGAACGGCCCTAAACCCAAGGAGAGCCCTAAACCCTGATCCGCCCTAACCTCCGATCCGCCCTGGTCCTTGAGCAAGGTCATCTTACATGCAATGTCACTGCAAAATGTCCAAGGCAAGTCCATTTTACCATGAGTCCTTACTCTAAGCAACATGGGGTACGCTGGCAAGGAAATTGTCATACCTACTTGGCTAATGGCTCTCAGCAGTGGTTTAGACATCGTATCCCCCAAAAGCTCACAGGTGAGACAATGCAAGAAGATTTGGAGGAAAGATTATTGGGTTATAGCCTTAACCTAAACAGTGAATTAATCCCTGATGGGATCAACTCGGTGGTGGTTGGAGGCGGGTGGGGTGTGGCTGGAGGAAGTGCACATATACTAAAATTGGAATACAGAGAAGATTAGCATATCCCCTGTGCAAGTATGACATGCAAATTCATGAAGTATTCCATATTTTTTAGATGAATGGATAAAAAAATATGGCATATATACACAGTGGAATATTACTCAGCACTAAAAGAGAATAAAATCATAGCATTTGCAGGTAAATGGATGGAGTTGGAGAAGATAATGCTAATGAAGTTAGTCAAACCCAAAAAACAAATGCCGAATTTTTTCTCTGATATAAGGAGCCTGATTCATAGTGGGGTAGGGAGGGGAAGCATGGGAGGAATAGATGAACTCTAGACAGTGCAGAGAGGTGGGAGGAGAAAGGAGGGGGCAGTGGGTTAGAAATGATAGTGGAATGTGATGGACATCATTATTCAAAGTACATGTATGAAGACATGAATTGGAGTGAATATACTTTTTATACAACCAGAGACATGAAAAACTGTGCTCTATATGTGTAATATGAATTGTAGTGCATTCCGCTGCCATATATAAAATTAATAATAAAAAAAATAAAAAGACTGGGGATGTGGAAGTCAGCACTCTGCACCCGGACTGTCTGGCCAACTTACCACTCACGACAACGAGCATAGTATGTAGGACACATGAAAGTCACATGTGGTCCTGTCTCCACTGGCCTCCCTGTTCTAGCTTTCATTTGTAAACAAAAGGTGGCACCCCTGATGATCATCCCTCCCTTTCCATCATGGGACCTAAGTCGGCACCTATAGGAGTAAGGTGACCCAGTGATAACTGCTGTCTTTGTTGTTACCACCGTCTGTCCAACTTTGTTTCTGACCCTAACTTCTCACTAGCTGTTTTAGTCGGCTTTTTTGCCACTATGACTAAAGGACCTGACCAGAACAATTGTAGAGGAGGAAAAGTTTATTCAGAGGCTCACAGTATCAGAAGTCTCAGTCCACAAACTGCAGGCTCCATTCCTCAGGCCCTGAGGTGAGGCAGAACATCATGGTAGAATAGTGTGGCAGAGAAAAGCAGCTGACATGATCATCAGAAAGGAGAGTGACAGCTCTGGGGATGCCCACTCACACTCAGCCCTCACCTAGGATGTGCCCCTACAAATGGCCATGAGCTGAAGGGCCATTTCTAGATGCCCATACTTATGCCAAAATGAGAATATGGGTAGCAGAAAACCTTTTCAAATATAAGGTCTTGTCAGTGAGGTCACAGAAATTAAATGGCTCCATACTTCTTTAACATACCACTGGCTAGGATTTATCACTAGAGCCCAAAGTTACAAGCATCAGTGAGCGAACTCATGAGAAACCTTGAGCATTTGGGTGACAATAAACAGAGTAAATTTGAGCAGAAAATCTTCTGGTTAGAAATTACACCTTGAATGATAGCTAAGAAGATACTTACTTATTGGATATTTGCATACCAGCTGTTATCATTTAAGCTCAACCAATCCATTGTATCTTCAAGTTGAATCTCAAGACTGTTTTTTTTTTTTTTAACAATCCTAATTGGCTTCATTTTTTATTTTAAAATCAGGTAACACTTCATTCCATAAAACAGAATCAGTTTTCCTATGAGCCAAGCACTCATCAAAAATAATTTGATGAGTTAACATCAGATTATTTATTTTGCTTACACAAAATAAGGACAAGAGAGCTTCACTATTTCGCCAGTTGAGAATGGCTGTTTTCCCTCCAAACCAGATTTCTCTTGGAGGACCAGATGTGTCAGCTTGGTTTGATTGACTCCATGTTGTTGGTTTTTTTTTTTTCCTGGAATATTGTCTCTGTTGAAAAACTGGTTTCACAAAGAAGGTGGCAGCAGGAAAATTTCAGAATCCAAGGCTTAAAAATAAGTCTTGGGCAGTGTGGGGTTATTTTCTGTCTCTGGGAGGAATCATCCGGTGTCTGAGGCCTGGAGACAGAGGCAAAGTCCCCAGACACCCATTCAGGAGATGTCACTCTCAGTAGCGTCTGGTGTCCTGATCTTTGCTCGCCCAGGATGACGGTGGGTAAGGAGCAGCAGGTCACAGGGGCCCCCTGACCCTTTGGGAGACAGAGCTCTCCCTGGGCAGACCCCGGGGCTGAGGGTCAGCGGCTAGGGGAGACTCATGTCAACGACTCCCCACCTGTGGTCCCCAAGGTCCTGGGGCAGGGATGTAGGAGGTAGCTAGTGTCACAAGAAGTTCCCATCCCCAGCCAGGCTGGGCGCCTAGCTAAGCGAGGAGAAAGACGGTGGCCTGGCCCCTGCGCCTGGTCTCACTTCCTCCCCGGCACTGCCTGGAAGGGGAGGAAGTGACACCCGGGGAAAGCCAGGAAGTGAGGCCACCGACACATTCAAGTTCAGGGCTACAGCTCAGTCTGTCCCCCAACAGGCCCCATACTCAGCTCCCCTTCATGGGCCATGTCCCTTCTGAGAGTCACGCCCTGCCCTTTATAGGCACAAGGACCCAGAAGTTCCAGGGACATGTCCATGTTTAGGCCATAGCATCCAGAAGTGTCTCAGGTGCATATCCATGTTTAGGCTCTAGGATCTGGAAGTGCCTCAGGCGTTTTGTTTAGGCCATAGCATCCGGAAGTTCTTCAGGCACACGTCTGTGTTTAGGCCCCCGGATCCGGAAGTTCCTCAGATGCACGTCCATCTTTGGGCCCTTGGATCAGGAAGTTCCTCAGTCCTCCAAGTTTAGGCTCTAGGATCAGGAAGTTCCTCAGTCCTCCATGTTTAGGCCCTCGGATCTGGAAGTGCCTCAGGCACACATTCATATTTAGGCCCCTGGATACGGAAGTTCCTCAGACATCCATGTTTAGGCCCCCGGATCCGGATCCAGAAGTTTCAAAGGTGCACATCCATGTTTAGGCTCTAGGATCCGGAAGTTCCTCAGGTATCCATGTTTAGGCCCATGATTCCATATTTAGGCCCATGGATCCAGAGGTTCCTCAGGTGCACGTCCATGTTTAAGCCTCAAGACTATTTCTTAATGCCAGGAAGTTTCTTAGTATATTAAAAAATTGTGGGCTAAGGTTGTGGCTCAGCAGAAGAGCGCTCGCCGAGCACATGTAAGCCCCTGGGTTCAATCCGAGTACCACATAAAAATAAATGAATAAATAAAATGAAAGTATTGTGTCCAACTACAACTAAGAAATAAATATTTTAAAAAATTTGTTTTAACAGTTTTAATAACCATTGTCTTCTAACCTTGAAATGAAAAAAACCATTTGTCACGGTAAGCCACATATGTTACAATTTGTTTTAAGAATTTGTTATTGAAAGTTGTGGTCTGTAAAACAGCATGGCTGACTTGTTCCCGTCCATGTTTTTCAATCTTGTGATGATTAACTCAGTATCAACTCACTGCTCTAGATCTAATCTACTCAACCTCCATAAAAGGGCCAAGCATCATCTCTTAAGATTAAGAATGTGGCTAAAAGCATTCCTGCTCATAGAGATTTATTTTACAAGTATAATTGAAGTGGTAATCACAAAGTGTCTTTTAAGCACAATGGAAGCTTGTTTTCCACATTAGTAACAAGATTCTAGGGGTTCTACTGTTCTCGGTTTAGAAAAGGATGTCCTCTACATTTGGATTTTATATAAACCAGTTGGTAATTTGAAAAATGAAAAGAAAATCTATTCAAAGCATAATTTTCATGACAAATTAATAAATGTAGGAATATGAGCCTGCTGGACTATACGCAGAAACACCTGGCTCAGCAGGTGGCATACAGTAGGTGCTCAACAGATATACACTGAATCTGATTTGCGACAGCTGAAGTCCCTTTATTCTAAAGTTAATCTTTTGCTAGAGACAGGGTGTTTTAGTCAGTTTTGAGTTTTTGTTTGTTTGTTTGTGGTTGCTGTAACCAAAAGGACTGACAGGAACAATATGGAGGAGGAAAATTTATTTCAGCTCATGGTTTGAGAGTTCACAATGGGCCAGTTCAATTGCTCTGGGCCCAACCTGAGGCAGAACATTATGGCAGCGAGGTGTGGTAAAGGAAAGCAGCTCAGGACATGGCCACCAGGAAGCACAGACAGAGCTCTGCTCTCCAGGGACACAATATAAACCCCAAAGTATGCCTCCTGTGATCAACTTCCTCCATCCACACCCTTCCTGCCTGCAGTTACCACTCAGTTAATTCATATTGTGGATTAATCCACTGATTAGCTCATACTCTCATAATGTGCTCAATTCACTTCTGAAAATTCTTGTTCTGTCTCACACATGAGTTTAGGGGACACATCATATCTAAGCCATAACACAGGGATAACAGAAAAAGGTCAAGACACAAAAGTATCCTTTGAAAAGTTATCTAATCCCACCATAAACCTAAAATTCCCTTTTTATCCTCAGTAAGAAGCCCTGAAAAGGAAGCCAACCACCTGAGATTTCCTAAGAGAGAGGTGCTCTGGGTTGGATGTGTTTTGCTTCCCAAAGATGTGTGCACCAGAAGCTTGGTGTACCATGTAGCAATGTTGAGAGGTGGTTAGACTTTTAAGAGGAGGTGATAGGGCTATGACTGTCCTTGTGAGGGATTGATGCTGGTCTTGTGGTGTGGGTTGGGTCACACAGGAGTAGTTCCTGCAACAGTAGGTTGTTATAAAAAAGCAAGCCACGTCCCTCCTTGCTTTCTGGCTTCTTGTCTCACCATGGGACTCTCTCTTTGCATGTGCCCGCTTCCTCTTCTACTTCTCTGCTATGTTGTGGCATAGCCAAAGTGGCCTGGCCAAATGGCCACATCCTGCTGTCTGGACTCACCGACCACTAAAATCAAGAGTCAAGTGAACCTCTTTTCTTTACAAAGTTCCCCACCTCAGGTATTTTGTTATGAAAACATAAAATGTACTAGGAAAAAGTAGTGTTATTTCTTCTCTAACTCACATCACCTCTTTATGCTCCTTCTGGAGACTTCCCGGTCCTGTTGCTATGAGCTAATTCAATTTAGAATGCTTGTGCTGTTCCCATGAACACTTTCCCTTTCTAGAATCATGGATTATCAGTTCACGGATTCCCTATACCCTCCCTCCCCAAATTCACACATCTGCAGTGTACACCCAGAGCTGGAAGGAAGAACTTGGTGTGGGCAGTGCAGGCAGTAGCCTTCCTCCAGCCATCAGCTACTTCACGCCCCACCTGAGGCCACACTTTTCCCCCAGATGGCCCACATTCCTTGGCTGAGGGAGAGCCCACTGGGGGATCATGCTGACCAGCCATATTCCCTGCACTCTCAGTCAGGTTGGTCATGGCCTTTGGGAGCTGATGTCACAGTTCACATCTTCCCCCACCCAATTCTGCTTTGGTTTCCTTCCCTTCTCAGCTGCAGATCTGATGAGCATCTTGCTCTGAAAACTCCAACCCAGAGTCTTCTCTGGAAAGACAAACTGGGTCAGTTATTTCCTATTTCTCTCATTTCATGGGTTTATCACCAAATGATCAATCTGACCAACAAGTCCAGGTGGAGAAAGAGGAATGCCTGGAAGCTCATCAGACTACACCTAAGGTCCTCTATAGTTCAGCCTTTAGACATGGAACCAATGCTCCAAATAAGACCTTTGGTGAAGCCAGAAAGCAGAAGAAAGCAGCTCCATTGAAGCTTTTGTGACAGGCCACAGGGTCCTGGAGAGATGAAAATCAATGGAGCAAACAGATCAGTGGTTCTCAGCCCACACCATGCATCAGAATTCACTGGGGGCATTTGAAAACTACAGATGTCTGGGCTTTGTCCTGTTGATTCAGTTTCAACCTAGTGAGAGGCCTTCAGGGGAGTCATGGGTATCTTGGGTTGAGAGCTACAGAACTCACAGATCTAAGGCCCTGTCATCCTCTAGAGTTCTCTTGTTCCCTAAGATTCTACAAGATTGTCCTTTCTCCAGGGTAATGCAAACATTTAAAAATAGGGCCTTCACCAGCCAAGGTTAAAGACCCAATTCTGGCCTTTTCACTAATAGAAGGACTTATTTTTTAATTACTCACATAATACCACTGGCTGTGTTCTCTTCCAAAAAATCAAACAAATAAGAATACGGGTGCTCTAAAATCCTCTTTGACTTCCCTCCAGCCCAATTCTTTTAACTATATTCCTAAGATTAGCTGTATTCCTAAGATCTCCTAATGATCCTGGATCCTATTGCTGCTCTACTGCCAAACCTCCTAGGACTCAGCCATGTAACTGTGGGAGATTTCCCTGTGGCCTTACCTGGGCTTCCAAGGGTTAATTCCACACACAAGAGATGTCAGTAAGACTTCTGGCTTTGTTGTTATCCAAAGTCATGTTTGTTGTTATTTTCAAAGTCATGTTTCATAGATTCTCTTTTGTCCTTCTGAAGCCGGAGAATAATATTCTAAACAACTGGATGTCTGGATTTTAGGGTCTTATTTTCTTTATCTTATCTACAGAGAAATAAGCAAACACTTAGGAAGTTTTCAATGTGTGTTGCCCCCCCCATATTTATTTCATGCCCCAAATGACCTGGAAATTAACACGATTGAGTTTTCTTTAGTTATTTATAAAAGGGCAGCCATTTTTTAGAATATGGTTGGTTCTCTTAATAGGTGACCTTTTGAATGCTTGATGTTGAAGGGTGTTTGGTGAAGTTGACAGCCCTTGTTATAGCAGTTTGCATGATGTTTGAGATTATTTGTGGTCAACTGGTGCTCAGAGAGACTTCCACTCTTGATCCACTGCTCCTTTTAGTGCTAGGAAAACAGGGCTCCTCTCTTAGGAAATGAGGATAAACCCATGGATCTGATCTCCAGTTTGATTAGCAACCCGATGCCAGCAGAATTGTGATAAGAGTAAAATTCAATATGTACATTAATTCCTAATATCCTTCCCAGATATAAGCCAGAGATAATAATCTATGCATGTATGTATATGCTCTTAAAGAACATGTTGAATTGTTTTGTGTGTACTTCGTAAGTACATTTATAACCACATATAGCATCTAGTAAATGTCATTCAACAATAGATAACTATTTGAATTTTTTAAATAGAAACTTATTGAAATAGACTCTATATTATTGATAGAAATCTTAGAAATATAGTTAAAAGAATTTTTGCAAACTGAACATTCACCCAATTAACAACACCAAAATGAAGAAATAGAACATTACCAGTACCAAAAATATAATCCTCCCTGTTTCTATATATAGATAATATATATTTACATATACATTTGGTACATATACAGTACCAAAAATATAATCCCCCATGTTTCTAGCCCCTAATCACTAAACTAAATTCTATTATTATATACTTGTTTTGGATATTTGTATACTTTATGTAAATGAAATTGTAGCATGTGTAACTTTTTTTCCTTACATTTTATTTATGTCGTAGATGGATTTATTTTTTGCTTTTTCCCAATCACTAAGAGTGATTGAGATGTACTAAACCCATCACTACTTTGATAATACAGGTAAGATTCCAGATTCACATTTCTAGATACCAAGATTACCTCTAAATGTAAGCCTTCGTTTATATTTCTGTGTCAGCAATGTTCATTGGGATTTCTGAAGCACACACTTTAGGTCTGTACTTCTCCAAGTAAAGTAGCTGTTGAGCATTCCTTGTTGTCTTATAAACAATACTGCATCTTCACAATTCATTCCACATTTAACCAGAGCAAATGTAACCAGTAACAGGCCCCTTTCCCAATCTTTTGAGACAATACAGTAAAATATAGCAACCTGGCTCTTCATGAAATCTGATTTTTAACAATTTCAGCCAATCACCTACTATCTGAGTAGAGGGTGGAGTTCCATCCTCCAATGATGAGTCTAGAAGATGAATTCCTTCTTTTTTATCTGGAGCTTTCAACCTTGCTTTGGAAGGTCCACCCATATGTCCCAATAGTTTGCTCTTTCTTCATCAATTGTGACACAAATTATTGGACATTTGGTAGTTTGGTGGTAAGGAGGTACTATTATGAATACATATGTTATAAACACTCATGTATATATTTACACATTTCCAAAATGATTGCACCAGGGTAGCATTGGTGATATAGTGATGGGCATAACTGCCTTCCAAAATGATTGTACCAATTTATATTCAGAAGTATGTAAAATTCCAGTTGCTCCATAACCTCACCAACACCAGGTTTTTTTCTTTTGTTTTGTTTTTATTTGTGTTTGTGTTTTTTCATCTTGGCCATCTGAAAGACAAGTATTGATATCTTATTATGACTTAATGTATATTCTCCTTAATGTATATTAATACAGAAGAACATTTTTAATAAGTTTATTAGGCATTTGAATATCCTCTTTTGCAAAGACTTATTCAAAATTTTTGCCTATTTTAAAGCGTCAGTAGATTAAGGCAATGTGATATTGGCATAAAGAAACAGATGAAAAGAAAACAATAGGAATCCCATAGCTATATCGTCACTTGATTTGCGATAAACTGAAAGTGATGAACATTGGGGAAAATGTCTTTATAGTTAGTCATTCTGGGTCAAAAGGATATTGAGATAGAAAAATATATGTTAACCTCTATCTCACACCACACTCAAAAATGAACTCTGGATTCTAGATAGACTATAGATATATTCAATGTGAAAAGTAAAATAATAAGGTGTTTCAAGAAAACAAATGATACTATAATAATGACCATGGAGAGGTAGAAGATTCAATAAATCTTCTACATATAAATAAAAAAAAGCACTACATATAAATAAAACAAGCAATAAAATAAAGCACAGTCACGTGCTACATAAGCACACCTTGGCCAACGATGGACCACACATATGATATTGTTTCCGTAAGAGTAGACCATAGCATGAGCACGGCAGGCATTACCATCAGGGTTTGTGTACTTTTGCTCTGGTGTTCCCACAACATTGTCATTGTTTCCATGACCTAATGATGCATTTCTCAGAACATACCCATCATCAATCAACACGTGACTAATTTTGAAAATTTAGAATTTCATTTCATCAAACGGCACCAATAGGGGAGTCAAAACCATAAAAGATAACCACAATGCAAATATTTAACACAGGATTCATATTCATATCATAACAGATTATTTTAATAGCTGCATTGTATTCCATAGAACACATGTATTATAGTTTGTGTTGCTCTTCTAGTGATGATCATTTACTCCATTCTGTTCACTTTCTAAAATAGTGCAGTAGTGAATATGCTTGTGTATCTTTAAGTGTTTTCCTAATGAATTATCAAGACATGGATTGCTGAGTCATGTGATGAAGCAGAGTTTCAAATCACAAAGGCCAATAGGAAGATATTTCTCACCACCCGATTTTTCTCCCATCTTGCAAATCTCACTCTGAAATTAGTTTTCTGTATTCCCTGTGCCTTGGCCTTGCCCATTTTCACTCCTTTCAAGGCCATCACATGAGTTTATCATGGCTTGAGGAAAATGCTTAAGAACTCTTATGAGGGAAATAAAGCGACATGAGAAAATGTTCTGGCAGGAGAGCACGATAATATTCTTCACTTCTCAGATTACTAAAAGAAACTATTTTTTACTGTATCGTTATGGACGTCATCAGTGTATCCTGTATGTTGACAATAAGCAAGAATCATGGGGTTCTATGAAATAAGTAATTTATCAAATACAAACCTCAATTAACAACCAAGTTTTTTGATTACTAAAGAGAGGTCAGACACCCTTGCATTTTCCATCTTAATTACTGAAAGTATTTTTCAAATACATATTAATCTACTTCCTGCTTTGGTTAGTTCATATCCTGAACCTAGCTTATTATATCTTTAAAGATTTAAAAAACTTAAGATCCTCAGGATCATAATGTGAACACCAATCTCATTGTACATGACATTAATACAGGAAGTGTTCCTGGCACTCTTTGCTTTTCAGTAGGCTATAAACTTATGAAAGGCAAGGACCACATTCATATTCTGATTCTGTCAGGTATCAGGTTTGTGATCTTCAGTGAGAACACCTAAGTCTCAGTTTTCCCATGTGCAGATAGGAGGAGACAATTAAACCCTCTGGTTTTCAGAAGAATAGGAGATTCTAGTATATAGTAGGTAGCACATTGTGGGACTTAGGGATATGTTCCTTTCCCTCCTTCTCCTCAGTATTTTTTTTCCTGAATCAAATTTAAATGAGTGTGGAGATGGAAATGAACTTGTCCTGATACTGGGGAGTAAAGAGAAAAAAAATAAGCCCAGAAGATACTTTGCCTTATAAGTTGCGCCTCTCACCTGAAAGTGGGGTGACAGGGGGAGTTCCAGGACACTGAGATGTCAAATCTACTTGGTTGGCATTAGTAATGGGGGAAACCTTTAGGTAGGCAACTTGATGACGTGTATCACACTTCCTTTGCCCTAACAATCCCATATAATCTCAAATAATTGAGAATGAACAGAATGAATGAACAAAGGCATCCACTAAAAGGTTGTTTCTAATATTAAAATATCAAAAAACAACATAGGTGTACATCAACAGATTAGCAAAACATACTTGGATCATCCATAATATTAAAAAACCATTAGAAAACACAATGTGGCTTCCTTATTTATAGCTTTATAATATGTTAACAGAATATTGTTAAGAGAATAAAGCAGATTATAACAGTAACAAATTAAATACTATATTCCATTTTTGTCAAAAACATCTCTATGTTTGCATAGTAGAATGTTTTGAAAAATGCATACCAACATGCTTATGTTTTTCTCCAAGTAGTATGATTATGGATGATTTTATCATTCTTTTTGGTATATTTTTGTCTTATTTGGATTCTTTTACAACTTGCACATATTATTTTTTTGAGGGGATAATGGGATTGAACTTGGGAGCACTCAACCACTGAGCCATATCAACGGCCCTAGTTTGTATTTTACTTAGAGACAGGGTCTCACTGAGTTACTTAGGGCCTTGTTAAATTGCTGAAGCTGGCTTTGAACTCAAGATCCTTCTTCCTCAGCCTCCCAAGCCCCTGGAATTACAGGCATGGTGCCATTGTGACCAGCTGCATGTATTATTTTTGTACTCAAAAAATATTAAAGCTGCTTTATTTTGAAAAATGTTTTTTTAAAGGCATTTAATAATTCTATACAAGGAGATCCTAAAAAACTCAATTCCCTGTGGACCTTGTCTCATTCCTCCTCAAAAAGAAGGGAGAAGTCTCAATATTGCTGTGTACAGCTGGAAGGCAGGATTTCTCAATAATGACATGATTGCCATTTGGGGCTGGAGAGTTCTCTATTGGTGGTGGAGGAGTTGTCCCATGCACTGTAAGATGTTTAACACCATCTTGGGCCTCTACCCATCCCCACACACAGACATCCCCCCCACCCCAATTTAGGACATCCAAAAATATCTCCAGACATTGCTAAATGTCCCCTGGGGGGCCAAAGTATCCCAGTTGAGAACCGCTGCTCTAAGGGAACTAGAGACCTAAAATTAAACCCCATGTTTACCACTCACTGGGTGATTCAATCTCTCTGAACTTCCATTTCCTCATCAACAGAATGACCATGTAATGTAATCTTAAGGATATCTTTTGATCCTGAAATCTAGAATTTGATGGGCTCACAGAAAATCCATTGGGCTAAAGGATAGTGGTTGGTACACAGTGGTACAGAAGTTGAAAGAAAGAAAGAAAGAAAGAAAGAAAGAAAGAAAGAAAGAAAGAAAGAAAGAAAGAAAGAAAGAAAGAAAGAAAGAGGAAAACAAAAACATAGCTAAGTCTCTTGATTATGATCATTTAGTTATTCATTCATTTGTGTGATGGCAACTATTTATTGAGTATCTATTATAGCCCAGGCACTCCAAGGGGCACTGAAAAATAGTAAGAAACAAGAAAATTAGACCCTTGCTTTATGGTACTTATCTTTAGTTAATAGAAACAAACCATACTCCTGTAGGTTAATAAATAAGAGTATTTTAGATAGTGATAATTGACCCAAAGTAAGTGACATGGCAATGGAGAGTCACTGGAATGGTATTGGGGAAGCAGGCAACATTAGATAAGGTGGTATGGGAAGCCCCCATCGAGGTTGATACCTGAACTAAGGTCTGGATGATAAGAACAGAGCCAGGCTGAGGATGTAGCTCATGACAGATCATTTGCTCAGCACACAGGAAACCCTGGGTTCAATCCCCAGTACTGGAAAAGAGAGAGAGAACAGAACCTAGTGAAGATCAACAGGAAGATGCTCCCAGACACAAGAATTAGGCAACATGAGCAGGGAGATGGAGACAATCTGGATTTGTGTCAGTGACAGTGTTTTAGCAATGTGGACATAGCAGAGAGGCGCCAAAGGAAACAGCGTCAAGTGAGATCAGCAACAGCAAAAGGAAAAGGTAAGTGGAAAAATAATCTCTGATTGTCCACAGCAGAGTGATTATAGTGAAAATTAGATCCAGAAAAAGCCCTTGTATCATGGCCTTCCTTCATAATGCAATTGAAAAATCGTGTTTGGGGAAATTCTGGAAACAAATGCCCCCAAAGCTCATCAATGCCTTTCTATCACCATTTAGTACTAGGTGGGGGATGCCAAGAAGATGTCTACTGAATTGCTAAGGCAATAAATTGAGGAGATAATCTTTTTCGTGGTTGGTAGGCTCTGGGGGAATGGGTCCAGCAGATAAAATGATAACTAGATTTAGTTGACAATTTGCTTTGAGTAAAATGTCGAGCTTGTAAATAATTTAAAAATAGCCTGTCATTCAATTGCAGTGTGTCCTTTAAGAAATTTTAATCAATGCAAAACACATTTCTCAAACACAGGCTTCTAACCCCTGTAAAAGCTGCTAAGGGTCCAGAGAAAAAGCTGTGACATGGTCAGACAGTGTGTGCACCAGATTACTAAGGAGTATGACAGAGCTACAACCCCAGAATCCAGTATTATGAGAATATTCTGCCACCTAGGAATCAACTATTGTGACAATATGTGATGTGGAAACATGTGACTTGTTCAGCTCTTTTTTGCTCAAGGGCACTGAGAAGCTGAGGTTTCAATCCGCTCATCAGAAACAATCAACACGTACACAAACTCTGCATTTTGGCTGCAAATAGATTGTCTGTTTGGTATCTTTGCCAAAAGCGTGGCATTACAGAGAAAGAGAAAGGAAGAGGTGGGGGGGTGGGGAGACTTAATAACTGCCTGAAAGGAAGGTCTAGTGTCACCCTGAGAGGATGAACACGGGAAGAAGGAAGCATACCACAGGATTTGGGGTGGAGGATCTCTCTTGACTCCCACAATTATTGCTAATCTAACCTAAAACCCCTTTCTGCTCAGCAGCCATGTCAAAAAAAAAAAAAAAAAAAAAAAAAGAATAGAGATGGTTCTGATGTGGGACAGAGCAGTTTGTCACCTTTCCCAGGCCTGCTGCTTTCCCCAGGGGTGTTGCAGGAACAGGAGGTAGCTTCTCCTTTGTGCTCCCCAGCCCTGCACTGCCAGGACCCACAGCCCAGAGGCCTCCTCTGACTCAGCTGAACTTTTAATCAAAGGAAACCGATCACTGCCCAACTTACAGTGCCAGGAGTCTCTCCAGCAAAGCCCCAGGGCAATAGAAAGCCCTGTTCCTTTAGGTCCAAACATGTGTAGAAGAGGTTTAGGTTTTGTTTTTTTGTTTATTTTCCCTCTCTTCTAAAATCTGGAGCATCTCTCTTTTTTTCCTTTTCAACACTGACATAGATTATGAGGACATCTTCCTAACTTGCCCAACATGGTGACTCTGGTTTGGGAAATAAAACAACACAATTAGAGAATAAGACTCCCCCTGAGTATTTAACTGAATTTAGCTAGATGTTTGTTTTTAGTGAATTGCTTATCATCAATAATCAAAACATAGGTATTGATTTTATCCCTTAAATCTTTAATGCTAAATAATCTGCATAGCTGTTAATCCTGGACAGATTTAAAGATAATAGATAAAGATGCATTATTCATAAATGTTGTACGGCAGGATATCCACTGTGCCACTGTTAATCTCTAGCAGTATCATTTTCATATTCATCAGTTATTAGTTTATTTTAACCAGATTGCCAGAAATATTTGGAATGTTAATTTTTAACATCCACCCTTTTAACAAAATATCAGTTCCCCTTTCAGTCTAAAGCAACCATGGAGACGGCAGGAGGATGCTGCTTCCTTCCTTCCACTCCTGGCCAAATTTACACAGAAGCACACTTGCAAAGACATGCGAACATGCTGCTGGGCTGTTATTGACTGTCAAGTGCTTTCCAGCCTGTCTTTGTCTCAAGGTCAATTCAGACTCAAGTTCCACTTTTTTTCCCTTCATGTAGGAAGATTTCTTCATTGGAAAGCTTATTTAAATTTCTTTGCAGATATTGAACCAAATCTGCACAGGCTGCAGCCTCCTGGGGCCTTTCACTCAGGGCTAAATATAAATAAATATCCATATAGGACAGCTTTTGATGAAACATTAAAGATCACTCTGGTTATATGGCTTCTCTATTTTCTCTATGAAAAACCCATGGCAGTAGAAGGAACCCTTGCTATAGAAGGGGAAAGATTTGCAAATCGTCACTTCTGGACTACCTGGGACTTAATGGTACAGGGCAAAGAAACAGCTTGTCTTGGCAAAGGCAGTGAGATAAAAATTAAGTAGCAGACCAGCTCCCCTTAAAACTCCAACTGTCCATTCCCTTCAATGTTTATGAATTTGGGGCATGTTACTATCACATGTATCTTACCCAGAATCAAGTAACTTTTCTCCTTTCAATTGGGAAAAGATCCCCCGGTCCCCACACTGGGAAAGATGAAGCAAGGAGTGGATCCTTTTTTCTTTCACCCTCTCTCTCCCTTGACATGGGTTCGAAAAAGAAACCCATCTAGTCAGTCAACCAAAAGTTATTGCTATATTGATTATACTTGTTATGGTTTAGTCTAAAACTATTCACCCAGTCAACCCTTTCGAAGAGTGGGGCTATTGGTTTTAGAAAGTGAATTGGCTGATGGAGATAAGACTGGACCAGCAGAAATAAGACAAGGGCAGGAATCCTGCAAACTTGGAGGGCGTTTATCCTCCTTCTGTAGCTCCAGGAATGAGGCTGGTACTACCTGGCTAGAACACTAATACTGCAGGGTACAGCACCCTTCACAGGAGAAGACAGGAAGCACACAACAAGGGTTTAAAAAGCTAACATAGTCAGGCCTGCTTTGATAGTATTATTTTATCTCACTCAATGTTCAGAACAAGCTCTCAGAATGAGTAATATGATCCCATTTTAAAAAACAACAGTACAGAGGTATTTGCCCACCCTGCCCTACTGAGAAGCCCAAGTGGCAGGGATATGAGGGAGATCAGCAAACCAATCACATTCTGATGTCAATCATATCTGCCTAAGGGAAAAGTGTGGATTTCTAGTTACATGTAGATTCTGTGGGCCTTGTGTAAATTCCCTAAGCATTGCCAAAATCACATGAGAATCATGCAGACCGCCTAGGAATCATAGAAACACTGACACATCCTACAAAGTCCTTCTCCTTGCACTCCTAAATGCTCTTTTTTTGAGGTCCAATGGAAGAATCTGAATGGGATCAAACATAGACCAGCTATGTTACTCTTGATTTGAACCCAAACTACAGCCTTTGGCTGGAAGCCAGGTGAAATTCCTATTACACTTCATAGGAGCAAAACAATTAAGCTTTTCTCTGTTTCTGTTGCTTCTAAAAAAAGGAAATCTTACAAAACTGTGTCTGTAGTTGGTACATAGAGACCATGTGTTAGCTCATTAAAATAGTTTTTTTTTTTTTTTTTTTTTTGGTAATTGTTTATTTTTTAGCAATGCACAAAGCTTTTCTACTGTGCCTGGATAAGAACTCCGTATAATCCACAGAAAATCATAAGCTTTACCCAAAAGGAGTTTCTATTCAAAACCAGGCAAGATAAAATACACACAGGCAAAATCCACACTACATGAGCTGAATCAAGACCTGCGTGAGTGAATCGGAAGGGTTGGCACAATTCAGACTTAGGAGAAAAATCCACTTTTTGCTCAACTATAATAAAAATTATGATTCTTTAGTCTAACAAATTGTTTGCAATGGTATTATTTTGTTTGCATTTCACAAGGAAATCAAGGAGGTATGGTCATCCCTATTTCCAATTCAGTTCTGCTAATTGGCTTATCCAAGGTCACATAAGCAGTGAAGGGAAATTGGGATGTACAGGGACAATTATTTGACTATTCCAAGAAACTAGAAGTCATCAAGATTCTTCTGCCTGAGTTTTTAGCACAAAAGCTGGTCATTGCACAAATAAAAACACATGCTCATAAATGGGCCCAGGGGGAATGAGATGATGTCACATCGGTCTGTCCAAACACATTGTCCTTTTCTTGAAGGGGTGGAGGAGGACAGGTGGGTGAGGGAGTCTCCTTAAAGGCTACTTGAAGAATGCAGGAAAACCAGTGTAAGCAAGGTGGAGGCGTCTGTTCTCCCCAATGTGACTCTTTTCCTTGCCAAATTACCATGCCAGGCACGTGGTGTCAAAACGAAAGAGTTTTCCATAAATTTGAGTTTAAAGGGGATAATACTGGATGTTAAATCATTAAATTAAATCATTCTTTACAAGACATTTTTACAATTTCAAGCCATTTTCCCAACTAGAGCTGCATAGTAAATTAATTACTGCATTAGTAGTTCATTGGTGACTCGTGTAAACAATGTTTTGACTCAAAACAAACACACACGCCTGTGCTGCAAATGTTGGCTCGCATATTTTGAAGCCATTAAAAAGTGCTTGCGATTTTAGAGAGAAAAGTATTCTTAGTAATTTCTTTTCTTGCCTCATTTTCTCCTGGAAAGTTAGGGTTCATCATCCCTTAGTATATAGGGTAATTTATCACAGTTGCTTATGTGGGCTGGCTAACATAATTAAGCACTTTCCAGGAGTTGAACTGGGCTGCAAATATGTACATATTTTTAGGTATACATCCTAAGAAAAAACAGGTTTCATTTTTCATCCCTAATACCTGGAAATCTGAAAGGTAAGCATCCCATGGTAGATAAACATACATCAAAAGTTGTACACATTTTATTGAGTCATGCTTGTTCCAGATTCTTGCTTCACTTCTTAAAATAAATTGTTAATCTAAAAATAATGTAGATTGAAGAGAACATACTTTAGCAAAATAGCTCCAACCAAAGTAGTATAATTTGGGTAAAAATGTGCCCTATATTGCCCAACTAGAATTATGCCATACCTAAACTCTATGTGAATAATCTAAATTGGTTTTATGTGCAATTTAAGTTTCTTTCTAAACACATATATACATAGTGCATACCTGAGAGGTGTAAGACATTGTAGGTTTTTGTAAGAAATATACTTCCATCTCCTTCTGCAAAAAAAAAAAAAAAAAAAAAACATTTTTTCCCCAACCCAAACTTGGACATAACTGGTTTCATAAGCTCAAGTATAATCATGAAACAATGAGTATATTCAATATCAGGCCTGAACCCCAAACCAGATGCTCTCTGGCTGCTGTATCTCCTCAGAGAATAAGGTCACACATATGTACACACACGTATGTGACACCTGGGTACACAGCATATAAACACATCAAAAGAGGACTGGAATCTAAAACAAAACAAACTACCAAAATGTCCATTATCAACACAATAGACAAACTATCCTGTATCTACAGGATGAAATACTAAGCATCAATGCCAAGGAACAAGCTATGACTATTCTTGAGTGAATGAGTATTAAAATTACAATATTATCAAAACATGTCACAAAGAAGCCAGACATGCAAGGAACATAATGCATTGCTTCATTTCTGGGAGGTTTTAAAGAAAGCATAATATATGGTGTTGGAATACTTTGGGGAGGAGGTAATGAACAGGGGTTCCAATATTTTCTATGTCTCTACCTATTGATGATGAAACACTGCTACACAGCCTGGTTTCACTTTCTGAAAAATTGATCCAGCTATATACTTATGTTATATGTGCTATCTGTGGATTATACTTTAATAAAAATCCTACTTAAAATAAAAGAGATGACTAAGATACTTAGCTCACTTCCAAGCACAATTGACCCAAAGTACTACTCAGGAGTAGGCTCTTCTTTGTGCCCTCTGTAGGGGAACACAGTCCTCATTCTCATTCAAAGACACAAAGCAATGGGCACTTGCCTTAGTAAGAAGAATCCTCATCTCCTCAGATTGTTGTGTTAAACAAAACTTCCTGCGGTAAAAGATGGAGAAAGCCTATGGCCTCTATGAGCCAAATAACCATGATATGCTTTCATTCAGCTTAACCATAACCCAGTCGTGCAGAACCAGGGATTCCAAAGGGACTGTCTGTGGTTCTAGTTAGATGACATATTTGCCAAAAATGTGGACAGCTTCATACCCTAGAAGACAGCATGTCTGTCAGCTTCTGACAAGACAACCTAGTAGAAACGAGTGCATTTTGTGAACTGTGTCTAAGTAGTACCCAAATTTGAGACGATGTTACAAGAGTACTTTTTACAGCTCTCCTGTCAGAATTAAGAAAGGAAAACTTATATTTGATCTGGGCTTTCTTCAAGAAATGTACCAAAGGCAGCACACCCTGGCACGATTCTGCTTGGGACATGCAAGGCTGTGCCATTGTGCCGCCAGACTGCCACTCTGCTTGGAGTCCAGATCTCTGTGAGAAGCAGGAGAGGGAAGCTCTCAGATGAGGAAATAAATCTCAGTGCTGCAATTGGGAGTAGGGGTGGCAAGAGCCAATATGAATATTGACAATCAGAAAAAGCAACAAATCTCCTGTCATTCAGTAGGAACAAGACAGAGAACGAACATCATTCCCCATTCTGAAACGACTGTCCCTTTGTAACCTTCTGTAAACTATCTTACCTTCTTGAAAAATGGGTATGTAATGCTCTCTGAGTAGAAGCAAGCAAAGCTAATGGTGTGAGAGAATTGGGGATTCTCCTGCCTTTCTGGGCATGCATCTGCATGTTCCAGTAAGAAACATTTTTATCAAACCCAATATCATTCACCATAATCACAACCCTCTGGTCTCTGGGAAGAACACTGGATCTATAATCTTTAGTTTTTCTTCTTACCCTATCACTTACTTATAACATCATCTGTAGCTAATCACTTAACCTTTCTGAGCTGTGAATCCTTTGCCAAATGAAATTGCCTTTATAATTCTTCAGGTATTCAGAGTAGCAGGATAAAGAGTGGCTGTATGTGGCTTTGAGCATTCACAAGCTTAAGACACTCTGAATGTGAAGGCCAGCCTTACCTGCAGGGTCTTTCCTTCCCACCTCCTTGGATAAGCCCTGCCTAGCTCAGCCCTGGCAATTGGGTCCTGTTCTCCACAAGCATATAATTTCAGAATCTAGGAGAAGGTGAGTCACTCTTAATATCGTTTCATTTAAAGTCAGTGGCCTGTAGCTGCTACCCAAGCTTCTTGCAGGAATTTTCATCCTCTAGTACTTTCTCTCTTTTTGATTTACGAGTCTTGAAGAATTCCCTATTAGAGAGATCCAGTTCCAGAGATGTGATCAGTGCTCAATCATGATAAAGATAAATTTTATTATGTGTTTTCATCATTCTGAGGGGGTGAGGAAGAACAATTGAGTCCATGAACAATTTAGAAAGATGAACATACTTCATTCTAAAGTGTCAGAAGTTAGAGCTCACAGAAGACCAATGAGAAATAAAGGGAAAGCATTGTTGAGATTATAATTCAAGCCAATGAGAAAGTGCAATTTGATTTCACCCCAAAGGGCAGTTTGCATTCACACTTTAAGGAACACATCTGGGGTAAGAGTGAGCTATACCTGTGGGTCAAGTCCCTCCCACACTTCAGCAAAGCCCTTGTGGTATTGAGAAGACGAGCGCTTCTTTTAGTCAAGCATGTAATCACATATTTCCAGATGAGAGGCACAAAAAATGATTAAAGCTTTGGGAAATTGGATCTATATAGAGAGACTAATGGAACTGCCTTCCCATATTCTCGAGAAGAAAAGACTGGTAAGAGGAGAGGGCTCTCAACCAGACTGTGCGTGAAGGAATGCATGCAACCAGCAATCCTGAGAACTGACTGAAGGCAAAAGCAAGGGCATTAAAGAACAATCAGATATACTTTGCACCCATTGGAACAAGATTTTTAAATACTTGAGGTGTTAAGCTATAGGGATCCTCAGAACTATTCCTAATTTTTAAAAGGTCTTGGAGTCTGCCTGGAAATTTTGGGGCAAAGTTATTCTTACTTTTCCTTTCTGCTTTGATTCAGTTGGCAACAGAAAGATTGTCTCAAGGACTTTGGGGGAATGCCTCTCAGAAGTATAGTTTATGACCTTGACTACCATTAAGCTCAACAAGATGACAGTAATATGATCAGAAATAGCAAGCCTCAGCATGGCCTGCTCAAATAGCATCCAAATATTGTCATAGGTCTACATCACTTTTCAAATCAACAGGCTGCATTGAGCACATCCGCTCCATAAAATAAGTTCCTTAGCATGAATTTCCTGTTTCTGTAAGTGATATCACCTCTGTTCAGCCACCCAGGCCTGATACTTCACTCAGAGTCATCTTAGACTCATCGGTCTCCCTCACTCTTCTGGCAATCTGCCTGTTAAGTTTTCCTTGTCTTTCTCTCTATTCCTTCCTCTCCATTCCTGAGGCAAAAAAATCCTACTTCAGGTCATCATTAGTACCCGCCAAGGTAAAAAGAAAATCTGTTGAGACTGTTTAATTCCTGGTCTCTAAATTCAAGATCTTTCTCAAGAGTATTTCTCAAAGGGAGCCAAAGATCATCTCCAAAGAAATCACTAAGGATCTTGTTAAAAATGCACAATTCCCAGGCTCTAGTCTTCAGACTAAGAATACCTGGGGTCAACACTTAGGAATCTGATATTTCAACAAGTTCTTCGCCTATGATACTTATGTATCCTAAAGTTTTAGAAACCCTTTTCTACCCATTCAGTCCACCTGGGAATTGATCATTCATTTATCCAAGAACACATGCCAGGAACAATCCTTCTTTTCATTGAGCCATTCCATTCATTAAAAAAGTCTGAAGGGTGCTCATCAGTAGTAGAAAGAATAAACAAAATGGGATGTATTCATACAATGGGATACGACACCGCAATAAAAGAACCAACTGCTAGTATACACAACAACACAGGTAACAGGCAGTTAAAAATCAGCAAAAGGAACTTGACATGAAATAGTACATACAGTGTGATTCCTTCATGTGATGTTCAAGAACAAGTGACTATGGTGATAGATCTGAGCACAGTGGGTATTTCTGAGGGATGATATTGACTGGGTAGAGACACCTTCTGGAGAGTTTAAATTGTTCTATAATTTCAGCCAGAGGCATTTACCTATTCATGTGTGTACACATGTATGTATATAAAAATTCATTGAAGATTATGTACTTTGCTATATGTAAACTATATCTTAACTAACATAATATAAATAAATAAACTTGTAATTTTTTGGAAGGAGAGAGAGAAAGAAAAAATGTTAAAAAGCAATGTTAGCATGTCTTTTTAAGACCCTTCACAATTTTCCAGTGACCTATCTTTCAAACTCAATCCTACCACTTCTTCTCCAATCAGATATACCCACTTATGTGTGGTTTTACTAATCAAAACCCATAGTTTCTTTCCTTCCTCTTCTCCTTCTCTTCGTCCTCTGCAATCATGCCTTACCTACCTAGAATATAATTCTTTCTACATCTAAATCTTAACCAGACTGGAATGTTGAATTCTGCTTTCTCATGACCTCTTTCCCACCACTTGTGGGTTGAATTATATTCCCCCTCAAAGATATGTTGACAACTAACTCCGGGTACCTTGTTTGGAATCAAGATCTTTGCAGATATAATTAGTTAAGGTGTGGTGAGCTGCATTAGGGTGGGTGCGAACTCCAGTGACTGGTGTCCTTCTAAGAAGTTCTTATAAAACGATGCACAGACAAACAAAGAGAAAACCCCATGAGAAGACAGACACAGAGATGGCAGTGATGTGTCTACAAGTCAAGGAATGCCAAAGTCCGCTGGCAAGCACCAGAAGCCAGGAGAGAGAAAGCAAAGATTCTCCCTTAGGAACCTTGAAACATCCTGATTTTGGACTTCCAGCCTCTAGAATTGTGAAAGAATACATTTCTTTTGTTCTAAACTGCCTGATTTGTGGTAATTCCTTACAGTAGCCCTAGGAAGCATCTCTCCTATCTATAGTCACCTCTCTTATTTCTTGACTTCTCCATCTCCAAAATTCTAGACAAATCACTTAGCCCCTGTGACAGCCAGTTTCCCATGTCCGCCCAGTAATTTCCATCTCATCATATCAATGCCCTTAAATAGAGGTCCATCCCACATCCCATAGGACTGACCTATGCTATAAGTAGTAAATTTTAGAAATGATGCACTGCTTCTTAGGATAGATTAAAAGAAACATTTCAGCTTCTACCCTACTTTCTTGGACCATTCACTCTGGAGGAATCCAAGTGCCATATGACTAGCATATTTTGGAAATCCCATGAAGTTCACTGGTAAGGAACTGAGGCCTCCTGCCAACAGCCATTTGAGTGAGTCAACTCGAACTACAATCCAACTTGGAGCCCTGAGTTCTCAACATTGCAACCTTGTAAAATCTTGAATCAGAACCACTCAGCTAAACCACTGAGGATTCCAGGGTCAAAGAAACTATGTGACATAATAAAGATCTATTGTTTTAAGACACTAGATTATGAGACAGCAGGTTAAGACACTAGGTTCTAAAGTTTTTTAGTAGCAACAAATAAATGATTCAACCCCTGTTATCTATCTCACATTTCTTAACTTTTCTTGGAAAGATCTTGACTTCTCAAACAGATTGCAAACTATCATGATAGTTTGAAGGCAGGGATCTATTTGTTTGTTTGTTTTGTTTTGTTTTGTTTTTCTTTGCATCTTTAACTATGCCCAATAATTTGTTATACATATGAATATGCCTTCTGAACACATGTGAATGAATGAACAAGCACAATGTATCCTGTTAAATGAACTTTCAGCATACTATGTTGAACCAACAAGCACATTTCTTATTTAAGTATCAAATTTATGGAACCTTCTCCCACAGCAAAACCGTTAAGAGAAGCAGCATCTGAAGCCATTTTGAAGCCACCCTTCTTTCTCTCCTACCCATTTCCCTGCCTTGCTGGTGTTGCTTGTTGGCTTCTGAAATGTAGGTCACCTCCAGTGGCATGACCTAATTAGGAGATGTAATTTAACAGGGAAAAAAAAATAAGAGAAATCCTCTGAGATGGCAGATTTGAAACAAAGAAAAGCAGTTCTTTCATGTTGTGTTTTTGGCAATAGCTTCTACTAAAGCGATCCCTTTCCAGCCTCAAGCTACACAAATTTGTAAAGCACAAAGAAGAAAGGTAGAGACGCATTCAGGAGCAGCTGGAAATGATGAATTTATAATGATCACAGAAGGAGTAAGAGAGAGCTTTCCTTCACTAAAGTGGCTCTGTGGGGCTGCTTCTTGGCAGCACGAGAGAGACTTTGTCGGAAGGAGTACTGTTGATGTGGTTACCAAGTACCACGCACTCTAAGCCTAGGAAGAGACCTCGTGGCTCATTTAATCCAACCCCTCCGGAAATGATGTGACACCTGTTGTGTATTTTATTGTGACAATAAAAGTCCATATACAAAGCGTCTAAACAATAGAGGCTTTTCCATCCTGCATTTGACTCTGTTGTTTTAGATACAAGAGAAAGGGTAAGCAAGCTAAACGGATTTTAAGGGTTCATTACAAAATTAACTTCCAGGGGATGTCACTGGGCCAGTTTGGACCCAGTCCATCTCCCTCACTTCTTCCTCTCAGAGATGTGATGCTTGGTTCCTGTAATGCTTAAGTGCTTTCTGAAGCACTCCAGAAACACTTAACTACACTGATCATAATTGAATGCATTATTAATTCTTTCTTTGGAAACTCATATTCCATGTTGATCATTAGACAATTCTGCTTATCCATCCAAGGAAACTCAAAAGCCCGCTTTATGTTTGACCTGCTCAGTGGCTGACATTGATTAAGATAAAAACGATTATATTATTCCCATTTTACAGAGGCACAGAAAGGGTAAGATTCTTACCCAAAACCAGACAGCTAATGAAAACTGAAGCCAAGAAGCAAACCCAGGCAATCTGACTTCGGAAACCATGTTCTCAACTCTGCGTATAACTTTAGCTACAAATCTGTATTCTGCATCTGCTTTGGATCAGTGGGCATTTCCTGTGTAGGCAGCATATCAGCTTCTCTCTATAGGTAAATTCCTAGTTGCAAGAGAGATCCTCCTTGGGCTGGGGTGGTAGCTCAGTGGTAGAGCTTGCCTAGCATGAGTGAGGCACTGGGTTCAATCCTTAGCACCACATAAAAATAAATAAAATAAAGGTATTGTGTCCATCTACAACTAAAAATATAAAGAAAAAGAAAGATCCTCCTCATTTTTTGCCCTTTTTTCATTACTACATACCATGGGAGATGCCAAGCTACCCCTGTTAACCGTGGCTCATGCAGGAGCTCTCCATGTTGCTGATCAGGAGATTTTGCTATGCCTTTCTGATCCCTACCTCGTACTAAGAATCACCATCCTAGAATTGAGAAGTTCTATTGTACCAACCTGAGGACCTCCGCAGACCCACCCCTCAGGAAAATTGGTGAAAATTATTTTTAAAAACAGCAATTTAAGGTCTCATAGCATATAGAAATTTCTATATTGCCCTCATAGCACATATAAAATAAAGAAGCATTCATGAATATCTACTAAAACTCAATAATAAATGCAAGAGTTAGTGGTATTTTAACCAAGACCAACATCCTTCCTCCCCTTTCTCAGCTCAGAGTGATGAAGGGTCAACTTCAAACTGCTTAATCCCTAACACCCAAAAACCCTGCTTTAGCCAAAAACACAGGGCTCCCTCTCCCTTTAAGTGTCAGTCAGGGGGCTCTTTTCCTGGGAGGAGTAGAACATGAGCATTTCTCATCTTTTCCTCAGCTACCTGTTGCTGAGGCTAAGCTCTGGAGGTGGTGGTTCTCTTCTTCTGCCCAGTCCCCACTCGCGTGATCTTGGAGAATGGTGCTGTTACACACGTGTGTTAGCTTGCCATGCCAACAGAGGCATGCAATAGAGGAGAGCTGGGGTTGCCACCCTTTTCATCCACTGAGCACTCAGTTCCTAAAGTAAGGGTGTCACTCAAAGAGAAACCACCATTGTCACTGTCCCCAGCACCAGAATTGTGGTTCATAGGTTTTGCCTAGGGGGAGAAACAGCCCACAGAATAGGAAGCTCCAAATTCCTTCCCAAAGGAACTGCCTTCTTTTACAACAGGGTGTAAAGGAATTCAAGTTTTCGGGTGCTCTCTAAAACAGAGGAAGTTGGAGGTAACGACTAAGATGTAGGACGCCAGTTTGCTGGAGAGAAATGAAGAAAGCAGCAACTTACCCTCCTGGGGTAAGAACAAATTAAAAACAACTCATTTCAGAACTTCCCTTCAAAGAAGCCCAAATCTTATTGGATGAGACTGCGATGCAACTTATACCCAGGGCACTGTTGAAAACAACAGAGCCATTGTGTGTAATTAACTGAGTTTTACAGTTGTGTGAGTCGAGGAAAGATAAATGATCAAAACCAGTCATTCCAGGGTGACCGTGGACATACCAAAATATACACACCTGAGCAGCAACATGGGCATCTCACTGCATGAGGAGGATGAGACAGAAGGAATAATTCAGCTACTCACCCAGTCCTAAATAAGCAAAGAAGCAAATAGCAATCCCCAGAGAGACCCGCACTAGAGCTATTATAATGTATTGCCTAAAATGTACATATTCTAACAACAAAAACAAAAAATACATGCAAAGAAATTGCAAATATGACTTGGGAAAAAATAGGCAACAGAAATTGACTATGAGAGTGAACAGATGTTAGATATAATGTACATAGAATTCAAGGTAGCAATAATAAAAATGCTCAAAAAAATTAAAGGAAATCATAGTAAGAAAGGTAGGTGTGATAACAATGTTACACCAAATAGAGAATGGTAATAAGTTGGTGAAAATTTTATATATATATATATATATGTGTGTGTGTGTGTGTGTGTGTGTGTGTGTGTGTGGTGTGTGTGTAACTAAATGGAAATTCTGGAGTTGAAAATTGTAATAATTAAAATAAAAAATTTACTAGAAGGGTTCACCAGTAGATTTGAGCTGTCAGGGAAAAAAAGCAAGCTTAAACACAGATTGATGGGGTTTATGCAATCTAAAAAAGGGGACAAGGGATAAATAAAGAGCCTCAGAGAACATCACTAAGTACACAAACATACCCATAATGGAAATTCCAGAAAGAGAGAAAAGGAAAAGGAGCAGGAAAAAATATGTGGAAAAAATGTTGGCTAAAAAAGCCCACTAATCTAAAGTGCAAGGAATTCCAAGTAGGATAAACAGAGAGATCCACAAATTGTAAGAATGATGAAATCTGAAGACTAGGAGAGATCTTGAAAACAGCAAGATAAAGGAGAAATTAGATATTACTAATAAGAAAACCCTATACCATTAACAGCTCAATTCTCAACAAAACCAATGGAGGCCAGAACACAGTGAGATAACATTTAAAGTGTTCATAAATATTCAGCAAAACTAGCTTACCAAAATGAAGGCAAAATAAAGCCATCCCCAAATAAACAAACACTGAGAGAATTCCTTGCTAGCAGACTTGCCTTACAAGTAGAAGTAAAAGAAGTTTTTCAGGTTGAGAGCAAGTGGCCACAGACAGTGACTCAAATCCACACTAGAAAATCAACACTGTCAAAAGTAGTTATATAATATAAAAGACATTATGCATGCATGTTTGTCATTTCTTCTCTTAACTGATCTGAAACACAACTATACAAAACAATATGAATTTAATGTATTATTGGGCCTATAACACGTAGAAAAATAATATATTTGCCAATAATGGTACAAAGGAGGGGGGCAAGAAGAAAGCTTATTGGTCTAAGAAAATGACTTCAGATGATAGTTGGAATTCACAGAAACAAATGAAGAGAACAAGAAATAATAAGTAAGATTTTTTAAAAAGCTCAAACTATGTATTTGTTCTTCTTTGTTCTGTTAATTTCTTTAAAATACATAAAATTATATGAAGTAATAAATACAACAGTGTATTGGTGGATTTGTAACATTTGTGATGCAATGTGTAAAAATAATACTCACAGTAGGGAAAGGGGAATATAATTACATAGGAGTAACATTTCTCTGTCTTTCTGGAATTAATATAAATCTGAAGTCATTCCTATGTGTGTCTCAGGAACAACCATTAAGTAAATAACTAAAAATGTATAACTAAAAAAGCAGTAAAGTTGGATACATGACATTATGAATTTGTCAAAGCACATATAACTGTACAGCTATGAACTTTTGTTAATAATATCAGCATTGATTCATAAATTATGATAAATGGAGCTCAGTAATGCAAGATCTCATCAGTAATGGAAAAATCTGGTGGTAAGAGACGGGCTATATAGCAACTCTGTGTGCTTCCTGTACAACTTTTCTGTAAGCTGCTCTAAAAAAATAAAGGTCTACTTTAAAAAGACTAAAAATCCCTGATGAATGATTTTTTTAAATAAATTATTAAAGAAATGAAAATGACATATTGGAAAATTCTCAATGCAAAAAAAAGTGGTAATGGAGGAATAGGAGAATGAAAAGGACATAAGACATAGAAAACAGAAATGGATGATGTAAGTCCAACTATGTCAATATTCATATTAAATGTGAATGGATTAAAAAAAGTTAGAGTTGCAAAAAAAATGTCTAATGATAGTTTATCTGTAGAAGATCTACTTTCTTTTTTCTTTCATTTGTTCTTATTAGTTATACATGACAGTAGAATATATTTTGACTTACTATACATATATGAGCATATTCTCATTTTATATAACTTCTGGTTGAACATGATATAGAATTACATTGGTCATGTAATCATGCATGCACATAGGAAAGTAATGTGCAAATCCTTCTACTGTCTTTCCTATTCCCATTCTCCCTCCCTTCCCTTCATTCCCCTTTGTCAATCTAAAGTACTTCTATTCTTCCCTACCCACCTCCTGACCCCCACCTTATTGTGAGTTACCATCTACATATTAGAAAGAACATTCAGCTTTTGATTTTGGGAACTGGCTTACTTCACTTAGCATGATATTCTCTAGTTCCATCCATTTATCGGCAAATACCATAATTTCATTTCTCCTTATGACTGAGTAGTATTCCACTGTGTATATATACCACATTTTATTTTTCCATTCATCTGTTGATGGGCACCTAGGTTGGTTCCATAGCTTAGCTATTGTGAATTGAGCTGCTATAAACAATGACGTGGCTGCATCACTATAGTATGCTGCTTTTAAATCCTTTGGGTATATGTTGAGGAGTGGGATAACTGGGTCAAATGGTGGTTCCATTTCAAGTTTTCTGACGAATCTCCACACTGCTTTCCTGAGTGGTTGCACCAATTTGCAGCCCCACCAGCAATGCATGAGTGTATCTTTTCCTCACATCCTTGCCAATATTTATTATTACTAGCATTCTTGATAATTGCCATTCTGACTGGAGTGAAATGAAATCTAAGGTGCCAAAAACATACATAAGAGAAAAAATAGCCTCTTCAACAAATGGTGCTGACAAAACTGGAAATCCATATTTAGTAAAATGAAATTAGACCTCTATCTCTCACCATGCGCAAAACTCAACTCTAAGTGGATCAAGGTCTTAGGCATTAGACCAGAGACCCTGTGCCTGATAGAAGAAAAAGTAGGCCTAAATCTCCATCATGTGGGCTTAGGAACTGATTTCCTTAACAAGATTTGTACAGTATAAGAAATAAAATCAATAATCAACAAATGGGATGGAATCAAGCTAAAAATCTTCTTCACAGCAAAGGAAACAATCAAAAACGTGAAGAGATAGCATAGAGAAAGGGAGAAAAGCTTTGCCACATGCACCGCAGAGCATTTATCTCTGAGATACAGAAAGAACTCAAAAAACTCAACACCATAATAACCCCCAAATAACCCAATTAATAAATGGGCAAAGGAATTGAACAGTCATTTCACAGAAGAAGAAATACCATTGGTCAACAAATATATGAAAAAAAATGTTCAAAATCTAACAATTAGAGAAATGCAAATTAAAACTAGAAGACCCAGTTTCAATTCAGAGATTATAAGACATTGAAAGTGAAAGAATGGGCTAACATCCTGGAATAGAAAGCACAAGAAAGCTTGAGTGGTTATACCAATATCAGACAAAACAGACTTAAAAACAAAAAGTGCTACTAGAAACAGAGAAGGACATTTTGTAATGATGTGATCCATTAGGAAGAAATAACAATTGTCTGATTCTAACAACAGACAGCAGAGCATCAAAATATATGGAGCAAAGCTAACAGAAATGAAGGGAAAATAGACAAGTCAACAACAACAACTCAAGTACCCACTTTGAATAATGGATAAAAAAACTAAGCAGAAGATCAACAACAAAAAAGACTTCAAGAACACTCTACACCAAGCAAACCTCATGGGTGTCTATACATCAATCCATCCAACAACAGAGAAATACAGATGCGTCTCAAGTACTTATAAAAGGTGAATTTTATCTTTACAAACTATTTTGTTAAATTCAACTACATTCTACAAAATATCTGACCATGCTCCTCAAAACTGCCAAAGTCATCAAAATCAAGACAAGTCTCAGAAACTATGACAATCTAGAGAAGACTGAGAAGATATAAAGACCAAATACAATGAAGGACCCTGGATGTGCCACTACAGGAGGAAAGAGACAATGGGGGAAACTAATGAACTACAGATAGTGGAGGTTTTATTTAATGGTATGTGTCCATGCGGGTTCTTCACTATGAGAAACATACCCTAATAGTACAAGACATTAAAAACAGAGAAAACTGGTGCCAGAGGGTACATAGAAACTCTTATCTTGGCAACTTCTCCCGAAATTATTTTTAAACATTTGTTTAAATTCATATAAAAGGATTCACTATCCTATTCTGTGTTTCCCAACTTCCTTTATTTTTAGGAGTTAGTTTTGGATTACTAAGAGACCAACAAAAGATTGTTTGTTAGGGGTGGATGCTGCTAGAAAAGACAGGGAGAGGAGGGATGACTATTGAACATGATTGCAAAGGGAGAGAGGAAAGAGGAAAAAAATGTGTGGCAGAGGCTGGCAGCTAATCATGGTGGCTAGACAAAGTGGAGCCTTGCCTGCAAACATGTAGGTTGTTAGAGAAAAGCCACTTGAAGAGGGAGGGGACAGGCTGGCTGATGGAGGGGATGCTGGGCATGAAGTAGGTTCCCTAGAAGTTGTCTGTGCAAGAAGCCCCTAAGGAACACAGCAAGCACAGGAGCCCTTAATGCCCTCTTCAGAGCATACAGATTGTCATGAATTGTCTCCACCAGACAATTCCTTACCATTGTCCACACCTCACAGAACATGAAATGGGTACCAATGACCATGACTTTCCTCCCAGTACTTCCCACTGGACCAGGGTACTACAGAGTATTCAGACTTTGTGAAATGTTGTTTTAGAACATAGCCTTACAGGGGCAGCTTATAAACACAGACTCCATTGCCAGAGCAAGAAAATGTGTGGGACGTTAGACCCTCATAAAAACAACAAGTTGAGAATCTGATCAGAATATAGAAAGGAAATCACTAAACAGACATTTATTGGGCATTAACTACAAATCATGTCCTAAGTCAAAGGCTAGGGATAGAAGGGAAATGCACTCTTTACTGGCCTCTGAGAAACTCACAAACAAGATGAGTCTGTGTTAGGAGGAAAGGAAGTAAGGCAGGCAGTGGCCAGGAAGATAAAACTTAGAAAAAGGAGAAAACACATCACAAAGCCAAAGGGCTAATAATAGAGGTCTACGCCAATCTCTTGCCCCCTCTGTAGCTCAAGTCCACCCAAAGGAGGACTGAGTATGGAGGAGACACAAGAAGCAATAACCCTGGCTGATCCTCAACAGGCACACAGGCACCTGATGTGTGAGGTCATCCAATCATGACAATACAGGGACTCCATTTTTAATGCCCATTTCCCAGATTGTGAAATTGGTTTGAAGAGGCTAAGTGACTTATCCAAGGACACAGGTAAGAAATATTTGGAACTCAGGAAAGCTTTCTCCAGATCCCTGTGCTTAAAGTCTGCAAAATTCTTGCCTAGGCAAAAGGATGAGAGCTAAAAATAAACTGATTATTTCCTCATCTGAAAATAAAACTTTGCACAAGGATCAAAGAAAAAAGTAAATCAAGATCTGGGTCCTCTATCCTTAAGTCCATCCTTACAAAAAAGGGTCGGTCTCAGCCTGGGGAAGGATGACCGAAACAAGAAGAAAAAAGAGATGGCAAAGGCACAAGTGTTTGCCACTCCCGGGAGCCCCTGCTGTTCTGCTGGGGAGGGAGGAAGCGGCCTCTGCTCCAAGTTAGTCCTTCCCATGCCAAAGACTATTGATCCAGAGTGACAGTGACACAGCAGAATGAATTAAAAATACGTGCTCAGAGCCATTATTGCTTCAGAATAACATATGCAGCCAGCTAGTGTACATTTTAATATGAGTGGAGGAGTGCGTGGAGACAGCGGGAAGGATGGGGGAGATGATGTTGAACAATTGCAAAGAGGCAGAGCAGTTCATCTGCTGGAGCTGAGAGATCGCAGCTCCTTTGAGCAGAAGTCTTTTAGCCTCATCCCTGCACAGTTCTTCCTCTTAGAGGCATAATGCATACTTCTGGGTTCTAAACATATTACACATAATATGTAGAAGCAGACTCGTTTATAGTAATGGGTGGAAATCCCTTGGTCATATTTCTGATTCCAGAAGTATTATAATCAAAGAGGAACATTTGAGGCACTTGTGACACGTTTCAAGAGTTCTCATGTGGTTGGGAATCACCCAGAGGCTGGGGGGACAATTAGAACCTTTTAAACCCATGTACTAGATTTCCAGCCCTCACCTCTTCCAATTTTATCTCATGTCCCCATTGTAAGATCAAAACTGGCTCTTCCATTTGTCACTTTTGCCTGGTGCTAGTGTGGCTTCACATTCAGTAAATCTGAATACATGAGTTTTAAGAAATTATATATGGGGTGTGAATATCTTTGTCTTTCCTCTAGCAAAATTTTCCTTTCATTATGTACACAGACATACTTGAAGAATCCTTTTATAAAGTGACGTTTTCTTACATTTGCCAATAAGATCTTCGTGATAGATTGTCTTTCTGCAAAGCCCCCTGATACATTCATTATGCGCTATGAATCAGAAAACCAAAATTTTACACAAGTACGTATGTCCCGTAAATTGTGAGCTGAACCCATATTGAAGTGGGGCATGGGGAGGTGGGATGAGATGCTTCAGGGAAGACATCATCTGGGGATCTAGTTATCACTATAGATGATAGTTAATAGCACAGTTCCGAGCTTAGACCCAGACGTTTTTCCACCCCCAACTATCAATTCTGAATACTGTTTTAGTGGGAAAAGTATAGGATGTTAGTGTCTCTAGTCTGCCTGAGAGCAAACTAGAATGCATGTTGTCTAACTCTCTTATTTTGCTTTGAAGAACCCAATCCAAAAATGTTAAGTGGCTTAAAGATCATGGAGCTTTGCAAGTTTGGTAAACATTTTCAAAACTCGTAAACATTTTAAAACTTGAGCTCAGCCTCGCTGACCCAGTCCACTGAGGACATAGAGGTGTTACAATAATTTCCTCTCATTTTCAGGCTAAGAAGGGAGGATGTGAAAACTGTTACCCAGAGAGAATTAGAGTGTCAAGGGCAGATACAGGCTTGGTGAGACTTAAACTGTCTAAAACTTAGAAGCCCCTTTAAGACCAAAAAAAAAAAAAAAAAGCTAAACTACAAATAAAACTAGGTATATAAGAAGTAAATATTTATTTAGAATGAAAAAAATAAAACACAGTTTTTTAAAAAACTGGACAAACATCACAAACATAAATAATATCACATATATCATAAATACAAAAAAATTATGTGATGATGTTTTTATTAAAAAACTCCTGTCCCACCTCTCTAACACTTGTTCCCCTTCATTTTTGGCTGCATGCTCTCTGATGACCTCTTCATGTGACAATGATTTGGCAATATCTTTACCATAGGGGAAATAAAATGAAGATTCTGTCTTTCCTCTAGCAAAATTTTCCTTTCATTATTGATAGTTTAGAAAAGCTTTCTTCAGTCCCAGAACTCATTAGTGGTTTTATCAGATAAACCATTAGGATGGTTGTCAAATCTGGAAAAACATTTATCAAGTCTCTCTTCAGTATATGAGGTATAAGATTTTGGAAGATTTTTCTACAAAGTTGCTTCTGGCTCTGTAGATGTGAAATGCTGTTTCTGCCTGAATACACACGTACTCCCAGTCTCACGCATTTTGTGGAGATAATATAAGAATCACCCTCACCTTAAACCCAGGCAAGAGGCAACCTGGTTACAGAGCTATATTCCTCTCCTCTTGCCCTGGTGTCCCTTTGCATAGGACAAGAAGTCTGTGGGGTAAAAGACATGTCTACCCAACACTCATTGCCCCTACCTCTAGATCTTGCTCCACATACACAGGACCTTAGAATTCCATGTTCAAACAGAGCCTACCTAGACCTCTTCCTGATATCTCTGCTCCCAAGAGCAAACCGTATGCCCAGTGTAAGCATTTCTTAGCCAACCTCACAGGCATAGACAGAACCCAGATAAATGAAGGGCCCTAAAATTTATATTCCATTAGTTTGCAGCCAGTCCACTTCTGCACGGCACTCACAGGCTCTGCAATAAAACCTTTTTCATTTTGGATCCCAACCAAATCTGGAAGCTACCCCAGATTTGAGTACCATGAAAAGTACAGTTCATAAAAGTCTTGCCACTACTTTCCATGGCAACCATGCTGAGGAAGCAGTTAGAAGAGCTCAAAGAAAAAGAAATGCACATGCCTCTGAACACAGTGAAATCTTCCTGGATAATCCGCAGCAGCAAACACCCTCTGTGACTGTCCTCTGGAAGCAACACTGCTCCATCTTTGCATATCCCAGAGGACAATCCTATTGCCATATGGTGACTTCAGTGTATGTGGCAGAAGTTGGGCCTTTTTCTTCCACCTAACCCTTCTACAGTTCTCCCCTCTTCTTAACTTCCTAAGATGTCACAGCAGGTGCCATTGTCTTCTGAACAATACAAGACACTGGCAAGGTGACCCCTTGTAGCCACAGTTATGGGAGGGCAAATTTTTCCTCATGCATGAGGCATCAAAGCAAGGTGGGGGAGTGTGAGATGGCAGAGGACAAGGAGGACTGTCCACCCCAGCCTAAAATGAAAAGACTTTTTGAGACAAAACTGATCATCTGAGGGAATCCTGTGCCCCAAGAATCAGTTTCCTGAGCACCACCATCTTGATCTCCATCCCAGTTTTCCTTCTGATCCTCTGGCTCTGCTTTCCTCAGACCGTCACCTTCTCAGAGGTCATCCCCCTTCACCTGGGACGAATCCTCCTCAGAAATCCTCAGCAAATGTCAGAGACCTTCTCCAGAATCCGTCCCTCAGGCTGCCCCCTCCTTCTTTCCTGAGTTCTCAAGGGCTCTCCGAGGTCCAACTTTTAGGCACTTTTACTCACATTCAGGGTATGAGATGAATAAGATCAGCTGCTTTAAAGTATGTGTCTTTAGCAGGACCAAGTCTCAAGCAAAAGGTTCAAAATCAATAAGCTTTAATAAAATACCTAATAAACATAAAGAAAAAAATTCCAGGTATCTTAAAATACAGTATTTAAAAATACGGTGCATTTAATCCTTAGCCTTCCTGTAATGGGGCGAAATAAAGATACTGAGAGCTTTGGGGGGAGTTAGCCAGGGAGGAGGGGGGGCTTGGGAAGAGGTCAGATGACTTGTCCTTAAAAGTCAGAAGACTTTTAAGGCAGGGGCAGGCACAGGCTAACACTGTCATGAATTCTGCCTTGCTGGCTTCTCTCCACAGGGACGCGCACGCGCACACACACACACACACACCACAAATGCATTGGGTGGGGGAAGCCAATGCCAGCCTCAACCCTAAGTCTAAGCCTATTATTTGTATTCCCTGCACCTTGAGGGGCAGCCAAGTGGTGGTGGGGGGGGGGAGGAGGGTTGGGAGGGACGTCTAGAAGGAGAAGGACAAATTTAAAAAGAAAGATTTACGAGGCCATGAAGATGTTTCTCCCAGACTCCTGAGTGCAGGAGTATGACTTATTTATTTTATTTTCATTTGTAACCAAAACCTTCCCCGGACTCCCATTGGCCCCAGCTGAGAGGGGAGAGAGGGCTGGCCCGTCAGGCGTTGATCACTGGGCCAACGGGAGACAGTGTGGCGTGATGCTGACGCAGCCCACTGACAAGCCAGAGAGGCCCAGGGGAGCAGCTCTGAGCCGAGCGCCAGAGCCAGGCAGGTAGAGAGCTGACAGCTGGGGGATTGCGACAGGCGCCGGGCTGGTGGGGGCAGGCTGGTGAGCCAGCTGGCTGGAGAGAGGTGCAATTCTGCGAAGCACAAACACTGTTGTTTACCCTCTCCCTTTGGAGTCTTCTCCATGCCTCAGCCTCTCTACATTTCCTCTCTCCCTCTATCTCTATTCAGAGATAAAACCCAGAAAGAAGGAAAAGAGCAGATGAATACACATTAATACCACCAAATGTCACTTAGTGGTCAGCCGCCTTAGTGGACAGCTGCTGTCCTCAGGGTAACCTCTTGAATGGAGATCTGCAGACTCAGAAGAAAGAGCAGCAGCCCTGAGAAACAGGCTGGGGAGCGAAGGGGGTGGTTGTATCACGCTGGGGATTCCTGCGTTCAAGATGCAAAGGCACAAGGTGTTGAACTATCTATGGCCTCAAGGACTGCATGGCCCTTACTCCCCTGAGAGAGGCCTCCCAGAAAAAAGAGACAGAGTTCTCTTTTGAGAAACTGGAATCTGTAAGGGAAAGGAGAGCAAAGCTTCAAGCCTATGGTTACATCTTCAGTCTTCTTTAGAACAAGGACTCTAGCATTTGCACAGATATGCCCATTTATTAAGAATCACACTTTTATTTATTTTTTTTGCAAAGTTCTCCCATTTAGGAAAATTCATCTTCCATCCTTTTAATGCAAAAATAACAAACAAAAATAAAACTTTACTCATAAGATTGTGTTTACCCATGATGCGCTGGCAGTTTTCAAGATAATATTCAAAACTATGAGAAATGACCTCTGACTCTCCCTTGTTACTACTGCTCAGACCACACAGAGCTCCTTCAGTCAATGAAGCAATAGCATAATTTTCACTTCTTAAAATGACAAAACAGCTGCTGGTGATCTGATGGCTGGAGACTTCATGATCTGACCCACTGATTTGATCCTCAGCAGCCCAAAAGTCACATCTTTCTTGGTCCTGCTGACTCACGGTCTTTGCCCTACCACTTCCCTATCTGGACAAGAGGTTATATCATTCCCAATCTATAGATTGGACAAAGGCCTTATTGAGTGATGTGATTCCATGAGTGTCTTGTTTTCTTTTGTCAGGGGAGATGACGTGGTTAGAGACACCTTGTTGTTGCCTTATCTGAGGGCCTCATCTGACGAGATGTCACTGTGAAGGGAGCCTTCACTTTATCACAGAGTGGACACCACAGAGCTTATCTTCTAATTCCAACTCTGACACCTGCTTGGAAGGGAGGTACTTACATCTGGGAGTCAGAGTTCTGGACTTGAAATTATCACCCAGCAATTGGTTTAATTTCATTGCACACCTGCATCAAATCCTCCTATGGCTCCCTATTTCCATTATAATAAAGTCTAAGCTCCTCAGCGGCTCAAGGCCCTGTACCATCTTCCTTCTGCCTAACTTTCCAACCCTATCTCTCACCTCCCTCCCTCTCACTTGCTACTCCCCAGCCACACCAGAGCCTTCATTCTGCTCCTTAAGCCACCCAGGCTTGTTGTATGCCATTGTCTTTGCAACTGCTATTCTCTCTACCTATGATATCTCTAATGTGCCTGGAGTCTACTAATCATTTGGCCCTCAACAAATATTGGGTTAGTCAGTGGGTACATTAAGCACAAGCATAGGACAATAATAGAACATTGGCATTGTCCCCATAAAACATATGGGGTTTAGAATTTGAAATTTGATATCATTTTTTTAAAAATCCAAGTAGTCATCATGGGCAAAATAAGAATCTTGGATTTGTTCATCAGTTCATTCATTTAGCAGAAAACTATCAATTATGGGCTTCATCTGCTCATGTGTGATATTTCCATCTGAATTACATGAGCAAAGATGAGGAATAGATTTACCCCAGTATTTAGTGTCTCTAGAAGTGATAACCTGGCCCCCCTGTCAGCTCAAATGCCACCTCTTCAGAGATGCTTTTCTCCATCACCTTGTAAATGCAGGTCTCCTTGCCCTACCTCCACTGCCTAACACAGAACTCTGTTGTAATGCCTTCATAGAATTTACAAATGAATTTGTTTATTTATGAATTGCATCTGTGCTCTATTTATCTCCCCTAACTAGAACTTATGTTCCATAGGAAAGAACTGTGTCTTAGTCACCACCAGCACATAGAACAATGGAAAGTACTTGAGAAATGTCTGCAAAATGAATAAATGAATGAGTCAATGAATGAATGTAATTTCAGGCTAGAGATATAAGCTCACTGAGCCTAAGATTTCTCATCTTTATAACCAACAATAACTGTCCTGCCTGCTTCAAGGTGTTCGTGAGAGTCTGAGATTAAATATGTGTATAGACCTCAGTTTGCTAGAAAACAGAGGCAAAGAATAAGTGCTGGGGTTTCACATGGGAAGGACAATCCCAGGACATTGAGAAGGAGGGCAAAGGGGGAAATAAAGAATAGGAAGAAATAAAAAGCAAAGGGCATAGGTTTAAACCCATAGTTATCATAAACCAGACAGTGTGACATTTGACAGTTCACATAAACTCTTTGTGCTTCTTATGCCTTCTTTTTTTTCCACCTGTAAAATGGGGATAGTAGTCAAATTACTTCATAGGTTTTTTGTACTCACTAAACGGTAATTATCACATGGACCACTGCTTCACGTGGAACTGTTAAAGGACACAGCCAGTTGCTTGGCAGGAGTATCCACTAGACCACATGAGGCCTCTTCTGTGGGGAAACTTCATCTTGAAGTAATCCATGGAAAAGAGGACAGAACATTGGTAACTATTCACCCATTGGAGAGTTTACTGCCCCCACACTTCCAGGAGCCTCATCCTGCCACCTATCTCCCCACTCCATTAAAGCCACCCCCAGGAAGTCAACTCCTGTGTCCTTTAGCAATGCATTTCTTTCAAATCTTGAAGTAGCTAGAAAAGTAGGTCTCTAAGCCTCTGGCAGATTGACCACAGTGGAGGAACTCAGCAGCCCCACACAAAATCCTTCCACTTCAAAAGAGGCATCTGGGAGTCCAGGTCAGGGGGCCGGTGAGGATGGCAGAATCTCACAAAGATGGGAATCTGATGAAATTGGGAAGATACACATAAGATAATTTGGATGCTATGTGAGAAAGCTATTTGAAAACTGTAAAGCCCCAAACAATGAAAGTTGATGTTGTTTTATTGGTCTTTTTTTTTTTTTAATTCAAGTGTCTTTCTACCTCAAAGTCTCCACATTTGTATAGTTTGATGAGCTTTCAACTGCGCTGTGCAAATGAAGTCGTCCCTGTTCCCAGTTATAGCTGGAACAACACCTCTTTGAAATAAGCCACTTCATCACCTCATAAAAATCCTATCCAAAATAGGAAGCCTAAATGTGTTTTGTTAAAGTGGGATGTTGTTCGTTCTATGTTTAGTTTAGATTCTTGAGAGAAAGCAATAAATATGAGCACTCCCCATGGGAGATGCTTTTCAAGTTAATCCTTTGTCTCTTGATTCTCTTCCAGTACCCCTTTGCTCTAAAATCGACTTTCTTGAGCACATTCATACATTGTGTACACAGTGACTGATTTTAACACACCTCCAGCATGCCATTAAATGTTACTACCATGGAGTCCACAGAACAGAACAGAGAAGAGATTGTCTATCCTGAAGCCTCCAACTCCAATTATGTAACTTGTTGACATGTGACCCCCCCTCATCAGGTTTTATCTACAAATCCAAGACCCACACTATTAGGGATCCTTCCAAATTGGGGCCAGCCTGAGCTGGGCTTACCTAGTTTGAAAAGCTTCATGTGTTATAGATTTTGATTGCATTCTAGAACCCAGCCTGGCCCTTGGTCGGATTCACACACGTGCGCATACATGTGTCATATATAAAATTCATTAAGTAAATACACCTGAATGAATGCAACTGGTTTAGAGTAGAAACTAAAAAAATTAAAAATAATAGCACAGGCTGCAGAAGCAAAGGGTCTGGATTTAAATCCCATAGTTATCATAAACCAGATAGTGTGACATTGGACAGTTCACATAAATTCTTTGTGTTTCTTATGCCTTCTTTTTCTTTCCACCTGTAAAATGGGGATAGTAGTCAAATTACTTCATAGGTTTTTTTTATACTCACTAAATGATGCCAGGAATATAAGTCCCTTGAGCCAGGAGGGTCCAAGTGCACGGTAAGCATCAGGTGAAGGTAGGTCAGATGATGATTTTTGAATGTATTACTAATTCACCACCCTGCCCCAGCCAAACTGGGGGAAAGGTACCTTTTCCATGGCCATCTGCATTCACTAGTTCAGCCAGACCCAGCTAAAAATCCAATGCAAAATCTGTCTTTAGAAATTCCTGTAAGCTAAAGGGAATGGCATGGGCATGGCATTTTATGTCACTTTGTGATACACTGTGTTTTGCAACATGGTAGTGTCAGTTGATTTAAGTATTTTATTGAACGATCTTACTGTTTTTGTGCCCAGAGGCTTTTAAAAGCAAGGACCAATTTTTTTTTAAATCAAGTAGATAAATGTATAGTTGTTGTGCTTGAAATAACAGCAATACAAACAGTAGGGCTAGAATTTATTTCCACTTGGGCTGTTTAATTATTTGCCAAATAGCTGGGAGGTTTTTCTAAAATTTAGGAGACAAACAGTTTAGGGGGTGGGGGTGGGGAGCTGAACATCTCTGCCACTGTCCTGGGCCCTTTATATTGCCAGGCCCCAAACGTAGGCCCGTGATATTATTGCCAGGATCCGCATCATGTGAAAATTTGCCCTTCCTTCTGGGGAGAGGCAGTCTGACCTCAACTATTTCTCAAGTCCCTTTGACATCTAGATGTGCCTCCCTTATCAAACATAGAATAATGGCTAATGGGTCCTCATTTTAGACTATTTCTGAAAACTGTTGCTGGTAACTCTATTGCAGGCTGCAAACCACCTTAATTTTAGTAGGAAATAGCTCTCTACTGTCCAAATATAAACTGTTTTCTTATGGAGCACTGAAGCTAAAAAACTTTAAAAATCAGCATCAGGAGCATTCTAACCTTACCCACCTCCTGATGTGGTGCACTTTTGAAGAACTCTTAACAACACTGTGTAACTTTAAAATGAACCAAGTCTAGTGGATAGATGGAAAAGCAAAATAAGACCACAACTAAAACAGTAAGAAACATCCAGAATATGGGATGCTCTACAAAATGACTGGCCTGATCTCATAAATAGTGGAATGTCATGGGATGAGGGGGTGGTATAGGGTGGAATCTATTTCAGAATAAAAGAGACTAGAAACACCAAGTATAATACATGCCTTGCAATAAGGCTGGTTTGAAAAATAAAAAATATAACATATTTTCAGGATAATTGGAGAAATTTGAATGTGACTATTAGATAATATTTTAAAAAATCAATGTTAATGAAGAATTATTACTGAAGAATGCTCTCATTTGTAGAAGAGGGATACTGAAGTATTTAAATATGAAATGCTAATCCAAGTGACTAATAAAATATTAACAATTGCTGGATCTAAGTACTCAGTATATGACTAAATAGTTTTATTATCTTTTTAAATATATTCTATATGTTTGCAAAGTCAAGTATGGATTTTTCTGTGAATTTCTAAACTGGTTGACAGTTTGGGCACATGGAACTCACATGTCTACTTTCATGAACTGAGGGTCAGTGAGGAAGAAGGGCACATCTTAAAATAACTCTCCTATGTCCATATATGAATACATGACCAGTGAAACTCCACATCAAGTACAACCACAAGAATGAGAAATTATACTATTCCATGTACATATGATATGTCAAAGTACATTCTACTGTCATGTATAACTAAAAATAACAAATTAAAAAAATAAAATTCTGCCTAGGTATAAGAGTATGGAAAAAAAAATGATCCTGTTTCAAGCAAGTTGCACTCCAGTTGAGAGTGAAGGCAGCTTAATAATGACTAGGGAACAATGAAGCTGGGGGTGGCAGAGACCTATTCTAGATGCTGTGGTTCAGAAAGGCATGTCTAAGGAGGCAAACTTGGAGTTGAGACCATTGATTAGAGTCAGCCATGTGGAGATATGGGCTGGGGCTTTCCCCACACAAAAACCAGCTTATTCAAACATCCTGGGGTAGGCACAAGCCTGGTGGGTTTGAAAGGCAGAAAGTAAACCCTCATGAGTGTAGCATGATTGACAAAAGAATGTAATGAGATGAAGGTCTTTAGGAGATTGGACTCCATTGTAATTGCATTGAGCAGTCATTGGTGGGCTCAAAGCAGGAGAGTGGCATGATAGGATTTACACTTAAAAGAAGACCTGTCAGTTAGATGTTTGTGATCAGGGACTATCTCTTTACATTTAGCCCAAATTCCTTCTGCTGCAATTAAAATGCATTCTCTCTCCTCAAAGAGAACAGATGTTACCTGATGTTCATATCTGTTCAAATGCCTGAGGAAACATCAGACGGCTATATCAAGATCCCCAGAGCACCAGAATGAATATAGGAAGAAGATCCAGTGATGAGCATCAAGCCCAAACTCAGTCAGAGGCCACAGATGAAAGCAGTGGTCATGCCAATTCTTTCCTTAATTCTCCCTAAGGGCCTAACATGCTCATTGATTCTCAAATCCCTTCTCCCTACCAAGTGCTCTGTGGCATCAGCAACCTTGGAAGATGGTCTCCAGAATTCATGGTAGGGAACATAATGCTTTTGCAAAAGGACACTAAAACAGAATGGGTGGGACTTCTGTTGGACTCTATCCCCAGCAAAACAGTAACGAAACTGGTGAAAATTATAAAAATAAATTATTAAAGTCTCTGGAAATTGTCCCAAGGGCATAGAGTAAATGAAGAAATACTCTTTCAACACCATCTATCAAATTTCACAAAAACAGCAAGTCTGTGGCCTTAAAAGTTCCCTCGTGCCCACCCTGCACAGTACCAAGTCACAGAAGCTGAATCCTGATCATGAGCAAAGATGGGGGCTTCCTCTCTCCACAGCGCACATCTGGGGCCATGGGTTCACCCTGGGAAAGTCAGGATGCTGGCGGCATTGCTCATTCCCTTCCCCCACAACCTATATGGCAGATCTATTCCAGGCAGTGAGCTGGGACCCCCCCTCCCCAGACCTACAGCATCCGTAATTCACTGGTAATGATGCACCCATCATCCTCGTCTCAGTTCCCTCACAGGAGAGATTGCAAGGTGGGGAGACCAGGAGCTGGCACTGCTCTTCCCTGGGCCCCTTGTAGAGCTGGTGGATAACTCCTAGGTGACACAGGGTCCCACCCATGGATGAGCGACCCTGCATGCTCTGCTGCTCCACCTGAGGGGGCTATTCACGGGGAACAGAGTGGACTTCGTGTCTACAGGTGTTGTCAAAAACAAGGCCGATCTTGGTGGGTAGCAATTGAGAAGTGGCTGGCAGCTCCACGTACAAACAGAAGCAGAGCAGTCAGAAGTTTCCCTGAGAACCACGGAAAGAGCAGCCTGGAAAAGCTCTTCTGGGATCATAGTCAACACAGAGTGGGATCTTCCCCGACACTAGGGGCTTAAATACAACCCGTGGACCAGGCAAGAACTTGACCAATCAGCTACCGTGACCCAGGGGTGATTCCCTCCAATCCAGGCTTAAAAATAAAGTCCCATTCACCCTGGAAAACTGGAACATCATGGGTATGGCCAAGACTGGGTCCTCCTGGGAGCAGTCAGAGGAAGAAAGTCCTTGGCCAAAGGCATGCAACAACAACAACAACGACGACAACAAAAACAGATCCCCTGACAGCAGCCAAGAAGTCACAGGCACATCCAAAGGTAAAGAGTAAAATTTAACTGGCGAGGGGGTCCGAAGTGGTACCATTGACCAACAGTGGCTTGTGCAGATCCTAAACCAGGGCAACCCTGGGGGAGCCAAACTAAGAGATAAAAGCAAGTGGACACAGTCTAATTGTGGACATCCAGAGGCTGCACACAGTTGGGGGGGAACAGACATGGCAGGGTTAGTTCAGCTAAGTCACCAAGAAGCAAATGGGAAAGCCACCACCACTTCTGGAAGGAGAGGAAAACTATCCAGGATGGCTACAATATACCATCAAAACGTTTCAGTTTCAAGAAAATATTGTGAGACACCCAGACACCACCGCAGTATAGCACAAATAGCCCCCAGATTTTGTTTCTAATGCTATTCTCCAAAGGAAAAAAAAAGATTCAGGATCTCTTGGAGAAATTACTGATTCTTGGAATAGAGCAGAACATATACACGATGAGCCTGGAGCATCTTGCAGTACCAGAATGAAAGGAAATGCTAAAAACAAACAAAACCCTGACATTGATAGGGGTGTGTCAAAGGGACACAGGAGCCAGCTGTCAGAGCTCCCAACAGCCAAAGCTTGTACAATTGGAGGGACAAACAAAGTATCATTGGATTATAATCCACAGTATAAAATAAATATTCATCAGCTCATACTAATATAAAACAATGATTGAATAAATAATATATGGGAGAGAAGAGACAAATCTCCTGGCAGGAGAACCTCACAGAATTTGTGTAGGTACCCTGTCCTTACTAAGAAAACTCTTAACCACCCCACCAGTCTAGCTATAAGAAAAATATTAGACAAATTCCAATAGAAGAATACACTACAACATACTTAACGTGTTCTCCCTGACCGTGAAACTGTGAAGGTCAGGAAAAACAGAAGAAGTCTGATAAACTGTCATAGCCAAGGGGAACCTAAGGAAACATGCAGAATAAAGTTAATGTTTCCTGGATGGGATCCTGGAAAAACCAAAAAACAGACAACCAGACAAAGAACATTAAGTAAAAGTAAGGAAATTCAGGGTATATACTCAAAAGAGTTGAAAGCAAACACTTGAATAGATATTTGTATACTAATGTTCATAGCAGCATTATTCACAATAGCCAAGAGGCAGCAACAACCCAAATATTCATTCTATGAGTGAATGAATAGACAAAATATGGTAAATGCATACAGTGGAATATTATCTGGCCTTAAGAGGAAGGAGATTCTGAGACATGTTACAACATGGATGAATCCTGAAGACGTTCCCCTGAGGGAAATAAGACAGACACAAAAGACCAATTACACTTATACAAAGTGCCTAAATATCTAAATTCATAGAGACAGAAAATAGAATGGTGCTTGCCAGGGGCTGAGAGGATGGGAAAAAGGGGACTTCGCATTTAGGGAATGCAGAGCTTCAGTTTGGGAAAATAAAAAAGTTTTGGAGATGGATGGTGGTTATGGCTGCCCAACAATATAAATTGTTTTAGTCAGCCTTTTCCACCACTGTGACCAAAGGATCAGACCAGAACAACTGTAAAAGAGCAAAAGTTTATTTGGGGCTCACGATTTCAGAGGTCTCAATCCAAAAACAGCAATCTCCATTCTTTGGGGCTCCAGGGGAGGCAGAACATCATGGCGGAAAAGTGTGGCAGAGGGAAACAGCTCACATGATGATCAGGAAGCAGAAAGGAAGATGCGAAATAAGTATCCCATAGCCACGCTCCAGTGAACCACTTCCTCCAGCCACACCTCACCTGCCTCCAGTTATCACTCAATTAATCCTATCAGGGATTAATTCACTGATTAGGCTAAGGTTCTCTTAACCCAAATCTTTCCTCTTCCAAACTTTCTTGCATTGTCTCACATGTGAACTTTCAGGGGACACCTCACATCCAAACTATAACATGAATGTTCTTCTAATGGCACTTCATTTTGCAATTTAAAATGGTTCCAATAGTCAGGCATGGATTACAGATTACACTTGTAATCCTAGTGATTTTGAGGCAGGAGGATCACAAATTCAAGCAGTGTCTTCAAGGAAGCCATGAAATTGTCCAGAAGAGAATAAGAACATGGTAAATGTTTAGTCAGTCCTGACTTGAGTTTGCATACCTGAAGCATCAAAAAGCAAAGTTAGTAATATGGGAAGAAGAGTAGAAAGGACAAAGGAAGGCAACGACACTCCACTCCCTTCTCTGGCTGCTGGCTACTCTTCTGTAGCAGACCACAGCTGCTACCCACAGGTGTATGGCTCTGGAGAAAGCCTTGTCCTATAATGGATCACATACATGACGAAGTTTCCATAAAACTGTAACAGGGTTAAAAATATTGCTTTTGCAATATGTGCAAATATATGTATGGCATCACAGCCATCCTAAAACTGCAGCACAATGCATTACTCAGGTATTTGTGGTTATGCTAGTGTAAACAAACCTATGGTACTGCCATTGCAGATGCAAGTTCAATTCTTCTTGAATGGGTTTTTGATTGCGGCTGCAATTGTCTGAGGACATTGGTCTCTCACTTTTTCAATTTTCCAAAGCAGACTCTGCCAGTGATTCCCTAGAAGCCTTCAGTCTCAGTCTAGGGTAGCACCATTGATCCCACCATTGATCTCTTGTTTTCAGGCTTCAGCCTCTTGGACTGCACAGCTACTGATTCTCCCAGCTCTCCAGCCTGCTGACGACCATTGTGGACTATCCAGCTTCTGGTCGCATAAACCAACCTAATAAGTCCCCCTCTTATAATTATACTTCCTGTTGATTCTGATCCTCTAGAGAACCCTAATACATAGAACACTGGTCTATGTATTTACAATAGAGTATTTTTAATCATTATTTGAGTGCACTGCCACTTGTCCACTAAAAACAAATTAGTATTAAACTAATACTAAAACTAATACTAAAATTGTTTTTATACCAAAAACATAAGACAGTAGGCCATGTTACACCAGCAGCAACCTCACCCATCTTGTGTTTATTTTGTCGCTTGATGACATCAAGAGGCCACGTCAAGTGATTGACCTCTGCCATTTTTTAAATGGTTGGTTAGTGGTGTCCATATTTTTTAAAAGTTCTTTCTTGAAGTAGTATCGATGATGAATGGGGATCAGAAGTGAAATAGGCAGACTAGATAAGAGACCACTGAAATAGCCCAGGTGGGAGATGATGAGGGCCTGAATCAGAGATGGGCAGGACCAGTGGACACAGTAGTAGAAGGAATGAGAGGGACAGTTTCAAAGGGAAGTGGCATATAAGGAGAAAGGTGACCTAAAATTTCTAAGTTTAGTCACTAGAGAGATGATGGTTCCATTAACTGAAGCATTTGCTTGAAGAAGGAAGATCTTATTTGGAATGAAAGATGATGAGATCACCTCTGGACTTTCTTAGTGTGAAGAGTTGTCTGGTAGCTGAGTATACCTGTCAAGGTTCATGTTGGTACCAAGGAATGGGATCATCAGAGAGATCTGGTCTGGAGGAATCTGGACACATTGATTCAGATGGTGTGGCCACAGGGGAGTACCTCAACCCATAGGCATTTATGATTCCTTTGAGAGATCCCCTCACTGGGGCTAAGATTTCTCAAATTCTTAGCATCCAGAGACAATTTAAGATGTGCTCGCACACATGTAGACAACCAATTTAAACTTAAAAAATTCACTGTGACTTTTTAAATACTAACTTCCAGCAGAACTCTTAAATTAACAACAATAATTGTTTCACATCATAGAGAGGGATGGTGATATTTACATCTTCAGATTAGGTTTAGTTTTGTATCTTGCTCTCTAGTTCAGTTGAGTAAGAATATCCTAACTCACAATTATAGGACATTGGGAATAGCAGAGGATTCTTGGCAAATGTCAGTTCTGAACAGTCAGAGCAATCATGGGCCCAATGATTTTAGAAAGTCATTTTCTGAACCAATAAATGTTGGTGAGGATGTGGGGGAAAAGGTACACTCATACATTGTTGGTGGTACCACAAATTGGTGCAACTGCTCAGGAAAGCAGTGTAGAGATTCCTCAGAAAACATGGAATGGGACCACCATTTGACCCAGTAATCCCATGCCTCAGCATATACCCAAAGGACTTAAAATCATCATAATACAGTCACATCAATGTATACAGCAGCTCAATTCACAATAGCCAAGCTATGGAACCAATCTAGGTGCCCATCAACAGAGGAATAGATAAAGAAAATGTGGTACCTATACACAATGGAATACTACTCAGTCATAAATAGAAATGAAATTTTGGTATTTGCTGGTAACTGGATGGAACTGGAGAATATCATGCTAAGTGAAAAAAGCCAATCCCCAAAAACCAAAGGTGAAAATGTTTTCTCTGGTATGTGGATGATAACTCACAATAAGGAGGAGGAGGGGGAGGGAAGAATAGAAGTACTTTTGATTAGACAAAGGGGAACAAAGGGAAGAGAGGGGCAATGGGAATAGGAAAGATAGTAGAATGAATTGGACATTACTATCTAATGTGCATATATGATTATAAAACCAATGTAATTCTACATCATGTACAACCAGAAAAATGAGAAGTCATACTCCATGTGTGTATAATATGTCAAAATACATTCTACTATCATGTATACCTAATTAGAACAAATAGAAAAAACAAGAGTCATTTTCTGAGACATAACATCAGTGTTCCATCAGAAGCCAGTTTACTAGCAAACCATCCTCAAAAACAAAAAGTTTGAATGTTTGAACCAAAAAACTAATAGCAAATGGACCCTCAGTTCTCTTTTGGGTTATATCTACCTCTTGAATGCCTTTGTTATTATTCTCCTATACTTGTTAGTGTATAATTTTAAAATATGTGCAAATACATTAATTTGAAATATGTGCATATATCACTAATTTATTTTTCCAACAAGAAAAGAAAATCATCTATTAGAAAAGAGTAAAAATCTCAATAATTAGCTGGTTGCATCACACTTTAGTCTTCTAATAAATTGCTCAGAGCTTATCTTTAACATTAAAACATGTCATTTTTTAAATTATCTTTAACCCTAATGTACTAGGTTCAATCTATTCAAAACATATCATATATCATCAAAGATATATAATTTGAATGTGCTACTTGAGAAAATAGAGTGGTGTTTTTTGGGACTGGCTTATTTCATAGCATGATATTCTCCAGTTCCATCCATTTATCAGCAATTGGCATGATTTCATTTTTCTTTATGCCTCTGTAATATTTTATTATGTATATTTACTACATTTCCTTTATCCATTCATCTGTTGAAGGGCACCTAGGTTGTTTCTATAGCTTGGCTATTATGAATTAAGCTTCTATGAATATTGATGTGGCTATGTCACTGGAGTACGCTGAGTTTAAGTCCTTTGAGTATCCAAAGGCCAAATGTTCTCTCTGATATGTGGATACTAACCCATAACAAGGAAGGGTAGGGAGAGGACGATAGAAGTTCATCAGATTAGACAAAGGGAAATGAAGGGAAGGGAGAAGGAATGGGAATAGGAAAGACAATAGAATGAATAACTATCCCATGCTCATATGTGAATACATGACCAGTGTAACTCCATATCATGTTCAACCACAAAAATTAGATCAAAATTGTAATGGGTTTCATCCCATGTATGTATAATATGTCAAAATACACCCTACGGTCATGTCTATCTAAAAACAACAAATAAAAAATAAATAAACAAATGAAAACAGAATGGTGGTCACTGAAATTTCAGAGTACTTTGTGAAGTTAAAGTTGCACTTGTCTTTGAATTTGGCAAGTCCTCTTGTAGGTATATAAACTCTACAGGAACTCCCACCATGTGCAGGAGGAGGCATGAACTAGACTAGTAATGTCAGTGTTGCTTATAGGGGAAAAAAAGAAAGAAACCGCCTAAATATTCATCAATGGGAGAATGGATGAATAACTCTAATAAGTTATCTTAAGCCTACATGTGTCAACATGGATAAATCCCTAAATACTTGGGTTTAGGGGCATGTTGCACAAGAGTGTAAAACCATTTGTATCATGTTTGAAAATATTACAATAACCTATATATTATTTATCAAGTATATATGCATTAATATTATTAAAAGCAGAGAATAATACCACATTAAGTACAGTGATGTGTATATTTTTCAGGATAGAAAATAGAGGGGGTGTCAATAAGCACATCCTAAAGTCCCAGAGGCTTATAAATAAAGAAATATTCCTTGTTGATCTAGTGTGAGTTTGGCTCTAGGATGCACCCGGCAGAGAAGTGGAGAAGGAGGCTCTTGCTCTTATCCTTGATGCAGAAGTGATCTTATTCACAGTCATTGAACAAAACTTCACATCACCCCAACTTAATAGATACTTAGTGAGCACTGACTCTCTGACACAGTGAAAGAGGGGGAAGCTAACGAGATCTGGGTAGAATTTATGGGGGACCATGATTCTAAGTTATTTTAACACTGAAAATCTGAAACTACTATGGTAATAAACTTTTGATGAATTTGAATAGTGAATCTAAGGATAGTCTTTGCATGGTTCTATGTGTGGATTTGTATTGTTTCACCAAATTTTTAAAAACTGATTACATTTTTTTGTTTTCACACTTGTTTGAATACTCTGTACTTGATAGCCAGGGGATCTTGTAGGGAAAACAAATCTTTTTTATTTCCATAGCATTCTGAAATCACAGCATTCTGTCCATGACTAGACTATATCATAATCACACATTTTTTCCCACCCACAAATTTTTTATGGCTGCATTGTAGTTTTACGTAATTATGAGATTTGCTGTTACAAATTCATCCACGCATTCTATATAATATTATAATTTAGCCAATATCACTCCCCAGCACTTCCCCCCTCCCTCCCTGCCTCCTACCTCCTCTAATGATCTCACAAATTTTTAACTATTACCTTCATACAAAAACAAGGGAAGGGACCATACTGCGGATGGGCAGGTGTTCTCTGGGAATGGTTACCTGTGGTTTGGCATCCAGGTGCACTTATTTTATTCAGAAAACATCAATCAAATGTTTTCAAACACCCAATAATATTACAGTTTCTTGGGACAAAGACCCACATTCTCTGTTCTCCTGGAATTTATTTTGTAGAGAAAGAGGACAGATGGTAAACATGAAACAAAAAGTAAATTACAGTGTCAGGGCAATTCGATCTGTGAAAATATAAAACAGGATAAGGAGATGGTGCAGTTGCTTAGATCTGGAATGTCCCCCAAAGATCTATGTGTCTAAAACGTGTTCCTTAATTGGTGCTATTGGAAGGTGATGGAGACCTAGTGGGAGGTTTTAGGTCATTGCGGGGACGAGAGCATGTCCTCAAGCGGGGTTTTGTAATGCAAGTCTCTTTCTTTTTCCCCTCTTTGGCTTCCAGGCTGACACAAGCTAAGCAGCTTGTTCCACCTTGCACTCCACCTCGCGTTGACTTACCACAGACCCAAAGCTTTTGCTTTGGCCAACTAATCATGGACTAAGGTGTCCAAAACTGTGAGCCAAAATAAACCATTTCTCTTTATAAACTGATGACCTCAGGTATATTTGTTATACTAAACATAAGCTAAGACAGAAAATGATTTGGAGTTCTAGTTTGAGTGGTTAGGGAGCTAGAACCTGAGTGTCAAGACAGAGAATGTTATGACAAAATCTGAGGACATTGCAAGAAAGAGTTCCTTGCTGAGCTAGTACTCTATCAGTATCCATCCCAACACTCCACCTCACAGAATGGCTTAAGAAATAATTGTTAACTGAACAAAACTTTCTTTCTCACTAGCATGGAGTTTTAGATAAACATAACGAAGCAATCAAACACTGAAGTCTTATGTGTATATACTACACATATGCTAAGATATAACCCATTCATGTGCAAAGAAAACAATTCTGCTAGTCTTTACACATGGGATTATAATTCCTCTTACATTTTCTATACCATTGACTTATGTGAATTCAACATGGGATTTGATAAAAGAATTCTGTTAATGCCCTGTTTCTCTTTTATACAGGATGTTTTCATTAACTGATTTTCATGCTTCTTGGCCAAAGTGTGACCTGTAACTTTTTTCCTTGAAGAGAGAAATATGCCACTTTCTTCTTTACCTATAGAGACAAAATTATTCACTTTTGCACCAGGAATTATTATTATTTTGTAGTTATTCTGGAATGGTTGCACAAAGACAATTATGTGCTTTAAGGGGGTACATACTTGTGCACTTAACTACATGCCAAACATTGTGCTAAATGCCCTAAATGGCTTATTTAAATCTTACAACAACACCATGGGGTAGGTATCATTATTGAAACTTTGTAACTTAGGAAATTGAGGCCCAGAAAGTTCAAGTAACTTGTTTATGGCCATATGGTTCTTTGAAAAAGGAAATGAACTCAAGCAATCCGAACCCATATTTGCACAACAAAAATATGACTTTACTACCGTAACTTAGGTGAGTATGGAGTGCAGAATTAAAGTGCAGGTCAAAGAAGGTAAAGAAAAAGGAAGCAACATAATGAACAAGGAAAGCAGAGCATCCAGGAGAGGAAGTTTAAGACATTATTAACTGCCATGTGAACCTGAGAGCAAGTTTCTTCTTAAATCTTGCACCTGAGGTGCCTCTATTGTCTCAAGATAGTCTTGGCTCTGGGGAGGTGGAGGGATAACAGAAGACAGGAACAGACAGGCACAAGAGGAAGATCAAGGGTCTTGTGGGTTGTCCTAAGAGTTTTGGCTTTGACTCTGAGCAAGACGGGAAGTCACTGAAGGGTGTTAAGGAGAGAAATAGCATGATCTAATTTAGGCATGAAATTTTGGCTGTGGGGTACAGGAGGGAAAAGGAAAGGGCAGGACAACTGGCTCAGAAACCATTGCAATAATCCAGACAAGATGCCACAGTAACTTGGACAAGGTGGCAATGGGATGGAGAGAAGTAGTTAAACTCTGAATAGCCTTGGAAAGTAGATCTGATGTCATTTGCTGTGGGACCAGATGTGGAATGTGAGTGAAAGAGGAGTCAAGGATGGTGGAAGCATTTATCCTCATGTTGAGTAACATGAGCCCTGACAAAAAAGCGACTGGAGTTAGAGTCTAAAAGATGCTACATGATCTTAGTGAGAACATCTCCTGGGAAGAGGTGGGGGTGGAACGAAGGCTAAACTTAACTGGGTAATAAAAGATAAGGAAGAGGAAGCAATGAGTATCAACTTCTCTTAGTGGTAGCTAGGACACTGTAGGTCAAGGAAAGGTTGTGTCAACATATTTTTAAGATGGAAGAGAATCAAGAATGTTTATGTGCCGAGAACCAGTAATTCAACAGAGAAAGAGGGATTGAAAGCCCTAGGACAGAGAGGGGTGACCAAGTAGATGAACTTCCAGAAGAGATAGGAGTGGGCGTGGCTGCAGCCCAAAGCCCAGAGGACACAGGGGAGGGCCTGGGTCAGAACAAAGGGGGATTTGGGAGGGATGGGAGAAAGGCAAAGTGTGGAGGCTGCTGTTTCCTGGGCGGACCAAAAAGCTGAGGGAGGTCTTGCTGGATAGGCTATACTTCCATGAGTTAGAAGAATGTGACTGCTACTGCTAATGTTTATCGTGCACTTACTTTATATCAAGCCTTGTGCTAAATGCTTACCTGGCTTATTTAAATCTCAAATAGCACTACAGGGCAGGCATTATTACGGAAATTGTGCCAATTAGGAAATTCCCAACCTCTCTTTAGGAGGTTCACTTGATCACCACTCCCTATCCCACGTACTTTCAGTTGCTCTTTCTGTATTGGTTCCTCGTTCTATCATCCTTCCTTGTTTTTATGAACTGATAAAGAAGGATCTATAGGGCCAAAGACATAGTTCCAGAAATACCTCGTTATGGTACAGTTAGGTGGTATTGTCAGATTTGTGCTGTGAAAATATGGAGTTAGATTGCTTGTGTTAGAACCTAATAGCCATAGACAAATTACTTAAACTTTCTAAAACTCCGTTTCCTAAGTTGCAAAATTCAATAATAATGCCTAATCCATAACGTTGTGAGATTTACATAAGCCATGTAAGCATTTAATACAATTCTTGACATATACGAAGTACACAATAAATATTGGTTATTCGTACTAGTGGTAGAAGTAGTAATATATACTACTGTAATATCATAAGCCAAGTGTGAGGTGGTTCAGAGTGAGAATGGGAGGAATTTTTTATATTCTCTTGGGAGAAAGGGGCATAGGATTATGGGCTGCAGTGAGGATTCAGCAAAAGTTAGAGATCACAAATATGTCTGAACCAATTCACATGATTGGGTGAAACAGGTATAGCAAAAAAAAAAAAAAAACCAGTTTATCTGATATATTTTCAGTCCAGTGACACCATGGGTCTCATCTTTGTTTCTTATTGACTGATAAAACATGATCTATGGGCCAAAGACAGTTCCAAATATTCAAGAAGGAGTGGGGCCCAACCTTTTGCATTCAAGATACAGGTAATGCACAACTCCACCAAAGCTTAATGCTAAAATAGATTGAGGTCAACTGCAGTTTTATTTCACTGGAGACCACCAAATCCTCTGTCTCCTTACACACTGTTTTTAAGAATAAATCTACTTCAGTTTTCAGTCCTGTCCACAATATCCACTTTCTCTAGTAGTAATGGATATCACACAATAGTGAAAAACTTTCATCTCACCTTATGTTAGTTTATTTTTTAAAGGCTAATATTATTCAGTCTTGAAACATAAATCTCAAAATTAAACTATTTCTTTCTTGAAACTTTTCCAGCTTACCTTTAAAATTTCTTCAATCCTTCCATTTAAGAAAGAAATAATTAAATGTAACAGAAAACTGCCTTATCATTGCAGAAGTTGTATGATTTATTTTTTTCCACTGGGCAATGTGCTTAGCAACTTGCACATTAAGCCTTCTATTAAGATTATATTAATATCATAAATATGCAAAAAGGAAACCACTCTGAAAGTTCAAAATAATAACAACAAAGCTTTCCCTCATATAAAGCCTTTTATCTCAGGATCTCAATGCACTTCCCAACAAACATGAGCACCCCGCCTGATCACTTTTGCAAGGAGCCAGTTAAAATGTTGCCTTCCCTTTGTTCACTGGCTCAAAATGCTAGTAAGGATGAGTGGAAAGCAGAGCAAAGGCCTAATGTAATCATGATTTTAATTCTTAATGTTTCCTACAGCAGCATTTATCATCTTTAAAAGGACAGGGCCTCTAGTCTCTAAGAAGCCCCAAGTGGACATCTTTCTTTTTCCTTTATTCTTCAGCCATAGCTGGAGGGGAGGAGAGAGATTGTAGCTCTAGCAAACACCCACACGTGTGACACAGAGCTGTATCTCTCACAAAGAGACACACCTGTACCCTGACGCAATCCTGGCTAGAAATGAATCAGGGCCCTTGAGGCAAGAGCCTGTGACTAATGGTCCCTGAGGAGCCCAGGGGCAGCTTGACAAACCCGCCACATGAGGGCCCTCCCAGAACAAAGCCCAGGTGAGCAATGAGCTAAAGAGCAAGGGAGGAGGAGGAGGAGCCCATGCATGCTGTTCCCAGGGCTTAGAACTACTTACTCATCCTGAGGCTGTTCCCTGGTCATTATAGGGTGCCAGAAAGGGAAACTGAGCTTTGCCCTGGGCCATACATGAAAACTTACTGTGGGATCTAGGGTGACTTCCTTTGCTTCTCTGGACCTCAGTTTCCTCATCTCTAGAAATGAGGAAATTATATTACCATCTCAGGAAGATTCCTTCCTCCTCCAACAGCCCACAAAGTACTCAGTTGCTATTTCCTGTCTCTTCAAGAGACAGTGTCTTGAAGGGGCGTGGAAGGAATTGTTCTACAAAAGAGTATTTCAGATTCTCAAAGAAGCCTGACAAACTCTCCAGCACCTTTCTGTACTGCTTGTCCATCCATTTGAGACAACAAACCAGCATGCACAGTGGAGAGGAGAAGTGTTCCTCTCGTCATCCTTGAGTACTGTCAATGTGCATGAAGGCATTTTATGCACACATAAACCCCTCAGTGGGCAGATTCAACAGGGGCACTTCTCTGATAACCTCTAGTCTCCCAGGAACACCTAATGTGGAGCATCCTGCATCACAAGGGATAATTCTGCCCAGGCTCTGAGACATTAGCCCTTAAAGCCTCTTTCTCCTGGAATCAAATCCCAGGGAATCATTTATCAAAGAAGTAAAAGAAATCCATAATTATGTCATCCCTGGATCAACCTGGATCAACCTGATCTAAACTGAGGGAGAGTTTTTAAAAAATATGAGAACATTTGGGGGAAGGGAGGCAAGGAAGGACCTTTAAGAAAATCAGATGCTCAGACTCAAGCCGTATCTGCTGCACTCAACACGTCCCAAGATCTCTACTTTGCTTTTGACAGGTGATAAAAGGAGAGGGATTGTCCCTAGCTTTTTCTTTTTAATTGATGCTGCTGGATAAATTTTATTCTCTTTTAGAGGGCATCTGAGGTCTTAATTACTCCCTTCAGATGGAAGAACAAAACTTCTATCAAGTAATTGGACAGAATTAAGCTGAGCTGAGCAGAGCTGCTAGTAGATCACATTTCAGGGTTTGCTTGGAGCTGATAACAGCTTGCTCACCCCCAGACCATGACTGCTGGACAAACCTCTTCCCGGTTTCAAGATCCTACTTTAGTTCATAACCACTTCCTGGAGTTCTTTGAAAGCTATAAGAGAAAATGAAACACAGTTACCTCACATCAGAAAGATGAAGCACAAAAACAATTCTGTAAGCTTAAGAGGAAGCAGGTGTCTGAATAGGGGAGTTTTTAGATTGGGACAGTCATAGGAAAAAAAGGAAGTCAGTTCTTTCTATTTCCAGAAAAGGGAAATTGCTTAATTAAATATTAAGCCCATACCAGTGCAAACCCAGGTCCACCAGTCTGGTATTACTCTAAGTTTATTGTTCCTCAAGTGTTCTGGCATAGGTATTTTCCACTTTTAGCTTGCATAGTACCTGTCTATCCAAAACTAACATTTGCAAAACTAAACAGACAAGGGACTACATTGACACTACAAAAGAGTTCATTTCCCTAAGGAACTGAAAATATGATTTATAAAAATTCATTTTTTCACAGAAACTTTCAGAAGCACAATTATTATAAAGACAGTCATACTCTTGGACTCAGGCATAAAAAACTAGTCAAAATATACAATATAATGTTTTTCAAAGAAGTTGCACATTCATACAGAAAATAACCATATATAAAAAAACTTTATCGTTTATGGATTAGGTTTTATCTAAAATCGTATTATTTGAAATTCTGCTCATCCCGCAGATGTTGACACATAAACTATCTTGCTCTTTATAAATGAAGTCACCAACTATTATGTGACTTTTTATATGCCCCAAATTGTACACGCTCTGTGAGAGGTATACAGACAAGGTATGCATAACCCATAGCAACCCTGTAACAGGGATTTCAAGTGTATTGCAGATATCCAGGGTCCTTTGGGTCCTAGATGTATTGCCTTTATCTTCTTATAGTCCACATGATCTATAGCAGAGATTTCCCAGATGATGACCAATGAAATAACCAACTGTCAGGTTCACCCAAGATAAAAGAGCTCTTGGGATGTGAGATTTTTAATGTGAGACTCGAGAAGGTCTCAGGAAAATCTGGACAAGTTGATCACTATGGAGATTTGAAAGAGAAGCGAAATCAGTAAATCCTATCAGTATAATAAATACATACTCGTTCTCTACACTCTCCCTGTCTTCCTCTGTCCCCTCCCATCCCATTTTATTTTCCCAGGGCAGCTGTATGGAACAGTGACTAGGAACCAGATGGTTGTTTCCAAACAGATATGGGTCTACTTTCCAGCTTTGCAGTCCCTTTTTTTTTTTTTTCAATCTTTAACAACTGACTTAACTTCCCCAATTCTGCTTCCTTACTCATGAAATGCTGAGAAGGCTCAGGTAGTGATGATGGAGAAATACAGGTGAAGTATTTACACGCCACGCTTCACACATGCTAAGCGCTACTGTCTCTAGGATCACTCCACTGCAGAGACTTTAGCATTCAAGGTTCTGGTTCTCAGGAGACTGATACGAAGCTCTGCTGTAGACCAGTGGGGATTAAGACCCAGTTCATTCACAGAGCCATGAGCACATCAATCCTTTGTCCTTTATTAGTATGAAGGCCAAGAAATGGGTGTAACTGAAGCAACGTCCTGTTTCCCCATAACTGTTTCTCTCCAATCAAGGTCTTTGCATTACTGTTCACTTATATGTCACTCACACACACACACACACACACACACACACACACACAGGTTTCTATGCTACTGAACAGAGAGAAGACAAACCTTTTATCTTTTCTTTGTTTCTTGACATATTTAGGAAACATGAGAAAAATGATGTGGCACTAAAAGAGTCTAATTAGATGGGGCTATGGGTGGAGGACAGGAGGAAGTACAGGGAAAAGAATGTGCATACAGGAGTTTTTTTGCTTCAAAGTTCCTGCTAAAGCAGCTAGGAAGTCCCACAGTCCCCGGGTGTGTGACCTCCTGGTAATTCCCCTGGGGAGTCCCGCCTCAGAGAACCTTTACCCCCAGAATGAGGGGGAAGTTGAGCTAGGTAAATTCCTAAATAGAGGGCAGGTGGGTGACTGAAGGCCCAACTCAGGCCTGGACACACTTCTAGGTGGGCTTCTCCTTCCTGCCTTGACAGCCACAAGGATGAACTGCACCAAGAAGAGGGCACTGCTGTGGCCTGAGACGACTGCTGGTCTTTTCCTTTGTCTCCCAGCTTCCTGTGTTTAAGATGAAGGAATCTGAGGCTTCTGTGACCACTCTGGTCTGGGATTCTTTCCTCAAGAGGTGTTCTTGAATTTTGAAGACTGCCAGGAAACAGAGTGAGTCATGGCTTCTGAGCAGACAGTATTCAGCTTTAGAAATTCCCAGAGATATGACTTGTTTATAGGAAAGGAAACAGAGCTATTCTGAGCTGCCAGGGGAAGAGGAAAGCACTGCTCATTTTTTAAAATACCATGCTGAAAGGTCACCCAAATAGCCAGTGTGGCAACGGGACCCTGGTATAGACACTGATGCTGACAGTTCATTTGTCTACACTTTAGAGGAGAGTTTGGGGCTTGACATTTAAAAAATGCAAGTTCCATGACTGAAATTCCACTCTTAGTCTTCTGTGGGAGCCAGTGGGGATGGCAGCTGAGGGAGGGGGAGGTGCACATACAAGGACTCCGCCTTTGGTAACTTTCTCACTTCCCATTTCATCAGCAGGCCACTGATTTCTATTCCTATATTCCATGCTGCTTGAATCAATGTCTTTTCTTCTTAGTGTTCACAACTGTGATGTCAATCGTCATGACCTTAAAGAATTATGCAAAACTGTCATGACCTTAAAGAATTGTGCAAAGCTACCCACTTTGGAGTCCATGCAGGAGGAAACCGGGGAGGACTCATATTCTTACAGCCTTTGTTTCTGCATTAGCTCACTTTCTGGTGCATTGAGTTTGGCCCTGAGATGTTCAAACTCATAAAGGTACCTACCGTGTACACAGGTGTCACTGTCAGCAGAGCCAGTCAGCTGACCACAGCATTTGACTTAGAAGGAGAAAACAATCCTCTGAGTAATCATTGACTCAAAGACTAACCTATGTGGTAATTTCACATACCACAGCTGATGAGATCAACACCTTTTCCTAGTTATGAAATCGAGATTATCCCTCACAGGTAAACATTCAAAAGCAGAAATAAACACAGGCTAAAAGGTCTTTTAGTATCATTATCACTTTAGATTCTCTAGCTAATGCAATAAATTATGAAATGAAAGAAATAAATTTGGTGAACCAAAACACTGAAGTACTTGAAAATCACACAGGAATACATCTGGAAAAACTAGAAGAATTAGCTAAAAGCTTTCATTATTAATAAAGAGTTATAAAGTGGCTTGAAATAAAATATTTACATAAAAAAGCAATAATAGTCTTATATCATGACAATCCCAGATAGAAAACATAATGAACAAGAAAAGCTGTTCAAATAGCAACAAATTAATATACTTAAAAACTCAATTAAAAATGTATTTTAAAACGTAAACCTTTATTGAAAGTTATAATAACAGTTAAGAGAAATAGCTGTATTTTTATTAGATGGAAAAATTTAATGGTGGAAAGACTTCTCAAACTTATTAAAATAATTCCAAAAATTTTACAGGGCTTTTCTTGGAAGTCATTAGAATTAGGATTGACTAATTGCTAAGCTCCATTCTTATCTTATAACAAGGGCTCAAAAGTATAAACAGGAAGAACTAGCAAAAAAAATAAATTCTTAGGGATCAGCCTTATCAGATATCAGAATGTTTTGTAAAAACTGAAACAGTGAGCTTGGCAAATGTAAAATATAAACTAAAGGAAAAATAATCAAGTGCCCTGGAACAAAGTGTATTATGCATCTATGTCATATTTTATAGATGGCTTTATAGTTTATAAACCTTTCTACCTGCAATGTCTTTTATGTATCAGAATCATGCTGTGAAACAAGTAGTAGAATTATCTCCATTCTTTTTTTATGAAGAAAATAATACTTAGAACTTCAGTGACTTACCCAATAAAATAAAACTAAATAAACCCAGGCTTAAATCTGGGTTTTCTGACTTCCCATGACTGGCCTCTTTCCACCCTATTGTTCTCACAAAACAACAGTGAATACATTTTTTTTTTTCAACTGCTGAAATTTTAGGGGAAAAAAATATTTAGACTTTCCCCTTACATTATGTAGCCCTACTTACACTAACCAAACAAGATCCTATAACTCTTTAAAGAATATCAGTGCTGAAAATCTAATTATAGGATCCCTGGCCAAAAAAAAGAGAGAGAGAGATGCAATAGAGTAACTAAGACTGCTAGATTGTCCCTGAGTCCACTCTCTGAGTGGAAGTGACAATGCTTCTTATTTACTCCATGCCCCATCACAGCCATCCGCATCCTCCCTGATGAATTTCCCATTATCACAAAGACATAGCAGTCCCCAAAGTGAAATTGAAACCCTCTGGTAAATAACCATCCAAGGAAAATAAGATCAGTCAATCTGCTTCTGAGGAGGGATGAGATGATCAGAGATTAACCAATTAGGAGCCTGTATTTAAGAGAAAGAATACATTTTTAAAAGGACAACCAGGAGTTGGCAAGTAATAAGCAGTGTGTGCCTATTACACTACTCAACTCTGACACTGTAGGAAAAAAGAAGCCATAGACAATGAACATGAATGATAGCCTAAGTGAATAGTTGGGGCTGTGTTTCAATAAAACTTTATTTGCCTAAGCAGGCAGCAGGCAGGCTGTACTTTGATGACCTCTATGTTAGCAAGCTCAAATTTGTTGTCCCAGGAGATTATCCAAAATTACTGTAGATAAGAAATCAGAGATTGCTGTGCTTGAGCAGCTGACATAAAGATATCTCCCTCAGTAAGTGGCAGAGCTGGAATTGAACCCAAGTCTTGGGACTCTAAGGTTTGAAAGTGCAGTCTTCCTATTGAGCAGCCTACTGGGACTCATGGTGATAGCTGAATTTTTATGGTTGTGAAATCTCAACCAGCAGAAGAGAGGAACCCTGAATAGGCTGAATCCAGTGGAATAAACATCTCCTGTGTTGAGTCAGGACTGGACCCTGGGATGATTTCACAAGGCAGGAAGATGAACTTTCCTGTTCATCTCATGCACACCCTTTTGCTCCCCTCCCAGACTTTCAATCTGCCCTTCCTCCTCCTAGCAGGGAATAGTGAAGTTACAGGGGAAGTGTGTATGTGTGTGTGTGTGTGTCACAGGCAGATTGGTGGATGTTTACTGAAACCAGGAAATCCCCCAAAATAAAACTAATCTAGAGCAATTCATTGAGCTTCTTTGAATCCAAGCTTCCCTTTGTGTAGGATGGAAATGTCTTTCCTCATCCTTTGTTCTGTTTTGTTTTGCTCAGGATATCAGAATAATAAAATAGGAAGAAAAAAAAAAAAAACTCTGTGTAAAAGTTCATTGTGTACCTCAGGGAAACATGTCACCAAATGACACAGCCTTACTGTCACCTGATACCCCATGACTTCAGCTGACTCCAGTTCTTTGCATTTCCCTTTCAGCAGGGAACATTGCCATCTTTACATTTAACACATCCCTGTTGAGGGACCAGCACTATTAAACCAGTGCTTTGACAACCACCTCGACAAGAGACCTAGATATATGACATGTAAAGGTGAAAGGACAGTGACTAAGGGGAGCAAATGAGCTTTTAAACGAGCCTGACACCATCCAGCTAGTTTTCACATTGCCTCCTTTGAAAAATCTTGACATATTGGTACATTGCTATGAGTTATTTCTTCATATGTTGGTGGATAGTGGCCTAATATTATTTGATCTTGTAGAATGTTATCTAGGACTACAAACTTATTTTATTAAGTTCAATGACATTTCATCAACAGTTAGCACAGCAGGGGTAGCTAAAACTCGCTTTAGCACAGTACACAAGACCCTAGGATGTGGCGCTTTATTTTTGATTGAATAGATTGCTCTGACTTTCTTTACTTTGGATGGTTTTCTGATTTTTTGTCCAGTTTAGGGTGATTTCATCTGTTCCTTTTAGTCCATTATTTCATACATTATTTTTTCACCACAATACTTATTTATTATCTGTAGTAAGGAAAACTAATTCGCTCCATTTGCCCATGTTAACTACAATTTAAAAGGGAAGACATTTCTCTCTTGGTCACGCTTACATGGGGTAGAATGGGAAGGAGATGGGGACAGACATTGAGGATTCTCTGGAGGGTTCTATCCTGGTGAGCTTCTGCTCTGGGCTTGGAGAACTGAGCTCAAACATGGCAGGGTTCACGTGGAACCCCAGCGAATTCGCTCAGTTCAGGACTGCATTCTTCACGGTGCCTGGAATTTGATAATGCTTTCTGGAAATTCAGAAACTATTTGGTCTTGATCTCAATTCAGAGATTAAGACATTATTGACATTCTGGTCTTGTCTTTTAAATAGAATTCTTTTAAACAGAAATGAGTGTTTATTTTCTAGTTGTAGTTTAATCCTGTTTTGTTTTAAGCTCTCTTACTTGATTTCCTGCCCAGTCGATATGATCAGCCATACATTTAATCTGATTCTGTCATCAAATTAGCCAAAACCTCCGTGGTTTTTCAATCTACTATGAGTAAGTTCAACCCATATGTAAACTTGGCCGCCTTTGCAATAACTCTTTGAGTGCTTTCTCATCATTATATGAGAAAACACTCCACCCTCGTTCACAGGATCATAGGAAAAAATATACAATAAACAAGACTAATGTATTTTGTGATTGGCAACATATGTTTACTTAATAAAACATATGTCTCCGGGGTGATTAACACTAGATTTTTTGGGTTCTCTGTGGATTACGGCATCTCATTAGTGTTGATAAGTGTTGATCAATCAGACCCAGTATATTCCTTAATAAGTGTTGACTTTTGCACTTCTAAGCTGATTATGGTTTTGCTTCTTTTAAAAAAAATGGAAGTATAATGCACATATTGAAAAAAGGAATAAACATTAGAGCATGATAAATTTTCACAAAATGAACATCCCTAAGTAATCCACTCAGACAAAAAGACAGTATCTCCAGCATCACACAATCCCCCTCTCCAAGTTCCCTGATCCAGGCCCACTCCCTCCAAAGAAACCACAATTCTGACAGAATTCTAACACTGTGGATTACTTTTGCCTGTTTTTATACTTGTTTATATGGGGAATTATAGATGATACAACATTAGTAGAGACCTTTCTGAATCTCGCTTGGCCCTACCACATAAAGAAGGTCTGAGACCTGAAGAAGTCTGAATTTTCTAGGCTGCCTAGAGAAAGAGAACTGGAGGAGGAGGGAGAGAGGTAGAAGAGCCATATAATTTGTCATCCAAACTGGGACACCTTTGAGAGGGGATAAAAAATGAATGTGCTATTCATAAAGATGCTTGGACCAAAGGCATAAACAGTGACTGTCCCCAACAAACCAGGACATGTGGTCACCTGGTGAGAAGTGACAGGAGAGAACAGCAGGAACCCACTGGCAGGCAAAATCTCTTCAGACCCTGAAATAGAATCCACTCACGTTGCCTGAGATGTATACAGGATTGGGGGCTGGGAGCCCACTTCCCAAGAAGCATGGTCACTGGTGAAATTCAGGTCAAAAAATATTTACTGAACATTCCTGCAATATACAAGTCCCCGCAACAGCACAAGGGTGGCTCAAGAGCTATCCCTGCGACAAAGAGCTTGCAGTCTGATAGAGGCAGTTAAGATGAGATTACAAACACACAAACCAAAGGTGGCTATCGAAGGAAATATGTAAAGGACTATACAGGTTCCAAGGACAAGTACAAAGTGTTACATGGATTCCAAGGACTGAGAGGTCATGTCTTTTGGGAGACATGGAAAAAGCATCACAGAGAAGGTGGTGTTTAGTGTGGTCTAGATTTTATTCTACTCCAGTGGTTCTCATCCTTGACAGCACGTTAGGATCACCTCCAGGAGTTTTTCAAGCTCCCCAATATCCAGGCAGCACCCCCATATCAATTAAATCAGACTCTCTGGGCCTGGGACTGAGGTACAAGTATTTTAAAAGCTCTTCCAGGGAACTCCAGTGAACAGCCTAGCTTGAGGACCACTAATCTAGAAAGATGAGCCAGCATTAGCTGGCAGGAAGGATAGGGAGGAGAGAACATCTGTGTGCTCGTATAGTCCATCTTTGGTAGGCTCACAGAGAGGAAGTGTCCATTGAGAATTATATATGGAGGAAAAGCAGCAGGGCAAAAATAATTTAACCCCCTTCAGGAAAAAAATTAATTAATTATGAAACCATTTGCTAAGGCCAATAACAGGGATGGATGGGGAAAAGATGCACTGATCACCAAGGGAACTCAGAGTGGTAATAAATCCATCATAAATCACACAAGCCATCTGATAACGTCTGTTCCTCACATTAGCATCCCATTAAGCTGCTATTAGTAATAGCAAGAAACTGAGTGAAACCGGCTTCCTAGGTTAGCACTAGCAGCCAGGGGAGAGTTAACAAGCTGCGATCCTTCACTGGCACCTTTAAGGACCTGAGGTCCATTTGTAAATGATGCTTAGAGGCCCCAAACCTTGACCTATCACGCTCATGCTGTGGAGAGTTTGAGGGGTCTAGAATTAATCACAGCAGGGACACAATTTACCGATCAATACCAGCCAATTAGAAGGCTCCCTGCTGGAGAGTTCCCTTGGAATGCCAGATGACCTTTGCCCTTGACTTTTTGTGGGGACAGATGTTTCTTTATCGCAGCTACTGATAAGGATGGTGTTAGGGGATGCATACCTCATCTCATATCATGGCAAGCCTGCCTGGGCATCATGAGGCTGAGCTATTTGGGCACTTATGCATGAGCCACCTACTGGTGGAGGCTAAAGGAAGATGGGATTGGAAATGTTATCAGTAATTAATTCACAGCCATAATGACACTTGTTCTGTGAACTGTCCTTACCTACAAGAAGCAGGGAGCCCATTGTGGTATGGCTCCTCCCCACTCCTACTTCTATAGTGGAGATTCTGGGGCTTATAGAACCAGCTGGGTGAAAAAAAAAAAAACACAAGAGCTCCAAGTTCGTCCCATGATCTGGCTCAGGGACCTGAACCAGAGCATGAGAGTGAGCCAGGACAGAATCTCCAACCTCCCTGTCCTTCTGTGACAGCTGTCTGCTACTGCTGTTTCAGGGTTTGGCTCATAAGTCATCTCTCTGATATCTTCAGGGGATTGGTTCTAGTACCCCCGGATGTCAATATCCACTCATGCTTAACTCCTTATATAAAATAACATGGTGTTTGCATATAAAATATGCACATCCTCCTGTATACCTGAAACCATTCCTATTTTACATGTAATGCCTAACACAATGTAAATGCTGTGTAAATAGTTTTATGCTGTGTTGCTCAGAGAATAAGGACTAGCCAAAAGGACTGTCCATATCCAGTACAGATGCATATTTTTCCAAATATTTTCAATGAGTGGTTTATTAAATCTATGTAGATAGAGCCCATGGACATGGAGGGCTAACAGTATTTTTTTTTAAATCAATTTCCAACATCTTTGCCACAGAGGCAATATATGCCAGGAACAGAAGTTTAAAGAAAAAAGTAAAAGCTGGATAATTCTGGAAAATAGTACGAAGTGTATCATTTATTTTTCTGCCATTTACTTTTTTAGTGTTATTTGGGGAAGGACAGTCTATCATTTTCAGCCTTAACTGAGGACTCCAGGGCGTGGGCATTCGGCCTATTCTTCTGTTTCCTCCCCTCTCACAGGATTTCAGTCATGATTTCTTCAGACACCAATTTCAGGAACATTTCTCAATTCTTGTCCTCCCAAATATTCCTCTGTGCCCTCCACCCTAGAGAATCATGGTTTTAAAATGAGAAATAAAATTTTGAGCTGCCTTTGCAATGCCTGGAGCCAATCATCCTGAGATTCCCTCCTCTGCCCTTACCCCACCCTCAAGTCTTTTTATTTGTCACACCTAGTATAAATGACTATCAAAAAATATCCTCAAAGGAAAAACAAACTTTGGGGAGGTTAGCCTAGGAGTCATGAGTAGATCTCATAAGGGCAGCATCACAGGTTTTGCCTTGGAAATGTAGGAAGGAGAAATCCCATGAGTTAATAATAGATGTGTGTTTGACTCAGGGTCTTCAAACATTTAAATGCAAGAAGGAGCCACCCTGTCTCTAGCTCCCCTTTCTCATCCACTAACTCCTTAAGTCCCCAACTCTGTAAGCCCCTGCCCTAATGTACAGCTGTCACCCCTGTCACTTGACCCAAGGGATGACTTTACCCAGCTTCTTCACTTTTACAAGAGAGAACAATTTTCATATTCCTATCTTCTCTGCAAGCTTCTCCTCCTCTGCTGTGTTACCTCTTTGCAAAAACGTTCAGCCTGCATCTTCGCATGAGGGAAAACTTTAGACGAATCCAGATGGTGGGACATGGATAGGTGGGGGGCAGAACAGGCAATGGAACTGGATAGTGGCAAAATGTTAAAACAATCATTGAATGGAGTAAACAGTGTCAGGATTATATTATTATTTCAACTTTTTTGTAGGCTCCACGTTTTTTAAGATAAAACATTGGGAGAAAAACAGGATGCTCTGAGAACCAAGAGGCTGCTATTTCTAACGCCTTCTGAAATTTTGACACGAAGCAGGATAAACATCATGATGCATTGTCTGTACATAATATGCATTTGAGTATCCATGCTTCAGCCCTTCATTTGGGCCCACAAGGCAGAAGATTTCACTTTTGTGCAAAAAAAAAAAAAAAAAAGAAAGAAAAAGAAAAAAAGTGCCAACCAGCTTACAACTTCTGAAAGGAGGTTTGTTTGATGGTTTCAACAAAATAATGAACACACTTGATAAAAGTTTTATTCTCTAATGCAAGGTGTGAGGTCACATGGACTGTCATTAACAAGCTGGTCATTTGTTAATTTTAAAACTTTTATCTGTTTTGCTAATTTCCAGAAATTCATTTTGTGCTTTCCAAATGGGCACAAAACCCTACTACCAATGAGTGAGAACCCAAGCCACATGTCTTGCCACTCAAAACTTAATCCATTGGAGTTGGTGGCCCATAGATGATGATACCCAAAACTTTTGTTCTCACTACTATTTAACACAAGAAATGAAATAATTTATTAAAATGTAACAAATGTGGAGGGTCTTTGTGGAAAACAAAATCTTCTTTATCAGGAAACAGACCTCAAAGAAAGTAATAACATGTCCGAGGCACCAAAGTTCTTCCTTCCATGACAACAAATCCATATTTAAATTTCCTCATCAAAAGACAAAGAGTCCTCACCATTAATGGAATTTAAGTTCTCAGAGGCCAAGATAGTAAATTTTCATCAGCCACTCTTCTAGATATAGAGACCTCTGGAATCATTTTACTAACTTCATGAACTGGCAAATAGGTAATCTACAATGATACCACAAATGAATAATCAACTTATTTTTGTCAAAGGAATTTTAGGCAAATATTTTAGTTTCTCAGCTTGAGGTATATACATGCCTACACATACATAGCCAGCATGGTAGATGGCTTCTCAATGCAGATTAGTTACTTTGTTTACCACTGTAGGGCAGAAAAGGTAATATTTCTTCATTCATCATAAGGGTCACGGTCAATACTTCTCTAACAAAAGACAGGTTAGCAAGATAAAAACATAGCAGATTTATTTAACAAAATTTTACATGACACAGGAGACTTCAGAAACAGAGTCAAAGACCAAAACTGTATACTTTTATGCCAACTCTGATGAAACAAGTGGGTAGCTGTGGAGAAATGCGTATGAACAAAAAGGGTGTGATTTGATGGCAATAAACTTAGGGGGAACCCGGCAAGGCCTGTTTGTTTAGATTCTTCTTGGCCTACCTATGTAACATTCCTGCCCCCTGGGTATGAGGCAGGACCCTACTAAACTGAGTGTTACATGGTCTACTTTGAGGCAAGGTAGGTCAAACAATTCCTTTATGAGCATGCTTCACACAGAAAGGCGGGCTACAGTCAGAGTGACCTTCCTGAGACCTTCCAAATCTCTTTCAGTTCAAAGTGCGTTGAGGTAGTGTTTTCCTGGCCCCAGTATCACATTGTGTGCCACATTTGTGGCCCCAAAAAAGATGCTAATACATATATAATTTCTACAAAGAAGTATACTTAGTGTGATCAAATATATGATATTAGAATACAACATTTTACCAAGTATAGTTATTTGTTTTCTATGTATTTTAAATTTTCATCTATACCTAAAATTGCCTAATAGCCTATCCCTTAAGAGGACATTAAGTAGTATTAGAAAGGAAAAATAAACAAAAGGTAAGAATGTTACAACTGTGTATCTATAAGGAGAAAACATAAAACCCCACCATTATAAACCATCCACTGTAATAGTTTAAATATTAAGTGTCCCCCAAAAGCTCATGTGTGAGACAAAGCAAGAAGGTTTAGAGGAGAAACAATTGGGTTGTGAGAGCCTTAACCAATCGGTGCATTAATCCCCTGATAGGGATTAACTAAGTGGCAACTATAGGTAAGTGGGGCGTGGCTAGAAGAAGTGGGTCTCTAGGAACATGACTTTGGGGTACATATTTTGTGAGCTGAGCTTAATTTCTCTGTAGTGAACCACTTTCCTTTACCACACTCCTCTGCCATGATGTTCTGCCTCAGCTCCAGCCCCAAAGAACAGAGCCAGCTATCTGTGGACTGAGATCTCTGGTGAGCAACAAAATAAACTTTTCCTCCTTTAATATTGTTCTTGTCAGGTCTTTTGGTCACAACAGCAAAAATGCTGACAAAAACACCCACAGTATTTTTCCAACAGGACTGATAAAGCTTATCATTTGCATTCAGAAGTATGTAGTCCAAGTACCAAAGGCTTTATACAGGCTCTAAGACTGATAATCAGAATAACAATTATGAGTAACTTCCAGAATGCTTGCCAAGTGCTAGGCACCCCTATGAATGTTTTGCCTATATTATGTGTTTCATGAATCCTTATTTTGGAGAGGAGATGTCTAAGACTCAGAGAAGTTAAGTGATCTGCCCAAGGTCACCCAGTTGATAAGTGATCAGGTCAATCAAGGTCAACCAGTTGATAAGGTTCAAGATAAGGTTGGCCTTCTAACTTCAGCCTCACACCCACCATCATTCCAGGTACCACCTTGATGTTCTCCTCACAAGTGACCAACAAGTGGCACACGGCCCAGGATGGAAAAGTGAGTTAGAATATTCATTCACAAGTCACTCAAAACCTGGGGAAACAACAACAACAACAACAAAAAAAAAAAACAGTATGACTTTTCATGCTCTCCATTTGTTTTCCAGACAGGAAGCTCAAATATATGGCAGTTGGGCTTAACTCTGAGACAGAAACTGCCTGGTACTGTGGGCAGCAGGTGGGTCACATCCTTTGGGAAGTTAGTCATGTGACACAGACATGCCTCCACCACTGCTCTACAGGATTCTAACACTGGGGCTCTGTGGAGCTCCAGCTCATCTCCCACCCTACCTACCCTGCTGTCAGCTTGCACATGAGCAAGTGCCTCACCTACACATGAAAGAGGCCCACCAATAGGGAAGGGATGGACCCAGAGGCCAAACAGGAAGCCTTCTCTTCCTCAGATTGGAGGTGGGCTGAAGATGTTGGTTGGCTTGTGAGGTTTAGGGATAAGGAAGAACTAATAGAAAGCCCCAGATATGTTTGCATATATGAAACAGGCCAAAATAAATTTTTTAAAAGGCTATTGTTGTTTCACAGTTTTTAATTTCACACCCTCCGTAACAAAGTTTAGATACACATCTTTAAAACTCTCTGGGTTCGGCTCTCATGCTCAGGAGAGAAGGTTACCACAAATGTAGTCTGAGAGGGTGGCAGCCAGATGGAGCCTGGGGGACCCAGATTTTGCTAGAAGAAATCCTATTTCTTTCTGCCCTTAAAGAAGTGGGACATAGCTGGGCACAGTGGTGCATGCCTGTAATCCCAGCAGCTCGGGAGGCTGAGACAGAAGGATCACAAGTTCAAAGCCAGCCTCAACAAAAGCAAGGTGCTAAGCAACTCACTGAGACCCTGTCTCTAAATAAAATACAAAATAGGGCTGGGGATGTGGCTCAGTGGTTGAGTGCCCCTGAGTTCAATCCCCATTACCCCAATATATATATATATATATATATATATATATATATATATATATATATATATATATATATTTTTTTTTTTTTTTTTTTTTTTTTTAATGAGGTGGGACATAGCAAAAAGTAAAATCATTCACTGCACAACTCGATTAGAAGTGTAGCCTGCATTGCTGGGACCCATTGCCATCATGCCCTAAACTAAATGAGGCACATACAAGCCATTATTTCATAAATATTTAATTTTAAACTTGTAAGTCAGGCACAAAGTTTCCTCAAGCAACACATTCTCACTCATTGACAATATCATTGGGTTGACATTATAAGTATGAAAAGAGATATTTCTTTAAGAAGAAATCTTTTTAAGCTGATACATCATTTTCAATACACCCTGTGTACAAAGTTGCTGTCTTCAGAGGTTCTTTGGATTATTTTAATCTGTTTTTTTTTTTTTTAAGCTAACATGGTACTTTTGGACCTTCAGACTTCTTTTGCTTTGCTTTGATGATGTTCTTTTTTTCTTTTCTCCTCCTAGCTTTATCTCTGTTCAAAAGCAAACTTTTAAATCCTGTAAGTAGAAATTGGAACAACTTCTGGGTTTTACACAGTACCTAGCTAGCTCCTCGGAATATCCTTTCTTCTATTTTTTTAGTATACATTTTTAAAGGTAATAATAAACTCAACTTTGACCTGCAGTATCTTTAAATAAATAAATTAGCAAAAGAAAGTTCTAGGCAAAAAGGAAAATGAAAAAAAAAGCAAATAAGACTGGAAAGCTATTTTCTAAAAGTCCTAAAATGTAGTGTGTGTGTGTGTGTGTGTGTGTGTGTGTGTGTTATTGTTTGTATGTGTGATATAAGCAAGCAAATTTTGAGTAAAAACAAAAATGAAAGAAAATGAGAAAAGTGGTTTGGGAGTCACTTTTGAAGTCTTCCCATCAGACAAATTTGTCAGCATAGAAAAGAAGAAAAGAACTGTGAACATCCTGGTTCCCTGGCACCTGTATATACCAGCAAGCTCTGACCTTCACAGTCCCTTTGTCTCTACATTGTCATTTGGGTTCTTTGTTCTTAGCTCCCAGGACAGGGTGGGGATGGTTTCCCTGTTTCTTTTCCTCTCCTTTTATTTTTCCTTCACCTCTCCACTTTCCTCCTCCTCTTTCTCCTCCTCCTCCTTCTTGGTTTTTAAATTCAATTTGGTATAGAAGGTCTTTCCTGATTTGCATACAAGCATTGTTTTTTCTTGTTACAGATAATAATTTTTTTTTCTGATCAAAACATGATCCGTGCATGAAAACTCTTTCTGCTGCCACAGCTGCGTGCTGCGCCACACGAAAACCTACAATGATTCCCCTGTAGTTGTTTTCACGCTGCAACAAACACAGGAACCAAGTCAAAGCCAGACACAGGATGAGTTCAACTGCCACACATATTTGAGGCTAAGGGGAAATTACTTCTGGGAGAAGCAATGTGTTGGCTTAAATTCGCTATGAAATATAAATGAATCATGTCAAATCTTTTGCTGAAGCAGAAATTGATGGAGGAGGGGGCAAAGACAAGAAAGGGTGTTGAACCTTTTAAGAAGATGCTCTCAACAGAAGGGAGAAAATCATGCAGAAGAAAAGGGTGAGTGCACTGAAGGCCGGCTGGATGTGGATCTCCACTTTCTATTGAACTTGGCCTACACTTCCATGTCAGGGATATGAAAAAGTATCCAATTATATTCACTCAAAATCAGGCAGAAAATACACACTTGCCTCAGAGAAATGGGCCTCTATAGAGCTCACAAAATCCAGGCAGTTATGGTCTAATGGGGCCTCACTATTCCACTCTGGGTGCTTATCTGAATTCATCAGTTGAACAATAAGAACTATAGAAGCTGTTTTCACAAAGCATGTGATTGAATCAGTGGCAGAATTTGTTTGTACGGGCTCAACACCTTTAGAACTTCTCTCCCTGTTGACCAGGAAGTCCACATGCACATCATCACACAGTTCTGTCTCTCTCTCTCCCTCTCCCTGTGCTCCCCACCCCCACACTCTTCATCTGCACCCTTCTTAATTCAAATTGATTCAAAGGTGCAGTTTCCAAATTTTCCAAACACCTCGCTGTCCCAACAACCTGTCCCCAAGTCTTCCTTCTTAGTTCTTAATAAGAACCAAACTTGAAGAGAAAATGGTAGCTCCCCTTCTCAGCCTCCCCCAAATCCCTATCCTTGCCAAACACAAACAGTGCTCAATCAGACCATCCTTAAAACCCAGGTGAATTTTATCCCCCAGATCCCCCACACAAAACCATTACCACTATGTTACTATCTATATCAGTAAGGCTATGTTGGTTATTACTCAACCGGCTACTTTTGGTGTTGATGCTTTTAAAAGTGAACAGAGTCCCTTCAGGTAATTTCAAGTGTATTGGGTGTAGCAGAATACATTTTGTAGAACTATGCACAACAAAACCATTTCTTCACCAGCTATTTCAGTGGATCAGAGTCTGCTTATTTCAGAAGCCCCTCGATGCCTTAGGAATATTTGTCTCATTATCCCCATTATTTTCCTCTCCAGGGAAATGTCCCTAATAAACTTTGCTATGTCTCTTCTCCTGGCTAGTTTTAATATGAGCCAGGGGAGACATTTCAGAAAAACACGAGTTCTTTTCTGCCTGGGCTTGCAAAATTGTCTTTTGCTGCAGATGCATCTGTTAGTAATGATTGAGACAATCTGTGCAGCACAAGACAACTTGTTGAGAGATGACTCTAAAAAGACCCTGTTCTGTGAAATGTTTAAACTCATCGTACTTTTTCATATGACAGCCGGATCTCAGATTTAATGTCCCCAGTAGACTAGATGATGCCTTCTCATTTGGCATGGTCATTTTAAAGTAACACTTGCTTCTTGGAACAAGAGGTCCTTGAGAACTTCAGATGCCTACGACCATAAATATGACTGGAAAGCATGCTTCAAGTTCAAGTGCCATTTCCAAGTCTGACCTCTTCAATAAGCCAAGGTGATTGAGTTTAATAAAGATGCTCTTTGAAAAAATTGGAATCCCTTGGCATTTCTTTACATGGCCAAGAATATCTCAAATCTAAAGTCAAATTCTCAGGAGACTGAGAACGTCAGAAAACCCCTACACATTAACTCTCCAACCACTTCTCTTATCATCTTTTTGCCTTCGTCTGGAAATGAAATCAGCAATATTTTGCCAGAGACTCAGATAGTGTGGGTACGATTACCAGACCCAACGGGTCCAAGACAAACCTAGAGCCATTTTTGGGTTCCCATTTCCCTTACAGCTATATTTGCTGACATAAAAGATAATAAGGTAAGGCCACCCTGCTCGAGCAGGGATTATAGACCCTAAAGAGTATAAGGCCATGTTATGGTTTAGATAAGAGGAATCCCCCAAAAGCTCATGTGTGGGACAATATCATAATGTTCAGAGGTGAAATGACTGAGTTATGAGAGCCTTACCTAGTCAGTGTGTTAATCCACTTGAATGGATTAACTGGGTGGTAACTGTAGGCAGGTAGAGGTATGGCTGGAGGTAGGTTACTGGAGGTGTGCCTATGGGATATATATTTTGTCTCTGGTGACTGGAGCATCCCCACCTCCTCTCTTTCTCTCTCTCTGCCTCCTAGTGCCATATCCTGAGCTACTTTCCTGCTCCAGGCCTTCTGCCATGTTGTTCTGTCTCATCTTGGGATGAGAGCAATGGAGTCAGCCATCTATGGACTGAGACCTGTGAAACTCTGAGGCCCCAATACACTTTTCCTTCTTTCAAATTGTTCTTGTCAAGTCTTTTGGTCACATCAGCAAAACAGCTGACTAAAACAGGGTGTATGCTAGGTGAACAAGAAGTCAATGATAAACATGGTACCTTTCCCTGGAGGGTGAATAACAGAGGAAATATCATTATGTTTAGAGCATTACAAACTAGAGTAAAACAAGATCTTGGAATAAAATGCACCATTCCTGGGACTTATAAAACCTAAAACTGTGAATACATTTTAAGCTGGAGGCAAGAACTTATAATTTCAGGGGGTCCAAATTTTGTTTCCTCCTCCATTAGCAGCACCCTGATGGTATTTGAGAAAAACTGTGCTAATATACTTCTCTCAGAACAACCAACATTTTAACAAGACACTTTAATGGGGTGGGGGGGAGGAATGTCTGTTAACAAAAAAGAGAATGAATTAAGAAAAAAAAAGTTTTAAACAGAAAAGAAAGCATGGTTTTGTAGGAGTCTTGTTGTATGTAGGGGACTAGTGCTCTAATCCACCTCATTTTAAATAAAGGTAGAATCCAAGGTCCAGGAGGGTTTAGTAATTTGCCTAATATCAAATAACTCCACCAAGCAAAGCCAAGCCAGGCAATGACTAGAAATAGTAAGATAAGGAGAGACTTGCCTGGACCTCATATCATGGCCCACAGCCAACTGTTTGCCCCAGGGCTGGGAATTTGTTCCTAGTTAGGGAGCAGCAGCAACCCTCCTAGCCTGCCTAGGAAGGATCCTGTCCCTAACACACAGCAGGGCCCTGACAGACCCAGGAAGGTTTATTGGATTTATTCTCTCAGGAGAAGCTTCTGTTGAACTGTTGATCCCCCACAGCTTGGCCAGGGACAGTTTTGATGATAAGGACCTACTGCTCTTGGCTGGTGGGAAGAAGGTCTTTGAGGGACTGCACAGTAATTAGAAAAATGTGCAACTTGAAGATAAATGACTGCCTTGGATGTCAATCTCTGGTTCCCTCTGCATGTCTCTTGGGTCTGATTCTCACATCTGCCACTTTATCTCTGTTTCCTCTTTGCTTTTTCTGTCTCTGGTTTCTGCTTTCTCTCCACTCTCCATTTTTTCTTTCTCTGTCTTTCTCTTCTGCCCATTTTCTCTCTTTATTTGATTTGAAAAATTGTACCATTTGCTTACAAGCCTGAGGATACAAGCATCACAATATGTAATTAAAATATGTAAAATGTATTGCTTGAAGTTTTGTTGCATATTTATTAATATGTCTATTTGAAATATTTCAGCCCAGGCTGTGAGATATTCTGCATATTCTAGCTGAGGCTTCTACTTCAGGAGTAATCAGCTGCTTCATGGAAGATCCATGGTCCTGGGGCACTCGATAAGCCTTCTATCCAGAAAAAAAAAAGAAGAAGAAATAAACTTACAAAGACCTATTACAATTGCTTCTGTTTTCTATATCTCAATCAGCTCTAAAGGTTTTGCTTATTAGCATAGTGAATTTCAAAAATACCAAAAGTGACTACTTAAACAAATTCATGCTTTTTAATTGGCATATCACAGAGTTTTTCCACAGACTTATACCCCTCCTCAGATGTATCATTTTACAGCAGTGGATCTGAGATTATAAATGGGCTTTAATGGCAAAGAGTTATAAATACATTTATAAAAGGTTATAAATGGGATTTAATGGTAAAAGTAAATGTGTTGGTGATATTAGATAGATAAAATATTGAAGAGACCCTGGACCCCTGCTCAAATAAGATTTTCAGAATCCAACAAGACCTATAGTCCATCTCTTTTGAGATGATGCCCTGAGCTTGACCTCTAAATGCTCCCAAGTCCAACACTCAGCCAGGAATATTTCCAGTTGCCTGGATTGTAGAAGAATAGAATCCAGCCAGTGAAGGATCTCCACACCTGCCTCAAGGGGAGATTTTATGCAAGTTGGGATGGACGTGATCCAAAGGGTAGAGACCTGGGATGCCATCATTTGCACAGAGCAGATTGAGCAGTCTTGTGTCTTCTTACGTGACTCTTCAGTGAATGCTCACATGCAGAGAGGAATTTGGCCCAAGATCTGCTTTCATGATGACCTGGTAGGAAGGTGATGAAGAAATATCAACCCCTCACCCACCACAAACTTCTCCTGTTAATCTCCTAAAAGAGGACTCAAGCCTTGTGCATTAACAATTGGCTTAGGCAAGATTATAACACCAATATATTTTTTAAAACACTTACTTGTCAATGACCTTTATTTTATTTATTTTTATGTGGCGCTGAAAATTGAACCCAGTGCCTCACACATGCTAAGCAAGTGTCTACCACTGAGCCACAACCCCAGCCCAACAATGATATTTTTTAAATGAGCCGGGCACCATGGCTCATACCTGTAATCCCAGCTACTCAGGGAACTGAGGCAGGAGGATTGCAAGTTCGAGGTCAGCCTGGGAAACTTAGAAACCCTGTCTTAAAATAAAAAATAAAAAGAGCTGGGATGTGACTCCGAGGTAGAGCACTCCTGGGTTCAATTCCCTGTACTACAAAAATTGAAAAAAAAAAAAAGAAATCCAAAAACAGCTTTCTTTCATATTTCTGCTGCCTCTAAAAACCTCTCTGAAAGAAATGCCAAGAAGAGCCCTGCAAAAAGAAGCTGAGGAGGAAATCTAGGCTCCCCGCCTCTACTGGCAATTATCTGTATAACTCTGGGAAAGTCAGAGTCTCAGTTGTTTCACCTGGAAAGCAGAAATAATTGCTTACTTGCACCAAGTGTGTCTTGAGCTTTGGAAGGTATTATTTGAAGAAAACAAAGTTTAATTGGGGGGAAGGATATTATTGGGATTATTTTGGAGGGTGATGATTTTACTGAGACATAATTCACATATCACACAAGTCAACCATTTAAAGTATCCTACTCAATGGCTTTTAGTATATTCATAGAGTTGTGTAGTCAACACCATAAGCAATTTTAGGACATTTTGTAATCCCAGAAAGAAACTGTATAATCCCTTACCTATCCCTCTCCAGTCTCCTCAGTGTTTCCTAGTATTACTAATTTACTTCCTATGTCTACATTCTGCCTATTCTGGATATATCACATAAATAGAATCATGCAATCAATACGTGGACATTTAAGACTGACTTCTTTTACTTAGTTTAATGCTCTTGAAGTTCATCCATTCATTTCTTTTTAAGCCAAATAATACCCCAACGTATGGATATGCCATGTTTTATTTATCCATCCATGAGTTGATAAACATTTGGTTTGTTTCCACCTTGTTGTATTATAAATAATGCTGATATGAACATCTTATGTACAAATTTTTGTGCAGATATGTTTTCCCATCTCTTGAGTAAGTATCTTGGGGTGGAATTGCTGGATTGTTTGGAATTCTATGTTTAGTCATTTAAGGAACAGACTGTTTTCCAAATGGCTATGCCATTTTACATTCCCACCAGCAGTGTAGGAGGAGTCCAATTTTCCCACATCTTTGCCAACACATTTTATTGTTTATCATTTTATTGTTGTGGATCCAAAGTGTTATCTCATTTTGGTTTGATTTGCATTGCTCCAGTAGCTAATGATCTCTAGCATATTTTCTTGTACTTGTTGGCCTTTTGTCTATCTCTTTTGGAGAGAGAAAATCTGACTATCGTTGAGCTATAAGAGTTCTTTAAATATCCTAAGTATAAATCCCTTAGAAATTATTTGGAAATTTTTTTCTCCAGTTCTGTTAATGTTTTCACTTTCTTATGTCCTTTGAAGAACTAAAGTTTTTAATGATAGAGAAATCTAATTTGTTTTTCTCTTTGTTTGTGCTTTTGGTGTCATATCTAAGAATTCATTGCCAAATTCAAGGTCACAATGAGTTATTTCTGTAATACATTCTTAGCTCTTAGATTTAGGTCTTCAATCCATTTTGAGTTGATTTTTGTATATGGTATGTGGTAGGGATCCAACTTTATTCTTTTGTAGGTGGCTATCCAGTTGTTCCAGCACCAGTTGTTGAAAAGATTATTCTTTCTCCACTTAATTATATTAGTAACTTTGTTTAAAATCAATTGACCCTACGTACATAGGTCTATTCTGGACTTCCATTTCTATTTCTTTGAGCAATATATCTACCCTTGTCCAGTACCACATGGTCTAGATTATTACTGCTTTGTAGGAAGCATTGAATTGGGAGTGAGAGTCCTCCAACTTTGATCTTCCTTTTCAAGATACTTTTGGTTATTCTGGGTCCTTGGCATTTCCATTTTAATTTTCATCTCCTTTTTATCTCAAAAAGGAAAATAATTCTAGTGTTTTGGGGTTGTAACATCTTTAAATGGCTTTTGATTTTTGCCTTCTTGGGATTTAAAAGTAAACCAGTCTAAAATGTTTATGGTTTGGCATCCTTGATATAGTAGGAATTTCCTAAAAACAAGTTTATCAAAGACAGAACGTTCTTTAAATTCCTTTTCACACTATTTATCCTCTCTTTTTCCTAATGAGAAATTCTTTAAAACTGTTCAGCTTAGGAAGCTTTGCCTGCTAAGAATGGCTTCAGGCATTTGACCACATCTTCCTTTACTTTAGACTTCTAGAGGTTGTCTCTGGTTAATCAGAAAATCAGGGGCAACAAACAAAAACAAATATAATATCAATTCAGCAATTTGAGAAAAAATTAAATGTTCTCTGAAACCATTCTTACTTAAAATCCTTGATCCAGGCATCACCTAATAAAAGGCTGGGCTCCTTTCTCTCCCTCCCTTCACCCCCACTGGGTAATGCAATGGTCTCAGGAACCCTAATAAAATCCCCTCTCAAATGAGCACATTGAGAGGCAATAGAAATGGTGCTAAAAGCAGTGGAAACCTGCAGAGAGAGGAGAGGAAAGGATGGAGAAGAAGATAAGGGAATAACCAATAGGAAGAGAGAAGAGAGGAGAGTGAAGAGGGGAAAGGGAAAGGGGGGCTCAGAAAGGGAGAGAGAGCATATGGCAGGTATCAATTATTTACCATTTATGTACAAGAAAAAAAAATGCACTTTAACTACAGGAAGAGCACCAAATCCACTCAATAACCGTTTAAAAGCATATGGAAATAAAACATAGCCATTTAAAGGGCTGTAATAAATGTGCAATGCTCTTTGTAATGCCCCTGAAAGAATACAAGTGTTAAGCCTTGATAAATTACACTTAAAAGTAAGTGTAACATAAAAACGAAATTAGGCATACAAATAACCTCACACTTAGGCATTTTTTAAAAGTCTCTTTCAAACAGTTAATTAGAAAAGCCTCTAAGGAGCATAACTTTTCTTCTCCCACATTCTCTTCCCTTAACACTACAGCCAAGCAAGTGGCAGAAGCAAATAAACAGATCTAGGATGCAGAGCAGGTCTGCATTATTTCCTCTGCCCTGGAAAAGGAAAAAAAAAAAAAAAAAAAGGAAGAAAATAAATAGAAGGCACTGTTGGAATGGTTCCCCTCGCTTATTAGAGAATTGAATGAAACCCTTTAAACAAGGGTCACAAAAAATATGTAGATGGCATTGTGGGCTGTGTTTCCCAATTGCACATTTTAATAGCTTCAATGTTCTCTTCAAAATGTACTAGCCAATCAGAAAGTACTATTAACCTCATGTGCCCATTCATTAACATCTGCTGCATAATACAGTCGTGTTTCCAGTAAATCAGGCCCAGCATGTTCCAGCCTTAAGAAAAAGAGAATCAAAAAGAGTTTTGCTCCAACAGAACTGTGGCCATTAGATCCCAGATTAAAGCAGAGGAGGTGGGGTGTGACTGCTGGCAGACTGCTGTGTTCCAGCTTACAAATTCCACAAAAGAAGGTTCTAGTCACCCATAAGAGTTCTCTCATCAGTCAATGAGTCCCATGCTATCTTTGTCACCCTTTCTAATCAGTGCCCAAAGCTCTTCTGTACTGGGGGCATAATACATGATATCTACATATTTTGTGAATGTTGCAGTTTGGGGCTCTCCAGGAAAACAACACAGAGACAGAGATTAGTGTGTAGGACATTTTTATGAAATGCTCTTGGGATTCGACATTGGGAAGCTTAGGAAAAGACGCAAAACTGGGCAAAGGGAGGAGTTGAAACACAACGCAATTTTCAGTAAACATTTCAGCTGACCCTCTGGTGAGTTCTGAAGATAGGCTGACTTCTCAGTGTTGTCCCAACAGAGGTGAGAGGGCAAGGTCTGTCTATCCCTTCAACAGACAGTCCATGGTTGCAGCTTTCCCAGGAAGAAAACAAAGAGGGATAACGCACAGGGTAGCTTAGAAAGGTTGAGAGAAAGCAGGGTCTTGTTAGAGGCTGAGACAACCCTCACAGCTGAGGGCCATCTGTCTGTGGCAGCTCTATGGCTGGAAGAGCCAGACCTGGTGGAAGATTGTCTTATTCCATTCTCCACTGCTAGAACAGAATTCTAGAGGCTGGATAAAGAAGCTAACTTGACCCACAATTCTGCAGGCTGAAAGTTCAAAATCAGAAAGCCCCATCTGCCAAGGGCCAGATGTCCTAACATGGCAGAACAACAGAGGGCCAGCAGGTGTGCAGAAGAGACAAAACCTGAGGGGTGAGTTCTCTTTATCACAACCTACCCTCCACTCCCACAAGAAAGACATGAATCCTTTTTATCAATTTAATTACTTCTTAAAGGCCCCATCTCCCAACCCCGCCACCATGGCAATCAAATTTCAACATGAGTTTCAGAGTGGACAAACCACACTCAAGGCACTGCAAGAATCTAAGCGCCACATCTCCATGTCCATCTCAGGGAGAGTTCTGCACCCCTTGCCTTTCTTCAGTTTTTTTGTGAAGCAATAGTATCTCAAGAACTAAGCTGCCCATTTTGCATAAAGGGAAACTAACAATTATGAAAATCAAGGAGCCCAAACCTTTCATAAGCAAGCCCTCCTGTATTTAAGAAAGAAAAGGCATCCTGAGGAAATAATACTAAACCTTGCATAGAAATACAGACAATCCATTGACATGGGTTCAAGATGGACAGAAATGGAGAGATGTGGCTAATGAGAAATATCCTGGAGCTTTGAATTCTTTCCCCTTCCTGTCTTCTTTCTATCTTTACAGATGCTGGAGGGCAAGATTTACTCCATAAATTATACTCTGACCCCATTTTCTAAATTTCATTAAAAACACTTTTTTCCCCTTTTTTATCAGAAAATTCCTCTTTCAGCTCTCACAAAGACACTCCTGGGTCTGTCTTATTACCCAATAAGTAACCTGCCACTGTGCACACTGACTGGAAGGCAGCCTGCGCTGCCGTTCTAACAATGCTCCTAGGTGTGCCCAGACCTCCGCCGCTCACCCTGTTGTGTCATTTCACTTAATTAATAAGCAGAACAAAGATTTTTGAAGAGGAGGAAATTTGATTACACAGCATTGCAATGGCACTCGGTTCTCCTGCAGAGACCGAGTGGGGTCTGCCCCCTTGAAATCTCTATTCGCTCCACCATCGTACAGAGGAAATGTCAGCTCAGCTCCCCCATGTCCCCTCCCAGGTAACCTTTAGCTGCATTTCTCAGTAACACTAAACCATTAGTCATGCCTGGGTCAGTGATGTGTCAATAACAGAATAATTATTGAAGGAAGTCTGAAGAGGAAGGACAGCGGCCTCAATTCAGAATTAGCCCAACCCCAGCCGGCACCACGGCTTGTTGAATAAATGAATGGATGTCGAATAAATGGCCCCTTTACATCTGGAGACCTAAAGGCTGTTGATTCCATTAATCCAGGGGGTTATTTGTAGCTGCTAAACACCTTTTTAGACCAATAAGTGGCATGGCTTTTACTCCTGCTGACTGCAGCCCACCCTTCTCCGGTAGAACAAATTTACTGTAGTTAATGGCTCTGGCATTTCAAAAGGAAGTCAGTCACAGGGCTGTTTGGAACACCTGCAACTATGCAGAACACTGGGTGCAGAGGGGATCTGGGCTTGAGATCCTGAAATTAGGGATTCCTGAAACTCTGTGCTGGACCTCTGATAGAAACCCAACAGTGAGGCACGGAGCAGAGAAATCAGGGGCATTCTGAGAGGTGATGTGGCTAATCAGTTAAAATCAGGAACACCAGAGAGACATGAGAAGTGAGAGAATGCTATATGAAAGTGGATACAAACACAAGCCAGGGAACCACCAGCAGTTAGGACAATGGTCTGCAACAGAGTCTTCTCTAGTGCCCTCAGAGAGAGCATGGCCCTGTGACACCTTGGTCTTGGACTCCTGGCCTCTAGACCTGACAGATAATAACTTCCTTTGGTTTAAGCCATTCTGTTTATGGTACTTTGTCATGACAGCCTAGCAAACTCATGCATTGAGATAATAACTTGCACCCAGCAGGCCTTATCTGGAGTTGTAGCCTCTTCATTTACTTGTTGGGTCATCTTGGGCAAGTTACTTAAACCTCTTGATTCCCTATTTCTTATAAAACCAGGATAATAATACACAGCTTATCTACATTGCAAATTTATTATGGGAATTAAAACTTTTACATATACAAAAGCACTTTCCAAACTCTAGCAGAGCCAAGGAAAAGTGAGTCTGGGCCAGGAAAAGCAGGCAGAGACTCAAGAGTAGTTTCCACGCTGTGACAGTCTTCATTGACAGCAAAATATAATATTTCTAAAATGCTTATTTTAAAAAAAAAATAAGCAAGTATTTCTTTTATCTCCACTGTGGCTAGAATAAAACCTGTGGCTCAGTTGTTGCAAAGAGCTTTGTTAAATGAAAAAAGGATCTAAAAACCAAATAACTTTAAAAGGCAATTCCTTGATATTATGTGATAAAAATAGCACTTCCTGTGGTCTTCCTCTCCCAAACCCATAATCTCAGATTAGTTGCAAGAAAAGCATCAAACTCCAATGGGGCATATCCTACAAAATACCTGACCAGTCCTCCTCAAAACTGTCAAAGTCCTCAAAAGCAAAACCTGAGAAACTGCCACAACCCAGAGAAGGCTGAGGTGTCATGAGGTCCTCATGTCATATGGTATCCTAACTGGATGCTAGAATAGAAAAGAAGGCACTATCTATCTAAAACTAAGGAAATTAGAATAAATTGCATACTTGAGTTAATAATAATGGGTCCATATTGGTTCATTAATTGTAACAAATGTCCCATGTTAATCTAAGATGTTAGCAAAGGGAAAGTGGGTACTTTCCCCATTATGTATTATATATGGATTATATTATATTATAATCATATTATATTATTTAGGGTACAGGAGTGTGGGTATGCTCTGAACATCTTCTCAATTATTCTTTAAGTCTAAAACTGTTCTAAAACGTAAAGTCCATTTTTCAAAAATCAAAGAACACCCAGAGTTCCCTTGTTTTCTTCTTTAGAAGAGCATCAGAGGATGCTAGGCATTGAGGCATACACATGTAATCTCAGAGACTTGGGAGACTGAGGCAAGAGGATTGTAAGTTCCATGCCCTGTATCAAAAATAAAAATAAAAAAGTCTGGGGATGTAGCTCAACAGTAGAGTCCCCCTGGGTTCAATCCACAGAACCCCCTCCAGAAAGGAAAAGAGATTATTAGAGAAAATTAAGTGTGTGGCTCACAAAAACACTTTTTAAATGACCCTTTCATCTTTCCTCCAGGTATTATGTAAGTTGTAACTTCTCCAGAGCCTCTCGTTCTCTAAAACTCCACACACACATTTGCACATGTATTCATACATGCACATACACACATATTACTTTCAGAACACTGCCCAACACAGAGAAAACATTATATATATACATATATTTAGTCTCATTAACCCCTGATGATACACTGCCAGGTGCCAAGCCCTCCTTGACAAGTGTCATCATTAACCACCACTCACAGTCCTTTTAGAACACCTAGGGTGACCCAGTATTTCCATCTCCCTGTCCTTCACCTGATGCCCATAGAAACATGACAGACTCCTGGAATTATGCAGTTCTCCAGGTCTGTCAAATATTCTAATTTAAAAAAATCGAGGGTGGGGGCTGGGGTTGTGGCTCAGCGATAGAGCACTTGCCTAGCACATGCGAGGCCCTGGGTTTGATCCTCAGCACCGCATAAAAATAAATATATAAAATAAAGGTATTGTGGGTCCAACTACAACTAAAACATAAATCTTTAAAAAAATTGTAGTAGATAAAATTTATAGCGGAAAATTAGTAATAGAGAAAATTCTAGTAGGCAGTTTGTAACAGATAAAATTCTCTGGCTCAATATATGATAAATATCTTAAAAAGTCAAAGTAGATTTATTTCATTTTCTTCTTACATATGAGCTATTTTTACATTTATGAAATTGGCAGTTCCAACAGATAATAGACAAAACTGGTACTATTTGAATAAAGTTCAAAACTATGGATTATATTATTTAGACAAACCTGGATCTGTCACAAAACTATTCTTTAAAAAAAGCAAGGAAACAGTGAACACAAAAATTCAGGAATGTTTCTCCCCTGGGCTAGAGAAGAGGTATAGGTGAGGTAAAGCTCTAGTCTTGCCTTGGATGAGTATTAAATTATTTAACTTACAAATATATTTTCTTTGGTATCAAATAAAAATATGCATTTTGAAAGATAATAAAAACCCTAACTAGAGTATTATATCAATCAGACTTCTACAGGTAAAGAGACCAACTTTTGCTTATAGAAAGGGAAAAAGATTCATAAGATTTTGGGTGGCTCACAGAATACCCAGAAGGAACCAGACAACTGCACTATGGCTCAGCCAAGACATCAGGAAGCAGAACTGGCCCTGTGAAGACATCGCTGAACACAAATACTACCACTTACATCTCCAAAGCCACCAACACTTGGACCTTGCCCCATGGCCTCTCAGAACTGGAGGGGAGCTGGCTGCTGGGGTGAGATGTACTCATGGCTTCTGTTTCTCCACACTTCTAGCTCTGTGCGGATGAGTCTGATTGGTGGAGCCCACGTCATGTACTTAGGAAACAGGCTTTCCCCCTCCCACAGTTCATAAGCTGGTGAACCCCCACATATACAGAGACTTCAGATGCTAGGTGTCAACATTTTGACAAATGTCCATTGTTCAACATCAATGCACATCCTTCTTCCCATGAATATTCTTTTTGAACTTTATGCTGCTTAATGCAATGTAACTATTGCTCTACAATCAATAAAGTGTTTATCTCATCCCCCCAAAACCCAAAGACCCAAGATCTCTTCAGGTCCCACACTGAGCTCCACCTGCAAGAGCTCTGAGTGTTCTTTCTTATACTGGTTCCATCAAAATTTTCTTCTGATATTCTGAAGCTGCTAAACCAATGTGTTAAATTAACCCCACCAATTCATACTATGAAAATAATGAAAAAGGAAGAAGAAAAGAAGAATAAAATTGAATAAAAACATATGAAAGTATGTTTAATCCAACCAAAAATACTATAGGTCCCCCAACCCATTCTAAGGTCCCATTGCCTTCAGCCAGAACCTCAGTTGGTGACCTGAGAGATTTGAGTTGTTGGTAGTCCTAAGAATAAAGGAATCTCCCTTCAGCTCTTACCATTGACCATTCATCCTCCTCCATCTCAATTTGGAGCAAGGATCCTATTTCCCTTTCAGAGTCAGGATCAGTCAATCCAATGTGTTAGTCATATTTTCACCACTGTGACAAAATACCTGAGAAATAAAAGGAGAAAAGATTTATTTTGGCTCAGGTTTCAGAGGTTTTGGTAAATTGTCAGCTGGCTCCATTATTTCTGGGCCTTTAGTAAACTGACACATCATGGTAGAATGGAGAGGTGGAACAAAGTTGCTCACCTCACGGTGGCTGGGAAGTGCTGGGGGTAGGGATCTGAGACAAAAACATACCCTTCAAAGGCATACTCTCAGTGACTTACTTCCTCCACTTGGCCCACCTCCTACAAGCTCATTCAGTCATGAACTCATCAGTAGATGAATCTGTTGATGAGATTAGCACCCTCACTTCCCAAAAGCCTCACCTCTAAACACTGCTACACTGGGAACCAAGGTTTTAACACATGAACCTTAGGGGACATTCTAAATCCAAATAATAATACCATAGCCCCCGCTTTTTGTCTCTTCACATGTTCACATGAGGTAGTAATGGGAGTCTCCAGAGTGGGATTGTTTTCGTGAATATATTAGTTTTCTAGAGTGCTATAGCAAAGTACCACAAACTTGGTAGCTTTAAAACAACAGAATTGTATTCTCCCATAATGCTGGAGACTATGGAGGATTTCTCTAGAGAAGTCTGAAATCAATGTGTTCACAGGACAAGGCTCTCTCCACAAGTTCTAGGGCAATATCTTTCTTGATCCTTCCTTGACTCTTGCAGCTTTTAGTAGTTCCAGGTGATGCTTGACTTAAAACACATAACTCCAATTTCTGCCTGTCTTCATGTGGTCTTCTCCCCAGGGTGTCGCAAATCTTCTTCTCTTTACTCATAGAAGGAACCCAGTCATTGGATTTGCCCTATACTGGGAATGATTTCACCTCAAAATCTTTCATTTCATCTGAAAATAACCCTAATTCCAAATAAGTTTACATTCCTAGATACTAGGGGTTCGGATATCTTGGGAGAGGGGATGCAATTCAGCCTACCTCAATGAACACCCACATGGAGTACACAAACTCTCTAACTCTGAGCTCATTCTGTGATTTGTGATCATATACCTTGTCCCCAAACCTCCAAGTCAACAATCTCCCGTTCTTGTTCTTGCCATCCCCATCCAATCTGCCAAACCACTTGTCCTGCCCTTGAATCAGGGTAGATCCCTTGCTCAGGCTCTCTCTTTCCACATGAAGTGATCAATAAGAGGTAATGAATGAAGGAAAGGTGTACAGTCTAGATCTTCACCTTGGAGAAGGACCATAAAAAGGAGCTGAAGTAACCTCCCTGCAGCTCCACAAAAATAGACAACTGGTATCCCAAATATTATGTTACTGAGGGCATCCTAACCCAATTGATGATTGCTAAATATCAATGCTTCCAGAGTATTTATATTTGGGATAATTATGCTGACGTAATTATTTTTTCTAGAGACACACGATTAATATACACCTCTCTCAATGGAGAGGGACATCCTCTAAATACAATAAATGTGTCCACTATTAATAATTGTGAAAAGAAGCCCATCCATCCATCCTATGGCCTTGGGTTCCTGGAAGAATGGCTTTCTGTTTCCATATAGCACACATTTTCTATTATATAGCATTGCCTCTCAAAATATCTTCAGACAAGGGGAAATGGAGCCCACTATAAAAATACATATTGGGCCACATTTAAATGCCACATAATAATGCACTGAGAAAACATTTAGCCACACTTTCATGTCAGCGTTTTTCTTCTTATCCTCACTGATCATTTGAATTTTAGAAAAATGAAACCAAGAATAGAACTGAAACCTTTTTGTTCCATTACTCGTGAATAAGGAAGACCACACTATCCACCTCCTTTGTATTCTTTCTTCTTTACTAAGAAATTTGTCACTCATGCTGTTTCTCTGACAATCAATTCATTGATCTTCACCATTCCACTCCAGGAATATTTGAAATGCAAATGAGGTCACAGGTCTCTTTTCCATTAAAAAAAGGGTCATTCAGAAACAGTAAAATAGTGCAATTCTATAAATCCACATCTTTCTACCATGTGTACATACTAACCTTTATTTTCTTTAATTTTTTATCTTTATCAAAGCAAAAAAAATAATCTGCGAGCAAAAGCATACACTAGTTAATCTCCTAAAATGCAGGAAATCACTATATTGGAAGCATCCTTATCAATTTTACTTGAAACCCCTCGATTTCTTAGACACTAACCATCAGCAGACTTAGCAAAGCTCTTTGTATCTATCATCTACTTCATGCATCATTCATGTAAAAGGTGACCTGGGTCCCATTAGTTGACTAGCTGATCTGAATCTTTTGGGTTACTCAGATAAGTTATTTCTAGTGGTCCTCCTTTTAAAATTAATGGAATAGAAAAGAATACATGCTACTTAAAAGAATACCCTGCTGGGTATTTCTCACTAAAGTAAGGCTAATTCTTTTCTGTATTTCGCCTTTCTTTCCCACTCTTATTTTTGCTTTCATTCCAAAGGACTGTATTTTTTAAATTTATTTCAGATCCAGGACTACTGAAGATCAATGTCAAGGCCCCAGCTGAGACTCAACATACATGAATTTGAATCAGTAACTGCCCTCTGGTACAAAGCCTCCTTCTCTCAAAGTGCTGCTGTCTTTCCGCTCAAGGGCTTGGTTAAGCCCCATAGAACAATGACCCAGTCACTTCTTGGAAGCCCTGTTGATCAGAGCCTCATAGACAGTTAAGGCTTTCCCTAAAACACCCTATAGATCAGAGTAATTGCTCATTTCCTTATTTGCCATGCAATTATAACTAACCTCAAGTGTGGCTGTGCTTTTTTAAAAAAATGGATTTGGGGAGATTTAAATAAATGGTCACTATTCTGTTTTAAAATCTTCCAATAGTACTCCACAAGTTCAGCTCAGAGTTCAAATTCTGAAGCTTAATACACAAAGTTTCTAGTGGCTGACTTCTGCCCACCTTCCCACCATCATCTCCTGCCTCTTCCACATGTACATTTTATTTCCACCATACTGAGCAGTTTGATATTTCCTATGCCTCTGCATTCATGATGTCTGATATGCCCTCACCATCCCTCATCACCCAGACAACTCTTCCTCCTTCTCCAATATCAACCAGTTCAAGTCTTATCTTTCAGATATCCTTTTGGAGCTCTGATTCTGCCCAAAATATCCCTGCTCCTTGCTTTCAACTGCCTGTGCCCACCTCTAAAAAAACTACTCATAAGGTGCCATGCAGTACCTGCTAATATGCTCATCTCTCTGCCATGCTAGTTCAGAGCACCTTCTCTCACTCTTCAATAAAAGCATAACTTTTTGCCAATTCAAATCTAAGTACTAAAGAAATGGCCACTGTGGCCACCTAGTATCTAAAACGAGGATGGCCAACCTGACTGAGATTCAATGTCACATTTGTCAGTACAGATTGAGTATCCTTTTTCTGAAATGCTTTGGTTAGGAGTGGTTTGGATTTTGAAGTTTTCACATTATACACAATGAGATATCCTGGGAATGGAACCCCGTAAAATTCATTTATTGTTTCATATACACCCTAAACAAATATATAAAAGGTGACTTTTTGCAATATGTCTAGAGTACCTACATTTTGACTGTACCCATCCCATGAGGACAGGTGTGGAATTTTCTGCTTGTAGCATCATGTCTGTGCTCAAAAAGTTTCAGATTTTGAAGCACAGTAGACTTTGGAGCATTTGGGTTTTGCATTTTTCTAATTAGGGATGCTTAATCTATATTCTTAATAAAAGAATTTTTTAAATTAACTAAGGGATTTTTCATATTGTTTGCACCTAAAACTCCCACATTATTTATTTAAATTATGTACATGTAAAAATTATTTTAATGTCTTTTTATATTTTAGCGAAATTTCCAACATGCCTTCTTTAAGTCACAACTTAAGTCTAATAAGCTGACTTTAGCTGTTGTCTTGGGACTTGAACACTGTAATCAAGGGCAAAACACCACCCTATGCTCTGTGTTTCATGCTAAAGTGCCCTGATATCTCCTGTCTCAACAGTTTTTGTCTTGCTTCTGGCCCTATCCATAATCATAACCTTTTCTCACCTCTTCATTGGCTCAATCTTTCTGTTAGTCAAAACTCATCTGCAAGTGTCAGCACACATCAAACATCTTAAACAGGTAAACCAAAAAAAGATTTCCTGGGACATATAACTGATCAATTCAGGGCACAGCTAAATCTGGGGGTTGAAATGATGTCATTGGAAACCTGCCTCCTTTTGTCTTTGTTGATTTTATTTTCAAGCATGCTCTGTAACAAAGAGCGATGGCCCCATCCATGGCCCTAGCCTTACATTATCCTTTCTGCTAGCAAATTCCATAATAAACTGTTGCTTTCCTTGAGAGTTGACTGAAAGTCTCAAGGAGAATCTCAACTGTCCCAGCTCAAGTCACATGCCCATCCCTAAACCAATCACTGTGGACAACAAAATGCATTATTTATTCTAATTGGCTAGGGTGGGTCAAGTGCCATCCCCAGGGGTGGAAAGACATTTGGTTCCATTTAAAATACAAGGCCAAAAATCCCCATAAGACCAAGGGGTACTATTGCTAGAAAAAGGGTGCAGGGCAGACCAATGCTAGAGATACTCTGCACCTCCCTACTTGGCAATGTTTTGAGGGGGAAAAAAAAAGCACTCCTTAGCCTTCTCAAAACATTTCAACTCAACAGCTCCTAGTAATACAAGGAAAATATATCAGCCAACATCCTATCAAAGACAGAACCAATATATAAAGATTACACATACACACACACTCATTTATACAAGTATACACATATGAGTGTATATGTGTATATATATATACATATATGTGTGTGTATATATATATATATTATATATATATATATATAATATATATATATCACATGTATATAGACATATATACCAATTGTAGCACACATATAAAAAAATACAGAGAGAGAGCGATTTATTTCAACTAATTGGTTTACATGGTTGTGGGGCTTGATAAGTCTGAGCTTTATAGGGCAAGCCATCAGGTTGCAACTCTCAGACAGGAACTGCCATTGTGTTCTCAAGACAGCATTTCTTCTTTCTCATGAAACCTGTTTTGCCTTTTAGATCCTTCAGCTGATTAGATGGAGCCCACCAATTATAGAGGGTAATCTCTTTTACTTAAAGTCAACTGATTGTAGATACAATAACCCCAACTCAACCTTCAGGAAAATATGTTTGTTGCAAGACCTTCAGTGCATATGTGAAACTGCAGGTAGTACTGAACCCTATATACTCTTTTTTTCCCTATAAATACATAATCATAATAAAAATTTTCTTTATAAATTAGATACCATAAAAGAGGAGCAATAACAACTAATAATAAAATAGAACAATTATAACATACTATAATAATAATTATATGAATGCTCTCATTTGTACTCACAAGTGCACATGCGCTCTCGCGCTTGTGCTCGCTCTCTCTCTCTCTCTCTCTCTCTCTCTCTCTCCCTCTCTCTCTCTTTCAATTGTCAGGTTGCAGGTAGCATACACAGCATCAATAATCTGGACAAAGGTGTGATGCATGTCCATGGGGATAAAAGTAGTGTTTTAGGAATGTAACCCATGTTCTCTAGGTCTCTTTAATTACTTCGGACACTCCCTCATCCCCAAAGGACTACAGGTATTCTGGGTGAGAAGTACAGATCTAGCAGACAATTTTTTGTGCCTCAGCTACATGTGCTAAGCCCACCTCCAGGGTCAGCTGCAGGTGAAGTGGACAGGACCTGGATTCCCAAGGGGGCTCCAATTTTCTGCCTTGGCCAACAGAACTCTCTGTCCAAAAAGGATAGCGAATGAAATTGCAGGGTAATTCACTCTCTTCCAAAGGAGGGCAGTTTTGGTGAACAAATGACCCCTCCATGACACAAGTCTGAGACACAGCCCCCCAAGCTTCATCAGAAGGTTCCAGAGAGATTGAGCCCCAGTTGTCCACAGTGTGGAACAGCTCAGGAATGCTCTTTCATTTGGCTTTTCCTCCATATTTGTTTTGGTCTCCATGCCCTTGCTTCTGTTTCCTGAGATTATTGCCCAAGTAAATTACTTATGCTCACCTCTTAGTTGCAGGGAAAGCCCCCCAAAAGCCAATAGGCATCTGTTCTTTGTGTCATTTGAGCCTTTAAAGCAGTGGGATTACATAAGTTTAGAAATCTCCCCCACAAAACTGACAGTGACATGACAACCAAGTGACGGCTCCTTATGCAGAGTCATTACTGCAGTTGGTAGACATAGAAAGCCCAAGGGCCACTTTAATGGTGTCTACCTTTCCTTTAGATATTGGAGGACAAATACATCTTTGCTCATGCCATAGTTCTACTCAGCCTGATTTCTATGTCACCCCCACCTCCAATCTACCTACTCCAACCTGGCCCCACCCCACACTCTGCAGCCTCTTTATCCATCTGTTAAACTACCAGTCATTCCTGACTGCACTCTGTCCTATAGCTCTTGATCCAATAGGAAAGATAAGACCAGAAGACAATAAGCCATAGGAAGGCAGGGCCTAGGTCACATTCTCCTGTATCTCCCCTCGTCCAAATTATTTTCTCTCCAATGCACCCAAGAGCCTTATTACCATTCATACCGTAAATACTCTATAATGTGTGTGGAATTGATAAATGAGCAAATTACATTTTAAGTCTTTCACTTGCTCCATGCAACATGAATGATAACTGTTTTTCTCTTTATAAAGCTTCTTTAACACAAAGAAACAAATTACTGAAAAAATTTTTGGAAAAATTCCAAGTATCGCTGGACATGATAGCACATGACTATAATCCCAGCAACTCAGAGGCTGAGGCAGGAGGATCTCAAGTTTGAGGGCAGCCTTAGCAATTTAGTAAAGTCCTAAGTAACTTAGCAAGAATCTGCCTCAAAATAAAAAATGAAATACACTGGGGATGTGGCTCAGTGGTTAAGCTGCCCTGAGTTTGACCTCTGGTTTGAGAAAAATGCCAAGTATCTAGCAATCTATAAAATAATGTTTCTGTCTATAATAATACCAGTATTGAAGCAATTCATATACTCAATATTATGGTCCAAATTCCCACTTGCAATAAAGTTTGTGATTTTAATTAACGCACAGAGTTTTTGTATGGCACTATGCTGGATGCTTCTGAATATTTTTATCAGGAAACTGGCATGATGAGAAGGGAAGGCTAATTTAGTTGTGTTGGCATGTTAGACACATTGTAGAGTGAAATAAGGTTGGGAAACCTTAGAATTACTGTAATAGTCCAGGAATGAAGTAAGATGATGATAATGAAATTGGGAATGAAGAATGGACATTCTAAGGAGAGAGAAGGGAATACTCAGGTTATTTAGTTGCTAGGAGGAGAGAATTCCAACATTTGAGAGTGTGTGACTGAGAAGAAGAGATGATTCTAAAGGAAACTGGAGGAGGAGCTGGGGTGGGAGGTATTCTGATGAGTTAGTTTTACACTCATTAAGTTTAAAATTATGGAAACATTCAAGTTGGCAATGTCCCTTAGGCGGATGAAAATGGGGAAACGACACTCAGAAATCATGAACAAGATTCAGATTTAGACACTGCAGTTTAATGGGGGATCAGAAGAATCCTGTTTCTTCCAAATCTTGGACTGTGCATCTGCGTGATTACAGCCCTCCCCCAAAAGAAGGTTCCTTCAGCCTATGGTCTTCTGACTACCCAAGTGTTTTGATCTGCCCATAATCTGTAAAGGTATAAAAGTTAGGGGAGAGGTAGCCATTCTCTTCAAAACAACCATGCCTCTTCAGTTGCCACTGTTTTTCATCTCCTGGTTGCTAGAAGTACACCCTCGTCAGCAAGCCCGCAGCAGCACACTCCCACCACTCATGCCTGACCTTCATCTGTATTCTAGCTTGAGGGGGTTCATTAAGTTGGGTCAATAGATATTTATTGAGCACATAATATGGTCCAGAAACTGTGCTCACATGTAGGATATAAAGATGATTACCATGTGTTTTTTTGCCCTGAAGAAACTGAGTCTGCAAGGAAGACATAAACAAGTATGTAATGACAATTATAGGATAATGGAGGAAGCGCTTACTTTGCTAACAGGGATGAGGGAAGGTTTAAGGAAGAGAGATGCCTGGAAGGACACCTAAGGGATGCTCAGATGGACAATATAAAAAATAAAAATAAAAAAACAGGGATTCCAACCAGAAGGGAGACTGTTTTGGAGGCACAGGAGCTAGGAATGACATGGTCCACCACAGGAACTGAAAGAGGCTCTCTTAAAGGTCAGCTGGTACATAGGATGTGAGGTAGCAGATGGCTGGGGATGAGGCTTAAACCCAAGGACCAAAGACGGTAGTCCTTGTTACAGAGGTTTTTAATTACAGGGCACCAACATGCAGAGTGGAGGCCCATCACAAGTAAATTTCACATCTCTTAATGTGGTTTAAGCTTGGAGCATTAGACTTTTGCCGATCACTGAAGGTTTTTGTGAACTCTTTGGGCACAAGCCACACCCTCAGATTCAACAATTGTAATGAGGATCACCAAGTTTCTTATTCATCTAACCTGCTTTTCCTCCTCATCAAGATTTTATCCATTTTCATCCTCTCCTATGCCCTTTTGACTCCTATATTAGTTGTGAGTAACAGAAACCTATTCAGACAAGTAAAAACCAAAAAATTGAGTTTATCATTAGGGTATAGGAGCACCTTATGGAAATTCAAGATGGAAATGCACCTCAACCACAAAAGAGAGTGGATCCAGGAGGCAGAAAACACCTAAAAGTATGTATCACCTCTTATCTCTGCTTCTGTCTGAATGTTGTAGAGACCAAATAGTGAAGTTAAACAGACATGCTCGGCATCTTTGGTGCACATTGCAGAAATGAAATGCCCACCCCACAGCAAGGCAGCTTTCAAAGGTCCCACTCCCCAGTAAGCATCTGATCGTTTTTCTGACATTCTCAATTTCAAATCTGCAGGGAAGGGACTCAGGTGAAGTTTGGTTTTGGGGAATACCCTTGAACCAATCCATGTGACTAGAAAGCAGAGACACCCTGTTATAAATTATACCATGGGGCCAGTCACTGTGACCAACTGGGCCTGTGAAGAGGTTCATTCCCATATGGACAAATTCTCAAGGAGATGTTCACAACACATCATAGTCCCAACATATCATCACCTGAGCAACTAATTCAGGGAGGGGCTCCCAAATCCTTACCAGGTCCTCTACTGACCTGATCCTAGGGAATGTCCTAATTTTCCTGAGTTGGGCCTTCCATACAATTACCAAATCAATATTCTTTCTCTGTCCTTCATTCTGGTTTCTTCACCTAACTGTGATCTTTAAATTAGGTTTTGAGCCTCCACTGTCCTTCACTCACCTTCCTCAACACAGAAGTCCCATCCTCCTATCATGGATCCACCCAAACCAGGTAAATGATAACCCTTAGGTAAAAGTTCAGGACAACCTATTACACAAAATCCTTTTGCATTCATTTAACTATCAATTCCACTATTCTTAAATGGTCTGGAAAATCTCAAGTTAATAATAATTTGGGGTGAGAGTTTATTTTTCAGCACACTGTAGGCAGTTCTCACTGTGCTCATTTCTGTGTTAGCTAAGCTGTGTGCATGTCAGAACCATGTCCTCTCTTTTGCACAATTCCAAGGTAATACTCTCGGGTTACCACTGAACAGTGTAAAATGACAATATAATTTGATTAATGGACTAACAGGCCAAAGATTATCCTACATAGTCGTGCATCTACCAGCCCAAGAGTTCTCCTATTCTGTTCAATTTCCTCCTGGAGTCCTATAGCCTTTTTCAACATCAGAAATTAAAGAGGCTGGTGGATGGCAGGGCTGGGAGGTTTCTCGAGCTACCTTCCTTGCTCACTTATCCTGTCAATTTTCATTGTTACCCTTTTATTGTCATCAAGTTTATGAGAGAAAAAGATGGCATCATATTAAGGCATAATTAGGATAATAAACGGGAGCTGTGGTTTGTTTTTGGACTGATTCCAATTGGGTAGCACACATAATCACCTCTAGCTGACTGCTTGATGATTATGACTTTGACAAAGTGGCATTATTTACTGCTAATGGATGAGATGATGATTTATTACTAATTACTCTCTTTTTCCACAATTTTTATATTATGTTAAATGAAGGATTACAGTTAGGGTAATAAATATTCACTAGGAAAAAAAAATGTCTAGCAGCAGAGTTCATGAAACTAGACCCAGAATAGAAGAGCCATTTCAATACCCAGGACCAGACCACAGAAAAGTCCCGACTTCAGGAGTCTCCACCCAACTGTTTCTTCAAATCATTCCATCTACTTACCCTTGGCTTCATTCTCTCTCCCTGCTGATGAGACATTAGTGAAAACTCAGGTGGAAAAGTTGGAAAGTGACACCTCCCCTGAGTCAGTTTGGAGTTCCAGAATCTCCTGTGGGTGGGATGGGGGAAGCAGAAATCTCCCTAAATGGGGATTGAAATGAATGTAAGAACTAGTCCTTTCCAGAAACATGACTGTGCTGAGAAAGAATCTGGGAACAGAGGTGAAAGTAATTGAATGCAAATGAGGGGGCACAACAGGGTTACAATAACCAGTTAATCACACCCTTCTTGGGCGAGAAATAGATGTAGACCATGGTTGTCCTAACTGGAGTGTTGGATTTGATGAGCTAGCATGAAAACAGAACTTCAGTCCCAAAATTGAATTCAGAAGACCAGCGTAGATAAAGAATGACACTCAGAGCCTTGAGTGTTAGGACAGAAGAGAGAGTCCAAGGTGGAGCTGAGCTGAGAAGGAGACAGATTGAAAGCCCCTTGATGCTAAGAAGCACTTTTTTGTACTTCTTTATCATTTCCACAATGCCTACCACAGTGTCCAGGGCATGGAGAACTCTCTGAAACTTTTCATTGACTGAGCTTTGGCAGGTAGACTGAAACAGTGAGAAGCAACATTCTCAACATGCAGATCAATTAATTTTTTTTAAGGTTTTCAGACCACATTCATAAGATGCTATAGTTTTATTATCAGAAACTGCAATATCATCAACTTAAGCATTATCCTATTATTCGCATTTCACTGGAGGTTTTCATTGCAGCTAAAATTTCATATACTTTATAATTAGCACACACAACAGTATCTGATTTTAATGTTGTGTTCTTGATCAAATTTTATTGTTAAGTTGCTCTTGAAGTTCGTTTATGATAGTTTTCCTTGACCGAAATTTGTAGACCTCTTATTTCAAAATGCGGCTTTTTTGAAACATCTTTTAATACTATGCATTTTGTTTTGAATTCTATTTTCAGAGAGCCAATATATAAATTGCTTTATTGATATAATATAAAGTGAATTTTATGAAATGTGTATGTGTCATCACTTGAACTGTCAACACAGGGAACTACACACCCCTACCCAACATGGACATAGCTATACTACAACAGTAAACACAACACCAGACTCCTGTCAATGTCCACATGCTCAATAGATCATAAGAAGTGATATGTGACTTGGGTTCTGAAAGATGAGCAACAGATCACCAAGAACAGAAAAGAGGGAGAATTTTCTAGATAGAACTACTTTTCAAGGCAGAAAGGCTATCAGAAGACAGAGGGCCAATGTAAGAAAAATGTAAGGTAGAAAGGAAGAAAAATCAAATAGTAAGGTTGTTTAGCGTTAATCTATGCTAAGAATTTGCATAGATGAGTTTTAACTCATGGACAAATGGGGGCTATAAAGCATGAGAAGAAGAGCACAGTCTTTTCTTGACCTCCATGTCCCATGGTATCCCCGAGAAACTCTAGCAGATACCCAAAGCCACTTATATTCACATCTGCAGTGTCAACTGGCATAAATGTGAATATAACTGATAACACATCCTCCACACATACTTTAAATCATCTCTAGATTGCTTATATTACCTCATACAATGTAAATAATGTGTAAATAGTTGTTATACTGTCTTATTGAGGGAATCATGAAAAACAGTCTGCATATGTTCAGTACAGTCACATTTTTAAATTTTCTTTTTCTTTCTTCTTTTTTTAGAAAAAGCATATAGGGCTATTTAATTCAATGGAAGTACACTCCCAGGTGCATGAAGCAGACTACCTCTTGAAATATATTTTCAGTCTTCATTTGGTTGAATCCACAAATGCAGAACCTGCAGATAACAAAGGACCAACCCTAATATAATTTTATCTGTATTTTAGAAACCAGGCCCTGACATAGAGTAGAGGATAGATTTTTAAAGAAAAGAGAACTCTTAGACCAGTTGAGAATTACCCAAGTGAAAAGGTAAGAGCTGAGCCATCCAGACAAAAATGAAGGGCCCTCCAGGGATGATTCAGCAGAATTATTGTGACATAACTTACTAAATATGTGAGCAAAAAAGTAAAGAGATGATCTCAACATTTCTAATTTGACCTTGAATTCTCACCCTGTGCATAAGAAATTTTGTGTGAAAGCATTCCAAAAATTTTTGAACTACTTCTCCAGTAGGCCCAATAGTCTTCTAAAGAACTTTGGGCCAAACTGAGTAAGTAAATACTTATATACCATAAAAGAAGAAAAACTAGCATTCTTTAGGCACCTACTAAATGCTGGCTTTAGGCTAAACACTCATATTTAGTCCTCACTAAAGGCCTGTGACAAAAATATTATTTTCTTTTTATAAATTGAGAAGCTAATGCCCAGAAAAAACTAAGAACCTACCCAAGCCATTTAGTCAGCAAGTGGCAGACCCAAAATATTCAAACTCAAGATTTGGGGCTTTGAAAGATATATTTTTCTACCATCTATGTTGCCTCTCAGTAGAATAAAATGTATCTTAATAAAACTTTACATTCTTGCAAGTTATTTCACCAAACACAATTCAAAAAATTTTATGTTTTCACTCTGGAAATAATAAGAACAGAAATTAAATAGTCATTCTAAAATTCCAAGTATGCACAAAAGTTGGATGCCTAAAGTTCTATTAGCAGCATTAAAACTGGCTGGTGAAACAGCCCTTAGAATGGCTTTGTGTTAGTTCCTTTGTATTTCCCAGTAGTGTTATTAGTAGCAATAAGAATTACTTACAAACAAAATGCACCACGTTTAATGCAGATTCACATTTAGTCGGAAAATCTCAACAAACATACATTTCTAAAAACTTACCAGAAAATGATTCTAACAGGGTATGGCTTGGTTGGATGCTTGATTTGTGTCTTTGTCCACATTGTGCATCTATAACATAATAAGATGGGCTGGATAATTTATAAAGAACAGAAATTTATTAGCTCACAACTCTGAAGGCTGGGAAGATAAAGGCGCTAGCAGATTTGATGTCTGTGGAGGGTCGTGTCTCTGCGTCAAAGATGATACCTTGAATGCTACATCCTCCAGAGGGAGGGAAACGCTGTTCCTCAATGGACGAAGAGTAAAGATGATCAACACACCGGAGGGAGCTTTTTTATTGAGGCTTTACTCCATTTATGAGGGAAGAACCCTCATGACTTAAACAATTTCCATTAGACCCCACCTTCCAACACTGTGGCGTCAGGGACAAGTTTCCAGAACATAAATTTGTTGGGATGCAAACATTCAAACCATAATAGTTGGATTAAGATACCCCACACCAGGTTCTTCCAGAATGGTACAAGGAGGATTTAATACAGGACAGATGGCTAATTTTCCTGTGCAAATGATTGATTAGCACAACTGAATCTTAGTGTTCAAAAATTTGGAGTGGTACCAGCCTTCCCATACCAACTCTTATTTATAGGTTTTGAACCTCCAGAACTATAAGATTCTATCCATTTAACAATATGTATTGAGGGATTTAGCCATGTTCTATGTGCTGTAAATAATATACAGTGATGAACAAGATAGTCAAACATGGAGTTTATATGATACAGATGGATAGTGTACTGAAGAGAATCCAATGACTGGGCAAACACACACAGAAGATTCCAGACCACAGAGTCATGCAGACTATTCAACCAAGGGAGGAGTCAACATGAAGAATACTGAAATTAAATATTGTTCCATCTTTCCACTATTTTAATCTACCTAATTCCTGTTTCCATAATCATATGCCTTTATTTGGTAATAATAGGTTTCATGTTTGAATAAGAAGAGAACAAGAAATCTGGGCTTTCAAAATATCTTGCTTCATCTCTAAGAACCATGTAGAATAGGGGCTGGGATTGTGGCTCAGTGGTAGAGATTCACCTAGAACATGCAAAGCCCTAGGTTTGATCCTCAGCACCACATAAAAATAAAAATAAACAAAATGAAGATACTGTGTCCAACTAAAAAAAATAAATATTTTTTTAAAAAAGAACCCTGTAGAATAATCTGGAATAAATACATGAAGAATACATGCACTCATACTTCATTTTTCACTAAAGAAACATGAGATTGAGCCAGGTGCAGTGGCACACGCCTGTAATCACAGCTACTGGAAAGATTGAAGCAGGAGGATCACAAGTTTGAGGCCAGCCTGGCAGCTTAGTGAAGCCTGTCTCAAGAAAAGGGGGAAGACAGATGCGGATGTAGCTCAGTGTTAGAGCAGTTGTCTAACATGTGTAAAGTCCTGAGTTCAACTCCCAGCACTGCAAAAAAAAAAAAAAGAAAAGAAAGAGAAACATGAGAACTTTAGTGCCACAAATTATTCTGTGCCACTAATTGAAACTTCCTCTGATGTCTCCAAGACTAAAAACCAAGTTGAGAACAAGGAATTATACATTCTATATTTCAAAGACCCTCCCTGCAGAACAAAGAAGCGGTCATAATTAGTCCTGGGGATTTTATCCCATCATTTATAGTCTGCTGGCATAACAGAGAGACAGCACTTTAGGGGAATTTATGGAAGTGGTTTTTTTCAGTCCCTGTTCCCATTGAAAAGGATATTGAGATAGTGTGCCTGCCTCAACTCCATGCAAAGACCCTCAGCCAAGTAGGAGAGGATCTGATACCACTTGTAACATCTTAGTACATGATATAATGATCTTAGGGAAGGGGGCAAGAAAGAGTTCTTCAGAGAACCTGGGCTATCCTGCAAGATAGGAAATGTCCCTGGAGAATAAGCAAGCAGAGAAGACATGATTCCCTGGGCCATGTGAATACAACAGGGAAGCCATTGTGAAAAGGTTCTGCATGCATAGCTTGGGGACCCTAGCAAAAGAGAACTTAGTGGGGTATATTGCCAGAGCACAGAACTAGGAGAGTGTCACAAGAGGTTAGCCAGGACAGACAGTATCCAGTGAAGAACAGAGTTCTCTGAGTGTGTGAGTAGTTGATGAGAAGGATTCCAAATTACCCACAAAACACACCCCCGTGAGATATAAAGCACTGGGTCACCTGTCACACAAAGAACACTGGTGCCCAATTATATGAGCACCAGCCAAGTTAGAAGCTCTATCACTCTCTACCTGTCCTCCATCCTTGTCAGTCCCACTCTGCATGAGTCCAAGAGCAGGCTGCTGAGTGGAGAATGGAGACCATGTCTCACTGCCTGTCTACAGCCCTGAGGAATCAGGTCCTGTCAGTAATGGGGAGCACATTGGAGAAGGAGCTTCCATCTGATGAGAAATTGGAATTTTATATTAGATTAGACTTGCTATCTTATTTAACACTTGAAAATGAGCTTGTTTGTTAATAATAACTTGGAAATTGCCTGAAAAGCTATGAAATCTACTCAGGTTGCCACCAAGGAGGCAGAGAAGGGAAATCTGATCAAGTATAACGAGGAGCAGTTGTGGAAGAAAAATGAAAGTTGTTTCTTGGTTAAGCCCTGCCAAGCCTAACACCTTTTAATAAACCAGCTACAGTTAAAATGATGAAAAAGCCACTAACAAGATGTTGAGTTACACTTAAGGCATATAGTAAGATCATAGACCACACATCCAAGAGTCCTTTCTAGTCAAATGTAATTTCAACATATCTATAACCAAGTAAAATGAGTCTTTAAGAAGACTGAAAGTGATGTCCAAACAATTTACATATGACTTATAAAAAGATAAATTTAAGGAATTTTTTTAAGAAAAAGCAAACTAATTCATATGAGGCTAAGACCAGGAAGCTGGTGTTACCGGTGAAGCATATTTACTAGATATCTTCAATGTGCTAAGTGGTATTTAGAGGCATGAAAAGAATTAGAAAATATGGTTCCTATTCTTGGAACCAGCTGGATAAAATAAATCCATGCTTAAAAGAAAAAAAAAAGACACACTAGGGAAAAAAATAATAGAGAAAGTAAGTACAATCAAGTGCTGTAATAGGGTGAGAGGAGATAGTCCTATACGGAAATGCACAGGCAAGAAGGTGGAAGCACAGTGAAGAGGATTTGTATAATGACAAAAGGGGAAACAGACCATCCAGAAAGACAGGATTTTGAAAATGCTTTCCTGAGGCAGATTACAAAGCTTGAAGAGAGATGATCCACTATAGTCAATAGAGATTTCCATTATATGGGCATCTGTTGGTAGTCTCATTATGAAAAACTCAAGCACCTAAGTAGTCTTGCTGAGAATTTTACTATGGGAAGGATACCATGGGGAAATAGTTAATAGGTTTTTTTTTTTTTCTAACTAGAAAAGGAAAATGAGTTGACAATCTTAACCATCAGAATGCTTCACTGAAAGTGGTATTTAGGACTTCTAAACACTGAAAGAAATCAATGGAGATAGCCTGGACTTTAATAACTGTGCCTAAATTTACATTAATGAAATAATGAAGACTGAAGGGTAACCCAGTCAGAGAAACTATAGAGAATTTAGTTGTTTCTTTGAATTCAAATTAGATCCGGACAAAGAATCTTTTGTCCAAAACTCCAGCAGGCTCTTTGCTCTCCACAGCAACACATGGCCTTGGTTTTAAGTGTACCGGTAAGTCAATCCCTTGATCTGAGTTTCTTTGTGAAGCAACTTGGAAATTCTAGGAAGACATTCCAAGTTGCCTGGATTTAGTAGTATTAATGATGGTTTTAATGGTGTATGTGATGCAACTCTGGGAAGAGAAGCTTTTCTGCCTTACTCCCAGAGGGTAGATCATTACATAATAACCCATCTACCTCCATGTTACAACTTGTGGATTTGCTGTCCAATAATAATGAGAAGTTGCCCACGTTTTAGATTTACCAAAGCTCCTGAAAGAGAACACTCTGAATATTGGGGAAGGCAGTTCAGGTTAGATTTTTGTCAGTTAGTGCATATTACATTATGCTGACCCAGATATTCCAATTTCAACTGTTTTCCACATGTACTAGAAAATACTGATATCAGCAAGCATGTGGCCTGGCGAGCTGGGAGTATTACCTGTGGTCCCACCAGGATTTTTCATCATTTTAACATGGCCTTAGCTGTGGTTAGCAAAGCTGCACTATTCTCTCTCTTTGGGTGTGATTTCTCTTAGTCTTCCACTTATAACAGAGAGAAGGGAAACCTATACACGGAATAAGGCCTTCTCTGTCTTTTTTTTAATCCAGAAACATTCAATTATTAAAATTTTTCTTCATTTTGTTTTGTTTTGCATTTACAAGAGATAGAGTTGTATTTTGAAACATTGTTCTAGGTCTGATTATTTTCTGAAGAAAATAACCCTATACTTCAGCAAAACCAATTAGTCTTTTCTTTTACCACAATATGTAAACTGTGGATTATAATGGACCAACAATTCAAACCAAAATTATGACTTCTGATTAAGTAATACGGCCAGTCTGTGGAAAATGATGCTGAGTCTCCAGTGTGAGAACCCATTCCTGAACAATGTGGAGCCCAAGATGGTAGCCACTGTTTGTAGAAGTAGCATAATATTTTTTGTCACTTTAACTCTTTAGTAACTAATCCTACAAATCTTGCAACCAAAGTCCATTCAAGGCAATTAAGAAGGTGTGACAAGAATCAGGAAGTAACAGATAAATTCTGGGATGCAAAAGACAGCACTGATTGCTTCATTCCACAAATGTTTAGGAGCATGTACCATGTGCCAGCTGCTGAGAAAAGAGCAGTGAATTATACCTGAGTCACACCCTGACTGCTCTTCCAGTGTAGGAATAAATGCTAAGGAAGAATTATTACAGCATTCATCTCACATATCCAGTTTCAGAAATTCAAGACTTACCAAACACTTCCATTTTAGGCAAAGAACTGATAATTTGCAGAAGGCATACGCTCATCTCTGCTTACAAAAATCTCAAAGTACTCATGATGGTTAAAGGGACAACTATTTCTCAATACAACTTCCCTAAGCAGTCTATGAAAAATGCAAGTGTTAATGTCTGCCTCTAAGAACCTCAAAGGTTCTCTCACAAGCACCTTTTGATGAGCTCCTCATTTACAGGCTCCAATATTTAAACAAAGTGACCTTGAAATGTGGCCACAAATGAGTAGTCCAAGAAAGAATCCCTGATCCAAAATCAGCAATCTATTGGTTGGTCTGACATAAGAGCTCAGTGTTATAGAGGTCCCCTACACTGGACGGTGACTGACTGACCCTGTCAGATCCCCCTGGGGAGTTTAAATGTAAGACACACCATTGAAGAACAGTGAAGGGATCTAACCTTCTTTGCAAGCTAGCAACGTATCTTGTCCCACTTTAATGGAAACTAGTAGAAGACACAAGACATCTGGGTCAGAAACAAAGGACTTACTATAACTTAGCAAGCATCAGCTTCATATTTGCCTCAGTTTTCCTTTTCTCTATCCCTCTATATCTCAAGAGAGGCAATAAAGAACAGTCATTTCATATAATAGGTTTGCATCCCACCTGAATAAAACTGAACCTAGAAAACCTACATGCTTTATAATGGATTTCTCACAAACCTGCCCTATCTTTTCCCAAAACAACCTTTATTATACAAATTAGCAAATGTAGATGCCCTCTGCTCTGGATGGTAACACTATCATTATCTTCTAAGGCTGTTCACTGTGAAAATACCCATGAACAAATAATACAGAACATAAGCTGTCAATGCCTCTGAGCACAAAATGCAAAAGACCCACAGAGAATCATCTTCCAACAATAGCAGAAATAGCAAGTTGTAGAAACTACGAGACATACAGAGTAGGCATCTAGTGCTAACAAGAAGCAGCAAAAACCACACAGTAGAGAAAAAGAAAATAGGAATGAAAGCTATTTCATAGCACCAGGAGAGAAAAGCAAGACAGGACATGAATCTTCATGCCAAATGGAAGTATATTTCTAAACATGAACTAGAATCATATTCACCCATCAAAATAGCTGGTGCAGGCTTTATAAAGAAGTTCCAAGAAAGTGGGATCATTTTGTTTGAGAGTGGAAACTTCTCCCATTATCCACTAACCCACCCTCTATCACTACAGTCAAGAAGTCAAGCTGGACTCTCTGGCCTATGGGTTTTGTGGGAGCTTGGTATCATACAGAAATGGGCTAAATACTGGAGATGATTTGCCTCAGAAAGCAAAGCAACTTGGAAGGCCTCTCCATCACAGTAACCATTTATGTTAAAGAAATCGATTTTGCACTGTTTTCAGCATCCTGCATTTTATCTCTTACTTTGCATCTTAATCCAACCTTTTCCTCTAGACAAGAAATGTTTATTGTTATTTGTCACTAGTAATAATGGTCAGATGATTCTAGATATACTCTTGTTAAAGTCAACACAACAATTATCTGAAAGGAGGATACACAATCATTTTAGACACTTACTTAACCTCTGTTTCCAATTTGTCTAGTTATGGTTAGTACATCGTACCTTATCTCCAAAAAACAAATATCCCAAATTTTTACATTAAGTATACAGTCAAACTAGGCATCTTAAGTTGTTACTACCTCTTATTTATACTGAATTAAACATTTTATTCACTCCTACAACAACAACAATAAAAAAAGCATCCTGCTCATTGATAATTAGATGTTTTGCTTCATTTGGATTTCCTCCAACAATCTTCTGTTCATATCCAGCTCTTTATAATTAATTATCCTCTTGCTGAACAACTGAAAACTGAAGTCTGACCAAAGTACATCTCATCCCACACAGATGTCCTAGTTACTCCACAAAAGGTTAATTAATCATAAGAGGTGCTTTAGAGCAGGAGGCCCTGGAAGAAATTCAGACCCAGTTTCTGGCAACATAGAAAAACCACCATCATGCCCCTTGTTATTGAGCTCACACTGAGAGAACTGTTTCAATGGAACAGAAATCCAACTGCACAAAATAGCTGATATATATAATATCACGCCTCAGATAATGGAGCGTGCCACTTCCCTGTCACTGGTGATACAGAAGCCCAGCCCACCTGTGAGGGAAGGTCAGTACTGTTTTTGCTCACTTAACTGAGGTGCCTAAAACTCCCAAATCACAACGATGGCAGAAGGAGTCTTCATGGTTCTCCTCTCATTGGCTGGGTGCCATTTTATTATATGAGTGAACCTTCCTCTACACACAGTCTTCCAAATACACCTGGTACTTTCTGAGCCTGAGGTTTTTAGTCATGTTAATCTATTCAGTTCAGGAATAGCCTGGCCTTCTTTCACTGTCTAGCCAAAGCCTATAATTCAGTCAAGAACGGTTTCAAATAATTCATCCTCATAAACTTTCCTCCACGACATTCAAATTCACAGGAAGTGCATCCTCTTTTGATCCAGGAGCCCTTGTGGTTCATTAGAAGGAATACCGTCCAGAGAAACAGAAAATAGATGCGATTTTGGCTCTATTCAATGTGTAACTTTAAGCCAGGTGTAAGTCCTGTGTCAGCTTTCTGTTCAATAAAATGGGAAGACAACCACTACTTTGTGGGGTTTACTGTGGTGATTCAATAGGATGAGGTATATGAGACTGTCTTTTTTTTTTTTCTGCTCAGACTATATTCCTCTGTTTACTTGATAATTGACCATTCTTGTGTTTTAGTTTTCAAATTTCATTGTTTTCTTCCCTTGAACAAGAAAATGTAACAGAAACTTACCTTGGTGGTCTTGGGATAGTAATCAGCACCAAAGTAACTGCCCTTAGAACAGAGGCTGGTTCTGTTTTTCCAGAAAAAAAAAGGGGGGGTGTCATAAATGGTGAATTTTAAGGATCTATGAGAAGATATTTTCAGATCACAAGAAGGAAACATTTGGGGGAAAAGTGAAGGAAAAGAAATCAAGACTCCAAGACCAAGAACCTAAGTCCATCATGGCCAAGCCTTAGGGACTTACTTGTGGCTCTAGAAGTAGCTATGAATTGAATAGGGAAATGTCCAGACAGTGGGTCTTGCTACCAGATATGGCACCCACAGGAGATGGCTCTCCTCACCCAATCAAGGTTTCCCTCTGCCACCGGTACCCTACTATAGACATTAAAAGAAACTGCAGATGGACTTCCAGGCCCCTGGGAGACAGGAAGAAGAGCTCCCTATCCTGAAGATGGAAAGGAAGAAATACTTTGGTGACACCATAAATTTTCCTTCATGTCTCATAAACTGTTAGAACATCTTTTCTCCTCAATAGACTCAGAGCTCCCAGAAGCTAAAAGCTAGTTGTATTTTATGTTTTCTATATTTCCCTCAGGTTCTGTTTGTTTCCATGGGCTTCACTGGATGAACAACATTTCTCTCCATCTTCCCTCCTTTGTTTATTGTTTAGACAGAGTTTTAATTGTATCAAAATGGGTTCTTTTTAAAAAAAAAAACTTTAATATGTTCTTTTTAGTTATACATGATAGTAGAATGTATTTTGACATATCAGACATACATAGAGTATTACTTCCCATTTTTTTTAAATCAGGATCAGGCACAAAGAAGTGCTCAATATTTGCTAAGAAATAATAGTCTATTTTTTAAAAATATTTTTAACTTGTCTGTGGATCTTTATTTTATTTATATGTGGTGCTGAGAATCAAACCCAGTGCCGCACAAATGCTAAGCAAGTGCTCTGCCACTGAGCCACAACCCCAGACCAACTTCTCATTTTTGTGATTGTACATGATGTCGAGCTACACTGGTCATATATTCATATAAGAACATAGGAAAGTTATGTTAATTCATTCTACTGTCTTTCCCATTCCCATCCTCCCTCTCTTTCCCTCATGTTCCACTGTCCAATCCTGTGAGCCTCTACTCCTTCCTTCCTTCCCATTGCAAGTCAGCATCCACATATCAGAGAGAACATTTGGCCTTTGGTTTGGGGGTTTGGGCTTATTTCACTTAATATGATGTCTCCACTTCCATCCATTTATCAAAAAATACTATAATTTTGTTCTTCTTTATGGCTGAGTAATATTCCATTGTATGTATGTATGTATGTGTATGTATGTATATATATATATATATCACATTTTTTATCCATTCATCTGTTGAAGGGCACCTAGGTTAGTTCCATAGCTTAGCTATTGTGAATTGAGCTGCTATAAACATTGATGTGGCCACATCATTAAAATGGGTTCTATATCAGTGTGGAAGTTTGTAAATGGTTGTTTTTTCCTTGTTCAATGGTTTACTCCATTTCTCTTGCAAGTTCCCATTGAAATAGAGAATTAACTTTGGAAGAATAAGTAGAAGGCAGGATAGAAGCTAGGATATATGGTTATAAGTTAAGAACAAGAAATGTAACTTGTCTTTCAAATAAAAAATCTGCTAGCAAGAGGTGGCAATTCTAGTCCATGGGGGCAGCACGGTGGACAAGCTGCTTCTGGAGAAAGTCAGATCTTCTCAGCCTTCTTGACTACATGTTTAATTCATTTGATTTGAAAGTCAGTCTTAAACTGACAGATTTTCTTCCTGTCCAAAATGTGAACCTGTAAAACATATTGATGATATAAATAACAATTTGCATTCAAAGCACCTTCACTCCTGGATTCAACCATGATTGTTCCCAGTCTTCAGACATAAAAAGGTACTTATCAAAATTATCTTCATTTTCAAGATGCCTAAACGGAGTCAGTGAAGTCAGATATCAAGTTCAGCCACATAGAATTGCAATCTGATTCCATCCTTTTCATATATGTAATTATTACAATTATTATCATTGAACAGCATTTATGATGCTGACACAGCCAACTGTGCAGAATTCAGCCAGCCCCTGGAATTGTCCCAACAGTGAGGGAGACAATGTTTAATACAAAATAATCCTGAGACCATAGCACTCCCACTTTTGAAAGCCTCAAAATAAATCCCAAATTTATTCATAATGGAAATAAATCACAAAACCTAAAGTACAAAATTATTTCCATGGCTTCTCTAATAAACATCAAAAAGGCCTTGCCAAGTTCTGGCTATTTTTTAAAGAATAACCTTTATCTGTCTTCATGAAAGGCCAATAAGCAGGTATTATCAGGTTCCAAAAAAGAACATACTCAATTTCAAGTCTTCTAAAACCCTACCAATGGCACTTACAGTTAGGAGTATTGAAGCCCTGAATATTTTTCCTGTTGCTCTGATTTTATAGTCAATGATATGGATATCTAGAGATAGAAAAACATGGCATCTATCTCACCAACTAGATTGTTAAGCTGCTCGGGGATCCCAACAGCAGCCAGTGTCTTCCTGTATGAATTGGTTTGCTTGATCATAAAATACTACAACCAGATGTCCTCAGCAACAGAAACTTATTTTTATCACAGTTCTAGAGGCTGGAAGTCCAAGATCAAAGTGTTGGCAGGTTTGGTTTCTTCTGAGGTATCTTTCCTTGGTTGGTGGATGTCTCACCATGATCTTTCCTAATCTCCTCTTCTAATAAGGACACCAGTCATGTTGGATCACAGTCCCCCCTTAGGATCTCATTTTACCCTAACTACCTCTTTAACACCCCAATACAGCCACATTCTGAGGTACTAGGGTTAGGACTTCAACATACACATTTTGGGGTAGGGGAAACAATTCATCCCCTAACATTTTACCTCCCAGGGAGATGACTACTATGGTTTGCTCACTGCTTACAGAGAGGTCTCCATGAAGGCGTGTTGCTTGATGACTCCATGTAAATATTTCAGCCAACTCCAAATGGATGGGAAAGTAATGGTGAGCTTGAGAAATCATGCCCCCACCCTTACCCTTCCAGTTGTAAAAAGAGCTTCCTTCCTGATTCTGTGTCTATCCTGGTGTCATGAACAATTCCAAAGGGAAGCAAGGCCTGCAGGACTTGCGACTCTCTGCAGGGATGAGACTCTTGAAAGCAGGGAAGGCAGGCAGCCAAAGGAACACGAGAACGGCCCTGCCGGGATAAAGCAGAAAGGCTTCTCCATCATCCATGGAAAAAGGGTTACTTGCTAGGCATTTTCCTCCAAGTTGTTTAAAGTTGTGTAATTGGTGTGCTGGTTGACATGGGAGAAACCTGTGCTGAGCTTCTGTCTTTTATCATGCGTGTGAATTTAAGCACATTACTAAAAATCTCTCCAATCCTCATCTTCTTCACCTGTAAAATAGATGTATAGCAGCTTTTTGTGAGAATTAAACATGCTAATTGCCTCCAAGTGCACTGCACTAATTGAGCATTCAATTAATGTTAGTTTCTTTCTCTTTCTGACTTCCCTAAAAGTGCAGGCTGGATAGATCACTGCGTGAACTTATTTCTCTCTGCCACAGGATATCACAACTTACGAAAATCCACATATACTCTTGATTATACAAAGGTTGGCTTCCCCACATCTCTTGTTGAGATTTATAGCTTTGATCTCTAAGATGGTTGGAATATAAAAAGAACAAATAGTACACGAATATTCCCCCAAACTCTCTCTCTAAGCCGCAGAGAGCACTGAGGAAACCACATGTCTATGCGTGTGAGTGTGGGGGTGTTTCAGAGAGGAATTTTCATTTGCTGCAATCTGGCTACTTGTCCCCACTGTAAGAATTAAATTATTTCCAGAGGTCACAGACAAGTCAAGTCAGCTCTTTTATTTAAAGGAACAAGATACAAGATAAAGCCCCAGACAACTAAGAAAAGAAGAAATTGTTTGAGTGGCTAGGCAATCACTGAAGTTCTTGCCAATGACCCAAGGCAGGACTTCACCGCCTGAATAATTTTCAAGAAGAAATGCAAAGGACACATCTATTTGTTCTATGATTTATCAGGAAGTCAGCTTACTAGGTGCTTGCTAAGCCTCTGCATTTGACTATGTGGACCCAGCATTGGGAAGGGCAGGGAGGAAGTGAAAGAGGCATCCTTCAGACTCTTTGCTTCTTTCTCTGTCTGCATCCTGGCAGGAACCCACCAGGCTTGTTTAAACGCATTACCCATTTGTTAGACAAAGGGAGCCAAGCTGCTCCAGATGCCTATGGCACTGCACAGGGTTAAGCAATAATAGGAGAACATTTCTACAACTATCATTTAGTCTGTGATAGAAATAAAGGAGCCAGCAAAGTTTGTGTACCATCTCTCCAAAGAAGTCTCACTGGGAGATGTAGGAAGATGGAAGGAAAAAATGAGGGGGGTGGGGGATACACTATACAAAAGAATTTTCACAAATACAAAAAATAAAAACCACGAAGATATCTGCAACTACCTGTAACTGTATATCCTGGGTTGCCTTTTTCATATTCTGCAATTTCACTTTCTTGATCTAAGCTACTTTTTTTGAAATTGGTTTGGTCCAATGCCAATCACGTATGCACACACATACAGTCACATTCGATAAGGCTGAAAAATCTTTCTTAGCCATAAAATCCAGGTTACTGGTGACCAGACATCTAAGTGTAGCCTTCTAGGATTTGCTACTTTTCTCTTTCTGAAAAAAAATACCTTTTTGACACACATAGGTCATTCTCTGACAAAAAAAAAAAGAAGAAGAAAAAATACAGCTCAGCAACTGCTTGACCGGAAGAAGCCAAAGACAACCCATCATAGGATTTGGCAGCAAATACATCCAGACACCCAAATGGGCACACTTATGCAGAAGCATGTGTGAGTGCACATGTGGACACATGTGGACACAGTTCTACTCTAGCAGCCTCCACTCCTTCCTGACGGGCTTTGGGAGAAGCAGACTGAACATCTTAAGTCACACTGCCTACACTTAAATTTTCTGTACTCAGAACAATCCAATTAGATCCATGGTTTCACTTTGAGATATCTTTGAGATATCTTCCAGAAAGGAAGTCCACCTGAAGAGGGGAAGTGGGGAACAATGGCTAGAAATAGATGCTGGGGTTAAATAAACACTTTGCCTTCAACTTAAATCAAAGACAACAACAAAAAAAATTGGAAGGTAGAATGGCTCCCTGTCTTAACCATCTCTAGCTGCCGCCTCTCCCTGTTAAGTGCTAAGAATAAACTGGAAAAACTCAGCTCTGCACTCACTGGATTTACAGAAAGGTGGCAAATACAGAAAAGCCAAAAGGCAACTTCATAAACGGAAACTAAAAACATTGACCTGAAAGTAGAATAGTGATTACTAGAGAAGGGGAAGGAAGAGGGGCCAGAGAGAGGGCAAGAGAAGGGCAGTTGGATATGACCAATGCTGTATGCCTGTACGGAAATATCACATGGAACCCATTAATACATACAATAAATACATCTTAATAAAAAAATAAATAAAAGAGCCAGGAATGGTGGCAAACTTCTGTAATCCCAGTGGCTCAGGTGGCTGAGGCAGGAGGATCGAAAGTTCAAAGCCAGCCTCAGCAACTTAGTTGAGGCCCTCAGCAACTTAGCAATATCCTGTCTCAAAAATTAAAAATGGCTGGAAATGTGGCTCAGTGGTTTAACATCAATGGGTTCAATCCTGGTGCCAAAAAAAAAAAAAATCAATTTCAGGATGGCATGATTATGAGTTATATAAGGCCTTTTGTGATCCAGCTACCCATGCTTAGCAACAATAAAGATTTGGGGAGTTCTTTCTTTTAATTGGGGAGTGACACAGCAGATGTCCACAATGACCCTTTGGCTACAGGAGACAGAATGAACGAGAGAGAAGTCCAGTTAGTAGCCTGGCCTAGCTTTCAGACTTGGCAGTGGCAATGGAGAGAGATGGATGGATTCAAGAGATAAGAGGAAGCAAAATCCCTCCCTCCCCATCTCCCTTCAATTGTGTGATATATGAATGAGGCACTGGGGAGGGAGGGGAAGAGCGAGACGTTCAGCCTAATGTTCTTCATGTAAACATTCTCGTTCCATATTTTCTCCCTTAAATTTTGCCATGTCTTTTTCATCTTCACTGAAATTCTTAGTAAGTGGAGGAAATCTGGAATCTAACGTTTCTGTTGAACCCACAACAGAAAGATCACACAGTTCTCCCGGCCAATGCAAAGGGCTCCTTTTGAAGCCATGCACAGGACCTGCAGAGACACCATTTCACTCCTGGCACTCGTTCATCTTTCCACTTTCTCAAAGGGAATGAGTGAGCAAATGGCAATCAATGCTCCAATAAAAGTTTTAGGAGATAATTGCAGTGATGGGAAGTGGAGTCGTTACAATAGTCATGCTGGGTTTGTTGTGATGCTACTAATCAGACCAAGTTTTCTGACTCATGTAAATTGCAGGTACCTTTACTCCTGTAGGAATCTCTATTAATAGATAATATCATTATGCTAATAGCTGCTTAAAGTATAATTTAAGAATTTTAAGCGATCTGAGCCAGATATTTTAAAACACTATAATAACCTAACAAATATGAACCAAAAAATAAATCTTATCACATTTAAGGAAATTATTTTTAAAGAAAGACACCTTCAATTTACTCATTTAAAAAAAAAAAAAGCAGTTATGCTACTTGGGCTGAGTGATTAAATGGCTGCATGTTTTTCAATTGCTGAATAAAGCAGCTATTTCAGAATGTTCTACTATCTAAGCTTTGGTTTATCATTTATCCATGAATGTTTATGCATAGCCACTGTAATTTCAGAATGTGCACATAAATACCACCATTTGTTCACTCATTCAATATTTGAATTTGTTGAATATGAAGCCTTCCTGGACCACTCCAGTTAGTTTCTGATCCCATATTCATGCTTAGCCATGTTGACAGTTGGCTGTGGCCTGCAATGGGGTCATTCGAGGCTTCTGAAAGGCACACTCACCTTTCTCTACTCTATAACATCAAATGTAAACAGAGAGAGGAAAAGTCTCAGCGCCTACTAAAGGCTTGCTCAATGTTATCTTGGAGATTCAGTTAATTATCTGTCAGATAGTTTAATAGGAAATGGTTTGTCCAATTAACTCTAGCTTCACAGTCCTAACTTAAAATCAAGGCTTCAAGAGGTTCTGTTTGACAGGGAGCTGTGGAAGAGGGTCAAAGAGGGAGTGGAGGAGATAATGGGGTAGCAGGAGAAAAGGGGGGACTTTGTTGGAGGGACAGCAGGAGGAAGCAAAAAGAGCCCAAGGAATGGGAGACCCTGAAAAACAAGGGGATAAAAGCTACCAAGAACCATGTATCTGATGGCACAGGACATCCAGTTCCGCACGTAGAAAATTCCCAAGATAATCAGTGCCCTGACAAAATAAATGCTGCAGAAGAATTTCCTGTCTGAATCGAATCTTTTTCAGCTCCAGCAGGAAGTAGTACCCTGTTATAATATCATCACATTTCTGCCACCTACCTGGCCCTTCAGCCCCTGGAAAGTCATCTTACCCCTGTGGAAGTCTGCAGATATCCCACAGGGCAGTTTTCAAATACCTGAAGCCCCACTCAATCAGAGCAGCACATGGTCATACATATTTAGGGATTTTAATCTTTCCACATAAATCACTCCCTCCAGCTACTTAATCATGTGTGACAACTTGCAGTGACTGCATCTCGTGCTCTGATTTCCCTGAAAGGTCTTGCAAGCTAAGCAGGGTTAAGCTGAGTCAGTAACTCAGATGAAAGGCACAAGAACCACACAGGAAACACACAAAATGAGTCCACACACAGCACATGGGTCCCTGCACCTCGCCTCTGAACTCCGGAAGTGGGGCTCCCCAGTGGGTCTAGAACTCTGCTGTTTCCTGAATGAGGAGGCCAGCTTTCAGGCATTACAGCCTGCCTTTCACGCCTGTGGAAACTAAGGAGCGAGATGAGGGATCCCGAAGGGCCCTTCCAGCTTTAGTATGCTCTGTGTGCTTGAGCTCCCAATTTCCTTTAGAGGCAGATTGCCCTAATCAGAGTTATATCAGAACTAATCAAGCCAGGAGGGCAGGAGGACTGTGAATCAAACAAGGAAGTATTCTTAGACTTTATCAAGATTCCCAGGTCATCGCTGCTAGCAATAACACAATGTCCCAGCCCTTTATTATTCTGAATTTAACACGACCATAACCCACCCCATGTTTCCTTATCTATTAACTAGGGCCTGTTGGTAATTATCTCTGACTCTGATTGTGATTTAAAGATCCATGTAATTCCACATATTTACTTGATCTAGTGATATAGGACAAGAGAGGGGAACCAAGTGCTGATTTCTTGAAACAGTAAGCTATCTGAGGCATTCTCTTAAGCATTTTTTTCATAGTAACTCATCGTAAATTTCATGAAAACCTGGCAAGGGTTGTGCAGAAGGTCACACAGACAGTAAAAGGCAAACTGGGATTTAAACCCAAGTATTCTGACTCTGGAGCCGCTCTGCTAGTCTTTGGTATTACTGAGGTTTCCTCTTCTTAAAGAAAATTGAAAGTGTAGCCAGAGTTTACTAAGAAATGTTTTTTTTAAAAAAAGTACCATGGTAGATAACAATCTGTGAAATGGGAACAAAAGCCATTGACTCTTCCTGGAGAACTGGAAGGAACAGGAGACAGGATGATTCAGTGGGGTATAGACCATAAATATTTACTAGCTCTAATCTAGCAGCCCACTTCACAATGTGGGGGAAGACAGCTGGTTAAGACCATAGGACACTAGGCAGAGAGTCACATCACTGAACTTAAACTTCACATCAGTGGTTGAAGTAATGATTGATGTAAGCTGGAAGCGGGAGGAGGTGAGGAAAGTTGGCATCAAAACAAAGTAGAGCTTTAGTGTCCCACAACCGAGAGTATCTCACTTAATCCTCCTTAGACCACATTAGGCTTCACAATCATCTTCAATGGAATCTTGGGAAAGTTAAGTAAATTGACCAAGGTCACACAATGGGTAAGTGGCAGCCCTTAATACATGGGCACGTGATCAGGTAGCCTGATCCAGAGGCTGAGCTCTTCGTCTGGACAATGCTACTTTCATGCCTCCATGCAAGAATTGGCAGAGAGAAAAGAGATTCCAGGACCAGGAAGCACCAAAAGTAACTGGGGCTTGGGAGCAAAAAGGAAGAGATTGGTGGACCTAAGTGTAGAGTCGGTTTCAAAAAGAAAGACTGGAGTTTTCCTTCCCCTGAGATCAGAGGGAAAAAATAAAAGATGGCACGTACACACAACGTTGTCCTAGCAAGAAAGAATTTAGCTTCTGCTAAATAGGCCTCCTTTTCTCAGGTCATCAGAGCACAAGTCATCTGCTAAGGTCTCTCTAATCCTGGAGCAAGTTGGTTGGACTTCAAGCTCAAGACCTTGGCATGTCTAAAATAGCTGTTGTCCTGGACTCTTCTCTAAGTGAATGCAAGCATTGCTCAGCAGCTCTTGAGACCCTTTCTAAGCATATGTCATTGTTGTAGTAAACCCACGTACCCTGATTTTGTGATTTTCTTCAGCAATGGCTACAAGTACCTGATAGGAACAAAGAAAATAACTGGAGTCCTTTGCTCAGTGCTGGAGACTACCTGTAAACTCATGGATATCCCAGAGTGTTTAAGTTATCCAGCTGCTTCTTAAATGAAAAAGTTTGGAGGCTGGTAATCTACACAGTGAAAGACCAAGGCACACTGAACATGTGTGGAACCTGGTGGTTAACAGCATGAACACTGACACCAAGCTGCTTGGGTTCAGCTCCCATTGGTGCTTCTTGCTACCTGGGGACTTAACCTCTCTGTTCAGGTTTTTTGTTTGTTTGTTTTTAAACTGTAAGAATGTATTGCTTGGACTTAAATCGTAAGGATGCTGTATAAAGGAAATAAAACATATAGAGCAGTTATCACAGTGTCTGAAACATAATAACTGGTCAAGCAAGGACTTCACAGATGCTTCCAGTTGCTCAATGTCTTCAGTGATGAGCATTCACTATGAGAAACGTGGTGTCTCATGCATATACCTATATGTGCCAAATCATGTCAAAGACTAGAGTCCCCCAGCCATAGCAGTGGCTTCAAATTGTCCAGCTATTAGAGACTAGTTCTTATTTTCAAAATGGTGGTGTAATGGGCTATGAGTTTGCTTCTAGGGACAGTAGCCAACTCTTTCTTATTTAATACCAATAAGACTGACCTTTCCTACTTTCTATGTCAGCCTTTCCCTCATAAAGCAAACCCAATGCACAAATCTAGCCAGAGAGTCAATATTAAATTAAACCTAGAATTTTAAAAAATTGCCCAGGTCTTTCTCAAAAATTACAATCATCTTTACGCATAGACTTTGTGCGGGCTCCCAACAATTTGCAGAATAGAAGCAATGTTTTTTATCCTCCTTCCAAATCTCTGTGCCCTATTCAGCATCATTACCTTTTATATTCTCCCAGGTGTAGGTAATTCTTGTTGCCTGGAATTGGGTTCTTCTTCTGCATAACAAAAATTTTCTTGAAAATCTAATTAGAGTACAAGTGACTTATGCATTTAGATGTATTAAAAACCTGTACCCTTAGTTTCCTAAGAACTTTCATTTCCTAAAAGAAATGGTTTTTTTTTTTCCTTTTTTCCTGAGCAATAAAAATTAGTAAAATTCAGAAGTCTAGTGACTAAGAACTTCAAGGACATTCCTTTCTCTGAACTCTCAGGATAGTTTGTGTTCTCTTCTAGACCACATCTCTAGCCATCTCAAGTTACTGTCTCCTCCTCTTGCAGGCAGGAACAGTTTGGCTTCTCCCCCAGTACATATCAAGCTCACAGAAATAGAGCAGTGACCCAGTAAAGTCTTTTTGGTTAACTGATTGACTAAAAATACTTTTTGATAAATTGATCCATGTAGTTCAGGGGACCAGGCAGTAACTAAATAATGAAGGGAGCAGAGTATTAGACATTATGGAGTAGCAGGAACTGCTATTATATGAAAGATGCATGGCCCATCTAAAGAGGTAACTGGAACTTGGCTCCAACTCACTCTTGCTATGAGACCATGTAAGCTCTATGTTGTTAGATGTTTCAATTTTTAAATAGAATATAGATTTGTTTTATTGTGAAATATTTCGGCTTTTAAGTTTTAAGTCAATGCAAACCTAATATAATATATCAGGTTCAGCCCACGACCAACAGCTCACAATATCTTAGAAGAAACTTCCTGAACAAATGAGATGAGTAATTCAAACTCTCTTTTATCTGTCTTTTATACCAGACCCATGGTCTCAATTCATTTTGTGCTGTTATAACAGAATGTCTGACACTGGGCAATTTATAATGAAGAGGGAGGAGAGATGGGAGAGTGGGATGAAAATGAACAAATTATGCTTTGTGCATGTATGAATATATCACAATGGGTTCCACTTTTATGTATAACAACAATGCACCAATTTAAAAAAATAATAATAAGTGAAAAAAAAGATATTTGTTGGCTCACAGTGCCAGAAGCTGGGAATTCCAGTATCAAGGTGCCAACATCTGCATGAGAACTTGCAGAAGGCATCATAATTCAGAAGGGATCATAATTCAGAAGGGGCGAAAGAACGAGAGAAAGCAAGAGGGAAAAGCAGCTCCTGAGATAATGGCATTAGTCCATTCATGAGAGTAGAGCTCTATGACCTAAACATCTCATAAAGGTCCCACTTCCCAGTACTATCACAATGGCATTTAAATTTCCAACCTAAGTTTGGGAGGAGACATATATTCAAAACAGGGCAACCACCTTCACATAGATCTGTAACCTTAGCCGGCAATCCTGTTGTCTATTAACAGTCACAGTTAGGCCGACTCTCATAGGGATACTCATCCTGGGTCTCTGTGAGAGTTAAATGGCACACACCAGAGTCACACAACCCACTAAGCCCTTTTAGTACAGAACTGAAATGACGGTAATTGGTAGCAACACTGTCCTGGTTAAATGTTGTGACAAACCTTTTTTTAAAGGTCCAAATGATTTCATGATTCTATTGTAGCCTCAGCAAAGCTAACTAAAGAAATAACATGGATAATCAAGTGTCATGCTTCAGATGTCAGCTGAATGTCTGCCATGGGAGAGGCAAGAAGGGTCAGAAGGAATATCCTATTTTCCCCATGCCCATCAGCTCGAAATTAATTGGTACATGGTGAAGATTCTCACTTCCTTATGAAGCATTGAAACATGCCCTGGTAAAGCAGAGACTCTTTAACCCAATAATAGATTTGCATTCTTATCAGTGCTTGTAAATTTTTCTTTGGCATAAAACTGTTTTCCTTCACCCCCTTAAAGCCTGGTTAAGTCTCAGTACATTTTCTAAAACAAAATCCTACTAAAATTCCCTGAAGACAGAGCCTATGTCCTATCAACCTTTCTATTCCCAGCACCTGGTACAATACCATCATAGAATAGAGACTCAACAAATATTTGTTTAATGAATTCATTAAGATGGAATGATTGAACTCAATCTACACCTTAAATGGTTTTACTTTATGCTAATGCTGGGGGAAGGGTATCAAAAAGAAGGGAGGACAAAGATCAACATCTTTAAATGCAACAAGCAGTGCTTTTCTTTCTTCTTTTTTTTTTTTTTAAGATACTTTAGAGAATTGCATGGTAATTTATCTAATCTACTCTGTCAGAAAGAATCTGAAGACACAATCCCTGCCTCGCTACTATGTCTTAGCGTGTGCTGATTTGAGGTGGATCTAAAAGTGGAGCTAAACAATTAATTGCACTATTAAATAAACACTTTACATTCCCTTGAAAACCTTTAACAAGAGCCTCCGTGTCAGAGAAAAAGATGCTGAGGCATCAGAACCATGAAAGAGACATTAAATTTCTTTCTGCCTGCAGCCCTGTGGCAGCAGTGTCTGCTCCTCACCCCTGCAAAGTTCACAGTCTTCAACATGACACTGAGCTTGACAGAGAAATTGCAGGTACTTGAGTATGTATCTGCATTGCAACAGATGTCAGCATCACGTTTAGAGGGAAATTGAATTACAGATGGAAGGAGCTTGGGAGCTGAGAGCATCTGTTAGACGAATCTGGATTTGAGAGAATACATTTGAAAAATAAGTCTCCTCAACTTCCGAATGAACTAAAATTGTGCCTGATTCTCACTGCCATCCCCCTCCCTGGCATGCGCCCCACCCTCCCCCACTTTTCTCTCTCTCTGCCTTTTAGAAGGAGCCATAGATGGAAGTTTCTCCACACATCAAGGTGAAGAAGACAAGTGGAAAACATTTCAGGAACAATCTGTCCTCTGTATTAGTTATGGAATATCAATTAAAATATTAGAATATTCTAAGATTCTTTTCAAATAATCCTAATACCTGTGCCTAATAAAAAATGTCATGTTGTCTGGATAACCTACCATGTTTGGTCAGCATAAAACACCTAGAACCTACATGTGACCTTTTCCATTGTCATTGTTCATTTTATTTTAACTAATGTGACATGGGACCATTCAATCCAGGGAGTTATCATTTCATTCAGCAAAGATGTCACACTCAGAGCCAAAAAATCTCAGGGGATATGTTGTGGCTCTAAATAAAATTATTCCTGATAAATACGATCCTTAAACTACACACAGGATGTGGCTCACTCCTTCCCCATCATATTCTGACAATGGCTCCACTCACACCTGACAGAACCAGTTACAATGATGTAGACTGCAAACTGCCACAGAAATGATGGAAAGCACACAGTCTATACGGGTCCACACACCAGCTGCCTGGCCCACACCCTTCAGTTATCTGCAGTCTAATCTCCAATTGTGCAAAACAGATGATTTAAAGATTTGAATCAGTGGGATAGTGATCATCCCTCTCAGTATCACCCTAGAGACCAGCTCAAGCCTGGACCAGGACAACTGTGACTAAGTGCTCTTAAACTACGATCAGACTTTAGTTCAGCCTGCCTAGGCTCCACCACTGTCACCACGAGCTTCAATTAATTGGCCTCTCAATGGCCTCCAAACACTAGTTGAAATCCAAGAGTCCTCCTGCTGTTCAGTAGAGTTCCCATTCCAACTGATGCCCATTCTAATTTTCCACTGACCCAAAATGGGTGAAGGCAGGTGGGAGAAAAGTGAAATGCTTTACCCCAAACAGAAAGCAAGGGATAAATTCTTCCCCAAGGCACAGGATGGCTGCAAGATGAGGAATGGCTGTTTAAATGTGGGGCTGTGCAAAGATCTTTTTAAATGATCTCATGGAGATCACTGGAAGCAAGAGTAAGATCGATTAGCTATAAAAAAAAAAAAATTTGTACCTCCCTTTACATGACTTTTGAAGAGCCTTCGCCATCACTCCCTGCCCCTTGCACAGTGACTCTCCACTTGGGAGGGGAAGCTTCCCTGTGTGAAGTAGCCAGGACTAAGGATTCCTGTAGGGGGCGGGGGAGGGGCGGTGTCTAATGACACTTTCCCACCACTTCACTATAATCATGATGAATGCAACGGTTTGGGCACATCTGGATAAAGTCAAGAGTGTGAGGCAGCCACATCTGGAGTCTGGTTTTATTTCATCTCTAATTTAATAGCTGACTTCCCAGTTCTGAAGCTGACAAAGGACTTGAGAGTAGAAAAATGAAAGGATGATCACAAAACTTTGTTGGCTTCCAAGCACTCCCTCTTGCCTGGGGGAAATTTATATCCTATTCCATTGAAGACACTGCTCGAGTGACAGTCATAACTCAATAAGAGTGCTCACAAGATTTTCCAGAGATTGACATTCTTACTGATATTCCTTTAACCTATGGTGTGGGTCAAACCAGTACTGTGGAAATTCTCCCTTTATGCCATCAGTTCAAGGTTATCAATTCACTGAGGGGGAAAAAATACTCATTGCCATTGTCAAATTTCCCAATCCATTTTTATTTCCTTTGTCTTCATTAATGTTATTGATTCTTTCACATCTTTATACCATCTTTAAAATCACTTAAATTTTATTTCATTTGTTTTAAAAAGTCATTCTTGATTAAGACATCCTAAAGGGGTCCATTTTTCTTACAGTGGCTTCCATTTAAAACATTACTTCGCATGTCTATTTTGAATATCATTACCTAATAGCAGGTCTTTATCTTTTTCACATACAAGCCCCTCATTTTAGGCACCTTGTTCTCAGGGCTTACAACTCAGATTAATAATATTTGCAAAAAGTTTGACCAAAGAAATTGACAGTTAGGTTCAAAGCTTCTCTTCATTTATCTTTGAAATAGAATTCTTTGTATGAATCTATTAAATTATCAAACTTTGGAAAACAAGGTAAATGTATGAACTGTTCCCTGTAAAATAACTTTAAATAAGTGGACACCCCAGGCTTCCGAGGATGATGCTAAGGGCAATTATTTGACCACAAAAGTGGCAGAAAAATAAAAGGCATTATCTGACAACCTGAGCCTCCTAAGGCATTGAATTGCCCCTTGGAAACACCTAGTGAGTTCCTACTATGTGCAAAGTAAGAAGCAAGGTCCCAAAGGCCTAAACAAGGGACTTGGAAGCAATCCCTGCACTCACAGTCACTCACCATTCAGGAGAAGAGGCAGACCCACAGATATGGAGTAAGAGAGAGGACTCAAGCAGAAGGGATTGGGAGGCTAATGAGTGTGCCCTGCTCTGAATAATCGGAACCTAAAGCAGAATAGGGTATCCAGTTGCAATTGCTCCAAATCCCACCCCCAGAACCCACAGCTAGGGGAGTCTCCTACTCAGGTCTGCAGCTAGGAAAGGTGACCTTATGGTCGGGGACCATCCATCACAATTTACTACATTACTTCTATACGAAGAAACGCAGGCCACCTCTGCAAACTACAAAAAGGGTTGGTGAGCCCTGAAAAGCACTTATTAGTCCCGGTCTGGTCTGTGAAAAGTCAGAGAGCCATGAAGCCATTTGCTACCTTATGAAAGTGGGTGGGCAGGCTGGTGGCATAGGCTGCGCTTTCGCGTTTCATCCTACACTCCACCCACCCAGAGCCAAGGATGCTGGGTCAGAACCCCACAAACCTGCCCCGGGCGCTGGGACCACGCCCAGCGGCCTCTGCTCTGCTGGTCACTCCTCAGATGCATCCACCCCTCCTGCGGCATTTCCAACAATCCACTTCCGACTACCTTTTTATGACTTTACAACACAGTTTTTCCTCGAATTTTATGGCATTTCATTAAAGCCGCCAGAAGGTGATACTGCCCCTTTTTCTAGGAGTGAAATAAATTCACGTTTTATCGCTTCTGGAAATGCCGGAGCAGCTGTCAGGACATTTGATAGATTTTCTCAATTACAGGACTTGTGGAGCATTTTATACTTACATCTGCACCGAAGCCTAATATAGTAGATGCGTGTCTTGCCTCCCTCTCTTTTATCTTGTGCATCTTTGGTCATTTAATGACCAATTTGTTATTTTTCCCCCTTTTATTTCTCCTTACTTCTCTCTTTTTTTTTCTCCCCTGCATTTTGTTTCTCTTTTTTTCTATTTGGTTTAGAGAATGACTCATTTCTTGTGCAAACTAACATTCTTGGTAAAAGAGAAAGGAAAGGGAAAAACTAATCAGGATCTATAGGCAAAATAAATAAATAAATAAATAGATTAAAATTTAAAAGAAAATCAATTTTTCCACAGGGGAATTTACAGTTAATGTAAGGTATACTTTGAACATGCAGTATTTATTAATGTGACATGACATATGTTGAGCTTTTTCCTAATGGGATAGAGGCTTTGAATTGTGTGACTTTTTACACTAATAAAGCTGTTCATTGGTATTTTTCTTCATTATCGAAATAGAGAATATCAGCTTTCAGTGACAAGTTGGTGGATTATTCAAAACTGCAGAATCATAGTTCCAGTGTATGCTAAATAAGTAAAAGGCTAATGTGTAACACAGACCTTATCAGTAGGATGTGCAGGCAGACTGTGGTTATGGCAGATAACATTTACTTCATTGGTTTTAAATGTATCATCTTGTGAGCAGAGCAGAAACCTCAGGAAGCAAATGGGTGATCAAAATATCTGTTTTCATAGAAACAATTTTCATTAAATAACATTTCAAAACTTTGCAGTGTTCCAAGTATTACTTCGCCAGCAATCCTGGAGAGTAAGCAAGATGAGCATGATTATCCCCCTATTAGAGACAAGGAAACTGAGGTTTGCAATGGGCCAGTGCTTTGCCCAAAGGTTAAAAGCAGAGTGTTAACTTCAATCCAGCTCTTCTAACTCCAGTCCTGATATTTTTGCTTTTGTTGTTGATCCCTTATAGAAACTGAAAGTTAATTCCTCAATTTCTGCAATGAACACCCTAGTAACATAAATACATGTGACTTTAAAGATTTCAAAATATGTCTCTATCAGACTTTGAAATTTCCTCTAAATCATTTTTAAAATTTTTTTAGTTGTCAATGGACATTATTTTAATTATTTATATGCGGTGCCTCACCCATGCTAGGCAAGGTGGTCTATCTCTGAGTCACAACCCCAGCCCCCTCGAAATCATTTTTACACCATTATTCTGTTTACTTTTTTTCATAGCCCAAATCACACTCCAAAATTACACTCCTTATTTACTCACAGATACAACAACCAAAACTTTGTGGTTTAAAAAAATGACAATTGATTTAAGTTTATAGTATAGCTGAAGTCACTCATTTGGTCATACTGAACTGGGAATTTGGCTGGGGCTGAAACATCCAAGATGGACTCTCATTCTCCAGGTATTATGTCCATGTAGACTTTTAACATTCCGTCACCAAATTCAAGTTTCTTACAATACAGCAGCTGGTTTCCAAATGGGAGCCTTACAAGAACTAAAACCCCAAAGTGCAAGGACTGTTCTAGCTTCTGCTTACATCTTACATCATTCCCCTGCTAATGTCTCATTGACTAAAGAAGGTCACATGGCCAAACTCAGACTAAGTGTGGGAGGGGACCCAAAATTCTGAAAAATCCTGTACATGAACCACTAGGAGTGAAGATTGTGGCAGTGTATTCCAGTAGTTAGAGTGAGAACCATGACAATGTCACCTCTATGAGAGTAGAAATTTTGTCTTGTTTACTGTCTTGGCATTAAATTAAATTAAAGAATTTCTGGCAAATAGTAGAAGCTCAGTACATTTATTTGTTAAATAAATGCATAAATGAACTAAACATAATCTAATGAATTCAGATTTTATTAACCTCATTGCCTTTTATTTTAAAAAATATTTTATTAGAGTCTAACCTCTTATGCACAACCCCTCATCATTGTCTCTTTTAAAAGGTAATACAAAGGGCTGGTGGAGTAGCTCAGTGGTAGAGTGCTTACCTATCATGTGGGAGGCCCTGGGTTCAGCCCTCAGCAAGGCAAAAGTTAATTAATTAAAGATTAATTACTATGCTGACTTGTAATACTATAAATTAGTTTTGTTTCTGAAATTCTACATAAATGAATCATATAATATATACTCTTGTGTCTGATTTTTGTTACTATTGTATATGTAAAATGAGCCCATGTTGCTATACAAAGGTGCAGTTTTTCATTTATATTATAGTATTTCATTATGAACAAGTATTAATCCATCCTATTATTGATGAATATTTGAATTGTTTCTAAGTTTCAGCTGAGCTAATATAAACATAATTATATAAGCATTTAATGTTCATGATTTTGGGTGAAAGTATGCATTTCTCTTTGGCATGTCACCTATGAGTGAAAAATCAGGAAAAGCATACACTCAACTCTAGAAAATATCCCCAAGTGGTTTTAGCAAGACGCTTGTAAAGTATACCCACCAGTAACATTTAGGTTTCAAGAGACTCCACAGCCTATAATTACCTTTTTCTTTTAAAAATTATCTTTCTTTTTAGTTTCTGATGATAGAGAAATCACATTGTGCTTCTAATTTACTTGTCCCTGATAATTAACAAAGGTGATTTATTAGTTTTGCTATGACTGTTGTGATAAATTACCACACAGTTGATGTCTTAAAACAGCATAAATTTATTCTCCCACAATTCTGGAGACCAGCAATCTGACATCAAGGTATCAGCAAGGCTGTACTCCTTCTGGAGTTTCTGTGGACAATCAGTTCTCAGCTCTTTCAGCCTTCTGGTGGCTGTTGGCATTCCTTGACCTATGGTAATTTCTATCTGCCTTGTGGTCCCCTTTTCTGTGTCTGTCCCTACCAAAATTTCCTCTATTTCTCCCTTATAAGAGCATCTATAATTGCATGATATGGTTTGGTCCGTGTGTTAAAGGATTGGTCCTCAGAATGACACTTCTTGGGAAGTGGTAGAACACTTAGGAGGTAATACCTAGTGGAAAGTCTTTAGGTCACTGGGAGTATGCTGTCAAAGGGGACTGTGGGACCCCAGTCTTTTCCTATCTTTCCTTTGCTTCCTGTCTCATGATGTAAGCAATTTGTTCTGTCATGCCCTCCTGCCATGATGTGTACCTCTCCAGAGACTTAAAGCCATGGGGCCACCCCATCATGGAACCTCTAGAAATGTGACCCAAAATAAACTTTTTTTCCTTATAACCATTTTCTCGGGTATTTCATTATAGTAACATGAATCAGACTAACACATATAGGAATCATGCAGGGAATCCAGGATGTTTTTCCTATCAAGTTCCTTGACTTAATCATATCTCTTATCATATAACATAATGTTCAGTTTTTTAACATAATGTAATAGTCACAAGAATTAGAAAATGAATATATTTTTATAGTAATTTTTCAGGCTACAAATAAGCACAATTTGTGTGTCCTCTTAACAAGGGCATGTTCAAGTTTTTCATCCATTTTTCTGTTGGGTAATCTGTATCTGTCTTATTGATTTGCTAGGGCTTCTTTATTATTTTCTGAATACAAATTCCCTGTCAGATATATGTCTTGCAGATTTTTCTTTCCCTTGATGATTTGACTTTCCACTCTTCTAATTGTGCCTAGTTCTTTATGTAATTCAATTTATCTCACTTTTCAATAGATTAATAAATAAACTCAGAGAAGCCCAATGACTTTCCTAGATACATATCTAATTAGGGAGTACTTCTTAACCTTGTGTCCATGTTACCAAAGTTTATTCATGGATAAATGGGTTTTCTAGTGCTATTAAAAAATCACAGGATATTTCTAAATGTTTCCTTTAGCATTTGGAATTATTTTAAAAAAATATATATTAAAATAATAATTTTTAAAATTAAATTGATATTTAAATTTTTATTTCTCAAAATTCCAGCTGGCTTATTTGCAAAAAAAATAAAAATTGACAATCTGATCTTAAAAATCATAGGCAAATTTGAAAGACCAGGAAACAATTTTGAAGGAAAAAATCCAATTTCACACTTACCAATTTCAAAACTTACCACAAAGCTACAGTCAACAAGACAGTATAAAACAGGAATAAGGACAGATCAATGAAATAAAAATTGGAATTCAGAAAAGAAACTTCATAAGCTTGATGGATAAATTTCAACAAGGGCGCCAAAACCATTCAATGGGAAAAGAGCAGCATTTTCAACAAATAGTCTTGCAACAACTGGGGAGCAACATGCAGAAGAAAAAATATCATACCCTTACCTCACACCATATACAAAAGTTGACTCAATATGGGTGAAAGTGCTAAATGTAAAATCTAAAACTATAAAACTCTTGGAGGAAAACATATGTATAAATCTTCATGATTTAAGTAGGGAAAGGTCTCTTATATATGACCCTACAAGCAAAAGCAAAGAAAAAAAATGGATCAAGTGAACTGCATCAACATTTTAACAATTTGTACACCATCAAGTAAGGTAAAAGCCCAAAGAATAGGAGAAAAAACTTGCAAACACATATCTCATAAGGGACTTGTATCTAGAATATAGAAAAAACACTTGCAACTCAATAATAAAAAGAAAAATTGACCTTATTTTAAAATAGACAAAGGATTTGAATAGGCATTTCTCCAAAGAACATATACCAATGCCCAATAAACACATGAAAATGTACTCAACACCACCAGGGAAGTGCAAATTAAAATTATAATGAGCTACCACTTGACACCAACTAGGGATGAAAAAAAATAACAAATGTTGAGGAGTATATGGAGAAATTGCAACATTCACACACTGAGAGCATAGTACAGCTGCTTTGAAAAAGAGCCCAGCAGTTACTTCAAAAGAAAAACATACAGTTACCATACACCCTAGCCATTTCACTCCTAACTATATACCCAAAGAAAGGAAACATGTCCACAGAAAATTGGCATGTGAATGCTCATAGTGATATTATTTATCCTAGCCAAAAATGGAACAATTCAAATATCCATCAACTGATGAGTGGATTTAAAAAATATGGTATATCTATACCATGGAATATTACTTCCCACACAAAAAGGAATTAAATACTGGTAAATTATATGATGTAGATGAGCCTTAAACACATTATGCTAAGTAAAAGAAGCCAGTCACAAAAGACTACAGGTTATATGATTCCATGTACACAAAATATTCAGAATAGACAAATTCATAGAGACACAAAGTAGATCAGTGGTTGCCTAAGGTTGAAGAGTTTGCAGAGGGAAACAGGCAGTGATTGCTACCAAATATAAGGTTTCTTGTTATCATGCAAAATATTCAAAAATTGATGGTGGTGATGATTGTACAACTTTGTAAATACACTAAAATCCATTGAATTGTACATTAGATAAGTGAATTAGGTAGTATATAAATTATATCTAAGTAAAGGTGTTATTTAAAAAAAAATCTGTTTTTTAAACTAAATGTAGTTCCTCGCTGTTCATTAGCAATATTCTCCCCTTGCTGTGTTAGTATCTTTTGATAAATCAGAAAGCATTTTCCATATTTGGGAAATGCTGAGAGTGTTACTCTGGGCATTTGATTCATTGCAGATAATATTGATGGTACCATAAGAAAAGCCTGTGGTATAATAGAAAGAACCTGGACTTTCAGGCTTTGATATTTAATAGCTGGGTGCTTTGAGCATGTCACTTGATTTGTTTGAGCCTCTATTTTTAAAATAAAGAATTAAGGGGCTGAGGTTGTGGTTCAGTGGTAGAGTGCTCACCTAGCATATGTGAAGCACTGGGTTCAATTCTCAGCACCACATAACAATAAATAAAGATATTGTGTCCATCTACAACTAAAAGAGAAATTAAATAATAAAGAATCAAAATGCCTCATAGACTTAAGTAAGAAAATTACATCTAAGTGCTTGCCATATGAATTTATTTTGTAAGTAATAAAGAGCATTTAGATATTGAGGAGACTGGGATTTTTCTCCTAGTTCTGCCACTTTCTTACTGTCTCAGTGATTTTTGGGTAACTTACTTATCTCTGAACCTTATTTTCCTCATGGATAAAATCGGGATGATAATAGCTAAGTTTGGTGGCTGTTGTAAAGATCATGTCTTTCAATCCTGCATAGTTCTTGACTTATGATAAAAAGAAGTTATTATTACTACCAGCACTAAAACCAGTAAAGTAATGGTAAAAATAAAAAGTACATGGGATTTACTACTACTTTGAAACACTGATCTGGCAACACAATGCCAATATCCCCTCAACTTAAAACAGCCAATTTCACCACCATCAGGAGGAAAATAAAAAGGTATGTGATGCTCAACTTAGCAAGGGGGTGTGAGATGGGTTGCAGGCAACAGGGAGGAAATATAATTTTCTGATCTAAAGTGTATTTCACAGAAAAAAATCAGTTTCTAATATTTGTATTACTAAAAACCAAACACTTTATGCTTTCTACTACCTTTTAGTATTGACTAATATTTATTAATTGCTGGCTGTATGGGTATGTGATTCCCTCCACAACTTTAATGCAGAAAAATGTACAAACATATCCTTCACATCCTTCTTTATTGTATTATAGCAAACCATCTTGAAGTCACATTCTGTTCATCTGAAATTCATAATTGTGGCAAGACATTATCTAAGCTAAAATATTTATCATGTAAATGAATAATGTAAACATAATTTTATGAAAAATGTTTATGAAAACTCATCATACATTTTGAAAATGTAACTTGTCTCTATCTTTATAGTTCCAGTTACAAAGTTACATTGTAACTGCCTATCATGCATCTCCTCTCCTAGACAGGGCCCCTGTCCATAAAGAGCTCAGAACTTACTTATTTTTATATTTCTGATGCTTAGTGCAGGGCCCAGAGTTCATTCAATAAATATTTACTGCAGTCTTGCCGTTTCAAAGGGCTATGCTCTGAATACATCTGATTCCTTTTACTTAAAAGCAGCTAGTGTGTATATCAAAAAATATTCATTTGGTAAATATATTCATTATATTCCACACCTGTAATGCCAGTGGCTTAGGAGGCTGAGGCAGGAGGATCCTGAGTTCAAAGTCAGCCTCAGCAATTTAGTGAGGCCCTAAGCAACTCATTGAGACCCTGTCTCTAAATAAAAAATAAAAAGGGCTGGGGGTGCAGCTCAGTGGTTAAACACCCCTGGGTTCAATCTCTTGTACAAATTTTTTTTTCATTTTCCTTTTTAAACAACTTTATTAAAAAAAAATTATGCTGACCTTATTCTATTTCTGTAAGTTGTTAAACTTCCATCTGTACTGCTTAACAAAATGTTGTAAAATTCATATTTTTCACTAACTTAGTCTTTTCCATGAACTAATCTGAATTAGTGAAACTTCACTGTGTTAAACCAGTTTGGGTTTTCAGTTTGAGATTTATATGCATTTTCTTGGCCTCAGACTTTCATACCCAATAAATCCATTCCTGGTTGTTTGTTTGTAGAGATGGGAATCAAACCCAGAGCCTTGTGAAATTAAAAACCTTCAAATCTAAAAACCCTCAAACTTCAAAACATTAAAATTAATTTTTTAAAATTAAAAATAGGAGGAAGAAACATTAGGATGCCAACTTAAGTAAGGCGTTCTGGACCCCACAGTTAGGATGGTGGGGCTGGAGGAAGAAAAGTCATTGCTAAAATATAGGTCTAAAGTAGAGAAAGGAAGTCAGTGAAAAAACATGGACTAGAGCCCTATCACCTGACATGCCAGCATTGTACTCATCTGTTATCTAGTTCACAATCAGTTGGGGATCAAGGTTTGGGGTGGTTGTTCGTTGCTATTGTTGTTTTAATAGTTGGTTGGTTTTTATGCTGTAACATACCCAGAAATCACCCTCCAGTCTACTCTACATTCTCTTGACGTGTTCATGGATGATGAACTATCTGCATCAAGCTGGAACCCAGTTCTTCCACAGTCTTATTAATATCTGTATTTTCTTAAAGTTCTGTGACCATTGTTCCTAAATTGATTGGTGTGTTGCAAAAAAAAAAAAAAAGAAAGAAAGAAAGAAAGATGATTGATACAGATTTCTATATATTCAGGGCAATATTAAGCAGAGAGAGAGAAAGAGAGAGAGAGAGAATATTTTAAAAAGTCCTTCCTGGTAGTAATTAGCTTCATTCTGCACACAATATTGCATTATCCTTGCCTTGACAGGCAAAGGTTGCCCTTGTTCATAAATTTTTATCCTACCCACAGACTAATCTAACTATAGTAAATAATTTTCTCAATTCGTATTCTGCTTTTCTCCAACCTGCTCATTATTTTCTATATTTTTGCAATAAGCACCACAAAATTGCATGTTTCATCACCAATTCAATGTCTCCCTAAATGATGCATCTCTCAGTCAATTCTTTACCCGCCCTGCATCAAAAATGCTATATCCCTCCGTCTTCCACGCCATAAAATCTCTATTCAATAAAGAGTAGTTAATTTTTGATCAGGGAAGTGGGAGTTGTAATGTTTTTACAACACTGGCAATATTACAGGAACAGAGAAGCAATATTTTATTTGTCAGTGTGGGACACTGGAAAAAGTATTAGGTTGGGAGTCAGAAGATATAGAAACCTGTTGGCTGTGTGACCTTGGGCATGTCCCTGCATCTTTCTGAGCTCCGTGTTCACCATTTATTAAATATCACCCCCCCTCCTCGGCTCAAATAAAAGAAGTAAAGCATTTGTAAATTGTAAAGAGCTACATAAATACCAGATGTTGTTACTTTAAAAACATATAAATTTTAGAACACCCAGCTGCTATTCCATGGGCATGTGGCAACACACTACCAAAGGAAACATACAAGGTGAAGCCACCCTGTGGGCCCCGGTATTTCCCATTTGTCCCCAGGTAAATCCTCCTTCTCCGTCTCTGTGGGTTTTTGTGGTAGTGGTCTGTTTTTGTTTCTACCGTCTGAGTTATTGATCTTGTAGCTTTCCTCAATAAGGAGAAGTGAAAAGTTTCATAGGCAGAAATTAATCTCCATACATGCTATCATTCCATCATTTCGCTGCACTGAGGGAGACAGCCTACAGAACCTTAAACCTGTTTTTAAAGACCTCGGTGATATATGAACATTCATTTCCAAGCGCTCCCACTAGAGTCATTCTGATCTGGGGAGCTCCAGGGACTGTTTGAACGCGGTCTATATGAAGTCGTTTCTCAGGCACTTCTTCTCAATGTCATGTAGCCAACAGGCTGAATCAACCACATGCAGTAATGAAAACATCCTGTATTTATAGCAGTATTTCTCCAAGGAACATCCTTCAGCAGGAATGCCTGAAAGAGTTCTAAGAATTGAAGGACATATTTCAGATGTGTCTAACCTGTCTCCGAACCCCTATAAAAATGGTCAGGATACCAAATTGTGCCTTTCCCCGCTGTAAAATGAAATGGGAGAGTTGTTTGGCTTTATGACTCTCCATGTCATTGTGTCTTTTTGTTATTACATGGGTGTAAAAAAATAAATAAAAATAAGCTATATTAAGCATTATGCCATGTCACCACCTCACCAAGCAGCTACATAACTTCAGCTGTGAATTTTGTTTTATCTTAAAGAATCTTTTGAAACATCAGTCTGTTCAAAATAGTCTACAAGCATGTAATTTTTTTTTATTCTTCCCTAGACAAAGCTCTTGGCATCCAGAAATACTGGAAGAAGAAGAATAAAAGATAGGGAAGATTCATAGCAAACCAAAGTTTACATTTTCACTTCTTTAAAGTGGACTAGATAGATGTACTTTAGGATACTTGAAATATCACACACACACACACACACACACACACAGCAGTTAATTATTTCATTATGGAAGATGGAATGCATTTTTTTCAAAATGTTTCCCATGGACAGCCCTTATTCAAAGTGACCTAAGAGCAGATTTCCAGAATTTCTGGGATAAGGAGTTATATTGATCATTTCCTTGGTCATTCATTCAAAGTGACCTAAGAGCAGATTTCCAGAATTTCTGAGATAAGGAGTTACATTGATCATTTCCTTGATCATTGAGGGGAAAACAGGGGGACATCCCCCAGGAGAAGACGTTCACACCCCAATAGTCACATAAAGGTTCTCTGTTTCAGAAAGGACCCCACTTGGAGATTGTTGGAGGTAGATTCAGTCCATTGAATCCTTACTAAAGGGTGACCCAAATAACAGGATTTCAGCCATCTTCTTTGCTATCTAAATGTATATTTAAATTTAAAGAGGTGAAGCAAGTGGAGCTAAGGAGTGTCCCTTGAACACTAACATCATAAAGACTTACACACCACTCTGTCTTGTGCACCTACTGAGTGACTAGTGCTAAAAAGATATATGATCTGCACTGTCTTATTTCAGTATGGAAAAAAAAAATGGATCTGTTCTCTCCACTCCTCTTGTTTCTCTACCCCCCCACCCACCCTCCAAGGAAATGACTTCAATATAGCAGTCAACAAGAACAAAAGTTTGTCCTATGGGTGCTGTACTCTGAAGAATCTAGAATAACCATGCCTATATTATGGAGGACTTCAGGATCCACCCTCTGTTCCCTTGAACCACCTTCTGTTCCCCTGATCCACCATGATGGCCCACTAAAGATGGACACATAAGCAAGAGTCGCACCAGACTTTGGCAATCCTAATTCTAGAAAAATGGAGCTAGGACACAGTGGGAATCAGAGGTAGAAAAGAAAAAAAAAAAAAAATGTCACGGATACCTATCAAAGACTGACACAAACCTGAAAGACAACTTAGGAGGAAGTTTCGCATTTCACTCTGAACTTTGTACATACTGAAGATATTGACGACTACCTTAAATGGAGCTCTTCTAAATTACAGACTGTTTCTCAAGACTTTTTAGATGTTTCAGGGTTATAAAATCCTTATTGTAGCCTTCAAGGTCCAAAATAAGAAACAGAAGCCCTGAGAGATTAAGTAACTTGCATAAGAACACAGAGATAGCATGAAGCAGAGCCAAGATTCTAGCCAGGGTTGCCCGACTCCAAAGCCTGTGTCTTAGTCACCACCCAACCCAACATACCCTCTCACCAGGGACAGCTCTCCTGCCATGCTTCCTCTATCCCACTAATGCACCTGTGCTATATAAAAATTCAACATTTTTTCATTCTCTTTCCACAGTTATTTGTGTTGATGAGGTGCTTATTCACATATGTCTAGTTGCACCATAGAATGTGAAATCACTTCCTCAACTATTCATCCCACATTTATTCAACACATAGCTTCTGAGTTCCTAAGCCAAATCAGGCATTGTGCTGGGTGCTTAAAAAAGTCACAGTCCACTGGAAGAGATCACATTAAAATGAAAATAAGTGCTTGGTTTCCCATGGTACAGTAAGGCATAACCAAGAGATTAGAGCTTGCTTATTGAGCTGCAATCCAAAACCACATTATTGGGCTATAATTTCCTATTTGATTGACAAGAAAGGACTGAGCAACTGGCCCAAGGTCAAGCAGCTAGTCAGCAGCAGTTCATTTCACTTACTTTATTGTCTCTGACATACCGTGTTTTTGTGATTCACCCCCTCTTAATAGCCTTATGTAATGTTCGAACATATTTTATGTTTTACAGACATTTTTAAAATTTAAGGCCAAAGAAGCAGAAGCATCAAAAGCTAACATTGGGCTAGATCACATTTTGGCTGCCAGCTTTAAGGACAGCAGCACTCCTACAAGGTTTGGCTTTCCCCCAAGCATGTTTCCAAGCTGTGGAAGCAGTTAATTCTGCCCTAAATGCATACTGTGTCCTCATCTCCTCAGTAGCCCTCTATCCAGCCTGAGACTTAATTGGTTTGGGTTGGGTAATTCATAGTGCCTCATTAGGGCATCAAAACACATACTAGACTCTCCAGTAATTTTCTCCCCTGAAAGAACATTGATTGGCTCCTTCACTGGGAAAAGAATTAGCTAAAGAACTCTTGGGTTTACGCGGAGATTAAGTCCACAATGGATAATTTTGAAGTGTATTGTACAATCAGATTTCTTTGAGCCTATCTGTCTATCAAATTTCCCTTCTTTTGCTGAAATTTCTTGCATGCTGACCCAATAGCAAGTGACTTCCTAGTTACCTTGCAGAAATTATAAAACTCTAGGTGTTTCACAGTTTTCACTTGCCAGTCTCCTGGTTTTCTTTGTAGGAGATGTACTTTGTTAATGTATTCATAGGTAAACCACCCAAAGATGGCTTTTCTACTAATTCTGATCATTAATTACCTTCTTTTCCCATTTTCACTATAACAGGCTCAGTCAGAGATCCATCTAAACATTAAAGCATGCTAACTGTGAATACCCACAATCTTGTTGGGTTTTCCAGTTGAAAAATGGTATGTCAGCTCTGTAACAGGGCAAGTTAAAGGAGCTGGAATGCTGGTGTCCTTGGAAGCAGTCTCCAGAGGTGATTTGGTAGCCAAGTACCCAAGTTTCCTTACCTCTCAGATGGGACAACTCTGAGGTATGTTTTACACTTTCCCAGAGTTCCTATGCAGAATAAGTGATGAGAGTTTGATAATGCAACCTCCACTGGCCTCCTGTCTTTACTCTCTTGTCCTTCATTCCACCTCCCAAATATCCACTAGGATTTGATTCCTTGTACCAGGATCTATTCTAAGGAACCTAAAGTGAAATACTCACCATAGTCCAGTCAATATTAATCTTTCACCACCTGACATTTAAGTCTTGGGGTCATTTAACAGCTATTCTGACATGGAGAGGGGTGGGATTTTTCCAGCTGACTCTGTGTTCATTCACCTTATGAGCTAACACAACACATCTGGTTGGATCTGGGGCTTAATGAAGTAGACTCACTGTAAGTCTTATTTCACCAAGGTTCACACCCAGTTATCCCACTCCTCAGTATATACTAAAAGGACTTAAAAATCAGCACACTACAGTGAAGCAGCCACATCAATGTTAATAGCAGCTCAATTCACAATAGCTAAGGTATGGAACCAACCTGAGTGCCCTTCAACAAATGAATGGATTTTTAAAATGTGGTATATATACACCATGGAATATTACTCAGTCATAAAAAAAGAATTAAATTATGGCATTTGCCCATAAATCGTGGATCTGGAGAATCTGCTGAGTGAAATAAGCCAATCCCCGCAAAGGCTGAATATTCTCTCTGATATCAAGATGCTAACATACAATAAGATGGGAGGAGAATAGAAGTTCAATAGATCAGACAAAAGGGAATGAAGGGAAGGGAGCAAGGATGGGAATAGGAAAAATAGTAGAATGAATCAGATAAAACTTTCCTATGTTCATTTTTGACTATAGCTCCAGTGAAATGCCACATCACATTCAACCACAAGAATGGGATCCTAATTAGAACACATTATACTCCATGTATGTATAATATGTCAAAATACACTCTACTATGATGTATATCTTTAAAAAAATTTTTTAAATAATGTATTTCACTGAGTTTCAAAAAATTTTCTGGAAAATCACTTACCCTAAGAGAAGAAAGAATTGATACCTACCAGCTTTGTCCAAGGACTTTAGATCAGTGTTGGTGAAAGGAAAGGAAGTGATAAGAATTCTGAGGAATGCCTTAGTGTTTCTCCTACATTCTGTTACTCAAGATATCCCCAAGACACCCAAGTATTCTGAAGGTCTTCTAGTTAGAATGGTGGGGGTGAGGGGAAGGAGGCCTTTAAAAAGAGAGAGTGAGCAAAGTAAATAAGAATAAATTAATGGTTGCCTTTCTATAGCTGCTGAAGGAGGTCAGAGCAGAGACCTGTCTTTCTGCTATTAAAAACGACTTTCACCCTTAGGTTGTTATGTCATGGGGGAAATATCAGTAAAACTTCAGCCAGCATCCCACAAACATGACTTCCTGGATAGTAAGTAGCCTGCCTTGGTGAACCAAGATGTCTGATTCCTAAAAACCCGCGACTGCTTTTCTCAAAATAATATTCTAGAACTTTCCTACTAGAAAACAATACAAAGCCACTGCCATCTCCCCAGTCATCAAAATACATATTAGGCATATTGATACTGACAGTCTTAAAGGCACTGACCTGCTGGCTTTCTTTCTTATGACTTACTTTCTTCCAAATCAGATATGATCCCTAGTATCAGCAGGCACAAAATTATGAATGGTACCTACTCATGGGATTATGGATTCTGAATCCTCCAGGAGTGTCCCATAATGCCCCTGTCAGCTGGATTTGCCTTTGGGCATCTAATTTAACTGACAAATCTGAGGAATCACACGGAGGCAGCCACTTCCCCAGCGACTTCACAGATGGGAGCCCCGCAGTGAGTAAGTTATTCCAGCAAGTTTGACGTTACCTTATGTTGAACATTCTCCTGACAGGTCTGCTCATTCCTTAATGGCATAAAACAACTCACTGTTATTAGGCATGAGTCTCCCTTGACTTGATAAATACCATGGCCCCTTTTCTGGCTGTTTTAATGGATGTCCTAAAGGCATCTGAAAATGGCATTTTACATTTGGCAGAAGCTTATCAACAACAATTTTTTTCTAATTAGCCTTAGAAGCTTCAGCCTTAAATGCATAGGGTCAAATATTCCAACAAGTGAAGGATATCCAACTCTGCGGATGAGTGCCCTTTTGAGAGTGAACAGAAGTAGGGAGGGCATTCCTACTGCCTGAGCACATGTGGGCACATTTTGCAAAAATCAACTTAGCTGCAAATTTAACCAGAAATCAAATCATGTCTTGGCATTATGCCTAGCAGGCATTATATAGTTGTTAGTTTCAATCACAAGAACAATTACTTCAAGTTATGGTGCAGACCAGTTTTGAAAGTCCTCAGGCCAGCAAAGTCTTCCTGGGATGCTGCTAACTGCAAAATTCAGTAGATGAAAGAAGTGCAATACTTTATACTTTCAGCTTTTATTAATATTTTGTCAGTCAATTTGGCAACAGGCACAGAGCCTTGGCACTACACCAAACACCATGTGTATAGTGCTGAGAGAATACAAATGAATAAGGAAGACATGACCCATGGGTTCAGACAATCTGAAGTCTACAGAGAGTCAGGCTGTACCAAGTATGCATGCCCAAAACTGAAAAGAAAATGCAAAATTCTATATATAAGATGAGCTTATGAATATAAAGCGGATTGTTCCATATCAAAGAGGCCCAAAGTAAACACTAAGTGAGAAGTAGCTATTTACAAATTTATTAAAAAGCTTAAATTCATAATTACATAAATACTAAGAGAGAACAAACTCAAGTTAGAAGGAGATGAGTTCTGAATCAGATTATAAAGATTTGGAGGGTCAGATTGGAGCAGAGAGAAGACAGGACCATTGATATCAGGAGAAGCCACTAAAGCCACGATGCAGGGCAGAAGTAGGTCAATTTCATGCAAGGGCAGCAGGTCTGACCAGCCTTGAACAAAGACTCCATCAAAGAGAGGTTAAAATAAAAGGTTATCAAGATGGGAATGTGGGATTCACTTTGGTGGCTAGGCCTTAGAGGTCAGATTTGATAGAGTCAGAAAATAAGGAAGTACTGTAGGTTCTTTAGGAAGGACAGCTACATAATTTGCAGGTGCCAGGGAAACATGAACAAAAAGGAACTTTTGTTCAAAAAATTATGAAGAGGGCTGAGGCTGTAGCTTAGTGGCAGAGCACTTGCCTAGCAGTGAGGCACTGGGTTTGATCCTCAGTACCACATAAAAAATAAATAGACAAATAAAATAAAGGCATGCTGTCCATCTACAACTACAGAACAAAATGTTTTTTTTTAAAAAATTATGAAGAATTTCAAGACAATGACAGGAAGAGTATTAAACCAAGCATGTGACTCTCCTGAGCACAGGGCCCTGTGGAAATGCACAGGTCATGAGCTCGTGAAACCTGTTGTCAGAAAGTGATGAGGAAGATGGTTCCAGAGGCCAATGATAACGGCATCTGCTCAGGAGATGCACTGGAAAAGCAGACTATTTGAGAGAGAGAGAGAGAGAGAGAGAGAGAGAGAGAGAGAGAGAGAGAGCAAGAGAGAGAGAGAGAGAGAGAGAGAGAGAGAGAGAGAGATCCATGAGATAATTCTTGATTGTCATTTGCCAGAAAACTCTACAGAGAAAAATCTGGAGGAAGTTGACAATAGATAAGATGTAAGACATAAAGGAGAAAGAAGGTTTCAAATAACCTTAAGTTAAGCAGGAAGATTAGAAAAAGGGAAAATACAGTAAGGATTCTTTGAAGTGACCAACTCATTTCATTAACTGATGGTATTACTCCCTCTGCAATATGTGCTGACTGATGTCCCAGCACACTGCCTGCCAGTACCAGATGGAAGCTCCAGAAGGACAAAGGTTTCTGTCAATCATGTTCATTTCCACATACTCAGGCCCCAAACAGTGCCTGGCCTATAGTAGTCACTAAATAAATAACAGGACTGAATGACTAACCTGAGTCTATAGACTGCCCTGTAGGATTCTGTGATTTCACTCCTGTAAATTGAACTCTTTTAAGATTACCTAAACTCCATTACTCTCCCACACCTGCAAATGACATTTGTATTTGTTTTTGTAATCCCATAATTTATTCAGTTATAGAAACTAATGAAATGTGAGTGTGGAGAGAGTTGTTTTTTTTATAAAAACTTGGTTGAACTCTTGGAAAGACTTAGTAATGGTGGGTTAATGGGGGAAATACTATCATTTATATGTGGGAAAGATAACCTACAGAATGGGTGAAATAATCAAAATTCTAGAACTCTTCACTCAAATTGCTTGCAAAGGCCCCCAAGTTCTCATCCACTTTAAGCAGACTAAAATGGAATACTTTAGACTGTTACAAATGTGTTTAATATTAGTGAAACAATGAAGACTTCAGGCAATAGACCCATACATAAAGAAGCCTCAATGCTATATCCAAAGACAGGTGAAAGGCTATAACAAATGACAGAATGCATTTATCCTTTTTCAATATTTTTTCTAACTGAATATTTTAATGAAGTAGCCAACCACCAGATCTGATTGTATCAGAGAAGAATAAATTGAAATAAAATTGAATAAACAAATGAATACATAAGCTAACTTAAGGGAAATAAACCAAAATGTCAGCAAATTAGGCCAATTGTTAATTATAGATTGTCATTATGCATATTATAATTATAAATTATAGATAATAAGTTTATATTTATAATTTCCATTGTATATACCTTAATTTGTAGATTATATTGAATATATTTTAAAATTTCTATTGACCCAGTTATTTGCATTCCCTATCCTGAGAAGTTCCTTTCTGATATCAAGTTACCTGGAAGGTGAATTTTAACAGCATGCTGCTTGTTGAGCAGAAAATTGCTTTGAAAAGATGTCTTATAGAAAATCCAGGAAAGTCCAGCAAAGTACCCACAATTGAGTATACTGCCCTAATTACCAGTTAGTGGCGGGCCCTAAACTCAGTGCCTTTTTACCATCAAAGGTATGAGTTCCCCCAAAAAACAAGTATCAGTTCTCTTGAGCAGAGAGAGTGATAAGAAGGAAAACTGATAAGCTCTTTGTGATAGGCAGATGTCTCTTTAAGAGGTCCAAGCCCTCATCTCCAGAACATGAGTATGCTTCTTTGCATGTCAAAATTCACCTTGGAGATGTAATTAAGTTTATGGGCCTGGATTATCCAGGTGGACTTAATCTTATCCATTAGAAGCAGTAAATTGCATTTTCTGTTGAATACTTGCAATAAAGTTCAGGCCACATGTAGCCAAAATATGGTACCTTAGCATTTGAGAAAATAACATAAGGATGACATTCACCTTCCTTTACCCCATCTCCCCTGAAGTAGGCCATGAAACCCAGCTGACTATCCCCTGAAATGGGCCATAAAGCCTTCACTCCAGATGGACCACCCTATACTGAAAAAATGATCTAATCTCTAAAGACACAGGAATACAGAGAAGTTGAGCCAACTGGCTTTGCTATTCCCCCAGTTTATTTTCCATTAGATTATACCCCTTTATCCAATCATAACTCCCCACGACAGTCACTCTTTCACCAAACAGCATAAAAACGCAGAGATGTCCCTCTTTCTTCGGGTCTTCATTTCTGAAGCCTCCCATGTCACATAAAACTTATACTAATTAAATATGTATGCCTTTCTCTGAAAAATCTGTCTTTTGTTATTGGGGTGTTAACCAGGAACCTAACAAAGGATGAGAAAAGAAATCTTCCCACGCCAGGCTCCATGGCATGATCCCAGCTACTTGGGAAGCTGAGGCAAGAAGATGGCTCCAGTCCAGGAGTTCAAGGACAGCCTGGAATAACATACTGGGACCCGTGTCTCCAAAAAAATATTCTTCTTCCTTTAACATTGAACATTTATTTTAGATATATGTACTGATTTCCTAGAACTTTGAAAGGAACTCTTTAAAAGTGCAAATAAAATTAACACACAGTAAGAGACAAGCACTACAGGAACATTGACCTAAGCAGCAGCCAGCAGAATTCTGTCAAGTACAGGTGAGTGATTAGCATAAGACATCAACCCAGAGAAAAGCCCTCTTTCCTCCCTTCCACTTTTGACTGCACCATGGTTTCTACCCAGTATATGACTCTGTGACTGCTCACCCTCTCCTTCACATAAGGAATGGCTCACAGTCCTGGATCCCTGTTTGACACCTGTATAGTTCTTCCCTGATGAAAACCCTAATGCAGTTGATTTTCCTCCAAATGTGTGCAAAACACATTATGCTCCTTTGATCAAAATTATGCAAAGAAACAGATGTTTACTTTTCATTATGTCTTACAGAAAACAGTTGGTGTTTGAATGACCTTTCTGGTATTTCATTGTCCTTGTCCTTTAAATTGTTTGGTGGGGAGACTGTGCATGTGCTTTTGCTTCTTGATTTTTGTTAGATTGTGTTCTTAGACTGATCTTAAATGCACGAATATTGCTTTGATTTTCCATTTCTACTGTAGAAGGGCATGTTTTAGTCAGCTTTTTTGCTGCTGTGACTAAAAGACCCAACCAATACAATTGTAGAGGAGGAAAAAAATCATTAGAGAGCTCACGGTTTCAGAGGTCTCAATCCATAGACAGCGTGCTCCATTCCTTGGGCTCCAGGTGAGGCAGAACAACATGGCAGAAGAGTGTGGCAGAGGGGAGCGGCTCACGTAATAATCAGAAAGCATAGAGAGAAAATCCACTGTCCAGATACAAAACATATACCCCATAGCCACGGCCCCAATGAACCACTTTCTCCAGCCACACCCCACCCACTTGCCTCCAGTTACCACTCAGTTAATCCCATCTGAGATTAGTTCACTGTTTAGGCTAAGGCTATAACCCAATCATTTCTCCTCCAAACCTTCTTGCATTGTCTCACAAATGAGCTTTTGGGGGACACTATATCTAAACCATAACAGGGCACCACAAACTTCAAAGGATTAAAATAATGATCATTTATTATCTCACAACATTCATGGGTCAATAGTCTTGGCAGAGTGTGGCTCAATTAGTTTCTCTGTTCCAGGGGCTACAAGACGCAGACAAGGTTTTGGCGAGCTATTTTCTATTTTTGGAGGCTTTAAGAAACAATTTTCTGGGAAGTTCATTCAGGTCATTGGCAGGATTTCCTTCTTGCAGTTGTAGGATTGAGGTCTCTGATTTTGCTGGCTTTCAGTAGAAGGATGCTGTTAACTTCCCAAGACCTCTCTCTAGAACTTGCAAGTGACCCTACAACTCAGAACAATCAACAGTACTTCAAACTCTTCTTACTCTTGGAATTTCTCCTATTTTATATCTCTGCCTCCAACCAGAGAAGAGTCTCCGATTTAAAGGGCTTGTATGATTAGGTTGGACTCACCTGGATAATCCAGTTCCATAACACTAATTACATCTACAAAGTCCATTTCAACATGCAGAGTAACATACCAGTTCCAGACATAAGGGCTTAGACCTCTTTGGGGGCCACTCTATTACATAGAACTTATCGACTTTGCATCCAGAGGAACTCATGTTTTCTGAAAGTAAAAGAGACTAAATTTGGGGACTCCTTTACCTGGTCATTAGAGCAATATATTCAGTTGTGAAGTAAGAATATTTCACTGGGCTTTCCTAGAGTTTCCATAAAACATCCTTCCAAAGCAATTTTTACTCTCGGCTCAACAATCAACACTCCAATTAAAATTCAACTCCCAGGTAACTCAATATCAGAAAGCAACTTCCCAGGATAGGAGTCAATAGAAATTTTAAAATATATTAAATATAGGTATAGATTAATGTCTTAGTTCAGTTGTTTTATTGGTTTGTTTATAAATTTTCTTCTCATAGTTCTATGGAGCCTGGGAAGTCCCAGATCAAGGCTTTGGCATTTGCCATCCAGTAAGGGCCTTCTTGATGCGACCTTATATGGCAGAAGACAGAAAGGCAGAAGAGACTAGCTAAGTCCCTCCGGTTCTTTTATAAGGCACTAATCCATTCATGAGAGTAGAATTTTCATGACCTAACTGCCTCCCAAAGTCCACACCTCTCAATATTGTTGTATTGGGGCTTAAATTTCAATGTGAATTTTGGAGGAACATAAACATTCAAATAGTAACAATAAACTTACAAATTAAAATGAAATTAGCATATAAATACAAATTAAGAGTATATGTTAAGATAAATATATTAAAATGACAACATTCTGATTGATACATTGATACCAACTGAATTTAGTTATACGACTCAATAACCAAAACAATGATCCTAACTAAGAATACTTTGAATGTCTTGCTTCCTGACATTCATATGGTAGTTTTAACAAAGGTGATTTCCCTGGAAGTTTGAGTCAACAGATGCATACTGCATTCTCATCCTGGTCCCTCTTCCCACAAGATCAACATTGAAGGTGGATATTGGAAAATAGTTTGATACAAGTACATGAGCTTTTCTTCAAAACTGCTTATCAAGACAGAAGAATTAGAAGGACAGGAACTTGTGTGAGGACACTAGTAGGTAGGGGTGAAGAGAGGGGTATTGAGCTACTCTGTAAGAGGTTCTATTTACCTGACCTGCCTCACTCATAATTGCTTATAAGATTTATTTGCCATCTCAAATAATTCCTGGAGACACTCTTTATGAATGGATATCACACAAATAACTAAAGGATCCCACACTATGGAATGAAAACTATACATACACACACACACACACACACACACACACACACACACACACACAGAGGTATATACACATATGTACATGTTATATGTGTGTATATTTAAATAGGTTCTGGGGTACACCCACTGGGCATACATGCCAGCTGTATGCCCAGTGGGTGTACCCCAGAGTTCTAAACCCTGCCCTTTTGACATTCTGCCACCTTGGTTTTTGAGCTGCCATTATATTATTATTTGACACCAAATATTTTTCTTTCAAATACTTCATCACAGCTAAATTCCTGTAACAGGTGCTCTGCATCTGCTGCTCCATCATCTCACAATAAACTTCTTAAAATTTTACTTTTATTACTTTATTCTGTATTATTTCTACTTTTTCTTAATTTGTTTATTCTTCTTTGTTACCATATTACTTTTAATAGGGGCTAGAATTCATACACTCTCTGTATGCTCTAAAATCACCAGTTTAGGAAGAGAACCAGGAGGTCAATGAGCAATGAAGAGTCACTCACCAAATTCCAATTTCAGCTGGACACCATGAATACATCATAGAACAGGTCAACTGCCCAGAACTTTCATAAAAGCTTGGTTTTCATTAGATTCCCCTCCAACTTTTTCATAATCTAGGCTTCCTGCCCTGTGTTGATTATGTTTCTGACCCAAAACCAACAAACTAAGAGGCTGCACGTTGTGATGGAAAGTGTCCTGGACCAGATGCCAAAAACCATGAAATTCAGGGCCAACTCTGGAGCGAACCAGCTGTGTGACCTTGAACAAGTCACTGTGTTTCTCAAAACTGTCATCCCTTCATGTTTTTATTGAATAGTTAATAAAATTATGTCTGTAATTTCTTCCAGATCACAATTATGTCATCCTTTGACACTAGACGCCTTTCTTCTTACTAGAAATATACCATGTATAACAACATAGCTTACAACTAAGTTTTTGGCTACTTCTTACTAAACGTAAATTACTACTCATGAGCTATATAACACCAAAAATAAACAATATGTGCAATTTCAAAAAAAAGTTTGTTAAACTTATTATTTCAGGTGTGATTCAGCAAATGAAGTATTTAACACACCACTGTGAGAGCAAAGCTTGGTTTTAAAATCTAGCAAATAAAAGCTGGATCTGAGAAACCAGCTAAGATTGGCGGAGGTCCATCATCTTTATGAGAGTAGGGGGATTTAAAATATACCATTTGTCAAGGAACAGGGTAGATAATCTGGAACAAGAGGGCAGGGGGTGGTAAATTGGTGGGAAAATTTAAGATACATTTTTCCCTAGTTGTTTGATTTTTCATGCTGTTGAGTTTTAAGGTTACAGAATGTAACCAGAATATGAAACATCACCAGGAAGGAGGAAGGGAACTCATTTAATATTATGTTAGTTGTAGAATTATAACTAGGTATAAAACAAAGAAAGTAGTTATCTATTATTCATTCTTTCTGAATAGACATTTCCTGTCTGTGAATACAAAGCATGATTAGAGTTCACCTGCTGAAACTCAGAGATGCTCCAAGAGAACATTTCATTTTCATTTGATCTGACCTTGTATATGATAATGGAGCCTCTTGAAAACACTGACGCTTGTCTGTTCGCTTTAGATTGTACCCCTGAGAATTATTTCTATCCCTGACCTCAAAGGTGGGGAAATTAACCTCTGAGGGTCTCAGTGAGTTGCCAAGGTTGCTGCAAGGCTCTGTCTTTTAGGCACCCCTGAAGAGGTCTGGACATGCAAACCAGTCAAGCTTATTATCTACTCTGTCTATAGGTGACTTCCCATATTATATGAAGGATTTTTCTCATGGATATCTGAGCACACTCAACCTAGCAGGGCAGAATGACCAAAAATTAACCTACATCCTTCATTATGCCAAGTGTCCCTCGCTGCTGAGTGAACCTGCAAATTAATGAAAAGTAGATTCTCAGCATGATTATAGAGGAGAAAATGTCCCGGCAATGATGTGGTGCCAGACCCAGATGTACTGGTAATAATGTACCAGATACAGATAAACCTTGTGCTTAACTGCTGAATCAGGTGTTTTTTGACCAAGACCCTGATCTTAACCAAAACATAGAACCCCAAACTGCAAAGAATCCCAATAAACTGAGATCAGACCTAGGGCTTGGTTTTCTTTTTGTTTGTTTGGTTGTTGTTGTTGTTGTTATTGTTGTTGTTGTTTGTCTACCTCCAACTAAATTACGAACTAGATCAATTTTTAAATTCAGTTTTAAGATAAAAATATACTCATTTTTAAAATATCATTAAATGAAAACAAAATCTTATTGAATCGATATGTCATCTGGTTCAAACCTTACAAAATCTGATCAGCAGGTGAACAGAGAGACGAATGTGTTAATGGGGAGGAGTTGGGGGATGGGGGAAGGAGAAATGGGAAGGGAAGGAGGGAAGATGGGTGAATCTCTTTTCCCCAGACTAGATCTGTTGGTTTCAGCCTCCAAGGCTACCTAACGTACCCCTTCACCTAACTATCCCTTTGCTCAAATCCTGCACTGATTAAAAAGTGAACTTAACAAATTTTCTCTGATGAGCTTTTTATCATGTTCACAAAGAGACATCTGATATAAAGTAGTAAAACAAAAACAAACAAACCTATAATTTGGAGTAGCAGCTCCAGGGACAATAATAAGGTTTTCCAATCTCCAAGATCATAATTAACAGTGTAAGGAATTAAAGAGAAGTTCAGGAAGGAGTGTTTAAACCTTTTTGTAAATTTAAAAACAAGTAATGATCTCCGTTGCTGTTCTCCAGGTTTATTCAAATTTGGACAATTAGGACAATTAAACATAAAACAGAGACAGTTCTAAAGAGGGATCTGCAACAAAGTAGAATAATTGCTGGTCGGGGCTATCAAATTTACATAAAAAAAGATTAAAAAGCTGATTTACATTTAAAAAACAAGATCAGGCAATATCTAAAATAGATAACACAACCTGCTGAGAAAAGCTCTTTTCATCAATAAAGGCGAAGCAAAGGTGATTATACATAACAAAACTAATCTTCTATATTGCTTTAATCACCTAAACCACTTTAACTGTTTATTTGGGAACTGTTATGTAAAAAAAAAAAAAAAAAAAAAAAAATTACATATGAAAATGTCTAATTTCCAGGTTTGCAATAAAACATAGACACTATTAAATCATGCTTACACTCTCAGCTTACTATCTGCTCTCCTTTCTAGATCTCATCTTCTCTTGAAGATCAAAATTTTCACAAATTACAAATCCACCCATTCTACAACTTGAAAATTTACCATGTCGTTGATCTAACAGATGCTTCCAGAATAGAGGTTCTGTTTCTGTGTGTTTACATTTCACACAGAAAAAGCAGATTATAAAGTCTTTTCCTTCCTGTTTTATTAAGTTTTGAGCTTTTTAAAAAACAGAAAATAACAAATTACCTAAATTTTAATACATGCTGTAGGTAATTAAAAAGCTACACTCTCTACCCATCTTAGGTTCTCCAGGTGAGGCCCTGCTAGTTTGCTAATAAGAGGCAGATTAACAAGAGAAAAACAGACAAATTTATTTAACAAGATTTATGTGACACAGGTCCCTTCATAATAAAAAGAATGCACAAAGAAATGATGAAGCCTATGTGTTTTTATACTAAGTTCAAAGAAGAATGCAAAGTCATGGGAAAATGTGATAACACTAAGGGTGTGAACAAAGAATAGTAAACGGGTAATCTCATAAAGCCTATGTGCTCAGATTCTTCTTAACATATCTCCATTTTTGAAAGTAAGGATTTTCCTTTCCTCCAGGTAAAGGAACAGCACATGAAGATACTGTGACTTGCCTCGGGAGAGAAAGGGAAACCATTCTTGAACCTACTGTTTCTCAAATTCCTTCAGCTTAAAATATTTAATATGTCAAGGCACCATATTTGGGAGGAGGAGTTTCTAAATCCTACCAACACCAGATCTCTTATTAATATTAATTACAGAGTGGATTTATCTGAGAATAATTATTTATTCATTAATACGGCATATTCATGACTTGAGCCTAAAAAACAAAATAAACTTAGATCTCAAAACTGAGTAACTAATTGCCATTAATAAATACTTTGTTAAATCACTCTAGAAGTTAAGAAGAATCTTACAATTATCCAAGCCATGAGTTTGTGTTAAGAAAAATAGAGTCTTGAAGAAAGGGCAGAGCAACATGGTCAAATAGGACTCTCCAGCAATCATTTTCCCTCAAAAACATTAATTTGAACAAGTATCCATGCATAAAAAAAAACTTCTGCTTGAGTGGAGCAAATTAAGTGAGAGATCACATGACCTGGTGTACTATCATGATAAGAAAGCTGCATTGAAGAGTGTAAGAAGAACAGTTTGACACACTCACATCACCCATCTCCAAACCCCAGGCAGCACAGTGTGAAGAGAGACACCACACGCCTGGGGAAAGACAGGAAAGTGAGCACAGAACTTTGACTTAAAAACCCGGCACCAGACAGATCCTCTGAATCCCGGTCAATATCCATGGATTGAATCTCTACACCTATTTGGGCACAAGATGGAAACCTGTAGACACAGCAAGACAACCCGCCTCACTGCTGCCCAACTACAGTGGAACTGGGCTCAGAATAACTCACAGTGACAGGAAGACCTCAGCAACCAGAACTGGGATTCCAACCTGGCACAACACCAGCCTAGCAACTAGGGGATACCAGCCTGGTACGTATCTTACTACGGCAGTCTTGGACTTAGGACAAGAACTTGGACTACAACAGAAGACCTACCTAAAACTGCTAGACAGACTTACTGATAAGCAATGCCCCAAATAAAGCCATACTGAAAAGTCTGAAGTGAACACTTACATCTTCAATGTACAGACATTGATACATGTCCATAAGGGACAAGAATAGTCAAAAATATCATCATATGGACAAAACAAGGTACCAATGACTGAATCTAAAGAGATGAAGATGCATGAACCTGCAGACAAAGAATTCAGAAAAGCTGTTTTCAGGAAGTTCAACAAACTAAAATAAAATACAGAGAAACAATTCAGAAAATTAGAGAAGTTTAACAGAGATTGAAATAATTTTTAAAAATCAAATAGAAATCCTGGAGCCGAAAATTATAATGAACAATATAAAAAATGCTTATAGAACACATCAATAATAGAATTGATCAAGGAGAAGAAAGAATCTGTGAACTCAACAACAGGTTATTTGAAAATACATAGTCAAAATATTAAAAAGAATAAAAGGGAATGAAGAAAGCTTGCAGGATTTATGGGATAATGTCAAAGGAGAAGATGTATGAGTCATTGGCATACAATAGTGAGTAGAGATAGAAAAGTGGATAGCAAGTTTAAAGAAATAATAGAAAAAAGAAACTTTCTAAACTTGGAGAAAAATATAAATATCCAGATACAGAACAAAGAATACCAATAAGAATCTATTCAAATAATACTATCTCATGGGGGCTGGGGATGTGGCTCAAGCGGTAGCGCGCTCGCCTGGCATGCGTGCGGCCCGGGTTCGATCCTCAGCACCACATACAGACAAAGATGCTGTGTCCGCCGAGAATTAAGATAAATAAATATTAAAAAAATTCTCTCTCTCTCTCTCTTTCTCTCATCTCTCTCTCTTTAAAAAAAAAAAAAGACTATCTCATGCATGTTATAAGAAAAAGATCAAAGATAGGGTCCAGAAAAGGAAAAGAAGCAAATCACTTAGAAAGGAATTGCACTATGCCTAACAACAGACTTCTCAGCATAAACATTTCAGTCAGCCTCAGAAAAACAAATATCACATCATTTCATATATATGTAATCTATAAAAGCTGATCTCATGGGCTGGAGATGTACTCATGTACATTTGAGGCCTTGGGTTAAATCCCTAGACTGCAAAAAAGAGAGAGAGAGAGAGAGAGAGACAGAGAGATCTCATAGAAGCACAGAGTACAATCGTAATTACCAGAGACTTTAGTGGATAAGAGGGAGGAAAAGATGGGGAGATGCTGATCAAAGGATATAGAATTATAATTAGGAGAAATACTGTTAGAATATTTAGAATAGGCTATTTTTACAGATAGAGAGATAAGTGATTGCCTGTTGTGTGGAGTACAGTTGAGAGGAAGAAGTAGGTGATCAGGGAAGAGAAATGGGAAGTGACTGAATGTTTATAGAGTTTCTTTGTTGAGGTATTGAAAATGTTCTAACATTGACTGTGGCAATGCCTGCACAACTTTGTGAACAAACTAAAGAACCAATGAATTGTACATTTTGAATGAATAAATTGTATGATAACTGAATTATAATTCAAAGAAAAAAATAAAAAGCTAGAAATTAGGAGAAATTCTCATTTCAGTCTGTTTATAAAGAAGGAATTTTCCGGGTACAGTGGCACATGCTTATAATTTCAGCATCTTGGGAGGCTGAAACAGGAGGATCATGAGTTCAAAGCCAGCTATGTGAGGTGCTAAGCAACTCAATGAGACTCTGTCTCTAAATGAAACATGAAATAGGGCTGGGATGTGGTTTAGTGGCCGAGTGTTCCTGAATTCAGTCCCTGGTACCCATTCCAAAAAAGAAGCAATTAGGTTTTGATAAAGTCAAGAGCTTTTATTAAATAAACAAACCACAAATCAAATAAAAACCAAAACAAAATTCAAATTTTGAGCAAGCAAGAAGATGCATTCAATTTTAAACTGTTCTACAAATTCTCTCAAAACTTATTCATTCTCTTCACTAGCAGTCATGTCTTAAAACTCTCCATTTGTCTATTGTATATTTTCATGGAATATTTCCATGTGCATGTATTTGTGAATCAAATAATAAGTATTTGTGTGTTATTGAAGACTTCAAATATTATGTGGCCAGGTTTGCTTCAACTCTTTTTTATGAAATGAAATCCTGTTTTTCAACTCATTTCATTTAAAAATCAGAAACATGATCCCATAGGAAAGAGAACTTTTGGTCCCCCAAAATAAAAATGATGAGAAGATAGACAGTAATGTGGCCTTTCCAGACTCATGATCCCCAGTATAGTGAACTCCCCGGAAACTTCAAATGTCATCTGCTTTTACTATGGAAAGGCATCATTTAACACCTCCTTTATCATGTTTGTACATTTACAGCTTCCTCCATTTGATTTGTTTAAAATTAATATCTATAAAAAGCATTACAAAAGTTGGAGGAAAAAATAAATGTAAAGACAAGCCATCAACCCTCACATACACACACACAATGAAAGAATAGCATAATAAGAACTCATATAATAATAGTATTCCAAAACTTTCAACTTCTAATACTTGTGGTTGTACTAATGTACCTGCTTCCATGGGGATAATACTAAAGCACTTCCCAGGGATGAGAACACCCTGGGATTGGATCCAAGAAAAAGAATAAGATAAAAGTAAACAGTTCCTCTGTTTTGCCACTCTGTTTTCTAGGACTTGGGATCAGTGTCTTCTCAGAGCATCTTAGCTTACCCATGAGCAAAAGGGTAAGCTTTTGATGCCTTTACTGCCAAGCTCTAAGAGAACATTAAAAAAATGAACTAGAAACAGAAAGCCACTCTGAATCCATCTGATAAAGTTCCTATTAATATCTATTACTATTGTTATCATTGCAATAAAACATGCTATAGCCCCAGATTCAACTATTTCAACTATGCATGCAATACAACCAGGGGAGAAAATAAAAGTTCATTTCATTAAGCAATAGTATGAACTAGATTTTAGTCAGCAGTCACCTGCAGAATATAATAATATGTGAAATATTCAAAGATAATCTGAACTTTGAAAAGGATTCAAGGTAAAAGGGAAGACAGGGCAAAATATAATAATGAAACAAAAATACACAATAAGAAAAGCTGTATTCCTAACACCAAAAAATAAAAGTGATGCTATAAATAAAAAACACTGTGGATGAATCTCACATAACAATGAGTGAAGGAAGGCAAATACAAAGGAATACAGATTGTATGATTCACTTATATGAAGTTCAAAAGCACAAGAAACTGTGTTACTAGAAGCCATGACAGTGTTTACCTCTAACAGGTGGGCAAATGATAATGTACTGATAAAGTGCACAGGGCACTGAAAATATTCTAGATCTTGATCCAAGTGGTGGTTTCCTGGGCAAATGCATATGTAAAAATTCCTCAATCTGCACACTTAAGTATATCATTTGTGCATATTGTACCACAAAAAAAGCCTTATAAATTAATAAAGAAAGGTTATAGGTGCCTTAAGTATGATAGGGGCAGAAAAGTATAATACCTTTCCTCACCCATTATCAGGAGCACAGCCATCACTCCTATAATAAGACAGGATAACAAGAGAAAAGCATAACACATTCACTTCATCAAATTTTTTCATAACATGGAAACCTTCAGAAATAAATCCCAGAACCAAGCATGATGGTACATGCCTATAATCCCAGCATCCCAGGAGGCTGAGACAGGAGAATGGTAAGTTCAAGGCCAGTCTCAGCAATTTAGCGAGGTGCTAAGCAACTTATCAAGACCCTGTCTCAAAATAAAAAACCAGAAGGACTGGGGATGCGGCTCAGTAGTTAAGAACCCCTGGTTCAATCCCTAGTACCAAATAAATATATAAATAGCCAGACACATGGGGAAAACTATTTCTATACTTAGAGACTAAATGTAATGAGACAAAAAGGTATAATAATCTAATAATCAGAGACTGAGGGGTCTGTCTGTCCTTCTTGAACTCTCTGTGCTGCCCTACTTCCTCCAGCATATGGGGCAGGACTGGTCAGTGTGTGTGTGTGTGTGTGTGTGTGTGTGTGTGTGTGTGTCTGTGTGTTGCTAGGGATCAAACCCAGGGCCTTGCACATGCTAAGCAAACACTACACCATAGAGCAACATCTCCCGCCCTAGAATGAGAGTCTTCAAGGGAGAAAAGAAAAGGGAGACAGTGACCTCTCTAGGTTTGATGGCTTGCTTTGGGGAAGAGAAGTTCTAGTGTCTATGAATTGCCTTAAGGAAAAGAAATTCTGACTTCTATAACTCACTTCAGACAAGAAAGAAAGAAGGAGACAGGAGGGCAGGCAAAAGTCAGGTCTTAAAGACTTTGCTTCCAAGACTTCCTTTTTATGTTGCCCAGGCTGACCTGGCACTGGTCAGCCTCGGCCTCCCGAGTAGCTGGGATTACAAGCATTGTGCCACCGTGCCTGACTTCTGAGGCTTCTTCTGAGGCCTTCCAATCTCTTTCAGCTCACAAAGTGAGATAGTTTGGGTTATTGTGTATTGAGCCCTAACAGATTGAACACAGCTGTGTGAAATATAATGAATGAAGGTCAGAGAGATGCAGGAATGACTGGAGTGGCTAGAAAGGGACAGGGTCCCTCAGAGAATGCTCCAGGAGTGTGGTTTCAATATGATGAAGAGTGCAGCAAATGCGGAAGAGAGAAGGTATTCTCTACAGAGGAACAGCAAGAGGTTCCCAGATAGTTACATACTATTTTTAAGTCATCAAAAAGATACCATGAACTACAACAAAAGCCTCAAGGACAAAAGAGCTGGCACAAATGCTCTCAGCAGAACAAATGGTGGACATTTTCTGATGCAAAAAAAATGGTATACATATTGTCTATCCTGAGACTGTTTCAGGTCAGAATGTTCAAAGTCTTCTCACAAAGAGGTCAAAGTCAGAACTCAACTATTTATGTCCTCAGATTCCTCAGATGCAGCCATCAAAATGGTTCCTACTCCAAGAGCATTCTGAGAAGCAGCCCTGGGCAAATGAACTGAATGCAAATACGGCAACTGCACCTGTCTCCGTCTACCTTTCACCTAAAATTCCTTCCACAATATGACAGAGAGAAGGCCTGGATTCCCTAGAAGAAGAGCTGGAGATGAGGATTCAGGAACACATGATTTATGGAGGACACATTCATCAGAAAAAGTGGAGAGGCTAAAAGGAGACGAGGGAAACTGACTGGGGAGGTTTAGGGGATCCTGAGTAGACAATAGGAGGCCTTGGCTGAGGTGAACCTCCACACCAGCCACTTACAGGCTTGGTGGCAGCGGCAGGACCTCCTTTAGGGAGGCTTCTGCCTGCCTTGAGCAATTCTTTCGAGAAAGAAAAGCTGGGTAAGTTATCAGTCAACACTACCAACAACTGGGATGGGGCCTTAGCCTGGGAAAGGGATCTAGGCTGGGCAGTGTCCATCACTATAGCCTCTTCCATCTTTAATTGAGCAGCTCATGTAGGCCATCAGACAAGGCATTTGCCTTAACACAGTCCTCATGATTTTCCACAGCCAAACTTCATATATATATATATATATACACATACAAATTATTTGGCTTTCCAACAACAGAAATCTCATCTTGACTAAGGATATAGATCAGCAGCAGAGGGTTTGTCCAGCATACACCAAGCCCTGAGTTCAATCCCCAGTACTACAAAAACAAAAAAGAAATCTCATCAACTCCAAAGACACAGGTTGGTCTCAGTGATGTATATCTCCTGCATTCACAGCAATAGTAAAACAATGCAATCACAATTATCAGTAGGTGTGATCATAGGCTTCAGTTAGACTTCAAAAAAGAATTTCTTTCAGATCCTGAGAAATTGGGGAGTAAGAGAGAAAAAGAAGGAAAGTGGGAAAGGGGGATAGAAAGTGTCTTCTCTCGAGCCATAAATCATAGAAATTGAATTAGATCATCTCAAATTGAGGGACAAAAAGCCAGTTATAGATCCATTTCACGACACTGGCTGACATGGATTCCATTTGTGACTCACTGAGCAACATTACTTACTCTAAGTGCCCCTCTGACAATGCAGGCACTTAACATGAAGACACGCGGAACGCCACAGGAGGAAAAAGAAAGAGCAAACTCTGACAATCTGCCTAGAAAGCAAACTCTGAACGTCAGCATGTGCATGTCTGAAGCCTGCTCTCAGTTTCTCAGTTAAATTCTGTTTTTTGCATAGCTCCCCAATTTCTAGGATCCCATTCTCTTTCCTGACATGATCAACACAATGAAATCATTTTATCTTAACGTTAGGGAATTCAATCAATTCTAGAAAACTAAGTATATGGTAACTGAATGAGTCGGGGATACAGACCTCAGTGGAGACTACATTTGTGGGTGTGGGTTAGGCTGGGAAAGTGCCCCAGGGATTATGACAGCACAGCAGTTACCTGGCATAGGTGAGAAGTCAGAAAGGGAGGGGAATTCTGACAGAGAAGGGCTGAGACTTGAGAGCTGTGATCCCCAGGGAAGAACTGCACCCTTTGGTAAAGCAAGTAGGGAGAGTAAATATCCTGATGGCCTGTCTGTGCCACCTTTGTCTGGACCCATTCAGAAGCCAGGGAACCAAGGTCTGAACAATACATCCTCACAGGTGCAGAGTAGGGTAGAGAAGAGGAGAAAGAAGATCTGAGACAATAAAGATCATCTCCAACAAAGCATGGCATTGAAAAAGGCTGGCATTGAGATCTTTTGTGGACAGGTTTGGCAGTTATAGTTCTAAAAACAAACAACAACAACAAAAAACTGTGACTCACTTTGAATTATTCTTTTTTAGAAACTCTTCACATATTATCCATAACAATGGCCACGTGTCAGGCACTGTAGCAGTTGCTTTACCGTTACTTATTTTATGCTGTTAAGTTTTCACAATAACTGTGCTGTGAAGCCAAATTAGCTTCATTGTGCCAATGATCAACTGGAAGCTTAGTGTGAACTCAGGAACTGGCTGAAGTTCACCCAGAGAGGACGTGAAGGAGGCAAGGCAAAAACCTCTGACCTCACAGCCTGTGTTCCCTCCTCTGTCCTGATTTCTAGAACAAAGGCACTGCCATTGTTCCAAATGCTTAGAAGTCTTGATCACTTTCAGAGTGTCTTTAGGAGTCTTACTCTCCCGCCCCTCCAAAGAAAAAAAATCAATGGCATTACTTTGTAGTCACACATTATTACCAAAAACAAAAAAAAAAAAAGAGGATGATGATTTACTCCACCATGTTCACCAGATGTAAAGCCAGATGATGTTTGACTATTTCTAAAAGTCAAATCCAATTCACCCTCTAAGAACTGAGAATATTAAAAATAAGTTTTTGAAAGGTAACTCCAAAAAAAGCAGTCTCAAAAACAACAGCTGTAATGCGGACACCCACCCTGGCTCAGAAAGCAATGCCTTTAAAACTGACTGTGATTTTCCCACAGAATAATCCCTGGGCCTCTCAGAGGCCCAGACCTTATTTACAAGAGCATGACAATTGGAAACAATCTAAATCTCCAAAAATAGGAAAATGAGTAGATACACATGTTTGTGTACTACCGTCCCCTGCTCCCACTCAACCCTCACCATGTGGAAACCAGCATTGGGGCAGGAACTGGCCGCCTCCTGTCATTCTGTACCCTGCATCCCATGTCTGGCCCATGGTGAAGCCTCCGTAGCTACCCACTGAATGAATGGTGACTGGAATGAATGAATGGTGACTGGAATGAATGAATGGAGAGAATTCTTCCTTCCTAGACATGACCTTACATAAATATCACATGCCTTTTGATGTTATTTTGCATAAAGGAGAACTGGCAATAATAAGCACAAAGTATTTTGTTCCCTCATGTCTAAGACCAGCAAATCAGCTACAGAATTGTCTATGGGAAAGTAGGAAAATAAACACCCCCCCCTTACTGCTCTCATCCACACCCGATTCCCCCACTCTCTATCACATTCCAAGGTCAAACAATCACCCGGGTCCCTTTGGCAGACATCAAGCATCTTTTTCCTACAAGGCTATCCAAAATATAATGAGTATTATTATATTTCCTTCACAGCCATGTAATTGGCTAATACTAAAAGTGCTAAGAGAGATGGCGTTTTTGCTGGTTCACATCTAAAATTTAGACAATCAACCATGAATGCCTCAGGCTGATCACATGCTGGGAGAAGCAATAATAATACGTCTGGCCAGATTTCCCTGCCAACTGGAAGGCCCAGGTTTGGGAGCAGATGTGCCGTGGAGGTGATGCATTTGGTTTTCAGTGGGGAGGGTCTGCAGGTCTCATCTGTCTTCCGCACCCCTACTGGTCAGCTCCAAGCTCAGCACTAATGCCAGCTGCTTAAGGGCTTGCTCTTGTGTGAGGCATCCATGCATGGGGGAGAGAAACATACCCTAAGGAGGAGACAGCCCCAAAGCGTTCTGTGACCCAGCAGCACTGCCAGCTTCTCTTTTGGATGTACCATCAACCCTTCCCTTCCCCACAGCCAGAGTTTGGTGGCCTTCTGTTATGTGATCGCAGTGTTCCCCTGCCATAAATTCTGCTCCTGCATATCGAATCAGCCTGCAGATCTCATGTCGGCTGGAAGCCACAGATGACCAAGTGCAAAATCAATAGGCCTCTGTCGCTGCCACAGGAGGGAGATTCCAAGCTTATCAGCAGCATCATGATAAGTACCTATTTGCCTGACAGCTCCTCAATCAATAACTTTGTTATTGTTTGCATTATCTGACTATAAGTTTGGTCAATAGTATATCCAGGCTAATGGGTAACATGAGCCAAGATTGCCTTTCAACTTTTTTTTTTTAAGTTTAACTCTCTCTGTGCCAGTAGGAGTCACTTAGTGACCCTTACCAGCCCTGCATCTGCCTTTGCTGAGTTTTATCAAATCCTTCTATGATATGGGCTGTCTTGAGACAAGGAAATTAATGTTGCCCAGATCTAAAGCAAATTGAATAAACCCTGTCTCTCTTTGCTATTACTTTTATTAGGTTTTCACAAGGATGGACAGATGGTTTGTGTGTGTATGTGTGTGTGTGTGTGTGTGTGTGTGTGTGTGTGTGTGTTTTCTTAATGCACTTGAGAGAAGAGAATAAACTTGCTAGTGGGTAGAACAAGATGCACAATGGTATCAGATCCTGCAAAACGTGTGTGGGTCCAAAGAGGTTTTGAAACTGTCCACATGATTAACCTAAAATACATAAGGCAATGCCATAATAAAGATAAATATTCTTGAAATGGGTGATGAATCAGCTCCATGCTCCCTACCAGAAAGGCCCTGGCCACTATCTGGGGAATTATTAGCAAATGGTCTGGCACCTGGAAGAGGCTCCACCTGGCCTCTCACCCATCTCATGGTGGCACAGGGCTCTTGTACTAGATCAGGCCCAAAGATTATAGTTAATAATATTAATAATAATAAAAGAAATAAATCTCTTAGTCACAACAGTGCGCAATGCACAGAAAGCTTTGAAATTTCTTGTCACATTAAAAATATTTACTGGTTTCTCCAGCCCAGCTTTAGTGACAACCCCAAGTACAGAGGAAATAAACAAATTACTCACCAGAATGAGCCGGGTAGGACCATTGCCTTCTTCATCATTCAGCCATTTACTGCTTTTTTTTTTCTTTTTGTGATTGGCTCTAATAAGTTACTCATATATAATGGCTTTGGTAATGGGGTATAAATATACAGATCACAGGAAGAGTAGGGGTTTTTATTTACATAAATTAACTCTCAGAGCATGCTGCCGGATTTTCAAATTGCCAACTGCCATTTCCTAGTTCATGAACTCAGAGAACCCCAGAGCCAGCCTTACTTAGAGCACATCCAGTCTGGTTGCTTGATTTTTACAGCTGAGATAACTGAGGCCCAGAGAGATGATGACTGCTCAAGTCAAATCCCTCCTTCATCTCAGTGCTGGATCCTAAGTCCCTGCCTCCAGACCCCCTGCCCAGCAGGCCTCCCATAAATCTTTTTGGTGGTGGTGTTTGCTTTGTTTGTGGTGCTGGTGATCAATACCAGGGCCTTGCTCATGGTAGGCAAGTGCTCTGTCTTAAGACAGGGTCTCACTAAGTTGTCCAGGCTGACCTCAAACTTAGGATCCTCCTGCCTCAATCTCCCAAGTAGCAGAGATTGCAGGTGTGCGCCACCATGCCTGACACCCACACACCTTTTTATTTTGTGGTGCTGATGTCCCCACTTCTGATTCCTCCTCAACTTCTCATCTCTTTTGTTCATTAGAAAGGGCACAGTGATGAGGGACAACCGCCAAGGGGGAAGAAAATACTTGACCACTACCATAAACCCTAGTCTTGTCCTTCAGACCCTCTTTGTGATTTGTAAGGGGCAGGAAAGCAAGAAGGGAAGGGTAGAAAACCAGAAAGTTCCAGAGAGTAAGGGATACGCTTAAAAATAATAATAACAGGCAAGCAGGGAGGCTTGTGCCTACCCCCTGAGCTCCCCTCCTTCCTCCCTGGACTGTTGACTTAACCTAAAGTCCTAACAAGAATTGACCCAGCTAACAAATAGATCCGAAGGGGCTAATGGGGTTGATATGGATGTATCATGGGAAATAAGGCATCATGGAAAATTATGAATGAAAAATAAGTGGGATCAATATATGATTATAGACGCGAGGGACGGGGTAATGATTCTGAGCCACAGACTCCTTTGTTTCATATCATGACCCTGGACCCTGAGAGTTCGAGGCTGGACCATACAGTTATGACCAGCATTCAGCGCGCCCTGTACTCACTGACTGAACTGATAAAAGTTACTTCTTCAGCTCTCTTTTCTTCTAGTTTAACCAAGATCACACCTTTGAGTGCTGTCATTCTGCCTTTATGTTCTGTTCTCTTTATCCCTGTCATGTGATCCTTCCTTTACATTTGGGGAGGGGTAGGGAAAGAAGGTGGGGAGAGATGGTGCACACAGTGACCATGTAAACTCATGAGCCTAAGAGAGAAAAGAGACACCCTGGGTTGTGCTGGGCCTTCCTGCATGGGGCATGCCTTACTGATGGCCTGCCCTTTTTACCTTCTTCTGCATCTTTTTAGGATCCCAGATGCTAACCCTAGGTGTCCTCATTGATGAACCAGGAGGTTTTAGTGCTCAGCCCATTTGCACACTCAGTTCTGATAGAAGGCTAATCCGGGCTTCCCAAATCCCCAATGGCAAATAACAAGACTCTTTAGAAATGAGTTCAAGAAACTCTGTCCTTGGTACTATAATCTGACACCCAGCAATTCAGCCTCTCTGGCCATTTTCATCTGTGTGTCTCTGGCTCACAGAATTAAACTGGAAGGTCAGAGTCTGCCTAGATAGGATTTCTTGCTTCATCGTCTGGCAGGGAAGTGGCCTCTTCTGGTATATTTACATTAGCCCTACTAACACATTTCCAAGTTCTCTAGCTGCCACGTTACGTGAACCAGGTCAAGTCTGGGAGGGAGAGGTGTGCTTTTCCTTCCTGTGACCTCAGGACTGATTTAATTAAGCATCTCCTCCAGCCCCGATTTATAGTCTGCAAAGTGTTCTCGCAGAGGCCCTTCGATGTGCTCTGCTTTTCAATGAGTTGCAATGCAATCAGTTAGATGGAAACACCATTCTGAGTGTCTGCTGCCACCCCGAGAGCATTGCAACAAGCACATCTGCCTCCAGCACTGAACTGCTAGGCAGTCAGGGAAAGCAGCAGTGGTTTCCTTTGGCAACTTAGCACACTTCCACAAGACAGATGAGAGGATCTGAATTTCTCCCTGAACTCTCAGGACACAAAGCTTTCTCCCTGTATTCTAAATAATATTTCATGTATCTTTTTTTTTTCCAAGATGAAAAATAAAAATCAGGAATCCTTCACACATAAGGGTGGGAAGGCTGAGCAATGGATGGGGAAAAGGATAAAATATGTCACCGTGGAACTGTCCCTAGTGGCTTTTTGTTTTCCCATCAGGCCACAGCTGTCCTCCCCAGTTTGACCATCCTGACCTTACAACCTGCCACCTAGGGATGAATGAAGCGGAATCTCCCACAGGATATGCTCTCTCCTAGCCTCTCAAAGCCTTCAACCTCACAATGAAATCTGACAAAAGAAACAAATTAGATTACACTGCAGAGCTAAAGGCCTTGGATTGCTCAGATAAAAGAATCTAGAGAGAGTTGTTAGGACTGAGAACAATCATCTACAACTTGGAGGGAAAAACAAAACAAACAAACAAAAAAAAATCTGATATCTTTCATCTTCTTTCCTACAGCCATTCCTGTTGGCTGTGGTACCATTTTTATCATCATATGAAGATCAAGAAGAGACAATGAGAAATGGAAGAATTGAGCAGCCACAAAACACCAGGCAAGTAACCTGTAGGACCAGAAGCAGGCAAGTAACTTGTGTGATAAAACTGGATCAAGTGGTTTTTATATAAACTCTCCCATATTTTTAAATATTCACAATTCATTCGATTTTTAAAAAAGGAAAGGAAGAAAAAGAAGAAGAAAAAAAAAAAAAAAAAAACACTGCTGTTCCTGCAATGTTTACTGAGCGCTTTCTGTGCACCCAGCACTTTATATATCCATTATGAAGCCCTGTGAGGTAGAGGCTATTATTACCTTCAATTCACTGAGAGGGGGAGAGCAAATCTCTAAGTGGCAGAACCAACACCTGCCCACAGCTGAGGCCCATTTTTACCCAGGACACTAGATCGCCTAAGAGCTTTATAAATAGTACTGAAACTGAGCAACTGACTGGGATCAACTCACATGGCCAGGATCTTTAAAGAACAGGCTGATTTTTAAAACAAATAATCAAACTACAAAAATTGTGTACAGAATATGAAGACAATATACTGGAAAAAAGAATAAAATAAAAGGAGGATAAAAGATATGTGCCATTGTTAGACAATAATTAGCTTATTCCTAATGACTACCCAGACCGAGAGATTAAAAATGTTTTACTGAAAAAAAAATGTGAATTTAAGCATGAATAATACTGCTTCTATTATTATTCCTTGTGTCTGAAACCAAATATGGTGGATGGGCCTCACAAAAATATCTGAGGTTCAAATTTAGTTGCAATTCTGTGATTTGTATAGACAATGCTGCCCTCTCATGGTCAATTTCTTAATAGCATGATTCTGTTTAACATCAGGTCGTTTTTATGTCCCTTGTACTCCCAAAGTGCTTTATAGAACAGTGCATCCACTTAACGTTGCATGTGTGCATAAAATAAATATATTACATTCATAGCACATCACCCTTTTCACATTAATATCTAATTTGGGATTGGGTTTGTACAGTTTTTTACATGTGTTTTATAGGGCACTGGAAGAAATGAATAAAAAATAATATGGTACTACTGTTCCCTTGAACTTTCAGAATTCAATTCCTTGGGGAAGAAATGTTTTTCTCATGAAAGCAAACTTAGAAGAATTCTAGAACAGAAAATGTTGAAGTTTTTCTAATCTGAACACCATCTGAGAGACTACTATCCTCTTCCTCCAGGGAGAAGAGTTTGTTCTATTTGAAGGAAACAAGTTCATTAATATCTTTTTAGGTTAAAAAAAATAATAATGGCTTATGGTTATGAATGTAAAATCGCCTTCTGGCTTTCTTCAGGAACAGATCGCATAAAATGACAAAGAAATCACAACCAAAAGGAGACTGTGAGATATGAGACACTGTGTGGCAATTTGCTTACACCTGACTTCGGAGGCCTACTCCTCCCTGCCTGTTCATAAGTCCCTGTCCATGAGAGGTCAACCTGCACGGGAACTAGACGTGGACAGCGTGTAGCCCTGAGGAGAGGAAATGCCTTTTACAGAAACAAGGTTAGGGGTATCTAACGAGTAAGAAAGACTCGTCATGAGGCCCCTCACGATGAATATGTACAAGTGAAAGGAAAAACTATACTCACCAGATCAATCCTTGGTGGCACTCCAACTCTGAAAATATGTGGAAAGCAAAAATCGAATATGCCAAGAATAGGCAGAGGCCTAGAGGCCTTCACTTGCAAACATACTAAAATGAACTACAGTGGGTTTCTTTACAAAACGTTTTACATAAAAATCCAATTTGGGATTTCTTAGTAAAATCAGAAGACTTGGCAGGACTGGGCTCATTTTTTCACCCGAGCTGAGGAGTGACCACCTCCTGAGATGCAGCATGACCTCTATCAATTGCCACAGTCCTCACCACTCCCTTACATACACCCAGCTCATTTCACTGATTTTCACTATTGTCTGTGCCCAGTGTCTTCAGGTTAAATCCTTTTTGCTCTATCTCTGAGAATTGTGATGCATATATTTATTCTTTAGCAGCCATAGAACTCAGCAAATCTAAATGCAAAAGGGCAGGAGGCAAAATTTGCATACAGGAATTCTCATTTATGCCTTCCCACTTCCCTTGCCCTTTTCCTCCATCTTCTCCCTTCACCATTACAACTTCCCATTAAAGGTTTTAGGCTTTATTTAAATAATAAGTTATCTCTAAAGTACCAAAAGTTTCAGGAAAAAAGAAAAGGTTTTCACATAAATCTACATTTTAAATCATTAAAATAGGCTGATGGAAAGCACAGTGAATTAGGGAGCCAAAAACCCATGGCCTTATTCAAATCTTTTCCTTTGATAAACTTAGTGACATTAAGTAATCCTTCAAAACCCTCCAAATCTTTCACTACTCCATCAACAAGATGTGATGATACTTGTTTCTCATACTTCACCGGGACTTTGAAAAGTAACCATAAGTCAGAGGACATTTGTTAGATATAAAATACATATTAAAGTGCTTTTCAAAGTGGACCTGCTAAAGAATTGTAATATGATCACATGTTCAGAAAATACATATCAAAATGTTACTGTTAGTAACTTCTAGATAACACAATTTAGGATGATTTCCCACCTCTCAGTGGCTTCTACCTATTTTTTGCTTTCTCATTTGTGAACATGTGTTAGCTGTGTGATAAAAATTATCACAAATAACAATTTTTGAAACGACAAAGATTTGGGAGAAAGGAAATAAAACCTCTTACGTTTTTAATACACTTGAATAATCACTAATTGCTACTGAAATCCTTTCTAAAATTTCTTTTTTGTATATTAAGAATATGTGTGTATTATGTTGGGGTTCAGGACAGGTTATGCCAAGGTGGTTTTAATTGAAAGAATTTGGGAAGATGGCAGAAACAAGTAGGTCACTCTCACCATTCCCCCCAATTTTTTCCCCTGGAACAGTTCATGGAGGGTCCTCTGACCTTGCTCTGAAGTAGATTACAAGAGCCTCATGGGAGAGAGACCTCCCTATAGCAGAGGGAAGGGGACACCATTCTTCCTGAACCACAGAAGAGGGTCTGAACAAACAGACCTAATTTCCCAGACTCTCACCACCAGGCCTTTGGGCCCTCCCATGATTTTTTACTCTTCATCATACCTAGAATAAAAACTCTCAGATTTGTTCATTTCTTAGAGGTCTTAATTTCCTTACAAAGGCTCTTGTTTCACATTAAAACTTAGATTAGATGAATATGTATGCTCTGCTCTTGTAAATCATGAGGGCCTCAGCCATGAACCTCAGATGAGTAGAGCAAGAGGTATTGTTTCCCTCTCCTGCACAATTAGAATATCCCCCAGGAAACATCCCACAATGAATCATGAGCATCCTGGACTGGTCAGGGAGATGCTCGGTTTTGTTCCTTCCCTGTCCCAGGATTTGCTGGACTAGTGGATTAGGCAGACCGAGGCCAGTACTGGGAAGCTGACCCCTGATCCCACTTTATGACAGACTGGGTGTGTATAAAGTGTCCCTGAACTGCCACATCAGCAGTTAGGGTTTCTAAGCCCTGACGTCCTCCAGCCACTTTGTGCTTTGTAGAGAACCTGTCACTATACTTCTGGACTGAACATGACGGTGAGCCTGTGGTTCCCAGCTGGGGACCATATGGCCCCAGGGACATTTGGCCATATCTGGATGTTTTCTGTTGTCACACTGAGGCAGGGTGCTACTGGCACCTGTCAGGTAGAGGCTAGGGATGCCACTGAACATCCTATAATGCACACGACAGCCTCTTGCCATAAAGCATTGGTAGTGCTGGGTTGAGGAGTCTTGCTTAAATGAAAAATGCTTTCTAAGTTCATATATCATAAGGGTCACAAGGGACTTTCTGTAGTCACAGAGATGAAGGTTCATCCACTGTCCAACAGGGTGGGAAGTTTTAACAGATTTGAAAGTTCAAATCACATAGTATCTCACAAAACTTTTTCTAGTTCTTGTCATAATAGTTATTGCTTATTGTTAAATAAGATCATTTCTTCTTACATGTATTTGAACTCTGTGGAAGGTTAAAAAATCAGGGAAAGACTTGTGAAGAGCTTAGTCTGTCACTGTTTACATTTCTCTCCATGCAGGAAGAGGAGAGAGAGAATGAACTAAATGCTTTTTCTGAAATAAAATAAAATGCACGTCCTCAGCACCAGACATGCTGCCAACACATCACCCACCGGAAGTTCAGAGGGAATGGAACCCTCAACAGGAGTGTGGAAGCTCAAGGTAGTAAACATTTTACAAAGCATTTTTCTTTATAACTAAAAAGAAAAAAATAGATTTTAAAAAAGAATATTTCTTAAAGCTTATTCTGAAAAATAGTATCCTTAACAAAGGAAGATCAACTCTACACAAGAATCTTAGAAACACTCTCATTGAAGTAGAACAAAAGCAAGAAAGTATATTTAGATACAAATGCAGTAGCTATTTTCCTTTATCACTCCAGAAATTTCTCCAGTTAGGAAAATAAAAGGTTTTAAAGACATTCTGATGTGTTTATTAGTGTGGATTTTTGTTTCTTTTATGTTTTCAAAAAGTATAAGAGAAAAATGGGGTTTCGGAAGTCACAAAATTATTCAAAATAGAAATTAGCAAGTGAGTTTTTTGTGCAAAAGTTTTACTCACTTTTAAAATCCTGTTACCACTCTAGCGAGAGACCCTTCAGAAAAAAAGAACTGAAAAATGAGGAGACAAGACACACGGTGCCTTTGTCTTTTGTTATCTTTCAGCTGAATTCTTGACTCTATGTATTATTAATATCATATGTTCATATTAATATCTTATGTTTATAATTGACATTAACATAGAATCATTTGCCTGATTATTCTATTTTTTGACCATAGATATAGAGCATCCTACTTATAATTCTACTTCAGGAAGAAATATAATAAGGCAAACAACACAAAATAGCTTCACTGCTTCATCACTTAGCAAGCTGAGTTGGGCCTCTGAAACCCTGACCTCACTCTTGGATTTACTGCAATAGAGAGCAAGAGAGAGAGCTGAACATTAGGAGAGGTCTTGAACAGAATATTGTCCAAGCATATGGTACTGTCTTGTGTACTTTAGATCCCAAGAAGAAAAAATAGATTTAAAGATGTAATAAAAGCCTAATAAAATCCATTTCAAACCACTGCAGGGTTGAGTCAAGAGTCTTGGGGAGAGTCCAGGATTAGAAATGTGTGACAGCTGAAATTAACATCTATCCTGCCAATCACTTTGCTGTGATTGGCACCCACATCAAGAGCCTATCTCATCCCAGTGTTACATGGCATTCAGCTGCTAGGCGCCTTCTCCCAGGCACCAAAGCCACTATAGCTGTTCCCTTGGTCCCTTAGGAGTTCTTTTCTGAACCAGAGAATAATGTCAAAGCAGACTCAGGAGAAATATGGTATTATTTGTTTATTTGTTTGTTTTTGCTTCTGGGGATTAAATCCAAGGGTGTTTAACCACTGAGCCACATCCCCAACACTTTATATTTAATTTTGAGACAGGTTCTCAGTAAGTTATTTAGGTTTTGAACTTGCAATCCTGTCTCAACCTCTGAGCCACTGGGATATTACAGGCATGTGCCACAGTGCCCAGCCAAAATATGTTTTTTAAAGAAGAGGGTGAGCAGAAGGAACAGAAGATGGCAGTGAAGAAAACCCTCATGAACTTAGGTGTGGTAGAAGGCAAGCCTGTACTTTTGGACTAATCCCATTTGTTTTAAATAAATAATTGGAAAATATTATATAATCATAGCTAACTTCCGTGGAGTGTTTATTATGTGCCCAGCTCTTTCTAATCTCTTTTTATACATTAACTCAATTACTCTTCACATCAGTGCCTGTAGTTTGTACAATCACCCCCCTTGACAGACAGAACAAGTGGGGCACATACCCTTGGTTACACAGCTAATAAATGGCAGCCAGGAAGAGGACTCAGGCAATGTGATTTGGGAACCCACTCTGCACCTCATTGTCTTGTGTAGCCTCTCGTCCACCCAATGCCTATGCTGGATGTCATGGCCGTGGTTCATGCTTTACAGAACAAAAATGAGAAGCAGAAGGCCTGTGTAAGCATCTCACAATCATCTTGCAATGAACATCTAACTTCCATTTAATGGCAAACAGGATAAAGTAAATATTTTCAATCAAGAACAGAAGCATCCTCCCCTTCTTCCTTATCAAGAAAATTCTATTCCATTTGCAATGATAAAGCTTTCACTTCAACCCCTCCCCTCCCTTGGATTCCCTATGGTTAGAGGCAGCCATGAAATTCATGCACAAGTCACAGGGTGACTCTTCCAGGAAAGCTGTTTGTTTGTTTGTTTGTTTATTTATTTATTTATTTATTTATTGGGGAGGGTGGTGTACCAAGGATTGAAGTCAGGGGCACTCAACCACTAAGCCACATCCCCAGCCGTATTTTGTATTTCATTTAAAGACAGGGTCTCACTGAGTTGCTTAGTACCTCACTATTGCTGAGGCTGGCTTTGAACTCACGATCCTCCTGTCTCAGCCTCCAGAGCCACTGGGATTACAGGCATGTGCCACTACACCTGGCCTCCAGGAAAGCATTTTAGAGGTTATCAGGTCTGCAGGACTATGACCTTCACTTTTGCTCCTCATCTCCCATGTTTTCTTGTCTGGAGCATAAACATAATGCCTGGTTGTGCAGCTGAGCCCACTGTGGAGAAGCAGGAAGGAGGTCCTCTGTGACTTCCTCTGGTACCAGCAACTGCTCTTGACCATCCCACTCCATGTCACACAAAGAGCACATCATCTTCCTGTCAGAGCCTAAGAAGCCAAGTATCCCTTCCACGTATCTGAACGCAAGCCCAGTTGCTAGTGGCTATTGCCCGAGTATCCCTGCTTTCTCCCTGTGGCTTTGAGAAACACATGTCTAATTCCAAATGAATGGCCATAGGTACAGATCCAAAAGGAAGAAAAAGAAAGGCTAAAGGAGATTCAATTAAACATTACTAATTGCACATTACATAATTTTTACAGGTTCGATTATTTTGGGAAATTATTTGGAAGGGAAACAGATTCGCTATAACAATTTTTTTTTCCTGCAAAGTCCCCATCTGTTTATTTTTTACACCTCATTTTGATGAAATCACTGTTCATGTTATTTTCCTTTTTAAAGAGTTTCTAATACGAGGCTTTTGAATGATCTCTCACTAGACTTTTCCAGTCGATTTTAATTTCCATTTCCTGTTCCAAAACTAAATTCTACCATGACATCTAGGATCCTTTATACAGCGTTGGATTTGAAACACCATGTGGTTTATTCTTAGAGTTGAAATCTTTATCACTCTTAAATCATAGTTGTTCCACTAAGAAGTCTTCATATAACTTTTAAGAGGCATATCCAAATGACTTATCAAAAAAAAAATGCTAAAGAAATCAATTTGTTCTATCAGATGTTCCAAAATCACGGTCATCAGATACACAGAGTAAAGTACTTTATCCTTGGCTAATATTCCGTAATTAAAAGTATTTAAATCAAGCTCAATGTTTTTTTGGAACTTTACATATTTTTTAACTTCACTGAACTGCCTCACAAAGTTGATATGTCAAGATGCGATCTGCTAAATCTACACACATTCATATTTCACAAGTAAAAAACACTATCCTGCTTTGTTTAATTGCCTCATAGATGCAAGAAGGGTTGGCTGATGATTGGGGGTTATCAAAACAACTGTCTTACTTACCCCAAAACATCAGTACTCTTCACCTTTTATTGTGAGGATCTAACATAATTTGGTCTTAGGAAAAAATATTGTAAAATAAACTTACAACTGAAAAAACAAACATTTAAAAAAAACTTGCCTGGCATTTATTCAAGATCTACAAACTCATAAATAACTAGCAGGTGAAGTTCAGGGCTGATGAATTGCTGTGTGGCATGGGAAATTTATTTTCTATGACAACCTCTGGCTTTCAGATGCCTAAATTGCATCCATCTCTTAAATACAAATGACTGCATCAGCCAGTTGGCTCCCCAAACACCCTTTTCCTCTCCACTGTCATTATGTGGAATTTCTTTCTCCTGTCTCCTTTCTCCTTCTCTTCCCTAACTAGAACCTTATGCTGTTGAGGGATAAAAATCTTTGGGGGCATGAAAAAAAGAAACAAAGGGCAATGTGAGGGAGGAAGGGCATGACCCTTCATTGCCCATTGCTTCTGTCCCTTTGAACCTTCAACTTCTTGCACTGCCTGTTAGAGTCAATGGATAGGGAGATCTACCTTACTACAGCACACAATGCCCTCCATGACCTGGTTCCTGGGTATCTTTTCTGATGTTATTACCTAAAACACTGAGTGATTCCTGGAAGAAACTCTATGTTAGCTTCAACATCAGTCCAAGGTGGGTTTGGCTCCTTCCTGACCTCCCAGAGTGAACATTGAGCATTCTCCCCATTTACTCTTTCTCAATCTAACATCTTCTTCTTTGCACATTCAGGAACTTCAGAGCAGAAAATATCAATTCATCTGCATCTTTAAGGCCTAGCAGCCCTAAGTGTCTGGTGCTGAATTGATAGGGGGAAAAAAATGGTGCTCTAAAATCACCTGTTGTAGCATTAATGAATGGCCCCAGCATTTCTCCAAGTGACTTATTTCAGAGACCCTTCTCTGGCCCACACCCCACTTTTCCCACTCCAGAAGTTACTCAGATGATAAAGTAGGCAGAGAAAGTTCACTGAGCTGCTCTCCCAATGTGAAAATGAAGCTGCTTAGCTCTGTCAGCCTGAGATCCAGTTGTCAACTTTTTCTCTAAATGCAAAACAAATGACAGGGGTCACTAGAGAAGCCCAGATTTTCATTAAATGGATGGGCCTTTTAGAAGAAGAAAGGTGAAGAAAAGGTTATAGATAATAACAACCATCATTTAGTTAGTCTTTATTCGTCTAGATTCTACTGTCAATATACCAAGGATTGAACCCAGAGGTGCTTAACCACTGAGCCACATCCCCAGCCCTTTTTATTTTTTATTTTGAAACAGAGTCTCACTATGTTGCTTGGGGCCATGCTAAATTGCTGAGGCTGGCTTTGAACTTGAGATTCTCCTGCCTCAGCCCACAGAGCCACTGGGATTATAGGAGAGCATCACCATCCCCAGCTGTCACCTTTCATTTTTTTAATCAAACCTCTGATGTCTTTAAGTTCTCCCTGAATCAGAACTCAGAATACACTTTCTGTTCTCCATTAACATTCACTCAACCGAATATAATAAGGCATTAAAAATAAGTGAGCAGCAGAGCACAGTGGCACATACATGTAATTCTGATCATTCAGGAGGCTGAGGCAGGAAGACCAAAAGTTCAAGGTCAGCCCCAACAATAGAGCAAGAGCCTCTCTCCAATAAAGTTTTTTAAAAAGTGGGGGGAGGGGTGACTACTGGGTAGAATCCTAGAAAAATGTGAATATAATTAGCAAGAATAGTAAGATAATCCATAGTCTGTAAAGGTTGGGCAAACATCGGAGGAAAAGACCACCAAGAGACTGTCTCATGCAACAGCAAAGGGTTTATTGGGGGTCCAGCATGCTGGGGCTCAGAGCTCACTTCGGAAGAGCAGAGAGCCCCGGGAACAGCTTGAGCAGAGCTTATATACATTTTCTGGAAAGGGCAGGGACTTCACATACAGCATAACAAATCATCACACGCCGCGGGAAAATCAAACAACAACTCTTAATCATGATTAGTATATTTACTGGCGGGAACAAGTTGGGTAGGGGTGATTGGTCAGTACAAAGAAGGGTATACATTCGAACTGATTGGCTCAAGCCTGAGGTGTGTACGTGCTGGACTGCACGGTTTCTGGGAGGCGGGTGGGTTGTTAGGGGAGATTTCAACATACATTTCAGTGGCTTTTCCGGGAGTTGTTTTTAACTTCCACATGGATTTCAGGTTCCAAATGCAACTAAACAGAACTTAAAAACTTTACAGAACTTGAAACAAATCTTATCCTTTACATTTCGTTTCTTTAACCTTTCAAGTCTACAGCTATATATCAATGTAATAAGGACTGAAATGTCTAAAAATGAGAGCACTTGGGTTAAATAAGCAGTGTTTTTTCTATATGTTATAAATTATTGTTAAAAACTTGTAATATAATTTAAAATGTGCTGGACTTATGTTCCAATGAATATAAGAACCAACACATATTTCAGTGAATACTTAAACGACTCCTAGAGAATACTTGAAATTCTTACCTTTCCTTTTGCTCTATATTGTTAATCTCATCTAAGTGCTCATTTAAGATACTGAGGGGGGAAGAAGGGGAATTCACTCTTGTGAGTTGGGCTGGGGGAACTGGGGGTGGGTGAGTCATAGCCCAACCTCCATCACTCATTCAGTCCCACCCTGTTCCACAGAAATGTATGTCAAATGTATAGTGTCAGATATATGCCATCCTTCTGTCCCAATAATCAGCACCCCTGAGCCCTGCCTATCAGGAAATGCTAGAGCCACCAGAAGCTGCGTACCTATGGCAGCCTCTGAGAAGCTTGGCCAGACAGTGGCCTTTCTCACTCAGGTCAGAAACAGTAGAGCTGTATAATAAGAAGTAAAAGTAGGCCTAGCAGAAAAATCAGTGAGGGATGACTCTAAAGCTCAGTATCAAAAGTTGTTCCAATTCAGAGATTTGGGCTGGCAGTTTTAATGCCCCATATCTCCTGGCCCCAAATTCCCAGACCATCTATCCACAGAAACACAAATCCAGACTGTCCTTACCAGATAGGTATTCTACCCCTAACCAACCTTGATTGGCTCAGAAATGTAACAGTCCCTGCCTCGGTCTGTTTTGTGTTGCCATGACAGAATATTTAAGATTTGGAAATTTATAAAATTTAGAAGTTTGTTTGTCTCATGCCTCTGGAGGCTGGGAAGTCTCAGAATGGGTGTCTTCTTGCTGCATCACAACACATCATAGAGAAAGAAAGAAGTTTATAAGAATCCTATACACTCTTATGCTAATTAACCCACTCCCATGATGATAAGAGCATTAATCCATTTATGACCTAACCACCTTAAAAGTTCTGCCTCTCAACACTGTTGTACTGGAGATTACCTCAACACTCATGTGTTTGGGGGACACATTCAAACCATTTAACAAACTGATTGGAAAGGAAGCAAGAGGTATACTATGCTTTGGATATGAAGTGTCCCCAAAGACTCATGTGTTGAAGGCTTGGTCCCCAACGTAGCAATGTTCAGAGGTAGGAATTTTGAGAAGGAATTGGATCATGAAGGCTCTTTATTATGGGGAGGCAGCCAGCGCCTGATTAGGGAGGTTTTTCTTCCTGCTCAGGAGGGTGTAAGCCACCTAAGAAATTAAAATCTAGAATAATTAGTGAAGAACAAAAGACAAAGTCAGAATTAGGTTTAAAGGATGGAGCACCTAATAGATCCAGCCCACACAGGAGCTGGAGCTGGACAATTAGAAAATGTCTCCTGTGGCTTATTTAAGGGGATACATCAAAGGCAGGGATAAGATTTCAGGGGTGGAGTCTTGCTGCTTCCTGATGTTTTCTAGTCAGTAGGTTGATTGGCATCTTAGCAGGTCATACTTATCTCAGTGGGGCTGTGTGAATCCAGCAGGTCACCCCATCTCTGGTGCTGTGTGGGACCAGGCAGAGCTGAATAGGGCTTACAATGTGTCTGGGCAGTCTTACACAGAGGAAATGTCCACTGGAAGTTTCCAGACACCAGATCCTCCTATTCATTAGGCTCTGATGATCAGTAGTACACTCACAGCCCAAGGCTGGCTCTCCGCAGCTCTTACTTTATCAAAGAATTAATTCATTGACAGATAAATGGACTACTGGGAGGTGGCAGGCACTATAGGAGATAGGGCCTAGATAAGGGAGTAGGTAATTGGAAGTGTAAGGTACTTGCTTAGCATATGAATGGCCTTTCAGAGAAAGGCTCACCATTCCTTCATACCCACCCCACCCTCCACATCAGGGCCCACCCTGCTCTAATCCCTGAGCCTTCTCCATAAAAGTCTCAAACCCCAAGCCTGTGTAATGCCACTTTAATTATTCTTGTTTTGGAAAAAATAGGCTACTTTTTATTTTTAAAAAGATATATTAACGGGGCTGGGGATGTGGCTCAAGCGGTAGTGTGCTCACCTGGCATGCGGCAGGCGCTGGGTTCTATCCTCAGCACCACATAAAAATAAAAAATAAAGATGTTGTGTCCACCGAAAACTGAAAAATAAATATTTAAAAAATTCTCTCTCTCTCTCTTCTCTCTCTCAAAATAAATAAATAAAATAAAAGATGTTGTGTCCACCGAAAACTAAAAAATAAATATATAAAAACTCTCTCTCTTTCTTAAAAAAAGATATATTAACATATAATGGTTTTATTCTTTGTGTTATGCTCAAATTCGGGATTCCCAAAAGACCACCAGAGACCCAGATCGATGTAAGCAGCAAAGAGGTGTTTATTGTGAGCTGGCTCGGTTTGCAGCAGTTTTATACACTCTTTGGGGAAGGCAAGGACTTCACATACATCATAGCATCTCTTAGCAAATCATCACACACCGCGGGAAAATCATAAAACAACTCTAAAACATGATTAGCACATCAAGTGGCGGGAAAGAATCTGGAAAAGATTACTGGTTAGTTCAAGGGGTTGATGCACTTAAAAATGATTGGTTTAAACCGTGAGGGTGTTGCAAGGGGGGTACGTTCCAAGCTTCAGGGCTTCTAGTTTACATATTGGTCACCACACCTAGTGGGGGTCATCTGGAATTTCAGACATTTTGATATCTTGGCCTATCTTAGGCTATCACCATCTGCGGCTTTTCCGAGAACTGTTTCCACAGAGCTTTCTGTGATATTTTCCTGACTTTAGGACTGCAGTAGGTCAGGGGTTAAGTTTCAGAGCAAAATAAGGTCCCAAGTAGAATAAGGTTGCTTAGGTCTTTCATTTGCACGATTTAATAAATATTTTTAAATATTTGAGTTTTAATTTCTTTTTTTTTTAAACTGGTCGGTGGGTGTTTATTGCTTTTGTTTTTGTTTTCATTTTTCATTGGTGCATTATGATTATCAGATTTAATTTCTAATGTGGCAAATATCACTAGATAGACATATAAACAAAAGGTTTCTGGGCTGGGGATGTGGCTCTAGCGGTAGCGCACTCGCCTGGCATGCGTGCGGCCCGGGTTCGATCCTCAGCACCACATACAAATAAAGATGTTGTGTCTGCCGAAAACTCAAAAATAAATATTAAAATTCTCTCTCTCTCTCTCTCTGTTTAAAATTAAAAAAAAAAATTCTCTCTCTCTCCCTCTCTCTTTAAAAAAAAAAAAAAAAAAAAAGGTTTCTGAGGTATTCAGTAATATTAAGAGTATAAGCAGGTGCTCCTAAGACCCAAAAGTTTGAAAGTCACTGTTATAGGTAATATAATATAATGTCTGTTTACTGCCATTCCTGCTCAAACTAATGCCAGAGACATTTAGAGGGTCCTGCCCATGGATGGGGCATTGTGCTGGATTCCAGAGGGCCACTTTTTCTTTTACCTTCACGATACTCTTGTAAAGCAGGTGCTATGATGGCCCCTTTGGCAGGAGGGTACACCGAGGCTTGGGGAAGTTGAGGAGAGTACCAGGGTTGTAAGGCCAGCCAGGGAAGGTGGCCACCACAGTAGGGGCCTCTGAACCTTCTCCAGTCTGTTCCTCTTAGCCAGTCACTGAGTCAGTGGCCTTGAAACCATCTACCCACTTCTGAATCATCTTTCTCCTCTTTCCTTAAAATGATCTGAATTCCCTTCCCAAGGCAGCAGAGGAGCTCAGGGCTCTGAGACTGAGTTCTTGGAAATGGGAGCTACCAGTAAGCATGACCAGGTCCCAGAAGAGCTGAGAACCAAGGGGATTTGCAGGATGGAAGCCAGGAAACAAACATATATATATATTTTTTTTTTTAAATAGGACAGGATTAAGAGGAAAAATGTTTACTAGATCAACTCCAGAAAGGATGATTGCTGAAGCCCTGGGATCAGGCCCATAGGTGTGGAAGAAGTATTTTTTTTTTTTTTTTTAAAGAGAGAGAGAGAGTTTTTTTAATATTTATTTATTTTAGTTCTCAGGGGACACAACATCTTTGTTTGTATGTGGTGCTGAGGATCGAAACCGGGCCGCACGCATGCCAGGCGAGCGCGCTACCGCTTGAGCCACATCCCCAGCCCTGGAAGAAGTTTTAAAATCAAACATCTCTTGGGGCTGGGGATGTGGCTCAAGCGATAGCGCGCTCGCCTGGCATGCGTGCGGCCCGGGTTCCATCCTCAGTAACACATACCAACAAAGATGTTGTGTCCGCTGAGAACTAAAAAATAAATATTAAAATTCTCTCTCTCTCTCTCTCTCTCTCTCTCTCTCTCTCTCTTAAAAAAAATCAACCATCTCTTAATCACATCCATCTCTTAATCTCTATTCCCTCTATTTCCACCTTTTTTTTTTTTTTGTACTATGGATTGAACCCAGAGGCACCTAACCACTGAGCCACATCCCCAGCCCCTTTTTATATTTTTGAAACAAGTTCTCATTAAGTTGCTTAGGGCTTCAGTAAGTTGATAAAGCTGGTTTTCAACTCGAAATCCTCTGGGCTTAGTCTCCAAAGCCACCTCACCCAGCCCCACTCACTTTCTTCATTCAGCAAATACAAAGGTAGGGGGAGGACTGGTAGCACTTGCCTATACTCCCAGCTACTTGGGAGGCTGAGGCAGGATGATAGCAAGTTCAAAGTCAGCCTGTGCAAATTAGGAAGAACTTGTTTCAAAATAAAATTAAAATTAAAAGGACTGGGATGTAGCATGAGGCCCCAGGTTCAATCTCAGTACAAAAAGAGGGGGGAAATTTATAATGTTGTGATAAGTGGGTTGTGTTTTAGTAATAAAAACAGCTAACATTTATCAAGCACTTACTAAATAAAAGACACTGTTTTAAAGGCTTTGTATATATTAACTCATTAAGTAATTTAATCCTTATATGAACCCATTGAGGGAAGCACTTACACACAGGGGAACCAAGGCACAGAAAAGTGACATTGAAGTGTATGGATGTCAACAGGAGGGGCATTGACCCTGCCCCTCAGAGAAGAAGTGATCAGGAAAAGTTGCTCAGGCAGGACATCTGTGTTAGTTTCCTCTTGTGCTCTTAAGAAATTATCACAAATTTAATCATTTAAATCAATCTCAATTATTATAGATTTATTTTCTTACCTTTCTGTATATAGGTCAGAAGTTTGAAGCAGGGTTTACTGGGTCAAAGTCAAGATTGTTGCCAGGGCAATGATACCTTCAGAGATTCTAAAGGACAATGTCCTCCTCTCCTTTCCTGGCTCCAAGGGACTGCCTGCATCCCTTGTCTCATGGCTCCTTCTTCTTAGCTTCAAAGCCAGCGGTGCAGCACTACCTCTCTGACCACTGCTTCTGTCCTAATATCATTTTCCTCATTCTAATGCTATTGCCTGTTTTTTATGAAAAGGGAGACTGGTGATTACTTTGGGACTGCCTGGACAATCCAAGATAGTCTCCCCACTCTAGATCCTTAACCTGAACATATCTGCAATATCCCTTTGCCACATTAGCCCACATATTCACATGTTCTGGGGATCAGAACATTAGGACTCTTGTTGTTGTTGTTGTTGAAGGCCACATTTGGTTGGTTTTTTTAATTACTTTTTAAATGTGTTCTTTTTTAGTTATATATGACAGTAGAATGTATCCTGACATATCATATATATGTGAAGTATAACTTTCCATTCTAGGACATCAGTATTCTTGATGGAGAGGGCATTATTTAATCATCTAACCAAGATTTTTCAATGATTCAACAAATATCTATTGGGAGTCTATATGTGCACCCATCTAGACACTAGCAAGAAAGTGATAAGCAGAATCCAAAGATCATAGGAGTCAACCAAGTGAAACAGGACACAAGAAAGGTGCTCCCTGCAGAAAGAGTGGCATGTGCAAAGGCTTATGAAAAACCAGCCTCTATCAAGGAGCAAAGCCTGTCCAAGGAGGGGACATGACCTTTGTCATTGAAAAGACCCACAGAGCATTCCTAGGCACATTCCCACCCTGCTAAGTGGCTAATCTACAAATAACAGGAGAGATCTGCTGCGCTAGGTGTCCCTGACTCAGTCAGGCTAGGTGGGGATCCATAGTAACCCCCTAGCAGCCACCAATCAGCATGAGACAAGGAAATACCTGGGATGCCAGATGACCCTCCCAGTAGTTTATGGTGGTTGATAATGTGTTGGGAAACCATGTAGTTCATCACCAACACCCCTCTTGGCTTAAACCAATCAGTTCAAATGAATCCCCCTTTTGTAGTAACCAATCACCCCTACCCAACTTGTTTCCGCCAGTGAATATGCTAATCATGTTTTAGAGTTGTTATTTGATTTTCCTGCAGTGTGTGATGATTTGCTAAGAGATGCTATGATGTATGTGGGGGTCCCTGCTTTCTCCAAAGAATGTATAAGACTGCTGCAAACCCTGGGCTCGGGGCCTCTCAGTGTCACCAGTTGCTGTGTTGCGTGTGGAGGACCAAGCTAGCTAGCAATAAACACCTCTTTGCTGTTTACATGGATCTTGGTCTCTGTTGGTCTTTTGGGGGTCCTGAATTCGAGCATAACACTTAGACAAGGGAAGAAAGCCGGTTCTTTCAGAGAGTAGAGTCTGTCCAGTCTGTCTGTGAAGTAGACATTGGAATCAGCTAAGAAGAATTTTTTTTTTTAAGTCTTCTCTGCCTGCCCCTGTCCCCAAGTTTGTGATAACAGAGGTGGGAACTGGATATCAGGTGATTCTAATGTACAATTAGGTAGGTGAACCATTGGTCAAAAAAATGGTGAGGGGCCATGATTGTAGCTCAGTGATAGAGCTTGCCTATCATGTGATATACTGGGTTCAATCCTCAGCACCATAAATAAATAAACAAATAAACAAACAAACAAATAAATAAATAAAGCCTTTGCCTTGCAACCCTGGGAGGAAGAAAGGAAGGAAGGAAAGAAGTATCTGGACATGAGACCAGAAAGGAAAACAAGAGCTAGCTCATGAAAAACTCTGTAACCCAAGGGTGTGGATTTTACACAGAGGGTTTAATTAAAAGAGTACCATGATCAGATTTGTTCTTTACAAAGACTTTCTGGCTGCACTGGAGGGAAGCAGAGTAAGGGGCAAAAGTTGATGGAGACTGGATTTAGCATCGTCTGTGAGAATGGATGAAATCCAGTGATGGAGAAGCAGGAAGCAACACTAAGCATGCTGTCTAGGATGTCTAGAATTATGCCATCACCTCCTAACTGGATTTCCCAACACCAGGCTTTTCTTCCTTCCCAGAGTATCATTACCAGACTAATCTCCCTTAAAAAACCATCAACCATGCTGAGGAGTACTGGCCCACCTAGTGAGTAAGTGCATTTGCTGTAGAAGTGAAAAGACTGTGTTCAAATCCTACCTTGGTCATTTCCACATCCATAAAAAAAGATACTAAAAACAGAGTTGGGGGCTGGGGATGTGGTTCAAGCGGTAGCACACTCGCCTGGCATGCATGCGGCCCAGGTTCAATCCTCAGCACCACATACAAACAAAGATTTGTGTCCGCTAAAAAATAAATATTAAAAAAAATTATTTCTCTCTCTCTCTCTCTCTCTAAAAAAATAAAATAAAATAAAATAAAAACAGAGTTGGTGTGAGGCAAGAGATGGAGAAGCTGGTACAGTAATTATTCAAAAAAATTATTACTACTACATCATTCTTTCACTCAGAAACTTCCATAGAAAACTCCATATTTTATCTGCTTTATTCCCAGGCAACCTGCCCAGATTCTTCATCTTCCAGATCCCCTCTAACACTCAGCCTCCAGCCCCCAAAATATGTCCCTTGAACACAATAGATAAGAACACCACTGTGCCTTGGTCTTACTGTTTCCCTTATATCAAATGGCTTTCTTGCTCTTTTGTATCTTCTGCAATCCTTCTGTCCCTTAAAGGTCCATCACCACTTCTAGAAAAGTGGCTTCAAATGCAGTGACTGGTGACCATATCCTGTATAATCTTCTTCCCCCAAGCAGTGCAGCCCATCATCCCTACCAGGAGGCCATCTTTCCTAATAACTCACAAAGTCACTCAGCTGGTACCTGTCACTGCTATCTAAATGCTAAGCACTCTCAGAAGGCCCAGAGCATAAACTTGTCTTTTCTGTGCTTTGTAGAGCACCGTAAATGCCCCCGAAGCCCATAAATAAAAAAATTACTTTGGTACAAGTTAAGTTTTTACCAGGACTCTCAGCTTTGAAATATTTCAATGCTTTCTTGTGTCATTAAACCAAACCAATGTTGTGTATTACAAAGATATAGGGCAAAAAATATGTGAGTTAATTGCCGAACTGTATTTCAGCAAGTGTCCTGAGGGAAAGAAACATTTACCCTAAGCCCTACTTCCTAAAACTTGTGTGTCCTTCTTTGCCTGATATGTCCTTTTATTTATAGAGATTTTTTTGAGGCCTGATTGACCAAGAGTAGACTGTGCAATATTAATGTTGATTATTAATTGATAAATTTTGTTTTTTTTAACCATCATGAAAAATCATCATACGTTATTAGACCACTTACCATTTTTTTTAAAACTTTCAAACAGGATAATGTACTGTTAAAATTCAAGTTTGCCTACAGTGAGGATTTCTGCACTTCTAAGTCACTAGAAATTCCCCCTGATTAGAAAAATATGCTCCAGAATTTGAAAATCAGAAATCCAAAGGATCTTTTTCTCAAAGAAAAATGATAGTTTTAATTTTAAAACAAGACATTGGAGGCATTTAATTTGCTTTTGCATGGAAATAAAATATTTTCTACACATCAGGCCCCTCATTAACTATCAGTTCTCCAAAGACGGCTCTCAGCTCAGTAGAGCATGCCAGGAGTCAGGAAGACTTCTGGCCATGTTCCTGGGGAGGCTGAGAGTGAGAGAGTACATGCAAGTGGCACCAAGCACCAAACCTGGGCAAGTGTTCATGACAGTGAATGCTCACTTCTTTCTGATTCACCTAGTCAATCAGCACTAACTGCATTATACTCGACTATAAAGATAGCCCTACTCCATCAGCAACTTACAAACTGCTTTGAGATATAAGACACAAGTTGTCAGCCCTTTCAGTGAGCCTACCTGCAGCTACGGCCTGCTCAGAACCTGAATGACCCTAACCATCCTGTTTATGAATTGTAGGAAGCCAAGAGCTAATGACTGGGAAGGAGGTGATGCTGGTGGTAAGGGGGTCAGTGTACTACATACACACTTCCCCTACCCTGCTGTGACAGTCCAATTTAGATGGTTTGGTTTCTAACTCAGGTTTTCAGATTCTTAACTTCATAATATTTTCTCCCTGAGAATATTCCTGCTAAAACTGAAATATTCCCTTGAATTCTTGATTATTTAGATGAGCTCCAATTGTTATTGTCCTTCTCCAAGAGCTGGTTCTTATGTCTATATCCATAGCTGCTGGTTAACGTCCAGGTTTGCTGGTCACTAAGAATCACCTTGGGAATTTGTCAAAATTACAGATTCCAAGGCCCCCAACCCAAACATATTTGAATCAGAACCTCAGGGAGGGGAAGCATCCCAATTGGGAAACTGAGGATCAGAGAAAATAAATTCCAGGGCCAATTACTTGCATTTGAGTGCATAGAGAGTATTAGAACTCGGTTCTCTTCAATCCTACCTTCTCGTGTGTTATAATTACATATAGGGGAGGATATGGGCCATAATTGCCTTAGCTCATCACATTTCCTCAATCAGAGCATTTTTATTCTATTTTCTAGGGTCACACATTTCCTCCATTTCTTCCAAAATGTAATCTTGGGTCCCAAACTCAAATGCCTGCTATAGACAAATGGGCACAGTAACAATTAAAGCAAGTCAGGTAGGAATGCATATACGGCATCAGTGGAAGACAAGGATTTTTAAAAACTAAAGAAATCTTCCTGGTCCAAGGGGGCAGCCACTACTCAGTTCCCATTAGCTGCTTTCCAAGTAGAATAAAAGCCCAGCTTTTCCTAATGGTCTGGATTTCCAGACGAAGTCTCAAAATGTCACCTCCACAATTATATTACACAAGACACAACTCCATCTCAGGAACTAGAGAGAAAGCCTTGAAAAAGCTGGTTGCTTTGCTGTGATCTGCCTATGGCCATAGGACAACGTGGTGGGGATCTGCAATTGGCATCTAGTTGCTGAGGAACTCAGTCCATCAACCACAAGGAACTGAATTCTGCTAATAACCATGTGAGCTTGGAAAAGGATTTCCAGTTCCAGAAAGGAACACAGTAGAGCCAGCATTCTGACTGAAGTTTTATGAGACCCTGAGCAGAGAAACTAGATAACACGTACCCAGACTCCTGATCCATGGAAACAGAGATAATGTGTTTTTTTTAGCAACTGACTCTGTGGAAATTTTTAACACAGCAAGAAAAAAAAACAGTATACCCTCCTAGGCCCCACCTTCTCAGACAGCACATTAAATTCCAGAGGTTTCCTCTCCCAATCTGCCACAAACACTACATCCCTAACTACCTTGATCTTATCTGGTTTCCAAGAGGGATGTTAATTGAGTTACCATTTACAATTGACCTACTCTTCTAAGGTTTCTTTGCATTTGTAAGAGAGGGCTTAGGGAGGTACCAACCTCTAGTTGATTAATCCAAACTAAAGGAATTTTAGAAATGCATGCAGAATAGCAGAAGTAATTCAGTGCCTAGAGATTCTCTCACTAGGCCACAAGCCATAGCACTGTCTTTACCTAGGAAAGTTCAGCAGAGCCCAAAACACTCTGAATAGTGGAACCTGGAGTCAGGAAATACGTCCTAGTTCACACATCCCCGTAGCCTAGGAAAATCTATGAAAGAAAGCTTCCATTTTCTTCTCTGTAAAATAGGCTGAGACTGCCCCTGGCCTCCCAGATGAGGCTGCTATGAGGACCATACTAGTTGGTATATAAGAAAGAACTCTGTAAATTAAAGATACATTCACAAACTTGGATTATTGAAGTGCAGGCACAATAACAGATCATTTGAGCCAGAAAGATCACAGACACACTCTGATTTCAACCCTGCAGCTCTAGTACTGACCTTGCCCGGGCTTGTTGGCAAGCTTCAGTTTCCTCCTTACCTCTCAGTGTCAGCCAGAGGCTGACATTCACTTCTCTCTGCTTCCTTGCAGCTGACAAAGGCCCAAAAGGACTGACATAGTGTTCCTTTCACCTTTTAGCAGTCTGGGTAACCACGGAGGAAAAAGCACCCAGCAAGTCACACAGACATCTGGGAGTCCCCAGTCACCAGACCAAATCAGCCTATCAAACACCCGAGGTTTCGAAACAAAATCACCCCTGCAAAGACTGGAGCACCAAGTCCTTCAAACCTAAGAAGTCAGGCTCCTGAGAGTTCTAGAACACCATCTCTTCCAACAGGATCCCACTGTGCCCACATCCACATTTCAAATGGAAAGAGCAAGCAACCACTTTCCTCTGCTGTCATATGGCTTATGAAATCTACCTCAAGCAGAGTGGATGAGAAAAAAGATTGAGAAGGAGTGGAGCAGAAAGGTTTATTCTCCTTAAATTCCAGCAAACAGGGTGAAAAAAATGCATAAGAGAAACTAAGCCCATCCCATCTTAAGGAGGAGGCTAAAGTCAAGGATCACATGACTACTTGGAGGAAGAAATAAAACTCTTATTCTTCAACTAAACTACATTATTAAATTATAAAATTTGATGATAATAATAATAAAGCAATATAATACTAAAAGAATCATAACAATACTAAACATTTATTTAGTGTAACTTGTGCCTGGCCTTGTGCCAAATATTCTCTCCCTTGATCTTCAGTGGAACCCTGAAAGAAAGGTATCATTATTGTCCCTATCTAACAGATGAAGAAACCAATGCTCAGTGAAATTATTTATGAAAGTTCATACAACTGGCAAATGATGGAGCTGGCTCTTGAAGCCAGCTTTGTCTGCCTGAAGACCCTGTGCTCTTAGCCATTATGCCATCTCATTCCCTGAAAATGGATATGCAAAACTGTGCCCCAGCTCCCTAGAAAAGACAAGGGGTGGACCACAAATCTCTCCCAGCTGCAAGTTCATGGGGCTCCCTTCTCCCATTCTTGCCCTTCCCAGAGCCTTATTAAACATGCCTGAACAAGTGATTCTCTCCCTAACCTCCCCAAACCTCACAATGACCTTTCCCATTCTTCAGAGAAGAAATAATAAGCACCATGCACTAACTGGTAATATGCATTTGTATCTTTATTCTCTACAAATAATTGTTAATAACATATTCAAGAGCTCATGTGCTTTAATATTTTCAGAAAGTGAGAATCCTCTTTATTGGAGACAATCTAGATAATTCAATCTCCCTCAATACCAAATAGATATAGTCTTGGAATCCAAGCAAAAATTGTTTGTTTTCCCTGAAACAACTTCTCTGTATGGTCAGGACTTGACCATAAAACAATACCATTTTATATTATTGAAGTATTTTGCCAGTCTAAATTGGATTTTAATTGTTCCGCATCATCTTTAAGGACTTAACAAGCAAAACAAAATCTAAACTACAAGTTTACAGTTGCATTTAAGAAAGAAATGTGAGTTTAAAAGGATAAAATGATTGCAACCTGAAATTAATATTCAGTGCATTTGGAGACTGTAACATTTAGGCAGAAATGAAAGTGAAAGCAATAACTGGAGCAATGGCAGCCTTCGTGGAGCAGATCAGGTCAGTGCTAGCTTTGATATAGTATTCTCAGAATTGCTGTTCCACAAAATAGATCTAGTCCGTCATGCCATGGAATTTTCTGAAACAGTTTGAAGGCAACCTGATTATTAAGAGGAAGAAAGCAAAGACAGGAGTATCAGAAGGAAGGTGTGAGGGGAGGAAAAAAGGTAGAAAAAAAGGAAAAGCAAAAACAGAGACTCTGAATTAAAATTTAATATGGGCAAAAAAAAAATCTGTATAAACAGCAACAAAATGATTTTCAAGTTTCCAGATCTGAAACCCCCTGAAATCTGGCATTAAAAAATAGAAACACAAAAATATTGGCTATCATATTGGAATTCTTGGTTTCAGAATTTGCCTATAATTCAAAAAATAATATTAACAATGCTTAAGGCACAGAAGTGAGAAAAAGAACATGGTAATGGACAATATTATTTGGGATTATATTTGTGGCATGTAAGTAAACTAAAGAGTGGTTTTCCAATTTTTGCTTTTCATAATAATAGCTATTATGCTCTGTATGCCATCTCTGTGCTACATACTACTTGTAAAACTATCTGGTTCAATTCTTCTGGCAAACCTACCAGTTAACTATAATCATTCTCATTTGTACACAAGAAATCTGAAGATAAGAGAGGATGAGTTGCTCAAAGACACACAGGAAGAGGCCGAACTGCTCCTTGGTGCCAGCTCTAGACTCCAAAATATCTTCAGTCTTAAAACATCATATGCATCATCACCACCAACAGTCACAACCATATTTATTGACCAATTTATATAGAATGACACTTGAATCCCCACTATGACCCCATGAGATGGTCACTATTGTTACTCCCATTTTACGGAAGAGGAAACTGAGACTCAAAGAAGCTTTAATAATGCCCAAGATCAGTGGCTTTAGATCCCTCTCACTGGAGGAAATTTCTTGCTAAAACTCTGTAGAAAAGGGTTATTTGGAGAGTGAAGTTCCCCAGAGCTTCGAGAATCAACTTTTTTTTAATCTTTTTAAACCAAACTTCTGAAAAATCTCCCTAAAATATATTACACAAAAAGAATAACTATACTGAGTCAATATGGCATGAAAAGATATAATAGCCTAAAATAAATTATTCATTTCCTTGCCTAAAAGAGCACTGTGGAAGCAATTTTAACGATTCTTTCTGACTGTGAACCCTAGTTTTTTACTGTTCCCATGGAGTAGATAGAACACCAATCTTCTTTTGCATGTGCATGACATTTTAAAAAAGGTTTTTGATGTTGTATTGTTTGTTTGTCTTTTGCCTCCTCTTTTTTCTATCTGTGGTCACTTTTTTATTTTGGTTTTTCCAGTGTGGCTTCCTTCTCTTCTCCTTTGCTGTGGAAATAGTTACTAGGATACCAATCCAGTTAGAATTTTAAATAAAATGAGGTTAAATGGGATCCTAATAAAGCTCTCTTTCACAAGTGAAGAGTATGAGGTTTAAGACAAAGCCAGAGTGACATTGCACACAGAACTGCCAACTCCATCTGGAATTCCTGGCTGTCTGTCATCTATTTGGCTACTTAGAAGCTATTTTTACCTCTTTTCTATTTTCGTTCTGAATAGGTTAGTATGAGATAATTGTATTTTGGCAAGATAAAATTTTCTATATTTTTAAATGTGCCAATTTTTGAAATAGGATAAAAGAGGGGTCCCTTGGTCTTAGAATCAAAACCCTAACCAAAGCCATGCCCCTTTTCAATGCTTATGGCAACTTGAGATAAAACTTGGACTGTGACTTAAATGTCCATTAACAGGAGAATGGCCAAAGGGTAACTCATCTGTACAGTGAAATATGATGTAGCTATGAACTGTATGTGCTGTATACATGTAGATACTGACAGGAAGCTGTGTTCATTGTCATATTGTCTAACTGGGGACAGAAGGGATGGAGAATCTTGGATTCCCCAGGATAGTGATTCTAAAATACATTTCATAGAGTCTCTTTGGAGGTCCTAGCAGGACTGAGTGCCAGTCACCCCTAGCACAGTCACCCCTCTCATTAACTGGTCCTCTTTCCCTGCTTCTTTCCCCTGGTCCCTGATCCTGCACCCTGCAACCACCTACCCACCTCACTATATACAAGCCTTTGCCTCCGGCTTTGCTTTTGAGAGAACTTAAAGAAGCCATTGTTCAAGTGAAGACCTGATGTTTACAGCTACCTTATCCATTGCAAACATGGGGGCATGACTTAGAGAAGGACAGAAAAGTTGATCCATAATGGCAGCATTGGATCACAAGCAACCACTTAACTCTAGACACCTTGATCTGTGAAAAGAATGAGTTCCTATTGTTTAAGCCACTCTGAATTGGGTTTTCAGTTGCTTCTAATCAAAAGTAGTGTAAACAATACAACAGGCCAATCAAAGTCCTTCTTGGAAACAATTCATTTAGAACTAAAGGCAGAAGGACCAGCCCTCTACAGGAGGAAACCCAAAGCTATGAGCCAGACAGCTTCTGGTGACCATAGTTCCTGCTTGTGGAATATGCTGATTCGAGAGAGGCAGAAACAAGAGAAAAGAGTGAAGTCTGTGGTTTAAATTCTCCTAACAGGGAATTCCTCTATTTGCTCTAGATATTTCTCATAGGGTTTCTATTACTTGCAAACAACAGTCCTAATTGAAATATGAACCATTCTCTCTCCCTCACTCACTCTCTTTTTAATAATAGTGGAGAGAAAAAAGTAGGTTCATGTGTGAAAGTGTCTATTCATCTAAGCATAGAAAAAAATCTGAACGGATGAACTGAACACAATCACCAATAGTAATTTCTGGAGAAGAGTCAGAACAAAGGAAAGTAAGAAAGACATATGTATCCCTTGTACTTTATAAACTTCTCAATATTTAATTTGTTATAACCAGGTAGCATCATTCTGTAATTACAACAATAGAAAACTAGTACGCAAAAGGAGTCACTGTAAACCTGATGACCACTGTTTGCAACCCACCTAACAAAATTCAGATAGACAACCATAGATCCCAATGCCTGAATGAAACCTGTAACAATGTGCCAAGAGAAGGACTGATGTCAGGAGACAGTATCTGATTGGCCTGTGACCATGGCCCCTCCCATGAGCACATATAATTTTCCCTAAAATCCAACTCAAATAAGCTCACAACCTAAATTTCAATAACACATCCTAAAAGGGAATGCTTGCCCTACAAAATGCAACTTCAAAGTGAGCTCATCTATATCTCTTTCTAGCCCAATGCATTTATGGACAGAAAATTGGGAGCTGCCATAAGTTAATGAGCCTGTGTAAGAAGCCTAAGTGCTACAGAAGGAGAGACATGTGCTGGACCAACCAACCTCAGCACACATGCTGTGGGATGGAGCCAGGACTAGAAGGGATGGGATTATGGGAAATGGATTCAAATGTTGGCTCATACATGGGCCACTAGGAGGATGTACCAAAGCACCTACTTATAACAACATGATATTCTCAGGGTGGAGATGACATTACCAAATGGAGTAGAGACAACTAAAAGTAAAGCAAATAACAATTCTGAGTGGCACCAGGAGGACCTTAAATGATGGCCAGAGGTTGTCAAAAGCAGAATCCAAGGGAGAGGTCTAGGGAGATCCTGCGCAAGGCTGGGAACTTAGGAGACAGTAATCTAACTGAAAGTAAGACCTTGAATTCTGAGCAGGGATACTAAAGCAAAAATTGAAGGTTATAAATAGTAAAGACTACATGTCATACTATATGTTATGGACTTTAAATTCATATTACATTTAATTTTTCCAAAAATCCTGCAGGAAGGGAACTTTTATCATTTCTGTTCTTGAGATTGATAAATGAAGGTGACAAAAATACATGATTTTTTTGGTCATATAGCTTGTGGATTAGTCTGTTCCAGCTGCCATAACTCAAATGCCACAAACTGGGTGGCTTAAACAACAAAAATTTGCCGCAGTCTGGCTGGGCACAAAATCACAAGCCTCTCACAGCTTTGTAGATTCAAACAGCAATTCTTTATTCCCGAACTCACACCGGCCCTCTACAAACACGTTCTGGGGAAATCCATGTTCTCTCCCAAATCCACCTCCTCTGCCTCCCAAAAACTCTCTGAATCCCGGGAGAGACTCAAGGGGAACTCAGGCAACAGGATACGCCCTATTCCCAGCAGGAATAATCTTAAACCTGGAACCGCCCTAAACCTGGATCTGCCCTGGTCCTTGAGCAAGGTCACTTTACATGCAATGTTACTGCAAAATGTCCTATTTCCACGAGTCCTTCCACTAGGCAACATGGGGTACGCTGGCAAGGAAATTGTCATACCTACTTGGCTAATGGCTCCCAGCAAAAATTTATTTTCTTCAGTTTTGGAAGCTCAAATTTAAGATCAAGGTGCCAACATGGTTAGTCTCTGATGAAGTCTCTCTCGCTTGCAGATGGCCACCATCTTGCTGAGTCCTTACATGACCTATTCACTATGTGCTTGTGAAGAAAGAGACATTTCTGGTTTCTCTTCCTCTTTTTATAAGGACACCCTGTCCTATCAGATTAGGGCCCAGTATACTTTGGATCTGGAATGTACTTCAAAGTCTCATGTGTTCAAGGCTTGGTCCCCAATGACAGTATTCAGAGGTAGGGTTTGGGGGAGTGATTGGATCATGAGGGCTCTGACCTTATTAATCCATTTGATGGCATTATTGGGAATTGATGGAAACTGTGGGAGATGAGACCTAGTTGAAGGGAGTGGGTCCTTAGGGATGTACTCTTGGGGACTGTATTTTGTCCCCTCCCCCTCATTCCATCTCTGCCACCATGAGGTAAGCAGATCTGCTCTACCAAACCCTCTCTATCATGAAGTTCTGCCTCACCACAGGCCCATACCAATGGAGCCAGCCAACCATGGACGGAAACCATAAACTAAAACAAATTTTTTCTCATTTAAACTGTTTTTCTCAGCTACTCTGTCATAGCAGCAAAAAGCTTACTAACACAGGACCCTACCCTTATTACCTCAGTTTACCATTATTATCTTCTTAAAGGCACTATTTCCAGATACAGTCATGCTGGGGGCTGGGGGTTCAACAAATGAATTTGAAGGAGACAGTTCAGTTCATAATAGTTTATAAGTAACAAACACAGTATGATGCTGGAGCATAACACTCTTGTATGTTTATGCTAACATACATTTTATTAAGGTATAATTTAAATATTATGGTTCAAAAGTTTTCAATAAAGGCATATACACCCATGTGACCCATGTTCCTATAAGAATGTGGTATTACATGTACCAGATCATGTGATGGCTGGAGGTGCTGCCACTGTATGCTAGATTTCATGCTATGCCACTGAAATGCTAGATTTCATGCTAACCAGGAGTCACCCCCACAACAGTAGACACTAAGTCCACACTCGGTAAGACTTGATCCTGAGCTCCCTTCCATATACACACACTGCATGATGCTCCCCACAGGAGCCTGTCCTTGCATGCTCCTGCTCTGTTCTGGATCCCAGAAACAGAACCTTGAGAACCCTCTTCCTCTCCAAGATATTATCTCAGTATCTCCCCGGCTTTAGCTACCCAAAGACAGTAGTTTTCCTCCAGCTGACCCTAGTGCCTCCTCCTCTTTAGTAAGAGTGTCTCCTTCCATTGACCTCCAGTTTAGAAGCTGTAGCTTCCTGCTGTTGTTATGCTTTGGGTGATTTCACCAGCCATCGTTTGGTTTCTCAGTTCTTCTAGCTCCTATATAACCAGTTCTTTGCATTCACTACCCTCTGTTTCAAATCCCCAGCATGGCTTCTTTCTTCCTGTTTATACTTTACTAGTATGCTGACAGACTCCTGCTTGCTACGACCAGCTTAGAAACTGGGGCTCTTCTAGGCATATAAATGGAGCCGATGCACAGAGCCTGGAAGTCAGAGAACTCCTAAGCAGAGTTTTCTCCAAGAGGATACCAGGAATTGCACTGACATTTGTTCTCTACTTGTTGATGTATTAGCAAATTTGCACTCTCCCCTTTCATTGTCTATGGCTCACCTATTCTGCAGATGGACCTCTAAAGCTGTCAAGTCTAGAGATGCTTTATCACCTGCTCTTTCAGCTATTGTTTTGACAGTAAGCTACTAATTGGATTTGTCAAACTGCCACATCTTTTCAAAAACGTGCTCATCTATGACTAAGGAGTGTCCAATCCTGAGAAGTTCTCAACAGCCTGTAGGTATCCCCAGGGATCCTGCCAACCAGCTGGGAGGAGGAGGAGGAAACACAGGCAGAGTCTTGAAAGAGGCAAAATGCCCGGTCTGCTCAAGTTCCAGTTTACTTTTCGGCTAACTATAAAATCCATATTGAGTAGATCCCCATGACTATTGCAGAAGGACCTCCATCTCTAGTTTGGCTGCAAAACTAAGCCCTGCCTTCCAAAGCCCTTGCTTGAGGCGGGAGTACCAGAAGGCAGACTGCACCCACTGGCTCGCTGCCCGACATGCCCGGGGACTTCTCCAGAACCACAGTAGTTATGAGTCAAGTTTCCTTCCCTCAGCTCACACAACCGAAGCAATGGGCTGTCCGCCTGCCCTGATGGCAGGAATAGAAGCTCCGCCGCTGTTAGCTAGCGGGTAAAAGGAAACCAGACGGTTCCCACTTCTTCACTCTATGTGATAAATCACTTCAGCCCGAGAGCCGTCATGAAGTGACCTGGCAGCGGAGGAGAGAAATGTAACCCAAAAATGAAAGGAAAGAATAAAGAATCCTGTTAGTCACAGAGCTTTTCATTTGAACCACAGAACAGGCTCTTGCTTTCTGGGGAAATAATAAAATCACGGCCTAGTGCTCTATCAGCTCCTCAGAAAAAAGCAACTTCCTCGAATGTGACAATTTGGGGTTGGATTTGGTTTTCACCGGGTAAAGGCATAAATTAAAAAGAGGGATTGGGCACCCTTTAAAAAAGTCAAAGAAGTAAATAAGCTTGCCATTCAAACCAGAGAGCGCAGGCTGTGAGCAGCCCCGCTCTGTGATCTGACACCTGGTGAACAAACAACACAGCCTCTGCCCAGGCTGGAATTTTCCCACAGTGGACCAGCAACTTCAGAGGTCCCATTGAGTGCCAGGGCTGAGGAGTGAAAGAGTTATTTCATTCCAAAGCAAAATCAAAAAAGCTTAAAGACATTACAGGAGAAAAGCCTCAAAGCCCATTACTAGAGATGGGATATTAAAAGTAAAGAAAGACTTTGTGTAAAAATTGCTAAGGGGGAAAACCACAAAGAGAGAAAACCTATCATATAATGGGAACAAAAGTTCTATCCAAAATGAACAGAGGATATAGAATTGGTTGTTTTAGCATCACATAAGCCTAATTCGCATCTCCTAAGCAGAGAAACTTGGGCTCAGGACTTGTAACTTAGAAGTCTTTCTTGCAGGGAGAGGAGGGGTGCTGGGGATAGAACCCCAGACCTGGCACATGCTAGGCGAGCACTCTATCACTGAGCCATATCTCAGCCCTTACCAGTCCATCTCCCTACCCACTGCCTGCCTCTCGGCATCCCCTTCCTCCAAAGGCTTCTGGGACTCTCGGAATTCTTCCACAGAGGAGTGTTCTTCTAAATTATTCATACTATAGTGCTACTTATTTCCTGTCCTGTCCTTCCCAGAAGTACTTTCTGTGTTAGAGTGCAGTGAAAGTGAGCAATGCTCAAAACAATCAGTGACTCACTCCTGCATTCTGAAATCTCAAGCGTGTGTAGAAATGCCATGGGGTGGGGGTGGGAAGAGGAGTCTCTCAACATCCTGACTGATACCTCATATAAAAATATACTATAAATTTGATCTCTTTCACAGTGGCAATCACATTCTCTGGGTAGGATGACATTATTTTTTAAATACTGGCTTTCAAAAGTTGAAATCCCCATCTTTCAATCAAAATAGTCATGTATCTAAAGAAGGCTAACAGGAAGTTATTTATGAGCTTATTTCCAGAATTTGTTCTCAATCCTCATTTTTGAATTTTCATATCAATGAAGGCATAGGAAAGTTTTTTCAATAACCAAACAACCTTTCTAAAACCTCATTTGATCTGGCCACACTTTTTTTTCTATCAGTACACCAAAATATTTGGGAAGTGTTTTCTCCAAATTACACTCTGGTCCTGATAGAGCGAAATCCCAGTGAATAACAAGTCTGTGTCTGTATGATAATAATATTGGCATTCCGGTTCTTGTCTGTGGTGGACCATGCAGACAGCTGCAATAATTCCTCTCAACTGCATGCTTTTTTTTTCCTTGTGTTTTTGCCACTCCTCCCATAAATAGGTGACCATGGTCTCCCCTCTGCTTGAATCTGGGCTGGCTTCATGACTTGTTTTGACCAATAGAATCTGGCAAGACGAACTCAGAATAACTGGTAGGCTTGGGCCTCAAGAAGACTTTGAATTTCCATTTTGATATATTGGAGCTTCTATGTAAGGAAGTCCAGGCTATTCTGCCAGAGAGAGTTTCAAAGAGCAGACCAAAGTGCCCGCTCTTAACAGCCCAAGCATGTGGGGAGACCATATTGGACCTGCCTGCTCCAGCACAGGCACGCCTTCTCCACTAAGTCCTGCTCACATTGCAGATCCACAGAAGCATAAGCAAATGACTACTTTAAGCCTCTGGGCTTTGGAGAAGTTTATTATGTAACCATAAGATCACCAAAACAGGGACCTAATACCAAAATGACTAAATTGTGTTTAGCTACCCAGAACTTATATATCAAAGATGAGATACTTGATCTCATTAAGCCTCATCTCAATTCAGTAATGTAAATGATCAAAGACCAAATGACAGTCTGCATCAAAGACTTCTGCCCCAGTATCTGTGCTCATGGCAATGAGTCTCCAAATGTAGTCTTGGATGAGCATTATCAGCAGCACATGGGAATTCCTTAGAAATGCAAATTCTTGTCCCCTATACTAAATGAGAAACTAGGGGTGGAGCCCAGCAATCTGTATGTCAACAAGTCCTACAGATGACTTGCTATAGTTTTAGAATCACTGTTCTATAGCAACAAAACTGCTGATATTTAGTTGATATACATGCCCTGAGTAAAAACTAAGGGGCCTGGGTGAGGCCATTTTGACAGAGTTCTAGCATGCAAGAAGTAAGCAGACAGGGAAAAGGGAGGAGGTCTTTGTCCCTCTTAATTTCATGCTGGCTGGAATTCAGTTGTGACTGCTGGAGCTCTAGAAGCTGTCTTAGGCTATGAGCTGATCCTGAGAGAATCCATGCAGAACAACAAGATGGAAGGAGCCTGGGACATTGACACTACAAAACTTCCATATTAGCCCTGGGCTAACTCCCTGACATGCTGAACATAAAATAAGTTCCTTATTTTAAGTATTTTATCTCTCAGAGTTAAAATTAGAATCTAACTCAGTAGAATGAATCAGACATATGTTCATGTATGAATACACTACCAGTGTAACTCTAAATCATGTACAACCACAAGAATGGGAAGTTATACTCCATGTATGTATGATATGTACTGTCATGTAGAATGTATATAAGTAAAAAGAAAACAACAACAAAAAAGATTAGCATCTAACTAATAAAAGATCTTAGTTTCCCTTTCTCTCACCTACTGAGATATTCTTTAATATAAGGATATTTCAATTTCTGTACTTCTTACAAATTATCTTTCATAAATTTTATTTCTCTAGTTGTTTATTAACTGTCTGCCTACTTGACTTGAAGCTCCATGAGGACAAATGTTTTGTTTGTCAGTGAATTCCCAGCATCCAATATACTTCTACCTTCATAATAGGGATGTAGCAAATATTTACTGAATTGAATAGACAGATGGAAGGTTGGATGTGGGCAAGCCGAATTTTATCCAAACAGTTCTTTCAGCACTGATAAACTGACCAAGCTTTAAAAAATCAATATTTCTTTCAATAATGAATCTTCAACAAAACTTTCCACCACCCACATTACACTTCTGTTTCACATTTTAATCTGAACACTAAGCAATAACAGTAATCAACACTTTTAGATGTCTTAAAATGTGCCAAAGACAAATTTCAACAGAGAGGGCCCCTACAATGTATCTGGTTAGTGTTTCTCAAACTCTCAAGTTCATCAGAAACAGAAAAGCCTGAGAAACTGTCACAGCCAAGGGAGACTATGGAGATAACACAATTAAATGCAGTAAGTATCCTGGATAGGATCTTGGAATAGAAAAGGACATTAGGCAACAACTAAGGAGTTCTGAATGGACTTTGACCTTAGGTAATAACGATGATGCAAACAATATTGGTCATTAATTATCACAAAAATTCTATATTTTTATTTGTTCTAATAAATTGTACATGGCAGTAGAATGCACTTTGACACATCATACATAAATGGAATATAATTGCTCATTCTCTGTACATGATATAGAATCACAATATACATAGGGTAATAATGTCTGATTCATTCTACTATTCTTCCTATGCCTATACTCCTCTCCCCTCTTTTTACTCCTCTCTACCTAACCCAAAATAACTCTATGCTTCCCTAGCCCCTGCCCTTACTGTGAATTAGCATCTGCATATCAGAGAGAACATTCAGCCTTTGGCTTTGGGGGATTGGCTTATTTTGTTTAACATGATATTCTCCAGCTCCATCCATTTATTGGCAAATGCCATAATATTATTCTTCTTTAAGACTGACTAATATTCCATTGCGTATATGTACCACGTTTTCTTTATCCATTCATCTGTAGAAGGGCACCAGGGTTGGTTCCATAATTTAGCTATTGTGAGTTAAGCTGATATAAACACTGATGTGGCTATGTCACTGTGGTATGTTGATTTTAAGTCCTTTGAGTATAAACGGGGGAGTGGGATCACTGGGTCAAATGGTGGTTCCATTACAAGTTTCCTGAGGAATCTTCATACCACTTCCATAATGATTACACCGATTTGCAGGTCATTAATCATCACAAACATTCCATATCAATTTAAGATGTTCATGATAGGGAAACTAGATGGTATGGGATGGGGGGGGGTTGTCTAGGAATTCTCAGTATTAACTGTTCATTTTTTCTGTAAGTCTAAAACTGTCCTTAAAAAATAAAATCTATTAATAAAATAAGTTTTACTAGTAAACGTATTAATATAAGAAATGTGCCAAAGACTTTACCTGAGTAATTCATAGGACATTCACTCATAAAGACTGAGGTCAATGCTATGATGAACCCTATTTCACAGGCACAAAACAGTTTAGTAAGTTCTGTTTCCACAAGTCCTTAAGACTTACACTATGTTTCTTCTGGATCAAAATTTATTTGATTCAGTCATTTAAATAATGTATTTTGATTACTGTGTGCCAGGGAGGGACTGAGTTTAGGCTATTCTATAAGCAGAGTCAAAACTGGGAGGGAAGAGGGACTTAGCACCAACCCACTGAAATTTAAAGGTCACAGGCAAACATTTTCAAGAATGCACAGTTCTAAAATGTGTTATATTTTCATGTTGACAGTATATACAATCCTCCAGCAGCTAAAAACAACTAAGCTTGACATCTAATTATCAAGAATAATTACTTACATATGAAGCTAGCAGATGGCACCTATTGTTAAAAACACATAAATCATACATCATAAATTAAGAAGCTGATTCAAGAATAGGTCTATGTCTCATTCCAGGTACTAATATAGCAAACACATTGACTCTGAATACAATCCCTGGTATACACTAAAAGAATATGTCCAAGGAGAAAAACCTCTATCATAAAATTTCCTTCTAAAGATATTGAGTGTAAACTTCTTTAACTGCTATTCTGGCTAGCAGAATCTTAGAGCTGTGGACTTCTGGAACTGTGAGGAGTAAACTTTGTTGTTTAAATCATCCAATTTAAGGTATTTTGTTATAGCAGGACCAGCTATAAGACACCAAGGGAATATTTGCACCTTTGATTTCATTGCTAGTTCTTTTACCAGCCTCAGCCTTTAATTCTTAAAAGCTCAACTGAGGCATTGACTCTCAGTCTCTCTTAACCTCCTCTTTGTGTGGACTATCTCTATATCCCCATGGCACTTGTGCTGGCCTCAGTCATAGGGCCTATCACAATTGGGTGTGATTTAAGAAACATATTATGAATGCCTATAAGGTACTGTTTCAAGCACTCAGGAATATCAGTGGATAAATCAAAATGCTTCTACCCTTCTGAGGAAAGACATAATAAACAATAAACCATCATACATAAGTAAATTTTACAGTATATAGTATATTATATACTGGGATAAAGAAAATACAGAATAGCTTAGAGGGCATGAGGTGTACTGGGGCTGGAAGAGGTTCAGATCGCAGTCTTTAACAGGGGGGGTCAAAGTAGGCTTTGATGAGGACATGAGATTTGAGCAAAGTCTAGAAGAAGATGAGGGAGCTCACTGTGCAGACCTAGAGGAGGAGGATCCCGGGAAGAGGGAAGAGCTAGCACAAAGACCCCATGGCAAGGACAAACCTTGAAAAGACTGAGAAAGAGCCAGCGAAGTCTGGAGCAACATGCAGCAGACGTGAGGAAAGACGGAGAAAGGGGAATCAGGGAGCCTCAATTTTGTAAGTCCTGGGGGCCATTGCAAACACTTTCACTATAAGTGAAATGGGAATGGTTTTTTAGTAGAGGGGAAATATGGTCTGACTGAGTACTGCAAGATTTGCTCTGGCCACTGTGTTGAGAACAGGATTGTAGTGGGGCCAACACGAAAGCAGAAAAACCTGTTAAGTGATAATTATAGGCAAGAGATGAAGAGATGGTAAGGCCACAGGCCAGAACAGCAGCAGTAGAGGAGGGCAGATTCTGAGTTTAAAGCCTCATTGAATTGGATATGGGGTGTAAGAGACAGAAAAGATCCAAGGAGGACTCCAGGGATTTTTGTCCTGAGGAACTGCAATCATGGGGTTAAGAAAGGAGAAGAAGAAACAGGTTAGGAGGTGAAGAGCAGGAATTTGGGGGGGGGGTGCAGGGAGGGTTGGGGGAGGGATCGGGGGGTGGGGGGGCGGATATGAATGTATTTGTTGTCTAAGAACTTCCATTGATACTTTCTGGTAAGATGGAGCAAGCACAAGGAGAGTGGGTGTTAGTGGTTTGAGAGAGAATCTGGGATCCAGAAGAGGGGTACATTTTAGAAATGCTGTGTTTCTTATTTCCAACACTCCTAATGTGACAGACAACACCACCATGAGAGGGAAAAAAAAACAGAAATCAATGTCTCTGCAAAGAAAAATGATTTAGAGGAATTAGACTTTGAACATAAGTTCTTTAGGACTTTTAGTATCTTAAAATACTTAAAATGATTTGACTTTTTATATATAACCTAGGAAAGAAATATGATTTAAAAATCTGCCTAAATAAGTCTAAAAGTTTTTCAATTAATATAAAATAATTTTGGTGATAAGAAATCATCATGTCAAAGTTTAAATGGCAATTAATTTTTCTTAGTGACATAAGAAAGCTCTGTTTTAATTAGATGCTATGAATTATGATAATATCCAATATCACTAATCACTTCCCATGTACCAGAGACAGTGTTAAATGATGTATGTGGGTCTTTTCATTTCATTCTCCCAATATTCTTATGACATGATGACTACTATTTTTCCCTTTTTAAGAGAAATTTCAAATCAGTAAAGAAAACTTCATGTCTGTAAGTTCTATAGGTACCACATTGTACTTTATACGTTTTGGGGGAAAAAAATCCTCAATTGTCATTTAACATAGGCATATCTCAGAGATACAGGAGTTTCAGTTCTAGACCACCACAATAAAGCTAATATATCACAATAAAACAAATCACAGATTGATTGATAAAACTTATATTTATACTATACTATAGTTTATTAAGTGTAAATGACACTGATGTCTAACAAACAATGGGCATGCCTTATTTGAAAGGATCCTTTATTGCAAATGATCTTCTGAGCCTTCAGTGAACCATAATCATTTTGCTGATGGAGGATCTTCCCTCGATGTTGAGGGCTGCCGACTGATTGGGTGGTGGGTTACTGAATGCTGCATGACTGTGGAAATTTCTTAAAATAAGGCAAGAGTGAAATCTGTCACATTGATTGACTCTTCTTTCAAAAGCGTTTTCTCCATAGCATGCAATGGAATTTGGTACCATATTATCCAATTGGCACTTTTTTCAAAATTGGAATCAATCTTTTTAAACCTTGCTACTGTTTTATTAACAAATTTTAGTTATTATTCTAAGTATTTTGATGTTGTTTCAACAATGTTCACAGAATCTTCACCAAGAAACCACTTTCTTTGCTCATCTATAAGAAGCAATTCCTCGCCCACAAAAGTCTTATTATGAGATGGTAGCAATTCAGTTATGTCTTTAAACTCTTCTTCTAATTCTAGTTCTCTTGCTATTTCGGATACATCTGCTATTACTGCCCCCACTGAAGTCTCAAACCCCTCAATGCAATCCATGAGGGTTACCTTCATGTTAATGGAATCAAACTTATGTTGGTGCTGGTATTTTGACCTCCTTCCATGAATCACAAATGTTCTTCATGGCACCTAGAATGATAAATCTTTCCTAGAAGGTTTTCAATTTACTTTGCTCAAATCCATCAGAAGAATCACTATCTATGACAGCTATCCCCTTATAAAATGTATTTCATAATAAGACTTGAAAGTAAAAATTATTTCTTGATATATAGCTACAGAATGGATGTTGTGTTAGCAGACATGAAAACAACATTAATCTCATATAGCTCCATCAGAACTCTTGGGAGACAAGGTGCATTGTCAATGAGCAGTAATATTTTTTAAAGAATCTATTTTTAGCTATGCAAGATAGTACATGCCTGTAGTCCCAGCTTCTTGGGAGGCCAAGAAGGAAGTGTCACTTGAGTTCATGAGTTCATGAGCTCACAAGTTTGAAAGCAGACTGGGCAAAATAATGAGACCCCATCTGAAAAAAAAAAAAAAAAAAAAGAAGGAGGAGGGCGGGGGGAGGAAGAAGAGGAGGGGGAGGAGGAAGAGAAGAAAAGATTTTTTTTTTTTCCTGAGGAGTAGGTCTCAACAATGGGCTTAAAATTCATCTAGGCTTGCTCCATTTATAAGGCACAGGCAGAGTAGATTAGTATAATTCTTAAGGACCTAGGATTTGGTAAATGGGAAGTAAGCACTGGCTTCAATTTAAAAGTCATTAACTGGATTACCCCCAACAAGAAAGTCAGCCTGTCCTTTGAAGCTTCAAAGCCAGGCATTGACTTCTCTCTAGCTATTAAAGTCCTAGGTGCCTTCTTCCAATAGACGGCTATTTCATCTACATGAGTTTAGCCACCTTCATTAGTTATCTTCTGGGTAACTTGCTGCAGCTTCTGCATCAGCACTTGATGCTTCATCTTGTACCTTATGTTATGGATTTGGCTTCTTTCCTTAAACCCCAGGAACCAAATTCTGCTAGCTTCAAACTTCTCTTCTGCAGCTTCCTCACCTCTCTCCACCTTCACAGATTTGAAGAGAGTGAGGGTTTTGCTCTGGGTGAGACTTTGGTGAAAGGAGTGTTGTGGCTGGTTTCATCTTCTATCTAGACCACTAAAACTTTCTCAGCATCAGCAATAAGCTATTTGCTTTTTTTACATTTTTTTTTTTTAAATCACTTTTGTGTTCACTGGAGTAGCGCTTTTAATTTCCTTCAAGAACTTTCCTTTGCATTCACAGCTAGGCTAACTGTTTGGCACAAGAGACTTGGCTTTCAACCTTTCTCAGCTTTGGGTTTGTATTCCTCACTAAATTTAATCACTTCTAGTTTTTTATTTAAAGTGAGAGACCTGAACCTCTACCTTTCTCTGGAACGCTTACAGGCCTTTATGGGTTATTAATTGAACTCTTTTTAATGTTGTTGTGTCTCAGGGAATAGGGAGGCTCAAGGAGAGGGAGAGGAATGGGGAATGAACAACAGTCAGTGAAGCAGTCAGAACATAGGCAAGGCCTACCGACTAAGCTGGCCTGTTATGTGATGGACATTCATGGTGCCCCCAAACAACTGCAGCAGTAACATCAAAGATCATTAATCATGGATCACTGCAGCAGAAATAATAATAATGGAAAAACTTGAAATATTGTTAAAATTACCAACATTTGACCCAAACACATGAAAAAATGGTTTGAACAGGCTTGCTTGACATGAGTTTGCTACATTTGTAAAATAAACACAGAAACCCCACAATATTTGAGAAGCACAATAAAATGAGGGATGTCTGAAATTTCTCACCTGTAAGAATATGAGAACACATCTTCACCATGGGTCTTCCATGACTGCTCTGTTATGTCACCCCAAGCTGTGGCTGCTCTCTCTGCTCCACTTAGACTACTTATTTCAGTCTTTTGGGTCCTGTGGGTTTTTTTCCCCTCTGTTCAGGTCAAAAAACAGGCCCAGAAGAGGTATTGAGGCTAAGGGGAGGGTTCCTGGTCTTGAGGCACTTACAAAGTCTAGTGGGTTAGACAATTACATGAGTGGCTAATGTAGCTCCTAACACCTGTCAAGTGCTGTGCCTCTGTGTGTGCAGCAAGCTCTGACAGGGAAGGGATGACTTAGGGAAAACCCTAAGGGGAAGAAAGGGTGTGTTTAAAAACCTCTTTTGGCTTCATCATACATTTTGGATAATTCCAGAAAGTATTCTTGGCCGCAGAAAGCCACTTAGGGAGTGTTTCAGCTATAACCCTTTCACATTTTGTATAATGTAGGCCACAGGCACATACGGTATTTGTTTAATCTTGGACTAAAGATGATAGACTAAGTTATATAAAAGTTCTGAAAATAATTCAGTTCCAGCTTCCTGGAAAAAGCACCAGAAACTCTGACACACAATTACAAAAGCATTCTACTGGCTCAGCTCAAAACCACAATGAAAAAAACTACTTAGTATTATGCCTCAGAGTAGATATGAAACAGTAACATCTACACAGTATCAGACAGTAACATACTAGATAACAGTATTTTTGAGTTCAGTCTGTAAACCTGTCCAGGGTCACTGTACTAAAAGAAAAGAGGGACAAAAAGGGTAGTCTATTCTGGAAGATCACAGTCTAGTTAGGGAGATTGTGAACTTTGATTAAGAAGAAGTACTATTAAAATCGAGGGCTGGAAGCGTACGAGAACCCAGCAAATTCAATTTCATTTCACCATTTATAACCCTCATTCATAATTTGAGAATATATATACTAAGGGTTCTCTTAAACAGATCTCAGAACTGTAAATGTATCTGTTCTGACCAATAGGTTGCTATGGAATAAAGAGGTTTTTTTTCTGATCTACAAATATAAAACCCTAATGATAATTTTTTTTTTCTTTTACAGGAGACCTGTAGATATTATAGTTTGGATGTGAGGTGTCCCCCAGAAGATCATGTGTAAAACAATGCAAGAACATTCAGAGGAGAAATGATTGGGTTATGAGATCCTTAACCCAACCAATCAGTCCCCTGATTGGTAACTGAAGGCAGGTAGGGTGAGGCTGAAGGATGTGGGTCCCTGGGTGTGCCTTTGGGGTGTATATTTTGTATCTGACAGTGGAGTTTCTCTGTTTCCTGATCATCACTGCTTCCTTCTGTCACACCTTCTGCCATGATGTTCTGCCTCACCTCAAACCCTGAGGAATGGAGCAGGCTATCTATGGACTGAGACCTCTGAAACCATGAACCCTCAAATGAACTTTTCCCCATTAAAATTGTTCTTGTCAGAAAAAAAAAAAGTGTGTCACATTAGATTGGATAGAGAAAAAGGATGGGAGAGGAGGGGAGGAATAGGAGGATAGGAAGGGCAGCAGAATAAAATAGACAATATGATTGATGTATGTACATTCATGTATGTATTATATGTCAAAATACATTCTGTTGTCATATATGACTAAAAAAATAAAAATAAATCATATGGTTTAAAAAAAAAGAAAAGAAAAAGAAAAAAAAATTGTTCTTATCAGATCTTTTAGTCATAGCAGTGAAAAAGTTGACTAAATCACATAGATGTGTGTGTCCTCCTCTAAGTCCTATTGGCAAGAAGACATTTCCTGGAAGTGGTAACAAGGTAACAGATATGATATACACAAGCACACACACTGTATCATTGTCATGTTTGACAGGCTTTTTTAAAAGTATATCAAATACTAGACTATAAGAATCCAGTCAACATGACTAGATTCCTTGCTAAGAAAAATCTACACCAAAAAAAAAAAAAAGATTATGAACAATCATGACACTGAATTTTTATTCTTAATTGCTGTCTAAGAATGTATATAAATGAGAAGATTTATTCTTGGCTCTAGAGATCTATTTGTATAGAATGGTGACTACAGTAAATGATAATGTATTGTCCACTCAAAACTTGCTAAGAAAGGGCTGGGGTTATAGCTCAGTGGTGGAGCACTTGCCTAACATGTGTGAGGCACTGGTTTTGATTATCAGCACCACATATAAATAATTAAAATAAAGGTCCATCAACAACTAAATATATATATATATATATATATATATATATATATATATATATATATTTAAAAATTGCTAAGAAAGTGAATCTTAAATGTTCTCATCACAAAAAATAGTGTGTTTGATGATGAAAACATTACTTGATTGGATCATTTAATGATGTATGTATGAGTATATCAAAATATAACATTACATATTGTAAATATATACAATTTTTGTCAATTACACCTTCATAAAGCTGGAGGTCAGATCCTGAAAAGAGAGGTAATATTTTACAGTCTCACTGTTATAGGAAAAAAACTAAGCTTAAGGTGAAAAAACAACAGCAAACAAAATGTTATTCTTCCCTTTCCCGTTATTCTTACACATATAAATAAGAAATCCCTTCCTAAATTCTTGCAGAAGTGGGAAGGTGGGAAGAGGTTTTGAAAATATGGAACTAAAAATCTTTGGAAGAGGTTTTGAAAATACAGAACTCCCCTCTCTCCTTCTTTGGATGCTATTGATGGATATGTGCCTTTGTGTGAGAAAAATGGAGAACATGAAAACTACCCAATAAGTATTGGACAGCTGAAAAAAGATTAGTTTTAGGAAACACAAGAACTTCTACTTTGTAAGTTTACCATGCTGTGATAGCTTTTCAGTCTGTGGAGATAGGATGCTGCTTCCGGCATGGTTTGAACCACTGTTTCCTATACCTGAGCTTAGGTCATGTTAGGGCATGCGTCAGCTATGTTCTGTTTTCCAGGGTTACCACGACGACATTCATAACTGAAGGAAAACCAACACAGAAGAATTTTAGAAAGATGGGTATGAACTTCTGCATTTAGACTGGCAGAATTACTGTCCATTTTATCATTTTTATTCATATATTGAAAGAAATGTTACTTAACAAGAAATGTTCTTGGGAACTTATGGAATACATCCTATGAGAAACTGTTCTTTACTTTTATCACAGTAAAGCACCAGTTTTTAAGCCCCAAAAGATATTTAATGTAGATTTTTATTCACTCTTCTTTAATAAGCTTTAGAAAGCATGGGCATAAAGCTCAAAAAGAAAGGAGGAAGAACCTAATAAGCCAGTTAAAAAGGCAAGAGCCTCCCTGATTTTGTGTGATTAGACTAATGTAATGCCTTGGATATGTGACTAACAACATTTATATGAGAATAGTACAGTCAGAAATGCAGAATTTGGGTGGGATTACAAAAAAAGTAAGCTTGTTATCTTTGCAGAGTTCAATGTCTCCACCTTGTCAGGGTTACCAATGCTTCCTGGAAACTACCATTTTTCCCATGGCTTCTTGGAAAATACTACTGTTTTCTTTGGGTTCTTTCCAGGTGCTTTATTGAAGGGTCAGAGTGGAGGAAGAGGAGTATGTTGTAAACAACTTAATTAGGCAGGACAGGGAGTGAAGACTTCAATGTGCTTCTGTTCTTTCTATATCTAATTTCTCATGGATATAACTGTGGAGTGGAAAGGATAGTCAGAAAATGTAGTTTTGGCCATTTTCTGGTTGTTCTATCATAATAATTCTCAAATATTTTTATCCTATAGCATTTTCTTCATACCCCAAACCAATGTTTCTAAGACAGTTGGGAAGGACCAAATTTTTAAAATTTACAATGACCAACTAATACTTTTGGAAAATTCAATAAAAAATGAATTGCCAGAGAAAATATTTTTAAATGCAAAGAATAGAAAACATAAGCCTGCAAATTTGTATTATTTATTTTAAGACATAAAAATATTCTGTCAAATTACTATTAAAGATGATAGATGCTTACACTGTTTCTGTACTTGGTCTTTTTGTAGACTGGAAACAAACTATTTCTAATTACAGTTTGAGAGGCACTGCCCCATCAGACATACACACACAAACATAGGACTCATACACATCAAAGAAGCACATACCCACAAACTTGTCAGACAAAGTAGAACTAAATTTCTATCCATTTAGAAATAATTTAAATTTGAGTTATTAATTTTTTAAAAATCCACCTCATACAAAAAAGATAAGGAAAAAACAGTCTTACTTCTCCTCTCCTTATCTTCTAGACTCCACCCAGAGAGGCAGACATCTAACAACAAAACCTGTTAGAAAAGCCCACAAGAAGGTACTACTTTGATGGAGACACCATTATTCAGGCTGCAATACAGAAACCCGCTATTTAGGGGCTGGGGTTGTGGCTCAGCGGTGGAATGCTCACCTAGCATCTTCAAGGCCTTGGGTTTGATCCTCAGCACCACATAAAAATAAACAAACAAACAAATAAATAAATAAATAATTTTTAAAAAAGAAACCCGGTATTTAAAGATGCACCAGACACAATCAGCCTAAGGAAGACATGCTTGTGCAAACTAAATGCCCAAGAGATGAAATCTAGAATTTTCAATTACATTCATCCAACAAACATTTGAGTAATGACTATACACCAGGCACTCTTCTAGATGTTAAGGACACTGCAAAGGAAAAAGAGAGAGAGAGAGAGAAGTCCTTCTCAATAAACAAAGGAGATTGAGAATAGTCACCAGTATAGGACTGAAACCAGGAGAGTGAAGTGTACTACAAAGTAAGGGAAGACAATGTCCAGGAAGGAGGGAGCCATCAGTTGTGTGAAATGCTGCTGACAGGCCAAGTGAGATGGAGACTGGAATCAGCCACTGGATTCAGCAACACTGAGAGTACTTTCAGTGGAATGCTGGGTGCCAGAGCCAGCTGAGGTAGATTTAACAGAAAATGGAAGAAAGTAACTGGGACAATGAATATAAAACTCAAGGGTATTTATTGTAAAGGAACAACAACAAAATGATAGGGTAGCTGGAAGGGGGAAGTTGAAATCAAGAGTTTTTGTTTCTCCAGAGTTTTCTTAAGAATAAGTTGATTTTAAGATGCAATATATTAGGGGGCTGTAGCTCAGTGGCAGAGTACTTGCCTAGCATGTATGAGGCACTGGGTTTGATCCTAAGCACCACATTCAAAAATAATAATCAAATAAAGGCATGTTGTCCATCTACAACTATAAAATTTTTTTAAAAGATGCAATATATTAATTTACATGAGAAATTCTAACTGGCAAACAGACTACTAGTAGTTGTGAGATCAGTGTTTTCTCTGTATTTAGAGAATCAACTTAAAATTACAAGATCGTAACAAGCATTGATAATGGTGCAATCTTGCCCAAAGATTTCAACTATGAAGGGTCTCAAGCTTTCATCTACAACAGAGGGAAAGAAGTACTGAGTGGACCAGCTGCTTGTATCAGCTGGACAGGGCATGCCCCCTTGACCAATCCCATAGAAACTCTAATCATCCACTCACTCTTTCATTTAAGAAACACCACCAAGCACCTATAATGCGCCAGTCTACTAGGGATACACATCCAGCAAAACAAGCTTTGCCTTCAGAGAGCTCATAGTTCAATAAAGCACGTAGACAAGTGAATGAATAATTATAATGTCATAGTGTTAAAAGAGATGCATGTACATATATGGGACAGAAATGAATTAAGCAGTCTACTAGTGGAGACATTTGGGTCATTCATGAATTTTGGGATTTTGACATTATAGAGGGATATTAAGGATGTCAATGAAATCTCATCCAGAAATATTTGATAGCTATCATATTAACACTGTATGAAAAGCTATCAAATAAAAGGGAAAGCTATTGTATACCTCTCCATTTTAACTGATTGAATAATCAAGAAAATGAACCAAGACTGAAGATAGGCAGGTTGGAAATTCATCTGACAAATATATATCGAAAATTTATTATGTCAGGGCATGGTTCCAAAGATTCTATTTTTTTGTTTGTTTTTTTATTTTTTGGTACCAGGGATTGAACTCAGGGGCATTCAACCACTAAGCCACATCACCAGCCCTGTTTTTGTATTTTGTTTAGAGACAGGATCTCACTGAGTTGCTTAGCGCCTTGCTGTTGCTGAGGCTGGCTTTGAACTCCTGATCCTCCTGTCTCAGCCTCCTGAACTACTGGGATTACAGGTGTGCACCACCACACCTGGCTGATTCTGGTTTTTTAAGCTTGTATTTTAGCAGGGGAAACAGTCAACATCAAACATACAAAGAAATATATTAGTATGTTTGAAGGCAGTAAGCCCCATGGGTGTGGGTGTTGGGCGAGGTTAACAGGTAAGAGGATTTTGGAAAACTGGAATGCATATGGGGTGGTTGAGGAGAGTATCAGTTGTAATTTTAAGTTGTTATGAGAATTTCAAAACTTCTCAGTGGAAAGATTTGAAGGTGAGGGAGTTAGCTCTCTGGTTATTTAGGAAAAAAAGCATTTTAAGCATTAGAACCGCCCAAGGTGCTAAGGCAGAAGTACAGTTGGGCTGCAGCAAGATGCAGAGGAGCTTCTTAAGATGTCATTGCATCTAACCCAGGCAACAGATGAAAGTGTCGTGTACCAGGCTCACTTGAAGTAGTGGTAAGTCATTAGTTTGAGATATATTTTGAAGATACCCATAAAGTTTCCTGATGGAATATATTTGGGTGAAAGGAGGGCTCGATGAATCAAGATTTTTTTTAATCTCACCAATTAAGGTGGGAAAGACTGTAGGTGTAGGAGCGAAGGGAACAACTGGTTCTACTCTGGACATACTGAATTTAAAGTCTAGTGGGAATCTATAGTACCTCAGTTCCTCTTGATCTTGCTTGCCTGTGGGCCTTCAGCCACTGGTCAACCTACTCAGGTAGTAGCCCCCGACAGTGCTCTGCCTCATGCCCAGGTCTCTTTTATCTTTTAAGAGTCTATACATTCGACTCTTGTGGAGGTATGTTTGCACTAGGGCAAGGGTTAGCATTCTTTTAATGGAATCCTGACCCTCTCCCCTGATTTACTGCTTTTCCCCACCCTTATTTCCCTGAGATTTGACTCCTTAATAAAATAGCAGCATGGAAACTTTTGCCTCAGGTTCTGCTTTCTGATAGAGCACAAGCTGGAACAATACTAGTGGTTATATGAGTTAGGTAGTTGTTTAAATGAGTCTAGAGTTTGGGAGAGTGATTTGGGGAAAAAAGGTAATTTTAATCACTGTCAACATAAACAATAGTATTTATAATGAGACTAGATGAGAGCACAAAGAAGTGATCAAAAAAGACAAATGTCCAGTAGAGAAGTTGAAGGTTTTAGTTTTTTGATAGTAGAGATGATGTTTTGTTCACTGCCAGGGCCCCAGTTTCTAGGAAAAAACATGGTAAAAAGTTGGTGCTCAACAGATATTTTTAGAATAAATAAGTCATCATGACCTTGGGGTTAGGTAGGAAAGAAAATCAAGTCATGAGGGGTGATGAACTAGGAAAGACAGGGTTCCTAGAACTTAAACTTTGTGAAGGTGAAAATAAGATTCAACAGCAGGAGGAAAAAAAAAAAAAAACAGGAAAAGGAAGCTGAGGTTAGCAAAAAGCTCTCATATACCACTTTCTCCTTGAAAACTTTTATAAGCATCTCATGGAACCTTCCCTTTTTTGCTGCCTCTTTCAAGATATTCATCTATATTTGTGTTAAGTTATATCCATGTGCTTCCCTCTACTTTGATCTGTTTCTTCTCCTTAATATTGACCATATCTTCAAAATTGGGAAAATGAATTTTAAAATGAAGTGGCTTCCAAGTCCCAGAGACAAAAATCGGATGCTGAAAGTTTAACCTTTCCAGTTCATGTCTGTTTTATGGAGAGGTTGGAGTAGAATAAATGAAATTAGGAGACTGAATTTCAAATCTGGACAAAATCCAACTGAGTAAAATAACCTGAGTTTGAATGAATGGATAACTGAATGAATAAGTGAATGGGTCAAGTTAAATGAGTAGAGGCCACTAGAACAAAAATCAAGAGGAACACGATTTATTAACTTGAGTCCCACTGGTTTTACAGAATGGCACAAGTGAAAAGGGGAAGCAGGTTGGCAATTATAAAGCATGTAGGATTAGCAAAATAATAGAGATGTGATAAGGACTTCATGAAGATTAGTGTGAATAAAAGGGAATAATCATGAGAAAAATCTTAGGATAAAAAAATCATATTTGGTGGATTAATATAGACTATGGGTAGAACATTCCAAGACTTTGGTATTGTGTATAGGGCCAGGGTAAGAAAAGGAACAGGAAAATAATGAACTCAATTTTGAAAATGTACTAAAAATTATTATATGCCAAACATTGTTCCAAGTGCACTTTACATGTTTGTCTCATGTCTCATTAATCATCAGATTAACACTATTACCATTTTTATTTTAGAAGCAAAAACTGAGGCACAAGAGTAAACAATTTGTCTAAAGTCTGTAGCTAGTAAGTGGCTGAACCAGTGCAATGAACTGAATATTTGTGTTCCCCCAAGATCCATATGCTGAAACCTTAACTCTCAATATTATGGCATAAGAAGATGGTGAGTTTGGAGGTAATAAAGGGTCATAAAGGTAGAGCTTTTTTTTTTTTTAATGTTTTTGAAGTTGTAGATGGACATAATGCCTTTGTTTATTTTTATGTGGTGCTGAGGATTAAACCCAGTGCTTCATACATGCTAGACAAGTGCTCTGCCGCTGAGCTACAGCCCCAGCCCAAAGGTAGAGCTTTTATGAATGTTTATGAATGGGATCAGTGCCTCAAGAGAGCTCTTCCCTCTTTCATCATTTTGAGACTACAAGGAACAAACCATTATCTGCAAACTAGAAGAGGGTCCTCACCAGACTTAACTATGGCAGCCTGATCTCAGATCTCCAAACTCCAGAACCAGAAGAAATAAATTTGTTGTTTATAAGTCACCCAGTCTATGTTATTTTATTATAGCACCCCCCCACACAACTCACTGAGAGCCAAGATTTGAACCTAAAAAGATGGGATGGGAGGGGGGAGGGAAGAGGAAAAGAAGGCAGTGAGACAGATATGGTCTTTCCCTGTAAAGAAATTCCAGGATAAAAGTATGATAAGTATGATAAATCTGTAAAGTTCAGTAGAGGGAGTGGGTTGAGAGAAGAATTCCAGGGAAAGGGGATGGCATGTGTAAATGCCTTAAGGTGAGAGGCTAGTAGGGAAAAGGGAAATGGCAGAGGGGGCATGATACATGACACAAGGATACCTGGAAAAAAAGAAAGATTAATTAATATGGCTGAAGTACTGAGAATTAGGGGTGGACAGTTGGGCAGGCCGAGAAAAAAGACAAGTCCAGATAATGGAGCTTATATAATGTTCAGCTAGCAAAGGGAAGATACTGAAGGAATTTAAGAAGGGTAATGACTTGTTCTGATTTACATTTTTAAGATTACTCTGGCAGCAGTGTGGCAAATAGATTGGAATAAGGCAAGAGCAGTTTGGGGGGACAGAGGTTATTTCAGGACTTCAAATAAGAGACAAAAGTAGCTTAGACTAGAGTGGAAGAGAAAAGGTGGCATGGTATCACAGAGGTCAGAAATCCATTTTTTTTTTTTTTCAGGAATCTGGAAATTCTGATACGTAGTGCAGATATATGGCCTCTACATGTCTAACTTGCACCAAACAAATACTCCCAGAGGACACACTTTACAGACCCTGGGGCTATAGGAAGAGAGTTTTGGAGGGAAACTATAGTTTGATATGCCCCAGTTATGCAAACTAGAGTGTACCAAAGGTCACTGGTGAATCTAGAGTTCAAGGTAAGATCTGAGATAGGAATTGGAGAGTTTTGATATGAGTATTGAAGCACTGGAAGGGACCACCTAGTAAAGTGAATATTGTGGAACTCAAAAAGAGGATCTGAGCTTAGATCAGCAGATTCCAATATATGAGTTGGATAAAGACAGTGGGGGAATGATATCAAGCATGGTGGTGCATGCCTGTAATCTCAGTCACTTGGAAGGCAGAGGCTGGAAGATTGCAAGTTCCAGGCCAGTCTCAGCAAATTAGAGACCCCTGCCCTCCCTGTCTCAAATAAAAAGTATAAAAGGACTGTGGATGTAGTTCAGACGTAAAGCACCCCTGGACACTGGGTTGTATTCCAAGTACAAAAAAAAAAAAAAAAAAGTGGCTAAAAAGCAAACACCAAATACATGTAAAACTGACTTAAGAGCAAAAGGAAGAGTATATTTGGAAGAGGGTGTGATGCAGTGTCAAATGCTGGGATGAAGTCTGGTTGAAAACCATCTGGTTTCACAGACATGAAGCTTGTCTGTTAACAATTCAGAGCCACTTCAGGTGAGTGGTAGGGACAGAATGTGGACCAGAAAGGATAAAGCAGTGGGATATGAGAGAAAATCTATGGGGTAAGAAACAGTTGGAGTTGTTAGTGATCTAAGGAGGTGAGAAATCTTTTTAAAGAAATGAGAGACATTAGCATGTTTAAAACACTGGTAGGGATAGAGCTTGTAAAGTAAAAGCCAAAAATAAAAGGATACTCTTCAGTGTAATGTTTCTGAGAAAGCAGGATAGAACTAAGAGAACAGGAAGGGCAACTCTTTGGAACAGAAGTCATTAAGGGGCGGAGTCCAGAATGAACAGAAATAATTTAAAAACTTGAAAGCCCAGGGAGAGGACTGCAGGGTTCAATAAATAAGAGAATGAAGAGTTATAAGAGAATGGTTGGCCTTGGGCGACCTCGGAGAGCAGTTTGCAGTAGCTTGGAAGCCACGGAAGTCACACTGTCAACTTAGGATGGGTGGGTGAAGAAAAGGGTGTATGGGGTGCAAACCACTGCTGTACGAAACGGCTGAGAAAAGAAAGCGACACAGGATGTTATCTGAGGGAAGGCGGGCTGGTGGAGTGAGGACATATTTCGAGTGTCGCAGAGCAGCTTCGGTCAGGGCAGGTCATTGCTCTGCGGCTGAAATCACCCAGGGCCTTGCCTGTCCTCACTGCTGAGCTGAACCCCGCGAGATGTCACGACTTCCGCAACCTTCATCCTAGAAAACGAACAGCTCGGCCAGCGGCCACGGAGCTCTCCGAGGCGCTCGGAAAGGCGGGAGGTCGGAAAAACTCTTCCCACAGAGGCCCACAACGCCCCGACCCCTCCCGACAGGCAGTCCAGTGCAGTCCCCAGGCACCGGGGACGTTGGTCGAGGGGCAGCAGCAGGACTCCCGCATTTCAGCCATGTCGCAGCCCCGGAGGCGCGTCCCAACGTTTGAAAGTTCCCGGGCTCGCGGGGCCAGCAGCTCAGACCCGCCCCGCCGCAGCCGCCCTAGAGCCCGCTCACCGCCGCAGGGGCAGGCTAGCGCGGGGGTTTCAACACTACCCACACCCCGGGAATTCCCCACCTGGCCACCACAAACCCCGCTTCCTGCAAATTTCCGACACCCGGTTTTATGCATTCGAACGCCGTGGAAGGGCTTGAACCGCTCCTCCCACAGCGGGTCTCCTCCCACCTTCTCCTTCCCTCTCCCCGCACAGGCCCTCCGCCTCGCCCGAAGGAGCCCGAAAGTCTTCGGCAATTTTCGCCCCCCACCGCGGGGGCGGGGCCGCTCGAGCTGCTCCGGGCTGAGCTCGGCTGTTTCCGTGCGCGGCCGCTGCGCACTCGGCACTGGGCGGCGCTGGCTGGCTCCCTGGCTGCGGCTCCTCAGTCGGCGGCGGCTGCTGCTGCCTGTGGCCCGGGCGGCTGGGAGAAGCGGAGTGTTGGTGAGTGACGCGGCGGAGGTGTAGTTTGACGCGGTGTGTTACGTGGGGGAGAGAATAAAACTCCAGCGAGATCCGGGCCGCGAACGAAAGCAGTGACGGAGGAGCTTGTACCACCGGTAAGAGGAGCAGGAGGAGGAGGCAGGAGCCCGAGAGAGCCGGGGGGACGGAGGGGGGACGGGGAGGCGCCGGACACCCGCGCTCGGGGCCTTCCCCTCGCAGGAGGGGCCGCGGTAAAGATGGAGCCTCCGCCCGAGCCCCACAACATCGCCGCCGCTCGCAGCGAACAAAGAATAATGGCGGCGGACTGGAGCCAGCGGCGGCCGGGGCGGCAGCGACTCTGCCTGCAGCCAGCGGCGGCGCTCATGGTGGGGGGCGGCGGGCGGGGTGGGAGCCGGCGGCCGGGGGTGTGTGCGGGCGGCCGGCCGGCCGCGGCGAGCTGGCGCCCGCGTTCCCGCCGCCGGGCTGGGCCGGGCGCGGAGCTGGAGCCGGAGCCGGGAGCCGCCCCGGGGGAGGCCGCCCGCCCGGCCCGGCGCTGCCCCCCGCGCCGCCCGCCGGCCCCCGCCGCCCGACTCGGCCCGGCCGGGCTGTCCGGTCCGCCGGGGCGGCCGCCGCCTGGTGCCTGTGGGGGGTGGAGGAGGAAGAAGGCGACAGTTGAGGGCAGAGGAGGTGAAGGTGCCTGCCGCCTTCTCGGTCGCCTCCGTGTCCGCCGCGCCCGCTTCGCGAGGGGAAGAGCGGCAACGTCCGACCTGCTCTCCTCTCGGTTCTTTGTGCAATAAAGTTCGAAACCCAAGGTTTTCTCTGGTGCTGTATTTTTTTCTTGCCCTTTCTCCCTGCTCCCAACACCGTTGGGGAAATGTTGTTTTCTGCCCTTCGCTGCTTACTTGAGATGAGAGCTCGTGCTTTTTAAGGGAATTTTTGACTCTTTCCCCCACGCCCCCCCACCCCGCTTAAAAAAAAAAAAAGTAGTCATGGGAATGCATTCTTTTTGAGTGGAAGGGGGTGCTAAGAAAAACAAATTTATAACTTTTTTAAAGAAACTGTTGGGATCTTGTAAAAGGGAAGCTGGTGTTTGAAAACAGTTTCGGTTTTAACCCTTTTCATTAAGGTAATAATCTCTTGAAGTCTATCATTCTGAAACCCTTCTTAGAAACGAATATTAGCCAAAGTACTCTTGTTTTACATCATTTTTTTTGGTGGGGGCGATCTTGCCAAAGGTGTTTGAGTCATCTGGATCTCCCTTCACCCCGGGGTATACCACGTTTCTCTGGTATTTTGTCTAAACTTTAATGAGTAATTAATTTAATACTGTTTATTAAAATGGGCATTATAGAGATCCATTATTTGTCTCTGATGCTGTAGATAACTCCACTGGAAGACCGACAACAATTTAAGCTAAAAAACTTTTTTTTTTCCTCTCATGTGGGGAAAAGGGGACCTCATAAGTCATTGACACATTAAAGATTAAAAGGCATTTTTAAAGGACTTGCACTATGACCTATTTAAATTTGTCATACCTTCTCAAGAAATTAAAATTTCTTTCTAGCCACAGCTTGCATCAGGTCTGCCTTCTAAAGATTTAGTCTAAGATAGTTTTGATTGCTGTCTATTGAAATATTTTACGCTTATTGCTCATTTTCTAATTTAAAGTCCTCCTTACAGTTAGGTATGTGGTTTGAAAGATGAGGTTATTTTTAATCTATACCTGTCGCTGTATGATTGAATTGGGAGTGATACATACAAAACTTCTGGTTAGGAATAAATTTATTGATTGATAATAAGCACTGTCTTCTGATTTTTTTTTTCCTATCCAAGTCCAAAACCAGCTTTGCATTGCTAATTGTTGAATAAAGACGCCATTAGCAAATTGTCATTGCCAAGAAAATTAAAAGATACAGTAAAGTGAGTTTTTTTCTGTTAGGATTGGGAAAATTATTTCCAAACACTGAGGAAGTTAAATATAGTATTGATGATAAGTAGTTATTATTTGTTTAAAGATTTTCTACCAACCAGCATCGGTTTAGTAGAATTTTTTTCCTTTGTAGACAACATACAACAATGATTATTAAGAGATTATTAAAAAAATTGTTTTCTGATGTGCTCTTTCTTTAGTCTTATCCAAAAATTCTTTTAAAGTTTATTTATGGACTCATAATTTGTGATTCTTAGCAATTTCAGGTACTTTTCAAACTTTTATGTTCTTTAATATTTGAACACGCACCTGGAATCTGGTTCTAGAATGTACTTCTACTCTGGGGGGGGGGTCAGTAAAATGCTTCTTTTTTACATCCCTCCTGATGGATACATGTATTTATAGAGCAAAGAGCAAATGAATTCTTAGAATTTGTCTAAAGAAGGTTAAAAGAGGACTTCTTTTGGAATTTAAAACTCTCGTGTTTTGCACAAATTATTTTTCATATAAAAGCTTGAAGAAATGTAGAAAACCTGATCCATAAAATTCATTTTTCTGCTTTCCATAAACTCATATTCTTGATTACATCTGATTAGTAGAAACTTTGATTTCTTAGAGAAGTAACTTATTTTGTTTTTCATTCTAAGATATTTGATTTTGTTTGGGTACAGTATAGTTACAGAGAATGATGTATGTTCCACTTCACCTTATTTCTCCTTTTTTTCACAGTAGAAAGTATTATTGTAACTTAATGCTTATAGGGTATCAGTGAAATTTGTCATTTCATTTATTCCATAGATATTTTTGTAGCCATACCTACATAATTTTGCTTATAGCCAAGTCCATGAAATAGTCTTGCAAAAATCTTTATGTATGGTATAACTTCCAATAATGGACTCTTTATTTTGAATAGAGCTCAAATATGAATTTAAGAATGTAACAGATGTCAGGGAGTAGAAAAATGCAGGATTTTTTTTTTTCTTGCCCATGTGTGAACTAATTTCTATTTCAGAATCACTTAAGACAACATTTTATGGGAATTCAAATATTTATTTAGCACTTACTGTGACAGAGAATGTAGTTGAAAGAACATCTGGTTTGGAATAATCCTAGGCCTGGGTTTGAATCCCCGCCTTGCCACTACTGTCATGTACCTACCCTCAAAGAATTTTGTGACCTAGGGTAAATTTTTTTAAATCTTTCTTAGCTTCAGTTTCTTTATCCATAAGATTAGAATAATAGTACCTGCTTTATAGGGATGTAACATTAAGTACCTGAGGGAAGAATCAACTAATTACAGCTTTTCATCTTGAGCTTTATTTTAACTTCCTCTCTGTGGGACCTTCGGCAAGTTTCTTAACTTATCCATACTTAATCATGTTTAATACATTGGACCAGAAGCTGCTGTAAATCCAAGGATGAATTACACTATATTTCCTCTACCCTCAAGGAACTGTTGTGAACACAATGACTAATAAGGCAGAATACTTTTTTGTCAGAAAGCAATCAGAGGAAAGAGAAATCACCCTTAGTGAAGTAAGGAGGAAGACTGTATTTTTTATATTTTCAGCTTTGTTTTTGGAACATGTAATGTATTCACATGGTTCATAATTCATTTGCATAAAATAAGCAAAATGTCCTGTTCTCTTTCCCCATCACTGAAATGTTGCCTAATTTTTGTCTTTTCAGAGATATTCTATATGTATACAAGCAAATATGTATGTACTGTATCTGCCTTTAAATAAATGATAGCATATTGTACACTCATAATATTCAGTTCCTTTCTCATCCCCAACATGGCTTAACAATTGGTTTGTATCAACATATAAAAGACCCTTTTATTTATATAGATATGTAAATTATGAAGCATTTCTTTAGGTATGCTTATAACTGTTAACCAATTAGTGAGCTGATTTTATTTTTAGATCTTTTGGACTTTTTAAACAATGAGAATTTGCCATTATGCCATGAAAAACATTTCATTTGAATGAAAAATACAAAATAATTTGTGACCGGAAGTTGATATTTCAACTGCTTTATTTTTTTTTTTTGCTCCATTAAAAAAAATTTCTTTTCACATATACATGACAGTAGAGTATATTTTGACACATTATACATATATGGAATATAACATTCTAATTATGATCCCATTCTTGTGTCTGTACATGATGAAGAGTTACATTGGTTGTGTATATATGAGCATAAGAAAGTTCCATATGATTCATTCTACTGTCTTTCCTGTTCCTATCCCCCTTCCTTCCCTTCATTTTGTCCAATCCAGTGAACTCCTATTCTTCCCCTTCCCACCCTCTCTTTTTGTGACTTAGCATCCACATAAGAACACTCAGCCTTTTTTGCCTGGGGGGGGGGGGCGGGCGGGGGGGGGCTCCTTTATTTCACTTAGCATGTTAGTCTCCAGTTCTATCCATTTACCATCAAATGCCGTAATTTCATTCTTTGTGGCTGAGTAATATTCATACTCATATATATATATATATATATATACACACACACACACACACATACACACACACCACATTTTCTTCATTCATCTCTTGAAGGGCACCTAGGTTGGTTCCATAGCTTAGTATTGTGAATTGAGCTGCTATAAACAATGATGTGTTTTGCTCCAGTTTTTAAAAGTTTTATTAAAATCAGTATACACAAAGGAGGCAAGCAAGCTGGGTGTAAGAGCTAACTCACAGAGTGAAATTCATCTGAGTTTAACTTTGAGATTCTTACAGTCCTCAAGAGATTGCTTCCTTCAGGTATTCTGGCCAAAAGAGTTTCTAAAGGTCTCTGAAAAGAATGTTTCATGTAGTCCAGATTTTTCCCCCTTTAAAAGAAGACCATTTATGGATATTATTACCCAGTAAGGTTGATTAGTGTACTAGCTTTCTCCCTGCATTCATTGTTTTACATACTCATTAACTTACCTTGATAACCAGGTAATACACATTTCTTCTCATGCACAAAACAAGTTTCAGTTTCTCTTAGTGTATTTATCTTTAAAATACACATGCTGTAAATTTTCTAAGTTGACTAAAACTCAAAAGTGATTACTGATCTAGATACAACTTGTGTTCCAAAAAATTATTAAATAAAACAGTGATTGTGTAATTAATTTTCTGAAGTTGATAGTTAAGCAGTTGTGACCATAATACCAAAGGTTTTAATATAAAATTACCTTTTTACTAGTGTATATTCGGGTTTTGCTAGTATTTGAAATAAAATGTTGATATGTTCTATTTTTTAAACCTGCTATTTGATTAATGGGTTTACAAAGCCAGGTGTCTTTTTACAGATTTTGGGGTTGGAGTGGAATAGATGACTGGATTGTGTAAAAGCAGAAAATTTCCTTCTGGAACACATCTGCAGGCTACCAGAGAGTTAAATGATTTTGCAGCTTGACAACAGAATCAGTGATTACCTCTTGGGGTAGAAGTAAAGGTCATTGAACTAAAGCAACTAACTGATGATGTGAAAATGGCTGTATGTTATTCTTCCAGCTAATTTTAACATATAGGCTAGCTCCAGCATTTTATACAAGTCCACACCTAGTCAGCTTATTGAAGTTGTGGGAAGTAAATATGATTTTGAATTTCTTCCACATTATATCTATAAATTTTAGATTTTTGAGATGAAACTTAAGTAAGACAAATCATTTCTTTTTTAAATTCACAATACATTTCTCATCGAAACATATGCACACTCCTAGTTTTTGTTTGTTTTGCATTCTCTTTCTTTAGATCTGCCAGACAAATCCTTATGAAGATATGTTTTATTATATTTTGCCCAGATATTTGAATATTTGGTCACCTATCAACTAGGTTACCAAAATTTTAAGAAAGAGTTAAATGAGAAGATAAATCTAATCTTTCATATTCTGATGTTTATTCCAACAGATAAAAATTGCTAACCTAAAGAAGACAATATCTCCAGTGATGAATAATTATCTGTAATTTGATACAAACACTGTATATCCCCAGCAGTGAAAACTTATTTAAAAAAAAACTGTGCACTTAGTGCTTTAGGGTAGTTAACATATCTCAACTTAAAAAAAAAAAAAGAAGTTGGGCTGTGCGCAGTGGTGCATGTCTGTAATCCCAGCAGCTGAGGAGACTGAAGCAGGAGGATCACAAGTTCAAAGCCTGCCTCAGCAAAAGTGGAGTGCTAAGCAACTCAGTAAGACCTGTCTCTAAATAAAATACAAAATAGGCTGGGTTGGCTCAGTGGTTGAGTGCTCCTGAGTTCAATCCTGGGTTACCCATCATCACCCCCCTCCTCAAAAAAAAAAATAGTTGGGGCTAAGGATGTGGTTTGGTGATAAGAGTGCATGCCTAGCATGTATGAAGCCCTAGAGTTCCATCCCCAGCACCACAAAAAAAAAATAAAATAAAATAAATAAATAAATAAATAAATAAATAAATAAACCAGTACTACTCTTTTATAAACTCTTAAATGCTTACGTTGTTTTTTTCTCACTAATGAAGTAAATTAATAAAGAAATTTACCATACATGAGATTGGCTGTGTGAACAAAGATGAAAACATCTATCAGTTTTCTTTCTCCTGTCAGATTAATCTAGGATCACTAATCTAAATAGAAGCATGTTTGGAGAGGAAGAGGTCAGAGGGATTGATTGAAGGAGAGAAGACTGACATTTGGCTGAAGAAGAGTTAAGTGAGAAGATAAAATAGCTAGCTAATGACCTTTCGTAGGAGTGGGAAGCAGGTCTAGAAGTTGACTTACAGTAATAAGTTTCTTTCCCAAAGATTAGTGAATTTTCCCTGAAATTTCTGATTTCTTTTATCAGTTTAAGTGTATTCCTAATGAGCTGGTTATCTGCATGTGAGAGTGGGTTTTAATAGTATATGTAATATCTATATGATGGTATAGATGTTAACTAAAAATGTAATCTAGCCAAGGGTGAAGAAGACCCCCCCTTTTTCATTCTTAGTTGTTGACAGGCATTTATTTATTTATTTATTTATTTATTTGCAGTGCTGAGAATCAAACCCAGTGCCTCACACATGCTAGGCAAGTGCTCTACCTCTTAGCCATAACCCCAGTCCCAAATGAGTCATTTTGAGTGGTTTATCCTTGTTCATATAAATGGTAATAGGAGGCTCAGAAGTATCTTGTTTTAGAACACCATAGTGAAGAAATAATAGTAATACATGGACTTTGTGTACTGCCATTTGTCTAATTATTTATTCATTGAACCTTCATTGGCCATGAGCTTATTATAATTGGTAAAATGATCACAAGAAATTTTATTTAGGTATTTATAGAAACAATACCTGGGTATTAAATGAAGATTGTGCTAGTTTTTATAAACAATAAAGCCTGAGGTACAGCTCCTACCCTCAAAGTATTTGATGCAACAGTGGGGATGATACTTAAGGAAGAATGTTTTTTATTTTTTTTTTAATGGCAGAATATCAATTTTCACTGTTCCCTTGAAGAATTGTTAAGTTTAGAATAGAAGGGGCTTTGTGGGAAAAGTAGAATTTAAATTGAATTCAAAAGAACTTGAATAGGTGAGGTAAAAGTGTATTTTAAAGCATTGAAAGAGACAAAAATGAAGGAACTGAAGTAGAATGAGCTTACTATGAATATGTACAGAATTGGTAAAGAAAGATTATGGATTCATATTAGGAATCCTGACTTTAAGGTAGGGAGCTTTAAATATATAAGAGGGAGGAAAGGTAAATACAGAGGAATTATGTGATCAATTAGCCTAAAATGTAGATTTCCTGACTTCCAGGTATTTTAGTTTAAAAATGGACCTTACAGACTGTTTATCAGCTTCATTGAAATATAATTTACATGCCATACGCTACATCCATTTGATGGTATAATTCAGTGGTTTTAGTATGCATATAAAGTGGTGCATCTATCACCATAGTCAACTTTAGGACATTTTCACTACCCCAGAAAGGAACACCACATCTGCTAGCCATCCCTGATAATCTCCCTATATGCCAGTCCTAGGCAGCTGTTAATCTCCTTTCTATCTCCAGATTTGCACATTCTGGACATTGCATATGAATAGAATCATATTGTTCATTGTGATTTACTTAGCATAATGTTTTCAAAGTTCATCTATATTGTATCAATTTCATTTTATTACCAAATAATAGTCCATTTTCTGAATATTCAGCATTTTATTCACTCATTAGTCATATGCATTTGGATCTAAGAGACACTTATGTGGACATGTTTTCTTTTGGGTATATATATATCTAGGAGTGTAACTGCTAAGTTATGTGATTACTACACTTAACTGTTTGAAGAAATAACAGACTGTTTTCCAAAGCATCATAAATTTTTATATAACTGTTTCAGGTATTTTCTAAATATCTATAAAAGCCCAACAAACAGGATCCCATTATTTAATGAAAAATAACTAAAGCCACTAATGTATATTTGGAGTTATACACCACCTCCTAGTTTTCCCCCTATTCTATGTTCATATTCCTTTTCGGGAGTGACTGAAGAAAAGCAAAGTTGAAAATCAGGAAATGAAAACTTTGAATCAAACGTTTTAATTGGATTTACCATTGAGGATTTATTTATTATTATAAGAGTATTCATGATCTCAGTGTGGGCATAATATATTACTCATAAACTATACTGTACTGGGGAATTCAACTACAGACTTTTATGCATGAAGGGAGTAATGATTCTTCATTTTTCACGAATGACTAAACTGAGTTCTGGAGACCTTAACTAAGGTATTTGCTATGTAAAAGCCTCATAGTAAATCAGAGTTGTCTTCATTCTTTTGTAGCATTCTTTCTAGTTTTCAAGGTTCTTGTCTTATTATGACTACTGAAATTTTTGTTCATAAGTATTAGTTTGGGTTTATAAGTAGCTCACTTGAAGGAAATATTTTACCAAGTTATGGAAAAATGTATTTATTTCATTATGTTATTAATCAGATCTGTTGATCAGTATAAAGATTAAGTGGCCAGCTCATGTTTTCTTTTTTTCCATAATTCATTGTATTCTGTCATTTCCAATTAGAAGTTTATATTTTTAAATCACTTATTACATGTTTGAAGGGAATTTGTAGGTAAATTGGTCATAGGATTAGTTTGTACTTGTCAAGCTTTTTTCATATATTGTACATTTTTTGTCTCTTGTTAGATTGTAAGCCCTTTGAGGAAAAGACTTTTGTGTGCTTTATGCTATTGCCCCATAGTTTTCAACAAAACACTTATGTAGGAGGTCCCGACATTTCTTTCATGAATGATTTCCTATTAGAGGGTCACCAATTTGAAAGGAAAGGTTAAAAGCAACCCTGCCGCAGATTAAAGGAAGCAGACATGCATGTTTTGGTCAGTTTAAACCTAATAAACTTAGATACTTTTTTAAAAAACATTTTTTAAATATTTATTTTTTAGTTGTAGTTGGACACAATACCTTCATCTTATTTATTTATTTTTATGTGGTGCTGAGGATCAAACCCAGGGCCTCACATGTGCTCTGCTGCTGAGCCACAACCTCAGCCCAGATGCTTTTTTTTTAACTGAGGAAATTAGATTTATTTTCCAGTATTACCCTCCTCTGAAACACAAGAATAGCATATTATGTTAATCAAAATGATCTTTCCAGAAGTCAGGCCCATGGTGGTAAAAAAATAGTTGCTGTACCTGCAAGGTTAAACTTGATGCTGATTGTTTCAAGATTAAAGATAGAATACTTGACCTTGAAGTGAGTTTTTTGTCTAAACTGTCCAAAGAGGAAAATATTTTGTATGGTACTATAATGATAGATGCATGCCATTATACATTTGTCCAAATCCGTAAAATGTACAAGCACAAGAGTGAACTCTAATGTAAAAGAAACAAAAACAATCTGTACATAAAGTGCTGTTGACTGCATGTCATTTATCAGCCTTATGGTTTAGCCATGGACAATTTTAAAATATAGTCCAATATATCTTTGTTATCTTGAGTTCTTGGGCTTTTTTCTTTGCTGCCTGAATAGTGAGCAGCATGTAATTGAAATAATTTGCATTATTGCTTCATAGTCTATGCAGTTTCATTGCCAAATACGTAGTTTTTATAATACTGAGAGCTATGTGGTGTAACATTTCCAGTTCTCTGTGAAGTCAGGTAAAACCAGGATTCCTGTCATTATGACTCCTAGCGTAACATGTGCTGAATTTTCACTCTTCCGTGTCTTATTTGTAAATAAATCACCAACAATAGCATTTCAAATATTAGTTCAAAACAGAACCATCGAAGTAACAAATGTTACATCATAAACTATGGGCAGAAAAACCAAAAACACTTGGCTATTTATTTCCCATTTGAATGTAGTGATTTCACATAGTCACTTAGGTTTTGTTGAGTAAATGGAATAGTAGGCTATAAATATTTAAATTTAGGGTATAACTTTTTGAGTCCTTACAGTTTCATCATTGAGCTAGTTTATAAAGCAAAACTTAACATGATAATGAAGATAGCTTTACTTGTAATTCAACATAAATGTAGCCTATATAAAAGTAATTATATTGGAGGTGTAAATCTTTAAAAAAAAAAAAACTAGCTTCAAAAAGCCATGTAGTAGCACTTCATACCTCAACATTTCTTGAAAGCTACAAACATATTAGGCAGGTGTTTATAAAAAAGGGGAATGGGAAGAGATGGGATAAAAATGTTACCATCTAAAATAATGCATAGTCATGGTTGCTGCTTTGCTAAGCAGCACTGTCTCTTGGTGACCAGATACATGAAAGCTTGTTTCAGAGCTACCAGTAGTCTTACCTCAGGGAAAACAAGGCAAGTAAATTTTGCCAGTATTTTAAAAATAAGAACAAAAATTTTGATTTGAGAAAGTGCTAAGGTTTTCTTGTTGAAAATTCTATAGACTTAGTCATATATTCAGAGATGTCTATCATAAATCATGCAGTATTTCCATAAATCACATAACATTTTTCTGATTCACTTCTGTTAAATACTAACTTTGAGGAAAGTATCTTTTTCATGAGGTGTGCTACATGCTTTAAAAATAGACTTTATTAAAGTTGATAGTCAAATATCCTGGTAATCACAAAACTACAAAAATCATAAAATATGTTGAAACCAAACCATTCACTGAGTTAAATCCAATTAGTGAATAAATTGGAGAATTTGTTTATTAAATAACATTGCAAATATTTCCTTTTGCTGTGTGCCCCCCCCCTTTTTTTTTTTTTTGCTGGTGGTGGTATGGTGAGGTTTTACTAGTGTTTAATAACAAAGAATTTATGAATGTAAGGAAATCTTTAAGCTTGTTCTTGTTTTTGTCTTATAAGTAATTTAAATGTCATCAAGTCATGGAGTTAACGTCATATTACAACTTTTCTTGACTTCTAATATGAAGATAAGAGCCTGAAAGGAAGACTTGTTCCCATGAAAGACAGACAAACCTTGGTAGGAGCACAGAGAAAACTTTCTGAAAAACATCAGAATTTTTTTATTCTGATAAACACACTGGTTTATTTTATTTAAACACATTCCTGTTTTTGACTTCTTTCTTTAAGATGTATATCACCTTATTTTGTTGTGTAATCAGTCTATACATTATACAGATGAGGCTGACATATGTTTTGTTGGGTGTGGATATGTGTTTGTACACATGTGCATACATACTTGTACAGTATTTGAAAATCCTTTGTTTCCTCTTTGGTTTCAATGAAGGTATGCCGTATTTAACACCAGTAAACTATTGTTAGCATCAGAAATGTGGAGCATTGCTAAATTTGCAGTATTGATTGACTACAGATTAGACATAAAGATAAATGACAAATATGTCTAGGTTAACATTGTTGTTGATTGTTTCTTGGAAAGTCTGTTGTTTAGTACCTGAACTTTCTTTAGTAAATTAGTCATAATACATAAAAAAATTAAGACATGTCAAAGGATGTGTTAACAAAACTTTGAATCAGTTATCCTGAAACCTGAGTACAGAAACAAAATAACTATAAAAGATTATGTATCACTTGTAGGTGTTTGAGGGCATACTTCTGCAGAATATTTTTAGTTAAGGTAGTTGACAGTGACAATAAAATAGTCATTTAGTTTTAAAATAATGTGCCCAAATATGCCTTTTGCTATGAATAACCCGGAGACTTTGGAGTTTTACTTATGTGATTATCTTAAATCCCTGAAATTGGTAAGAGTTCCGGAGTTCTCCACTTGCTAGTGTGCAGAGGAAGCTTTTCCCCTCATTTTTAATTGAAGTCGTTTCCATTAAAAACAACAACAACAATAAAAACAACCCAGAATGTGTTTCATTAATTACAAAGGCATTATTTCTTCTTTAGCCAAAATTTACAGTTTATTTCTCTGAATACTTACCCCATCCAAAACAGGATTAAAGTTGTCATAAATTAAGGGGGATTAAAAAGTTGACTGTGGAGAAGGTAGGCTTATTTTTCGTAAATTACAATGTTAAGAATCTTAAGGACTGGAGCATTTCTTAAAGGTCAATACATTTTAGGGAAAACAACAAATTGAAGATATACAGCATTCCTTTTATTAGTGATTTTTAGCAAAAAATGGTGATATGGGCTTTCTTGGGTAAGCTTTAATTGCAGTTTGAAGATTTGTGTTAAACTTTCTATAGAAAAATAGGGAATTAGTACTGTCAGAATTAGTCCCTTTTTCAGTATAGTCCTGTATAGATGAATTTAAATGCTACCTTGTCAGTAAGGGTCAGTGATTAGCCTTTATAATATTGAAAATCAGTTCAACATCTTTCCCAACTTTATTTTTCTACACAGTTCTCACCATCTGACTTGTACATTTTATGTTTGTTTCCTGCCCCCACCTGCTAGATATAGACTCTAGAAAGTCAAACTTTTTCTAAAGATTTATTTTATTCATTGTTTTATCTCCAGAAGCTTGAACAATGCCTGATACATATTCAGATATGATACTTTAAAACAAGACATCTATAATGTAAATTGACAAAAATATTAGACTTTATTTTAGTTTTAGTAAAGTGTATTGTTCACTTATGGCAGATTCCTCCAGGTATTGCTATATAGACTAGAAGCAAAATCCATTGCATTATAAAAGTTCTAAACCAAATGACTTTAAAAGACAATATTATTATTATTTTTAGTTGTTGATGGACCTCTATTTTAATTATTTATTTGTGGTGCTGAGAATCAAACCCAGTGCTTTACACATGCTAAGTAGGTGTTCCACCTCTAAGCTACGACCCCAGTCCTGAGACATCATTCTTATATTCTTATTTTACCTGTTGCTTTAGAGTGACTATTCTGTATTACTGTTGTTTTTTTTTCTCGTTTTCTATAGAAAGTCTGATACCAACCACTGACTTTCACCTTTTTCTTAAGTTCTATATATAGTTTCAGCCTTTGTTTATGTACCATTTTTTTATGACTTTTCTGATAAGTTTATTAATATTGTTTATTAATACTCCAAGTTTATTAATACTGTTTTCATTCTTAATGCCTCTTTGGAATTTCACTATTTTCATGACTAATATGTTCTCTTATTTCAAAGGTCATGGAAACATTCATTTGACACTTTACCTAAACTAAAACTTTTAAATACCTGTTATTATCTTCACTGTGGAAAGGTGCAAAAGTAATTTAGCCCTTTACTCTTAGTAAACCTCCACAGATTAATAATTTCTTAGTGCTTTCTTAGAGGGAAAGGAATAATTGCTTGTTTCTTTTTTTTTTTTTCTAATTGAGAAAAGGGACTATTTAATTGTTTAATAACTGTAACAGTAGTTATGACCTGAGCAATATAGTAAGACATTGTCTACCATGTGAAACAGAGGCTCTTTATTGGATGATGGTCTGGTCTTGTAGCACTTTTTAAAGTACTATCTCAAAATTCTATTACATTCTCATGGTAATGCTTAAATGATGATACCACTGTCCCAAATCAGGAGACTAGGTGACCTATTTTTAAAGAATCTATCTTCCTTTACAGTGTAAATTTGCATCCTTCATTACGAAGTACTTCCTTAGTAGTAAATATTATTTTCTTATATGGCCTGTGTAATTATGTGTACGTACCTACCTCTCATGTGGTCTTAGTTCCTAAGATTAGAAGTTTTAAAATTGAAGCGAGGACTTTTAACCCATCCTTTTTGTTCTTACAGATGAGGAAACTGAAACAAAATTTAAAGTAATTTATCCAGCAGCCACTTGGTGACAGTGCCGCTTGGCAACAAATCCAGCTCCACCAAGGGTTAGGCTCCTTCCCCCAACTACCTACAGCAGTATTCTTTTTTCCTCAAGATTGGGGAGTAATACTACAGAATTGCTTCACTTTACTTTCCAAATTAAGATGTAGAATTCTGAGGACCATGATAGCAAAATGGTATGTATGTATCTTTGTGAATTGATTTTTTTCAAAAGTTATTTTTTAAAAATAATTTTAAAAATTATTTCTTTGAGGCATGGCACTGTTATCAATTCACAGTTTCTTAAGGATTAATCTCTCTTTAATTTTTTAGGATAAATTGTGAACATCCCCAAATCTTAAACATCGATTCCAAATAAATTTTAAAATTCAGAATAATTGGAAGAACAAAAATCACAAAACTATCAGGCCTATGTTATATTTTCAGATTCATTCTGTTTCTCATATTCCAGGATCAGTATTCATACAGCATTCTGAGTTCATATGTACCTGGTATTTTTCTTATTTTAATGCATTATTCAGTGTTGGTCCTCCGCACCCCCCAAGATTCCCCAAAAGCTTGCATTTGTTTAGTGAATTAGCAGTCTTCAAACAACCTTAGCAACCCATGTACTGGTTCTAATTAAGCTAATCCTGTGTCTGGATATAGCACTGCTGTCTAGATTGATACTGGATTAATAGAAAAACTGGAAATTCTGTACCTGATACTTGCTGTACAGTCTCTTCTCCCCATACCTGAAGATGTAAACAAAAAGAGCAAAAGCTTTCAAAGACCTGAATTAGTGTATTTACTTTAAATGTGAGTTTTTTTCCAATTGGGAGACTGCTTTTTTTTTATTACCTTCAAGTTGAAAAGTATAAAAGTAGTATCTGTTTTAGTTGTGTCTTAAGAGTTTGTTATCTGAAACAGTCGTTTCTCCTGAAATAATTCTTACCAGCACTTTGAGAAAGGCCTAAATTTTCCAGCGAAAGACTGTATTTCTGCTATTGCCCAAGTGGGTAGTATTTACTGAAGCTAAAGGTTTTTAAAACTAAGGCTGTCTCCTACCCTGAAAAGATTTATAGGCCATCTGAACTAAAGGATAAAATATTAGAAGTTTAAATGAGGACTTATATTCCTTGGAAATTTTGCACCTTAAAAAAAGGAGGGGATATAATCCAATTAAGGAGGGAAGTAAGATGAAAGCTTTCTGTTTTTAGTGTGTCTTTGTACCTATTAATAATTAATGGCTTTGTTCCTTCATTAAAATATAGTGATAAATCCCTTTTTTTTAAGAGAGAAATTTTATATATATATATATATATATATATATATATATATATATTTTTTTTTTTTTTTTTTTTTTTTTTTTGTATGTGGTGCTGGAGGATGGAACCCAGGCCGCTCGCATGCCAGGCGAGCGTGTTACCGCTTGAGCCACATCCCCTCCCCCATTTTTTTTGGAAACAAAAAGATGTAAAGATGTCCTATGCCTTAAATTAAAACAAAAACAAAGCTAAATAGTCTCCGTATATTAGATTTAAGAATGTGATTTATCTATGCCTTAGACTGCTTTTAACCAAATGGTAGAGAGAAACTGCATATGGATAACGGTATAACTAAAAAAAACATGGCTTGGAGTGAAGTCTTTTAAAATTGTTATGTATGTTTTACCAACTGTGATAAATTTGTATTTGTTTTCATTCTTGTTTAAAGTGATGATTTAGTGGAGAACAACTTATGGAGTCTATTTACTTTGTCCCATACTGTTGAATGGATTCATTTATTTGTTTTATTGTTATTGAGATTAAGTATTTGCTTAATATGCATATGCCATCCCCCACTACCACCACCACCAAAAATGTAGATAACTTTTAGGAGAGATGAACTGTTGTTGTTGTTGTGTGTTACATTTGACATTTTTTTTAAAGATTTTTCTATTTTAAAAGAGCACAGATTGTAAGTATACCTGGTATAACAGCTGAGGGAATTATGTCAAATGATGATAACCAAAGTTATTTGATAATTTTTAAAAAGTTTTCTGTACTATTTGGAAATGTAGGGTAAACAGTTTCAATTAAAAACTAGCTGGGATTTGGAAAAATTTTGTCAGCAAATATCTTGAAATCATGACTGGAGTATAGATCTGATTCATAGTTTTAAAATGTTTTACATTATATCTGATATGTTTCTTAAAATTAGCTGGGCATGGTAGTGCACACCTATGATCCTACCAACTTGGAAAACTGAGGCAGGAGGATTCAAACTTTTAGGCTACCCTCAGCAACTTAGCAAGACCCTGTCTCAAAATAAAAAAATAAAAAGGGATAGGGCTGTAGCTCATTGGTAAAGTGACTCTGTGTTCAATCTCCAATATAAAAAAAAGGTTTCTTAAAATTGTACAAGTGTAATCCTGAATCTATGTTCACAGAAGGGAAATTCAGACAATACTGAATTCTAAAGTATATAAAAAATACAAATTAAAAGTCATTGTCTTATAAAATTCTATAAATCCTCTTTCTCTTCAGAGCTACCACTTTAGTGCTTAATTTCTCATACCTTTTTGAAACATGCATGCATCTTTATAACCACTTGGTTTACTTGTATGTGTATGTGTTTTACATAAATGGTTATCTGTTAATAGTATGTCATTATATTGTATATAGATTTCATGCTTTTTTACTGCTGTAATGTTTTTAAAATGGTTCTTCTAATTATGGGTGATTATTTTATTTTTTTGGTATTAAAAAAAATCTTACAGTGAAAGCCCCTGAAATGTATCTTTGTGAACTAGTCAATAATGAGAGTTGTTTTGTAGTTTGGATGTTACTGTGTTGATTATTTGTGGAAGATATTTCTCTCAGAGCACTTTTCTTGGGGACTTCATGAATGTTTTAAATAATGATGTACTCAAGTCTGTTACGTTTGCCTTTGTCATCTGTGTTTTGTGGATTCTAATATTTCTAAACTATTTATATTCATTTCCACAGAAATATTTTCACTTCCATTTTTGTTACTTGTAAAACACTTTTGTAGAATTCTATAATGATACCAAGATGTATAAGCATGCAATATATTGTTATGATGTATAATAATAACATAAGGATCAGTAACAATTTTTAATATTAATTTCAGAGTAATAAAATAAATGCAATTTATTCTGGAAAAGCATTGGGGTTTTTGTGTTATTTGTGGAATAACTATAAGTATTCCCTCATAATAAATTCATTTTTGTTGGGTAATATGGTAGGCACTGAACGATAACAATTGTACACTAGAAACATCCCTTTTTTCCCCAAAGTTTTAGACAGGATTGCTTCCCCAGTTATCAGAAATTTCCCTAACCTAACTATTTTTGCTACTAGTAATTGCTCTTCACTTAACTCTTGCTGCCATGCAATACCAGATTACACAACATGTATACCTTTAAGCTCTTAGCAAAACAAGGTAAATTAACAAATGTCAGTTCTGATTGACTTAGCCAGAACTTCATAATTAAACATTTCAAAAAAGTAGTTTATTTCTCTGTGTGAGTATGTATGTTGATAGTGTAATGTTGCATACTATACATGAGTAAGGAGTCAGAACACTTTTTCAATATTTGGAGCCTCTACTTTGGCTTTGGTGGTCTTTTATTTCACCTTTCTGTATTGCTAAACACAACTTAGGCTCTTAAAATGTGGGCTGATTTTTGTTCTACCACCAATAATCTCCTATGAGAGTGCCTTATAATTTTTGTGCTGCTTCCTTTAGGAGAAAATACTTTTATAGGGCGTACCATAAAGCCAGTGTCTCACAGACTGTCATTTTTAGCTTGCTTTTCTTCCCTACCCTCTCTCTACCTGATGGATATTATTTGGGAAAATTACAATTGTTGGTGCCAAGAAGGGAAGATTCAAGGAATAAAGAAGTCCCTTATTTCGACATGAATTAATATCCCATTCCGAAGAATAATCAAGGGAATAGGTTGTTGTTTTTTGATGTTGTTGTTGTTGGGTTGTTTTGTTTTATTAAAGGGACTAGAACTTTTATAGCTAAGCAAATTGGGACAAGTTGGCTAATAATTCAATTACATTATATCTTAACTAGTTTTCTAAATGCATTTGCTTTCCTAACCACCACATATACCTATTTATAACTTGAAATTTGCCTTTAAAGTCACAAAAGCACAAAGCACTGTAGTGCTTGTAACACTCTTCCATATTATTGTAGGTAACTAAATGACCATGGAATCTGGAGCAGAGAACCAGCAGAGTGGAGATGCAGCTGTAACAGAAGCTGAAAATCAACAAATGACAGTTCAAGCCCAGCCACAGATTGCCACATTAGCCCAGGTATAAAATATGGAGAGATTCCAACCTGTGTCTCTTCCAAGAGGAATATGTTTCCAAGAGAATTTCGGTTCTATTGCAGAGATGTTGTTTGAATATCACATTTCCTGTTCACTTAATATTGGGCTATGTTTAGAAATAATAGTATTAATTCAGTAACATAACAGTAAAACACTAATACAGTATTTGTAGTTACATGATCCAGAAATATTGACATTTTTAACTGATGTGTAAATTAATTGTCTCTTTCAAACAAGGGCGAGAACCTTGGTTATGACAGATTTTTTTTTTTTCCTATCATAGAATCTATCAACATGGAGGTAGAGATAGTATGAAAGCCACTGCTTATATATGCTTAAACTAGAAAATAGGATAAGGCAAATAAATTGATATTTTAAAGATAATACTGAGTTCTTTGATTTTTGTCTTTGTCTTAAACATCCTGTCTTTAAGGGTATATTCTCTTGTACTAAGTTTTTGTTCTCATTTTTTTTCCCTAAAATATTTTGTTAACAACTTTGTACCTGGACACACGTGAGAAAGGTGGTTAATATAAAAAGCAAATAGGAAATGGAAATCTGCTAGGCAAGAAATTGGTATTGCCTATTTAAGATGAAAGCTCCTAGGAAAAATAACCCTGGTAGAAGTTCTGGTGTATCTAGCTGTAGTTTCCCAAGAGTTTAAAAGTTCTGAGGGAAGTTACTGAACAAGAATGAGTCTTAAAAAATTGAGGACTCATCACAATTGGGGTCGTGTGTCGTGGCTGGGGAAACTGGCTAAGCTAAAATGTGGGCCAGATCCTGGAGCTCCAGCAGGAATATAGTCAGGAGTTTTTCCTAAGATACCCAGGGCCCACTTCTAGCTCTTAAGATAAAGTGAATACACTTGGAGATGGTGAATTTACCCAGACAAGGCAGGGCATAAACATTATAGGGTCAAGTTAAACAAGCACAGATGAGAATCTGAGCTCATCCAAGCATTCTGCCCTGCAGGAATCTTAGTGATTCAATTCTCAATATATATGTTTCTGGTCACACTATTCTATCTGGTCTGGATGTCCTCTGAGTCCTCTATATAGTGTCATCATGGGAATTCTTTTCACTCTACTGATTTTTTTTCTTGTAGGGTTTGTATTCTTGATACAGAAAAGTGTGTATAGTGGTATCTTGAGAAAGGATTCTTGGTATAAAGACGAAAAAATTTTTTTTTTTAATTTTGAAAGCATTAATCCACAGTCAATTTATTTTAATGTTGTTCTTTAAAAAGACTAAACTTATGTTTCATCTCTGGTATCTTATAAAATCTCTTTGGTCATGGTACTTCAAAATTTCACTATCATGGGGATTGATAAGTTGGATCAGTTTTTATCCTGTATGTTCAATGAGACCTTTTGTAATGAAAACTCATGTCTTCTATTATTGGGCATTTCTTTAAATTATTTGTTGATGATTTTTCCCCCTTCCTCTTCCTCAATTCTTGCTAGGATTCTTATGATCCAAAGGTTATAGCTCTAGGAATGTTTTTCTCATTTTCTTTTATTTTCTCTCCTGTTTTCCCTCATTTTGTTCTGCTCTCTGGGATATTTCCTCAATATATTCCAACCCATCTGTTGAATTTGTATTTCTACTATCATGTTTCCAAGAGTTTTGCTGAATAGTCCTTTAATGTTTTTAATAGCATCCTGTGTTTCAAAAAGATAATATTTCTTCTTTATCTTGAGAATTACTTTTTGTTGTTGTTTCCAGTTTTTTTTCCTACATAGACTTTCCATTATACACTTCACCTCCCATTTGTTTTGGTCTCCATCTTTCATATTAGAGGCTTTCTCCAAATGTTTGATAATGTGGTTATCTGCTCAGGTTTAAAATTGTGGGTTAGGGATGTAGCTTAGAGACAGAGCACACACTTAGCATGTATAAGGCTCTGGATGAAGTTCCCAGCACCAAATAAGTAAATGAAAGTAGAGGACTAAGATGCTATATTAGAAGTTTTGTAGATGTGTTAGGGTCCTAATAGCTATGAACATTGAACTTTGCTATAGGGTAATTATGGTTGTCCTAATGTCAGTATCTTTAGATCTTCTTGGTAGTAAGTTCCCCAGAGGATTCACTAGTCCCCTTACAGGGAAAAGGCCTGGAGCCAAGTGAGAAAAGAAGACTAAGGTTTAGTAGCCACCTACAGCAATGCTTGATGTTAAGCAATCAAACCCGTTTTTCAAAGAATAGATCTCCATTTTTCTTTTAGAATATGGTGGATTATTCTTCCATAGGGAGTTGGGATCGGTCCCCAGTTGCTTCTCAAAGAACCTTCAACCAGCATTTCTTGTTTTCAGCCTCTTTTCACTCTTATCTCCCAGGATGCTATATATCCTGAGAGTTGTGATTTTGTGCTGCCAGTCAGGCTTGCCCCATCTTAGCTCATGAGACAGTCTCAGATCCTAATTCATTACTGTTCTCTCCAGTCTCCAAAATAACAGGTTATTACTATTACTTATTTCCTTTCGTTTTGTCCTAAACTTTGTCTGTTTCTGCCTATAAAAATTAAGCCGTTGAAGCCATTAAAGAAGATTATTAATAGTATTTATTAATAATATTTAAAGATGGAACAGTTTCATAATAGTGTGTCATAATAATCAAATGTTCCTATATGCTTTAAAACACATCTAGAAAATTCACAGCAAAATACTAATAATGATTAGCTCTGTGTGATAGGATTATAAAGGCTTTCAATTTTAGACATGTATGTGTATTTTATAAACTTAAAATGAGAGGAGCTATTGCGCAGAGTGATCAGGGTAGGAAAGGGATTATCTATTAAAGTCAGATCTGTTATTCACCCTAGAAGACTCAGTAAAGAGAATATAATTGCTTCAAATATTAGAAGAGTTTTTATGGAATTAAGGTGAGCTACTCTGAATAATCCTAAGGTTGTGACTTTAGGGTTGAAGTATCTTTGAATCCCTTCAGATTCTGACTTTACAAATGACACCCCGTATGATTAATGCAGGTAGTCCAGGGAACACATTTTGAGAACCAAATAAAACTAAGCCTTAAAGTGGCCAGAGAGAAAGTGATTAATATGGAAGGATTTCCTAATATTTTAAGATGGAATCTCCTGGTTTTAACCTATATGCCAAAGACTTTTCTTTGGTAGGGATCTTTCCCCAAAACTTTGGAGTGAAATGTTTACCTGCATGCTAAACATCTTTGCATATTCAGATGTCAGTAATTCTATTATCTTCTACCATGACTTCTGCTACCAGAAACCTTGTCCTTACGTCTTGCATTCTCTTATGATAGCATAGTTTATCCATATTCTCATACATGAATCAAGTGTGTCATCTTTGATTTTTTCCCTCACCTATTCATAAAGTCTTTGTTTTTCCTCCAGATCTTCATGAAATCTCTTTTCTCACTCCCATCCTTACCACTGCTACTGCACTGTGTTCTGCTCTCATCTCTCACCTTAACTACTGCACTGACTTTCTCATTTTGTCTCTACACCTCTATCACTCCCCATGTATAAATCAGTCATGTTGCCACTGAAAGTATCTAATACGAACTCCAAACCTCACCATCATACTGAAGAAGTTAAAAAGCTTTTCATTGCCTTCCCTAATACTCAGGATAAAATACAAGTTCTTTTTTTTAACTTTATTTTTTAGTTGAAGGTGAGCATAATAGCTTTATTTTATTTTCATATGGTGCTGAGGATCGAACCCAGTGACTCAAGCATGCTAGGTGAGCGCTCTTCCTCCGAGCCACAACCCCAGCCCAAAATACAAGTTCGTTATGTGATATATACTAAGGCTTTTATGACTAGTTTATTTATTCCCTGCCTACCTCTGTTCCTGGATGTCTCCTGATTTCGTACATGATACAGTAACAAACTTATTTGCTGTAGTAGTACTGAATTGTTTATCCCTCTCTACCCTGTATAAACTACATTGTTTCTCTTTGCTTTTGTCAGTGCTACCCTCTCTGCTTGAAATTTTGTGCCTTCTCCCCTGTAAATCATCATAAATACATGTTTAACTTGTATTCATTGTTTTAAATTCACATTCTTTGGTAGCCTTCCCTCTTAGATTGGACTGAGTAGCTCTCCTCAGTATGTTCATTTTTTTTTTTAACAAGTCTCATTACTCCATTGAGTGGCATTTACTAGTGTGTCTTCTCCACCCCATTCCTTCATAAACACATGTCAATAATTTTTTTTACTGTCAGGGACCCATATCTTTGTTTCATTTTTGTAGTTTCAATTTATACATTATTCCTGACAGTAGGTCCCAGTAACCGTTTACCAAATGAGCAAATAAAATTCCTACCCTGAATGTGTTAAGAGTGTAAGAACAATAAGTACCATCTGATACACATGACTTACAGTCCCTTTTAACTTGACTATTGACTCATTAAAATTGCATACTTTTGCTATAAGGGAAAATTGTTGTTTTTTTTTAATATTCTTTTAGCTCTATCCCATTATTCATTCAAAATGAAAACAAACTTCTAAAACATCATATATTGTCACTTTATAATCATTTTTAAGAAGAGGATTAGAAATTTTCAGTTATAGTGTCTATTAATACTTTCTTATTAATGAAAAGGTATGCTCGGGAATAGTTAAAAAAGAAAACTGAATTGCATACTATAAGGTGTATATTCTTAGGTCAGTTTTGCTCAAGTTGGAGAACAGTAAAGGTTTTAGAATGTGTCATATTTAACATGATACTCTGAAGAATTTTATGTTCCTTCAAGGCCACTATATCTGTTGACCTTGGGGAAATCCATCTCTTTGAAGATTTGTTATTAGACAGCAGTAATTATGCCCAGTCTTCGGTTTCTTGGAAAAATGAAATGATAGTTGGATATGCAAGTAGGTGGGAAAATGTAACATAACGTACAAATAAAGTGGTACTTAGTTTTTAGAAGAAGTCTGTTAGAATTTTTATATTACATTAAAATAACTTGTGTTTTTTCTTCACTTAAGAGGAGTTGTAAGTGGAAGGGAGAGGGATATGTAGGAGTGTTGTGTTTTAAAAATATTAAATCTAATCACTGGTTTCTTTTACATCAGTGAGTACTTGTGTTGCAAAAAGGTCATGTTTTTGGTTCTAAAAAGTTACTTCATATTGAACCTGAGTAATCCCAAGAAAGTATCTGTAATGGTAATTTTTTTTCCATGTTCAACACTGTAGGTTTCTATGCCAGCAGCTCACGCAACATCATCTGCTCCCACCGTAACTTTAGTACAGTTGCCCAATGGGCAAACAGTTCAAGTACATGGAGTTATTCAGGCGGCCCAGCCATCAGTTATTCAGTCTCCACAAGTCCAGACAGTTCAGGTATGTGTATAAAAAGTTCTGCATATACTTTTATATATGTTGTTAATAGCCATTTCTGTCTCCTTTCATAAGTTATGAAAATAAGGACACGTCTAGTTTAGAGTTTATTTTAGTTCACAGTAAAGGAATGTGCTGCATCTGAATAGTTACCTTATGTATAGGAACATATATACACAAGAAGAGACATTAAAAAAATGACTCTTTCTTAAGCTTCAGAAAAAAAAAAGAATTGATTGGGAAATAGTTAAATACATGAGATAAAGTGGAAATGTTTGGGAGAGACTGACACATCTAAGTTAAGGAAAATTAAGATATAAAAATTGTAATTTTGTAATTATAAACCCTCATTTGGGTGAAAAAAGAATCTTGATAAAAAATAAAATAATAATCTTACTTGATATTATTTGAACCAAGGGACCACATAAAACATTTTAATATTGACTGTATATAGGACTTTCATTTATAGTATATAACTTTGAAATAATAATATATTTAGAAAGTACATTTTCAGGGCTGTTGATTGTACTATGTGTTATCTATCCTATTCTTTGGAGAGTTTGTTCCTTTGGTTTGATCTCCAAAGGGAATAAAGGCACTTTAGACCTCTGAAGTGTCTACTCTGTTTAACTGTAGGGAACCAAGAGCAGTATAGGATATTTGCAACTGAGCTTATTGAAATTAAAAAAAAAAAAAAAAAAAAAAAAAAAAAAGACTTGAACATTCATTCAAGTAGGCCATAACCCCAGCCTCCCATTTCATATTTTTTGCTTCACAGTCTTCCTGTAAGGACTTAAAAAGACTTTTCTCCGGAACGCAGGTGAGTCCTAGGTCCTAGATTTGAAGAGAACTATTATTAGAAAGGAAGGTGAGAAATTACTGTTTATGTCTTTGTCCTTCTCTATAAACATGGAATTTCATGGTTTCAGTAATAGTCTTAGAGGTCTTCAGATCTAAGCCAAACTTGTTGACTACCTACCCCTTACTTTATTACTTGTATCCCCTATATAACATTTCCCTTCCAAATTGTAGTCCAGAATTACTTGAATACTTTCATAGAAAGGAAGCTGTATCTCTTGGCGTAATCTATTTAGAATTAGGGGTGATTGCTAAAATGTTCTTTCCTGTGGTTAGCCAGAATATCTTTCTAAAATTTTCACCTGGTGGTGTCATTTTCATCCTCGGAAACTAGATTAACAAGTAATTCCTTTTCTGTTGATCTGCTTTCTCTTCCCCATTTCCCTCACCCTTCCTATTTATAAGAAAAATTTCAGATTGGACAAAGTTTTGTTTTTCTTCAGGCTTTTTATTATATGGTATACCTTTGGTAGTCCTCTTTACCATCCTGGTTGTTTTCTACTGAGTGAGAATTGTGTTTTCCTTGAGTATGATAGCCAGAACTGCTTAATATCGATAGAGTGGGGAGGTGCCCCCTCTCTCCTGGAAGCATTCTATTAATGTCATCAAAGGACATACGAGATTTTGTCAGCCATATTATACTGATCATTGAGCTACTATTAGTTCCTCTACTTCCTTCTGTCCTTGTGCTTTCAGTTTCCTTCAACTCTTTACTTAAGCAGTGGGGATAATGTTTCCGTGTGAAATCAAGTTGGATGAATATCCATAAGATACTGGGAATAGACTTTGTTCGTAAGTAGGAGATAGTATTTCCAAATAATTATAAAAGAATTTGATGTTTCTGTGGAATCACAATGACTGATTCCTTCGCCTTAGTTTTTAATTCATTGAATGCTACCTTACCATTCTCTATACTCTTCTGTTACTAATTCCCCACCCTGTCTTCTTCTTGATGATAATGAAAAGAACTTGGCCTGCTAATCAGTCAGAACACCTAAATTCTAGATCCAGTGTGCATATTTATAAGTCAAATGACTTTGTTCATGTTAGCTTTTACTTTTTACTTTTTCAATTAAAGAAGAAAGTCTTGCTGTGAAAAAGATTACAATTTTTGGTTATAATATATGATTTAATTGATTATATTCTTAATTCTAATGTTGGCAACATAATTTAATTCTGAGGATTTTGTAAACATGAATAGAAATATGTATTCATGTTTTCAAGAACATATTTTACATTAAGGTGAATTTACAAAAGAAATGTTGAATTTCTTGAAAACTAGATTCTATAAATAGAGATACAATTATACGCTTTTTTTTTTTCTTTAAAGGGCCTCAATGGTCACTTCAGCTGGCTAACAGAAATAATTATTAATAAGTAGGCTCTAATGTCTGTCTTTCCTAAGTCATAATAAAGCTACATTTATTCTGCAAAAAATTAAAATAACTAGGAAATAATTTACATTAGAAAAGTGATCAAACAAGAATAGAAATTGCCCCTCAAACTTCTATATGAGAGAATATTGGAACATAGCAAAGTTTCAATATTATGCATGATATATACTTCTTTTGATGGGAAGAATAAGATATTAAGACTTCTGTTTATATATTTTTGTTTAAAAATATTAGAAACTAAGCTAAAATGATATTTCATACACAGCTTGACTTTTGGTACTCTAACTTTATTCCTATGTATACGCATAAATTCCCTCACACATTGTGTGAGAATGCTCACAGAAATACTGGGAGTTGCATTGTGTCTGGGGGTTGACAGTTACATTCATTACTTTTGGCCACATTTTACTATAGTGCAGTTTAAATGTGACAGAGGATTCACAGATTATATTACTTAATCCATTTCGTCAACAAATGTTTATTGATCACATCCTATGTGCCAGTCATTGTTCTAGGTGCTATCAGACAACAGTGAACAAACAGTACATCTCTATTCTCATGAAGATCACATTTGAGTGAAGAGAGACAGTCTATGAAAAAATAAAATATGTCAGGTGAGGATAAGTGCTGGAAAGATTAATAAAATGATAAAGGAATAGAGAAAGACATAAAGGGGAAGGATGTTTAATTTTATGGAAGACGGCAGTAAAGGTGGCTAAGCCAAGAAGATAACCAAAGCATATCCAAAGATTTGGAAATAAGAGTATGATTAGGATATCAAGGAATAGCAAGGTGTTGCTGGAATAGAGTAAGCAGGGAAGAGAGTAGAGATGAGAATTTTGATAGTCTTTTTAATACTTTGTAATGTGGGAACAAAAGTAAAAGTTTGTGCAACATAGTCTATTATTATATAGCAAAGTATTTAACTTCAGAATGGATTGCTTTTAGCTTTTTTGTTGTTTTTGTTGTGTTCTTTTGTTTTTAACTAAGATAATTTTCCCCAATTTTCTGATCTTTTCAATGATGGCAGGCAAGAACTTACAAGGGATATCTTACCTAAGGTGTTTTTGAAAAAAGAAATCCATTTTAATTACCTTTCATGGGGGAAGTGCTATTTTAATCATGAATGTGATAATTTTTCAAAGAAACTTTTGCTGTGGAGATAGCATTTTGAAAATAGAAATTTGAAAATTTTTTTTCTCTTGCAAACCATGAAAGTTTGCCTTAAGTCTATGTACTTTAGAAGTTGAAAGTGCTAGTAATGCTGATTAGTGGTTAAGCGCTTCTGGGTTCAATCCCATTTTTTTTTTTTTTTTTTTTTTAACATCCCCAGAGAATAGAAAAAGGAAAAAAAAAAAATAGAATTTCCTCAACTGTTCAGAAGACTTCTAGTTTTAGCAGGTGTTGAACTTAATTTAAAAAATGAAATTATAACACCATCTTCCTGTTGACTTGAAGCATGCAATAATTGACTTAAAGCCAGGGAGTGAAAATACACTAGATAGATTTCATTAATGACTAGCAAAATTTGTAGAGAAAAATGGAAAAGCATTGTTTTATTTTGTAAGTACAGTCTCAAAGTGTACTTTTGAGACTTAACTTTTGTTATCTACATATTCAGTTGAGTTCCCCTTTTCAAAACTAGCAAACTTTAAATCAACATTTAAATAACCTAAGCCCAGAATCATATTCTGAATCACTTTTATAATCTTTTTAAAAGATTATATTATATATTATAAATATATTTATATAAATACTTTTATATGTTTATATAAATATGTAGATACTTTTAAAATTTATATATTTATATAAACATAAACAAATCAAAGTTGAGGAATATAGAGCTAAAGCTTTATATCTAAAAGTAGTGACTTGGTGTTTTGAAAATTTCTTGACTTTCAAAAGTAGCCAAAATGAAAGATGTATCAAAGGAACTCAGGAAGAGATTAATAAGAGAGATGGCAAGAGGTGAGGGACAGAGGAAGTTATACTATCTTTAGAATGAGATTGATTACCTGTGATACTTCTAGTTGGAATATATGGTTGTTTTAAATCTGTTAAGTTTATATTGAACTATAATTAATAACTATAAAATGGATTTTTAATATGATTTTTATTCTCAAGTATGGGTTCAATATAATTTTTGTTTTTAAGGATTTAATTTTTTTAGAGCAGTTTTAGGTTCACAGTAACATTATGGAAAATAGAATACCCTCCCCACTGTATAGCCTCCCTCATGTTAACTTTCCCCACCAGATTGGTACATTTGTTAAAACTGAACCTACATTTACAACATTGTCCAAAGCTCATAGTTGACATTAGGCTGCACTCTTAACATTGGTGCATTACATGGTGGTTTGATTTCATTTAGGGTAGGAAGTGTTACATTCATTATGTGATATTGAATAGTCACTATTCTGTTTATATTAAAGAGTTAGTCACTAAATAGTGGTAAGTTAATTCCGTCTATCTGAATTGACTTTTTTTTTTTTTTAAATCTTTTATCTTTGCAGTTCAGTAATCTAAATACTCCCTGTAAGGAAAGGAAAGCAGCATTTTCATTTATTTGGGAATTTTGGTTTTGGCACTATTGGATATTGAACCCAATATCCAATACTGGGTTTATCACTGAGCTACATTCCCAGCCCTTTTTTGTTTTTTATTTTAAGATGTCTTGCCAAATTAATGAGGCTGGCCTGAAACATCTGATCCTACTGCCTTAGGTTCCTTAGTTGCTGGGATTCCAGGAGTCTGCCATTCAGTGCAATATCGTTTTTTAGTGACAGAAACAAATGAAACTGCAAAAACAGAAGTTAAAATATTGTTTCTATACATTGTTGGGGCATTAACTAAACTGTGAATGAAGTAAGGGATAAACCGATACTTCACAGCTTGAAGTTATCAGGAAGAATTTGTGGCTATGAAAGAACATTTTGAATTCTGTTTCTACATATATTAAAATTCTTGGATCTAGAATCTGTTTGTCCAAAGATAATGTAAATTTAGCAAAGATTTACAAAATGAATTATTAAAACGGACTACTACTGAAGGACTAAGGATAAATTATTTTAGATAATAGTTAATAAATATCCTGAAAAAATTGCTAAAATTGCTTTAATATGTTTTTATTTCTGTCTTTACCACATAATTTAGATCAGAGAAGGGCAAAATTTCTACTAAGGGCCACAAATTCACTTCGAGGGGGAGGGAATCAAAGGCCACATATAAAAAAGCAACATCATTTCAAAATTATTATGTGGGTGGTTTATATCGCTTGCTTTAATAAGTTTCAGCTTGGAAGAAAGTCCTCCTATCCTTAAGAGATGGTTTATCTCTAGCAGTTAGAAAAATGCAAATCAAAACTACACTGAGACTTTATCTCACTCTAGTGAAAATGGCAATTATCAAAAACACAAGTAACAATAAATGTTGGCAAGGATGTGGGGGAAAAGGTACACTCATACATGCTGGTAGAGCTGCAAATTGGTGCAGCCACTACAGAAAGCAGTATGGAGATTCCTCAGAAAACTTGGAATGGAACCACCATTTGACCCAGTCATTCCATTCCTCAGTTTATACCCAAAGGACATAGCCACATCAAGGTTTATAGCAGCTCAATTCACAATAGCCAAACTATGGAACCAACACAGTGTCTTTCAACAAATAAATGATAAAGAAAATGTGGTATATATACCCAATGGACTATTTCTCAGCCATAAAGAAGAATGAAATTATGACATTTACTGGTACATGGATGAGCTGGAGACTATCATTCTAAGTGAAATAAGTCAATCCCCCAAAAGGCTGAATGTTTTCTCTGATATGCAGATGCTAATTCATAATAAGGGATTGGGGCGGTGGTGGATTAGACAGAGGTGAAAGGGAGGGGAAAGGGATATTGGGGGTAGAAAGGGTAGTAGAATGAATTGGATATTATTACCCTATGTGTATATATGATTACATGACCAGTGTAATTCTACATCATGTACAACAAGAAGAATGAGAAGTTATACTCCATTTATGGAGTCAAAATGCATTTTATGTGTCAAAATGCATTCTCCTGTCATGTGTAACTAATTTGAACAAATAAAAATAATTTTTTAAAAAAGGTTATTATATAAGAATGGGCATATATAAGTGAAGCAGAGGGCAAAGAAAGAAAGCCACAGAGGAACTAAGTAGATTCTGAGTGCAGTATTAATAACGGTAACAACTATTTATCAGTACCATCCACTTTGAGTTTAGTCTTGTTCCTTGAATTTCTGACGCTCTGCTAAGACCTGTTCACAGATCCGTTATCTATGAGAAAGTTTATGCAGATGGCTGTGTTGAGTGGGCTAGTTACAGCAGCTGCAACTAATAATTGGGAAATTTTCCTTCATGTTCCTTTGGCAGTACTTTGTAGATTATTACTCTGTTGAATTATATACTGAATTCAGCCTTGCCCATCATTTCTGGATCCATTAATTGTTGCCTACTGATTCTTAGGTCTTTCAAACTAGGCTTCATATACTTTAAAGTTTGATGGACATATTACTTTACTATAGGTGTATTTTACAAAGCATTACTAGATTTAACTGATTTCTTTGTAAAGTGAATGTCTATTCTCTAGAACCCTTTGGCTCTGACTGCATACAGAATATCTCTGGAATTTCTCAAGTATCTTTGAAGTACTTATGATTTTTCATATTGCCATGGTCATATATTTTGATGTGGACCTAACCCACAGAGATCCCTTTGTCTTGGCTAAATCTAATTCTAATTCTGATAACATCATGTGCACCTCTTTCGGAAAAGAGTATGTGACCCCTACAGTTTAGACTATAGAAATCTGTAAATATGAATTTGACAGACAAGCACATTTAGGTGAGAGAACTTCTAGTTTAGAAACAGTCTAAAAATGCTACTGGGTTGTTGCTTCTGACAGTACTGGTTTCAGACTGAAATAGTCTGGAATGAGACTGGAAGGAACCACCAAGATTTTGATGATAAGGATGTCTAAAACAGAGATGCTAAGTATTAACAGGAGTTTTACTTCTTCATAGCTTTGTTACTTGGGTGAGTTACCTAACCTCTTTGTGCTTTAGTTCTTTTATCTATAAAATGGATATAGTACTATTAACTATCTGGTTCCTGATGTTACTGTACTAAGTAATGTACTATATATAAATATATGCAAGTGCTTTTAGTATAGCACCTGACACATAGTAAATTTTCAGTATTATTTTTTCTATTATCCCATATAAAATCTTTATTCACATATCTTCATTTATTTTCAGTCTAGGGATGCTTACCAGAAATGCATGATTCTTTACCTTGGATTTTAGCTTAAAAATTAATTGTAGAATGCCAACTTTTAAACTTGTCTATATGAAACAGGATTTTTCCCTTACTTGCTAGAAACAACTGGGGAATGTGGTGAGGGATCATTAATTTTACTTGTACAATTTTAAGTAGTGCATAAGTGTTTGCATCAGAGTTAAAGGGGAAATATTTTTTTGTATAGTCTCTATATAGACTTCTGACCAAATATTTAGTCATTCCTTCCTTAATGTCAGAAACCTTGTTTAAGTTGGCAGTTTTGTCCTAACAACTGACAAGAAAAACCTGACAAATAATACTGATGAGTTCAGGATTGATTATATGGAGTCTTGAAAGAAATTAAGGATAGATGTTTTCAGGACAAATATTTTAGTTTCTCTAAATTCAATTTAAATATTCTATAAGTTAAGTAAAGGGGAAGGGAGAGTGGTTGGTGCGGTTGTCTCCCATTAAAAACCTAACCATGTATAAGACTTAAATATATGTATTCTTTTGTATTCAACCTTAAAGTTAATGAAATTTTTTGGAAACTAAATTTGATTATCAAGATCAAGTTCTTCTTTATTTTCAGATTTCAACTATTGCAGAAAGCGAAGATTCACAAGAGTCAGTGGATAGTGTAACTGATTCTCAAAAACGAAGGGAGATTCTTTCAAGGAGACCTTCCTACAGGTATGAAATTTAATAATTAGAACTTGGAATCAAAGATGTACAGGAAGCCTTAGATAGTTGCAGGTAAAGATATGTCAGAAGATTGGTTTACTGATCAAGCCAGTATTATAGGTGATTTATCTTTATCTCAAGTTACTTCCCAAATAAGTTTATCATATAGAATAAGCTTGTCTTATAAAATAAATTGTTCTTAACTCTGAGCATTTCTGGATAAACACTGCTTTTTTCTGGTTCTGTTTTTGTAGACTGCTGGGTGCTGCTTTTTTATTAAAAAAATACATTTGATAGTTACTGGATTTTCTAGTTACGTGTCAGTTCTACGTGGCTACATGTTTACAAGCCATTTTTATTCGATGGTACTTAGCAGATAACTATTTATTAGTTGTTTTAGGGTGATGCTTTGCTAACATTCTCTAACTTTAGAGGCACCATACTATACTTTTTGTTTTCAGCTATAGATGTTGCTTAGTCCATGCTTTGTCTCCAAGGTAGACAAAAACCATTCGTCATATGTAGAAACATCTGCAGGAAGGACAATTCCAAAAATATTGATTAATTTACCTTAGAGTTTAATGAATGTAGAGTTTAATGACTTATAATTATCTTCCTTTTTATTAGTCTAACATTTCTATTTATGTATATGCCAATTTTTTTGATGAGGTGGTTGTCACTCCCTGCTCCCACTTGTTTAGCTACTAAGCCAACCCCTTTCTCTATCCCCACGTTTAGATTAAGGATCCTAGGTAAATATAAATAAATTGATTTTGAAGGCATAACTTTTATGATACTAGATATATGTTGTATGCTTTTATGCTAATAGTTTCTATTTTTTTAATATAACTAGTGTTAGATTTTTTTTTTAAGAGAGAGGGAGAGAGGGAGAGAGAGAGAGAGAGAAAGAGAGAATTTTTTAATATTTTATTTTTTAGTTTTCGGCGAACACAACATCTTTGTTTGTATGTGGTGCTAAGGATCGAACCCGGGCCGCACGCATGCCAGGCGAGCGCGCTACCGCTTGAGCCACATCCCCAGCCCACTAGTGTTAGATTTTAACTTCAAAGTATAACTCATGATAGTATATATAACACCTTCAATCCTGAAGCAGATCCAGCCAGGAATGCATATAGCTTCTCTATAAATTTTAGTCAAATATTAGCTATAGGCCTTTTAATGAGTTTTTTATTGAAAAATATCCTAGTTTTTCTTAATTGGCTTGCAGCCTACATTGTAGTAAAGGTCATTTAAATAGTAACACCTTAATGATCAATCAAAAGATGCTTTTAATTGATTAAAATTACATGTTGTTTGGAATCTCAACTAAGTTTATTTATTGAATTTCCTTAAGTCTAGATTTTTCTAGTAGATCATTATGTAAACCTAGAGACATAACAGTTATTTGACTTCTCTCTGGGAAATCTACTTGGGAAGTCCAGAGAAAGAGTTATTAAAGATAATGACATCTTCACTTACAATCAAACTCTCCACTAGGGCACCTTTAGTTTAAGTTTATGAATTCCTGAAATGTAGCCTCTGTGTCTTGATTATAGTACGGTATGTACTAAAGTTCTTAATATATATGTGTAAAGCTGGAGAAATAGGAATTAATTGATAATAGAAGATGCATTTTTTATTGGAACAACTTTTTGTCTTTATAGTGATAAATTTATATCCAGAGGGAAGTACTTGAAAAGCACTCTTCTTGGTCTCATTTGGCTTGATATTTTTAGCAGCAATCTAGCAGAAAAACATAGAAGTTGTGCTTATCAAATTTTCAAGTGACAGAACCTTAACAGATAAGTACCCTCATGGATAGGAAAATAAATAAGCTGAAACAAACAGGATAAAATGGTAGTGATAACTGTAAAATATCTGAAGTTGAGTATAAAATAAAAACAATTTTTAAATTTCTGTTTTAACCACCTTTCTGCCAATTTTCTAATCTTTAACTACTATTTGTATTTAGACAGTAAATTTTACTTTTAATTAAGATAGCTCTCTATTTTTCTAGGAAAATTCTGAATGATTTATCTTCTGATGCACCAGGAGTGCCAAGGATTGAAGAAGAGAAGTCTGAAGAGGAGACTTCAGCCCCTGCCATCACCACTGTAACGGTGCCAACTCCGATTTATCAAACTAGCAGTGGACAGTATAGTGAGTAATAGATATTTCTGTTTTGTAAAGAGAAAAGAAAAATTAACGTTTTATTCTCTTTAAGGGAATTATGTAATTTCCAATTTTTTTCTCATTCTTACTGCCACTTTATATTTCCTCTATTGCTTAATATGCAGAGGTCTATATGTAATAGGAGTATTTTCTTCAGAGTTTCTTCAGTTACTCAATTATGTGAGCTGTTTACACGTTCCTTTGTTTTATGCAGATGCATAATCTGAAGTTTTTTGAAGAACTAAATGAACCTCTATAGATTTTAGTCCTCAGGCTGGGAATGTAGCTCAGTGATAAGTGTGCTTACCTAGAATGTATGGTTCCTGGATTCAATTCCCAGTACCAGCAGCAAAAAAAGATTTTAGTTTTCACATAATATTCAAGAATAGCATGAGTTTTTTCAGATAAAGGAAAAAAAAATTATACTTTGACTATGTTTAAGGCCAAAGATGCTCTTACTATTCATCTATTTTAATACTTTATCTTACCTTCCAAAAGTTGCATTTAAAAATATTCATATTTAATAATGTTTCAAGGGGGGTGGGGTTGACTTTGTTGTAGTCTGCTAGCACATTCAATTATTATATCTTTTCATGTAAAAGGTAGTATAGCAAATTAAGATTATGTAAACACAAGGAAAATTAACTGGATACTTGGTTTTTTGGCTCACAAAAAGCAAAGGTTTCTATTACAAAATATTCAAATTTTCATTTCATGATGTCTCTATCTGGCACTTAGAGGTCTCTTCTTATCTCTTACTTTTTCTTATCTTTCACCTCAATCTATGTAAAGTACTTTCAAATTTTGCATTTTCAAATGCATTTGTATGAATGGTACTCTTTTATTTACTCAATACCTTTGCCTTTTAGTGTGCCTAATGCTTGACACCTAGGTTACTTTTTGTTTTTTAACCCAATGTCAGTTTGCCTAACAGTAATTTTCATTCTGTCTTAAAAACAGATTTCTCAAGTAGCAAACTTTTTAGCTCTCTCAGAGCTAAAATTTTTGATAGTCAGACCAAGCTACTGGTTTACTATTAAAACTCAGTAAGCTTAGTTATTCTTTTTTTCCTTAAGTTTCTTGTTGACAGATGCAAAGAGATACATATCTATACCTGTGTGCGTGTGTGTGCATTTTTTTTTTTTTTTTTGCTTTGTGTCCAGGTAAACATCTTTATTCAAGATGTGATTTTACAACATTAACACATGACTTTTATTTTTGCCTACTTAAGCATCCTGGGGTATAACATTCCCTTTGGTAACAGATTCACTACTGGAGAACTTCCTAGAACTCACTTGAACTAGAAAGTATGCTTTTTAGGAAACAGACATACCAGAAATCTGAAAGACGGAAGTGAAATTTAGAGAACTCCCATTATCCCCCTAAATGTCTAATTTTGCACACCCTTCTCCAGCTACCAAAAATAATTTCAAGAGATTAACATTTTGAGATTTTTAAAGCTTTATTTTTATTTCTGCTCTGTATGTGCACACACAGTTTTTGATAGAACTAGTTGATTTTTCATTAAGGAACAATATAACTAATACATTTACAACAACATTTATAATTCTTAGCTCAAAAAATGAACACGTCACAATTCAAGTGGTAAAGTATTAGAGTGTTAATAAAACTTAAAATGCTCCTCTTCAATAGTAAGGTGAAATAACCCTTTGTTCCTTCTGTTTACATACACATGTTGTCTTATACATTTACATGTTGTATGGAATCTCAACTAAGTTTATTTATTGTATTTCCTTAAGTCTAGAGTTTTCTAGTAGATGGTTATGTGAACCTAGAGACATAACAGTTTTTTGACTTCTATCTTTTTAGTTGTGTTTTATTGGAACTCTCAAATCCTTTTGGAATAATCAAATGTATAAATCAATGTTATATAGGAAAATATGTTCAGTAGGACCAGATTTCAGTTTTGAAAGTACTTTGATATACATAACCTTATTTAATGCTTACAGCAATTATATTTTGTGGCTACAACTAGATGTGTTTATTTTACAGAAGAGATTAGAGAATCAAGTAATGATTTAGTAACAGAACTTGGACTATAGCCCAAATATTTTCAAGTGTAGTTTTGTTTTTTGGGGTTTTTTTGTTTTTTCCTTTTCTAAGTATAGTTTTTTTTCTTCCTTCCTCCCACATTGAATTCATGGCTGTAACCAAAAAGAAAGTAATATGTTAAACATAATAGAATTTACATATTAACTCTATATGTGAAATTGTAGATTAATTTTGTTAACCTTCTAATTCTCTCAAGTAATCTTACAGAATTAGATTAATTCTTATATATTCCAATATTTCCCCTTGTCTGAGATTTACTAAAGTGGATGGATTATAAATGCCAATGTCTTAATGTCCATAGTATTATTTTCCTAAACTAATCATTTGAGCAGTCAATAATCAACTTTACATGTACTGATTGATGACTTAGTATATTATAGTTTCCCAGAGCTTACAGGCAGTTGATCCCAAACTAATTCCCTTCTAATGGACAGTACTATATTTAAGTCGGATCTGTTGATCTCATATTTTTTACTTATCTCTTAATTCAGTTAAAACCCTTATGTGATTTTATATGTAATACTGTGATTTTTTTTTCCTCCTCCTCTTTCTGGAAAACCTGACCCTTAGCAGGGAGATTGTGAATGAACTAAATTTCTTAATGTTAGTATCTGTGTCTTCCAAGAAAAAGAATAGCTTCTCTTTCTATTAACTTTTTCCATGTACTGTAGCATACAGGTGATTTAAGTTTTTATCAGGGATTGAAGCCAGGGGTATTGAACCACTGAGCTACATCCCCAGCCCTTTTTATTTTTGATTTTGAGACAGGGTCTCGGTAAGTTGCTTGGTGCCTTGCTAAGTTGATGAGGCTAGCCTTAAACTTGTGATCCTCCAGCCTCAGCCTCTGCCTCCTAAGTTGATGGGATTATAGGTGTGCACCATCATACTGGTTGTTTTTGTTTCTAAATAATGATCTTGAGTTCTAGTTTTAAGCTCCACAAGAGGTTTCTTGTGCTGAGTTCCATCTATTTTTCAGTTGTTTCATTGAGTGGGCTTTTGTTTGTTTGAGATGGTTCTGTGTTGCCAAGGATGATCTTGAACTCTTAAGCTCAAGTGATCCTTCTGCCTGAGTTTTCCAAGTAGCTGGAACTACAGATGTGTGCACCACACCTAGATAATTGAGTAGACTTTTGATGTATTTTATGAATTGCTAGAAGAAATAAATGGAATGCACTGATGAGCTGCTTTATTGATTACTTTTTTTTTTTTAAAGAGAGAGAGAATTTTTTTTTTTTAATATTTATTTTTTAGTTTTCGGCGGACTTAACATCTTTGTTTGTATGTGGTGCTGAGGATCGAACCCAGGCCGCATGCATGCCAGACGAGCGCGCTACCGCTTGAGCCACATCCCCAGTCCTATTGATTACATTTTAAAATAACCATTTATTGGGTGCCTATTACAGGCCCACCACTGTGCTGAGAGCATAAAGTCTAGATTTTTAAAGGTAGAGAAGAAAAATCACATTTCCTACCCTCAAGTAATTTATTTAGTTTTTGCCCAACAAATATTATTAAACAATATATTATATGGTTAACACTAGAATAAAGTAAAGTGTAGATCACAGGCAGGATATCCTTGTAACCAAATAATTCCAAAAGGAATTTGATATTTTCTCACTGTATCTAAAAAATTATTAACAGCATTATATTATAAATTGTAATGCAGTTCATAGAGTAGTAGAAAGCTACTTGGGGATACCAAGATTCATTGTGATAATTTCTCCTAGATGATGCCTTACAAATTATTCTACATTGAGTTTAGAGTGTCTTAAAGGTCTTACATGGTATTAATTAAACTTGTAACAATAAAATCCATTGGGTTTTAGTTGCCATTACCCAGGGAGGAGCAATACAGCTGGCTAACAATGGTACCGATGGGGTACAGGGTCTGCAAACATTAACCATGACCAATGCAGCTGCCACTCAGCCGGGTACTACCATTCTACAGTATGCACAGACCACTGATGGACAGCAGATCTTAGTGCCCAGCAACCAAGTTGTTGTTCAAGGTAAGGGAATTCAGAATTCACAGGTGTGATAAATTCTTTAAAAGATTAAAATTTTATAAACTCAGAAAAAGTAAGTATTGTATTATAAAGCACAACTAAAATGTAGTCAATTTTTCTTTGATATAGATAATATTTTCCATGAACTCTTCCATTATCCCAAAATTGGACCCAAATGTCATGGCATAAAAACAACTATTTTTAGTATTTAAAAATATAGTGTCTATCTGTAACACCTTTACTGTTTGGGAACAGGAGAAACAGGGTAGGTTAGAACAAAAAAATGAAATCAGAAGCCAGGAAAGATGGATTTTTAGATGTAATTCTGAATGGATCTGCTTTGTGACTGAGAAGGATCCAATTATTCTGGGCCTTTTTGTTTGTTTTTCATTTATCAAATGAAATTTCGCTAAATAACATAAGGATTTTGGAGGTCCACAATTCTGTTTCTCTTGTTTTTATTCAAAAGAAACTTAGGTCTTCTTTTCTGAAATTATTATATTTTGTATAGGAACATTATATTCCAAAAGACCACACACGAGTATGCAAGTCCACCGGTCTTGGAAGGAAAAGTAGTAGTTAAACCCTTGAGGAATTATAAAGTAGATTTTTTTTAATTTTAATTTTTTGTTACATTTATTTCAGAAATATATGGATAGGAATTGACTATTTTTCGTTAAATCTGTTTGAATATTTCAACAATATAATTTATGCCAGATTGGAAATTTGTAGATTGAGGAAATAATAATTTGTTTCTAAAAATATTTTCATTAATAATAATGCATTTTGCCTATGTTAGGAAGTGGCAGTTGTATCCCTTTGCCGTGGATAATTACCTTTGGATAATCCTAAAACACCAACTAGAGAATCATAATTTATTTAAAGGGCCCTAGTGTAATTACAGAATATATTCTGTTTTTAAACAAATAATATTTGAAAAAGATATTTTGCTTATTAATGGGAATAAAACACCTTTTCACTTTACATGCAGGTACTCAAAAAATGTAAAGCAGGATGTCAGTGAATTTGAATTCTGAACGTCAGTTTGAAGATGGTAACATGTTTAGTATATAAATCTTTTCCACTCAAACTACACATTTTAATTGATATTGATATCTAATATGAATAATTTTATATAAAGACCTTCAAATTCTCTCAAATGTTAGGTTCCTTATTCTTAGGAGAGCATATTAAGCTGATATTAGAAGAAATTTGACAAACAGTGATTGTTTCTTTTCACAAATGGTGGATTGTTTAGTTAGGAAATTAAAACTTAAGAGTTTACCTAGCCATTATCATTTATATTAAAACAATGTTTACAAATAATATAATTGGCATCAATTAGTACACTTTTTCATACTTTCAGTTTTGTTTGAATTAGAAGTTTACAATAGTTGACCATAATGCTTTATTTTCTCTTCCATTTTGCTATTTTATGAAAAATCATGGTCGTTTTTATGTCGTGGCAAGAGTCTACTTGAAATTTTTTAATATGAATTTACCAATATCAAAGGAAGACATTGAGGACTATACTCTATCTAGGAAGATCATCCAAGCTGTGCCCTACTTCCCTTTTAGACTTAAGGTTGGTAAGCATGTTAACAGAATAGAACTACATTCCAATGAAAGATAAATATAAGACCCAGCAGACATAGGTTTAGATGTATTTCACCTGAGTGTCTATACTAATAAGTACATTAAACTGGGGTTTATTTCTCAGTAATGACCCAAAGAGTGCTGATTTTTTTTTCAACATTTTAGCCAGAATCATCTGTTCTTTATTGTTTCTTTTCTAATTCAAAAAGTATGTTTAGACTGATGATTAACACAGCTGAATCGAGTCACTTCATTTCTGTGCCTTACACCTTGCTCACCATTCTTTTCAGCTGCCTCAGGAGATGTACAGACATATCAGATTCGCACAGCACCTACTAGCACCATTGCCCCTGGAGTTGTTATGGCATCCTCCCCAGCACTTCCTACACAGCCTGCTGAAGAAGCAGCACGAAAGAGAGAGGTTCGTCTAATGAAGAACAGGTACATATAATCCATTTACTTAGATCGTTATGGGTTTAGTATGTCCACAAATTCTGCCAAATGTATTTTACAACTGATAACAGGATCTTTGCCTTGAATTCCACCACCACCATCCCCCAGAATTGATGGATCTTACTAAAACTTCTTTATTTAATAAGTTGCATGTGAAATGACTAATGAGATTATGGGTCAGTCTTTAATAATAAAGTAGTTTTCTTTCATGCAGTTTCCTCACAGGAGATTTAATATGCAGCTTTGCTATGTTTGTATTTTGCTCCAACCAACTAGCTAGATTATTTACAAATCTTTTCATGAGTAGTATTGTTCATGTTCAAGAGCATCAGATATGTGTATTAACATTAAATGTTAAATTTTATTACATTTATGTATAATAAAGTAAATGTATCAATGGCCAATATTTTCTTTACTCAAAATAGTAACTTAATACCATGTTACTGACAGAAACCTTAAAATAGTTATAATTCTTGAATGAGGAAAAATCTACTTATCAAAATCTGTGACATGTAGACAAAGCCATTTTTAAATGGTTTTGACATCAAAATAAAAGTATCCTATTTTTGCATTGGGGATTGAATACAGGGGCGTTCTGCCTCTAAGCTACATCCCCAGTCTGATATTTATTTATTTGTTTGTTTGTTTATTTAGAAACAGGGTCTCCCTAAGGTGCCCAGGCTGGCCGGCTTGCTTATTTATTTATTTATTTATTTATTTATTTATTTATTTATTTAGAGGCAGGGTCTCCCTAAGGTGCCCACTCTGGGTGCTCACCCTTGCAGTTCTGCCTCACCCTCCCTGTTTGTTGAGATTACAGGCTTGTTCCCACATGCCTCGTATAGTTTTAAGATTTTAATATGAAAATGACTAAGACAAACAGAAAAAAATGAAAATAAAGATGTATGAAGTTATAAAATGTTTTAAATTGGTGACAATATTCTACTTTTTACCCCAGGATTATTCAAATTCATGATAAAGTCAAAGAAACAGATTGAATTTGGAAGATAAAGCTTGGTGTCTTGCTCCACCCTTGCTATGACTTTCAGAGAACCTATTAATCTTCTGAACCTCAGTTTTCTCCTTTGTAAAATAGGATTCCACAATCTACTTAAAGTGTTGTTCTAAGGGTCAAGTTAGATTATTTCTCTGAAAGTACTTTGTAACCACAGTGGTCTGAAACATAAATGGTGTTTTTGCCTTGAGCAATTTCGTATTTCAGCAGATCAGTCTCTTTGTTTCTAAAATATTTTTAGCTGTCACTGTATTAATAAATTATTATCTAAGCTATGAGCAATGACAGAAGCATTCTGGGATTAGGGGAAAAGTTGCAAAGGAGTGGAGTGACTTTATTTTATTTGTTCTCTATCAACCAGTGATTTTCTTTTTAAGTATTTAAATTATAATTTTAAACAAAAGTATAAAAGCTGCATTCTTATTTAAATGTATTTTAAAATATAAATTAAAGTATGCATTATTTAAAAATACTCAGTTTTAAAGTACTCATAAGGATGCTTAACCCTTTTTAAAATTAGAAACAATTCTCTTTTAAGAAGTCTCCAGCAAAAGCTTGGTTATAAAATTTAAAAAACAGCACTTACTAAAGAAAATAGTTTAAAGCACACATAGCAGAGCGATCAGAAAATAAGTCCTTTTGATTATTAAAAACAGCAGAAGAGGGGCCAGGATTGTGGCTCAGTGGGCAGAGCCCTTGCCTAGCATTCATGAGGCATTGAGTTCGATCCCCAGCACCACATGAAAATAAAGATATTGTGTCCATCTACAACTTAAAAAAAAAAAAAAAAAAGGCAGAAGAACTTTCAGATTATATCTATGTAGTTTGCCTCTGTGGGACAAAAAATGTTTCCCCCTAGTGGGTGTGGTGGCTTATGCCTGTAATCCCAGCAGCTCGGGAGACTGGAAAAGGAAGATCGTGAGTTCAAAGCCAGCCTCAGCAAAAGCGAGGCACTAAGCAACTCTATCTCTAAATAAAAATACAAAATAGGGCTGGGGATGTGACTCAGTGGTTGAGTGCCCCTGAGTTCAATCCCTGGTACCAAAATAATAATGATGATGATGATGACGTTTCCCTCTTATACAGAAAAGACTACAGAGGCAATATAATTGTAGTCATGATTTGGACTTACTTTTAATCCTTTCCAACAGTTGGATAAACTCTAGTGTCCTTTTGAAGGAACAAAATAGGAAAAAATTTTTCTATAGTATGTAAGAAGGCAGCAGTATTGGTTTTTATCTACTGTTATGTAGAGGCCAACCTAGAGCACTGCCCATTTGTGAAAACTTGTTCTTTTAGCAGACCAAATTTCTTTTTTTCTTTCATATTTGTAGCCCTCTCTGTGATCCCCATCCTACCTCTACAATACATTCCAAGTTATGGAGAGGGCTTCAGTTCTTTACAAGCTTTATTTAAATGAGATCTATAGGGAAACCACCTGATCATGTACTCTGGTAAAATACTTTTGTTTGAATTTAGATATAGTGCTATAGTTTCCTTTTTCCTTCATTATCAGATGACTGCTTTTTGAGCTTTCAGTCAAATCTGGCTTCTGTGACCATCATACCATGCAAACTCACAAACCAGGTACATACCCACATTCCAAAACACATACTTGGCAGATCCAGTAGTCTCTTTTTTGTTTGATTTCACCTCTGTGAAGTATATACCACTTTTGACTGCTCATTCACCCAAAATACTTCTTTGGTTTATTCACCACCTGGTTTTTGACTACTTTTCAGATTTCCCCTTGGAACTTTCATCCATAGTCATGTATTTCAGGTACCAATATATGCAGGTATCAATAATTCTATATATTCTGATATTGACCTTTCCTCTGAGGTACTGTTTATTAAGTTCCATATTATGTATGGGCAGTTCTAGATTCTTTATATACATTATTAATTCTTCTACAGTGAGGTGGAATTTTATTCCCACAGATACCAGAGAGAAGTTAAATGTTGCCGAACATCACAGTTTTTAAGAAACTGGTAGAATTGAGATTTGATCATGTGTCTGCTGCCAAAGCCTGTTAACATGCTACTTCACTGCTATGATGCTCTTACTAGAGCACACGGCAGTGGGGTGGATATGTAACAAGGAAATGAAACATGGAATGCTTTTCTTGGGTGTTCATTTTGCTCAAAGATTAGAGACAAGTAAAAATTATTTTTTAAGGTAATAATAAAAGATTCACACTACAGCAGTTGCTTTGGGTTGTGATCCCAGAATCCCCATAAATTTCCTTGCTTATAGTGAGTACTCGTGACATATTCACCAGAAATAATGTCTCCTATATACATCAAACATAACCTGTATTAAACTAAACTTGGACAGGAAAAGTTTGGACTCAGAAATTCTACAGTCTCCAAATAGCCATTTATTCCAAAATGAAAATAAGTGGTAAGCATTGTGAAAGAGGAAATATAAATGGTTGTTGTATTTATTTGTGTTGCTACAGTAACAATCACAAAATCTCAGTGTCTTAGAACACATATTTCTTCCTCATTTGTAAGTTACATTTTGACAGCTGCAAGTCACTTGCCCATGGCTCTTCTTCACATGCTGTCTATTTCGTGAATCCCAGCCCCCAAGGAGCTGCAGCACCTCTGAGAGGAGCCTTTGACAACAGGAAAAGGGCAATGCTTTTTAAGCGTCTGCTTGACTATGGTGAACAACATGTCTACTTGTGTTCCATTGGACACAGCACATCAAGGACAAGCCCAAAGTCAGCAGACTAGATGGGAGCTCTTTCCATAGGAAGCAAGGAGGGGCAAATTCCAAAAGTAATATAATTTACCACCTTTGCTTTTATATAACATTAGTGTGCACAGGGGGTTTTAATAGCAGACTTTTAAGGACAAAAATAATAAAGAAAAGGTTAAATAGATTTATATAAAATAGCAAAGCAAACAAACTGAAAATATTTTAACAGTGTCAGAAGACTAATGAAGATATGAAGGCAGATTCATAAATGATAGGATAAACAACGTATATTTGATATGAATTAAGGTACTTTCATTCAACTACATATAGCTGTTCATTAAGAAAGAAAATAGATGTATTCTTTTGCTGACATAGGAAGATGTTCTTCATGGACAGAAGCAGATTACTAAAGAGTATATATGTTATCACTTTTTAAAATGAATTACACAGGTAAAACATGCTCATTATAAGTAAGATAAGTATAAATTAAAAATATCAACTCTAATTAAACCATCAAAATTATTATATAGAGTATATTTTTCCTCAATACAAATAAAAACTTATATTCATTTTTAAAATATTATTTTTTAGTTGTAGTTGGACATAGTACCTTTATTTTTACTTATTTTCATATAGTGCTGAGGATTGAACCCAGTGCCACTCAATGTGCTAGGCAAGCACTCTACCACTGAGCTACCACACCAGCACTATGTATACATTTTTAATAGATCAGTTTTAACCTTTTATTTTCAAATAGCTTTAGACTTAGACATTGTAAAGATGTTTCCGATACCTTTTATTCAGCTTCCTGTATTCCTAGTATATTATATAAGCAGAATAACAGTTATCAAAACTAAGAAATACATTGGTATAAAACTATTAAGTGAATTATACATTTTATTTAGACTTATGCATTTTTTAATACCTATATTCCTTTTCTTTTGTAGAATCCAATCCAGATACCACATTGCATTTAATTGTCACATCTCTTAGTTTCTGTTTCCTTGTGTTTCATAGCCTTTTGTATCTGACACTTTTGAAGAGTAGGGATCTGACTTCTTATAGAATATCCCTTATTTGGGGTTTATCTGATGTTTTCTTATGGTTAGATAGAGGTCATCAATTTTGGGGAAAAGATTCTGCAGTGACTTATTGTGCCCCTCTTGCTACGTCATATCAGGAAACATACCAGTAGACTTATTACTGGTAATATTAACTTTGATCAGTTGGTTGAAGTACTAATTTGTCTCCACTGTAGAATTTTTCTCTTTGTATACTGCATTCCTTAGAAATGATTTCACTAAGTGCAGCCTACATTTAAGGGGAAGAGTATCAAAGAATTTGTGGTCACATGTTATAACTAACAAAGTAGTTATTTTTTTAAAGAAGATGCTTGGAAGCTATGTAAGTATCTCCCTGTAAGTTTTGCCCATTGATTTTAGTACAAGTCAAGTGTTCCTTATCCAAAACGCATAGAACTAGAAATTTGAGATTTCAGAGTTCTTCTGGTTTTGGAATATTTATATAGACTTAGCCAATTGAGCATCTTTAATTGGAAAATCCAAAATCCAGAACTTTTAAGTAACATGTCTGTTCCCAAGTTTCAGATTTTTAAAATTTGGGATATTCAACCTATATTCACCAGTGAATTTTACCACAGTAATTATTACTATGGTATTCTCATGGGAATTTTCTATTTCTCTCATCGCTTCTACTTTTATTAACTTTTTTTTTCTATAAGAATATTTTGTGCCTTCCCCATTATTTACATCAATGTAGACTCATGGTAACTGGGGGAGGTTATAATTCATTACTATCATTATTATATTATTCAGATTGTCCCAACTTTAGCCATTGGGAGCTCTTCCAGTTTGTTTTCTGTGTCCTTTGAACATGCCCTCTACCCCTGCTTTTGCACCTTCCTCTCTTGCACTACTGGATTATCAATTTTTCATCTTGTTTTCAGAACCAGCCATTTTTTCCAATGAGCCCTGTTCCTTTTTATTGGAAAATACTATTTAGAAACCAAGAACTGGGCACTAGATTATGCTGTTTGCTACTAGGGTCACACTTGTATGGCCTCAACATAGAACTAGGAAATGTGTGTAGGTATAAGTCCTTATTTCTATATCTATACGTCCTTATTTCTATATCTATACATGTACACTAAAATGAATGGATTCATAGTAACATCACTGACTAATCTATAATCACAGGGTTCATTTTAGCCTCCCCCTCTTTGCTTATTTATAATTTTTTCTGACAGAAACTAGGCTTACATGTTTGTTTAGCTTTAATGTACATGTGAAGAAAGTTCAGAGTTGATAATGAGTACCCCTGTGAGAAATAAATTTACCTAATTATAGTGCAATGTTTTGTTTTCTTTTTGTTTTCAGCATTGTAGTATTGCATGAAATTGCTGTTTTCCAAAGGTACTTAGGATTCCTTTTCTCCACCCTGCTTAGTGAAGTTACATCAACATTAGATTTCTCATCATCTTCACTCAGTCTAGGATTCCCCAACATTCTGTTTTTTCTTCTTAAATTCACATACAGCTAAGTTCACTTTTTTTATATAGTTTTATGGATTTTGACAGATGTATGGTATCATGTATCTACCCCCATAATGCCATACAGAATAGTAATACTGTCCTAAAAGATACTCCCTTGTGATACTAATCAGCTTCTACGCCTTCCCTGAATCCCTGGAAACCACTAAACGGTTATAGTTTTGATTTCCCAGAATTTCATATAAACAGAATCATATAGTCTTTTAGATCCACTTATTTCACCTAGAAAAATGTGTCTAAGATTCATTAATATTGTTGCAGGAATCAGTAGTTGGTGTTATCACTAACATTTCATTAGGATATAGATGCACTATGGTTTTTTGTTTATTTTATCCTTTTTCACTTTGAAATTTATTTTGGTTGTTTCCAGTTTGGGAGAAATAACATTATTATAAATATTTAGACAAAGGTTTTTTATATGAATTTTTAGTTTACTTGGGTAAATATTTAGAAGGAGATTGGCAGGGTAGAATGTAAATATATATTTAACTTTTATTATAAATGCCCAGTTGTTTTCCAAAATGACTATACCATTTTGTATTCCCACCAACAGTGTATGAGAGTTCCAGGTTTTTTATATTGTTGCCAGAACTTGATATAAATTAGTTCTTTTTTTTTTTAAATCCTTATCCTATAAGGTATATAAATGGTATCTCATTGTGGTTGTAATTTGCATTTCCCTTGTAACTACTAATGTTAAGCTTATTTGCCATCTGAATATTTTCTCTGTTAAAGTATCTATTAGATCATTTGCCTACTTTTTATTGGGTTGGTATTTTTTCTTTTGAGATCTTTATTCTGGATACAAGTCTTTTGTTGGATATATGATTAGCAAGTATTTTCAGTTTGTAGCTTATTTTTCATTTTCTTAATACTGTCTTTTGTAGAAGAAAAGGTTTTCATTTTTATGAGATCCAGTTCATCAATTTTTTTTCTTTTATAAATCATGCTGTGGTATTGTATGTAAGAATTATTTGCCTAATCCACAATCACCCAGATTTTTCTCCTGTTCTCCTCTAAAAACATTATAGTTTTACATTTAGACCCGTGATCACTTTTGAGTTGAGTTTTATATGATATGCGAGGGATGTATTAAGATTCATTATTTATATATAGGTATCCATTTGTTTTGACACCATTTATTAAAAAGATTATTGAATTCCCTTTGCTCTTTTGTCAAAAATTAATGGACTGTTGATTGGGTCTCTTTCTGGGCTAACATCCTCACTGATCTGTGTGTCTATCCTTTCACCAGTTCCATATTCTCATGTTTATTACCACAGCATCATAGCAAGTCTCAAATTTGATTGTGGAGTCCTCCAACCCTGTTACTCTAGGATAGAATTGTTTGGATTTTCATATAAATTTTAAATCAGCTTTTAGTATCTACAGAAAGCTTGCTTGTATTTTGATTAGGATTGCCTTGAGTCTGTACATCAAATGGAGGAGAACTGATTCTTAACAATACTAAGTCTTAAGTAGTTCTGAGGTTTTTGCTTTTGTTTGGGGGCAGGTACTACTTGAAATGATACTCAACAGTTCATTGCTAGTATATAATAGAAATAAAATTGACTTTGAGAATATGGGAAAAACGAAACCCAATTTCTTTTCCTTTTTTTTTTTTTTTGTACTGGGAAATGAACCCAGAGGCATTCAACCACTGAGCCACACTCCCAGCCCTTTTTTGTATTTTATTTAGAGACAGGTCCTCGAGTTTGCTGAGGCTGGCTTTGACTTTAAACTCTGATTCTCCTGCTTCAGCCTTCCCAACTGCTGGGCTTATAGGCATGTGCCACTGCACCTGGCCAAACCTAGTTTCTGTATTCTCACTCAACATGTAAACATAGAAGACTGTTGTAGGGCTGGGACTGTAGCTCAGTGGTAGAGCGCTTACCTAGTACATGCGAGGTACTTAGCACCACATAAAAATTAAAAAAAAAAAAAAAAGACTATTGTGACCAAAGTGTGGAGATTGTTTTTCCCATAACACCAAGCTATCAACCTGTTCTACAGGGGACATAAGCTGGGTATCCTCTAATTCAGAAACAATTCTAAGGGAATTGCATCTGATCCTTCAGATTGAGGGCTCAGTCCCACTAGACCTCTGCTTTACTTCACATTCTGATTGCAAGCTCTAGGTTATTTTTTTTCTGTGATCTTAACCAACCTGCTATTAATCGGAGTTCCCATGACTCTTCTTGGTTTGAATTAATTTGCTATAACAAAGGGAAACCCATTTACTATGTGTCACAAAGGATGTTTTACAGGATACAAGTAAACAGCCAGATGAAGAGATATGTAAGGCAAGATCTAGAAAGGTCCCAGGTTTTTGTGGAGTGGGGGCATAATACCCTACAGGCAGCTTCCCTGTGTTAAGCTGTTCAGAAATTTCTCAACCAGTTTTTTTGTGTTTTTATGGAAGGTTCATTACTTAGACGTGATTGATTAAATCACTGGCCCTTGGTGATCTACTCAACCTTTACCCCTTTTTCCTCCTCTTGTCATGGGAGATGAGATGTCTCTAGACAAGGGTACCAGGAGTTTCCAGAGCAGAGCAGGGAATTTAACTCATGACCAACAAAGTTCTTGGCATACATGATGAAAAAGAATTTCAGCTTGAGCTAGATAAAGGCATACACAAAGGTTTATTTAGAAAACAAATACACATTCAAGGGAGAATTCGGGCTGTCTCAAATGAGAAGCCTTGCCTTTGTGTGGGGATTCAATATTTATAGGGGACTAGAGGTGAGTGGGTCTACGTAATTTCCTACCAGTTTCCCCTGCATGTGTATATTCTCCTCTTTTTTACAAGGGAATGAACCCAGGGTCTGTTGCTCAAGATTTACAACCATGCTTTCTGTATCTCAGTGGTTCATGGATATTTCCTTTAAGTCTCAATGTATTATTCTTTATCCTAAATCCCAGTCTCACCCTGAGGTTCAGGAATAGGGCTGAAAGTCCCAACCTTCTAATCCTACCCCGGTCTTTCTGGTCTTCATTCTGAAACTACATAGGGATTAACAAGCCATCTGTCAACTTATTAGCATACAAAATCTTATTCCATGGAGAATCCAAGGATTTTAGGAATTTTGCCAAAAGGAGGACCAAATAATCATATTGACCTTTTTTTTACCCTATGACCTTTCTAAATTTAATTAGTTCTAGGAGATTGGGGGTGGGGGGTGTCGCAATGGGCAAAGGTCTGACTTATGCAGTTGAGGGGAGTAGAAATAAAGAATGTCCACACGTTTCTGCCCTTTTTAATGTTTTATACACTCAAATCACTTAATACAATTTCACTCTATATGTTCTTAATCAAGAAAATGACAATCCTTTAATGCTGGACAGTGCAATAGACATAATCAATTAAAGGCAAATAATTCTAAGTGAACTCACTTATACAGATACTCCCTCTGCATGCTAAGCTCAAGTGCCAGATCTAGAGTCTCAGGTCTTAGGCCTTAAGTCCAGCAGATGCACACTTACTCAAACCACAGTGATCAGGTCAGGAACCGATGGAGGCTTCTCCTGGTGTGGAGTTGACAGCCAGTTGAGGAAACCATCATTAGGAGAAGTTGCCATTCTCACCAGGGTCAGGAGGCTGCTGTAGAGCTTCAGAGCAGTGAGCACAATGAGAGAGGATCAGGCAGATGATGAGAAGAGTTGGAATGTCAGTCCAAGTCCTTCATCAGGCTCACCAGCCAGTGATATGCTTTACATGGATCAATCTGTAAGCTCTTATTTCTTTCCTTTTCCTCTCTCATTAGCATTCTGATGCTATTTGAAGTTGTTCTGATTAAGACTAGGTTTTAGGCATACTTTGTGTTTCTGTTGGTCTCATAGGTATGGTCTTCTCTTGCACCTCCTTAAAGAAATAGGGCCTCATACATTCCCCAAACTGTATTCAGTACTCATCAGTGCCCTAAGGCCAGTGGTGTTGCCCTGCCTGAGTGGATTAATTTTTTGTTCCAAAATGAAGATAAACTCCCCATAGAATTTCTTGTCCCTCCCACTCAAATGTTGTTCTACGGTGTGTGGACTCTTTGAGGTCTTTTCTATGAGTGACGACTGATAGTGTGTTCATGGAGAAAAGACTTCAAGAGCACTCAGACTTCCCTAATTACTGGAATTTTTAAAGGTTAAATACTGACCCACCAGCTTACACTCACTCTGGCCTTTATCAGATTTTCATCTTTTTTATGAGAAATGGTAAAAAATTCTTTTTACCATTGTCCAGTTGCCTCTATCCCAAGATAAGTATGTTTTTGTCTCCTCCCTTCTTGAGGCATTGCCTCCTTAAATTTTGGATCAATTTGCTGTGTAGCCTTTGGTCTCTGATAGATTTGAAAGCACTCATAAATTTGGTTAGTCCTTTTTCCCATGGTAAGAGTAGCATATCTTTCTTTTTGCTTCTCTACATCTTAGGGTAGAAGCCAGAACCAATATACCCATTTTTAAATTAATATAATAATTCATGTGGATGAAGACTGTAAAAACCTATAAATATTTAAAGGCAAACAAGAAAAAGCACATAGTAAGGAAGGATTGAAGATGCTGAAAGAGGAGTAAATAAAATATCTTATAGAAGCAAAGAACTTTTTTCTAAAAGTATGTCTAAATCAGTTTCAGAATTTACAGGCCATCTGTTTGCATAAATTCTTATAATCACAAAATCCTATTTTTGTACTAGAAGAGACATCAGAGGTCACTTTGATCTGCACACTGAGTCCCTAGACCAGTTCCTTGGGTAGATTCTTTCGTTCTCTTGCTCTTAAAATATCTTGATAGAAAGTTTCAAGAAGCTTTAATTTAAGTGGCTGTCTTCAATTTTAAAATTTTATTTTTCATTTGAATGTTGTAGTCTCCTTTGAGATATAGTATTTAATATTAAAATGCCTTCCACCTCATCAGTTAAAATTAATGCTTTAGAATGATTTACCATATTTATTCTTTGCATGTACCTAACAAAGCTAACCTATACCTTAGCTTGGGATGTGTCAATGAGTTTGTTTTATTTTTTCTTTATTTTTAAACGGATGGGAAAGCAGTTCTTGAATGGGGAAGGACCCACTAGAAATTACTCAAATAGTTAGTGTCAAAGCCAGGATCTGAATCCAGAGTTTCTGATCCTCAGTTCAGAACTCTTGCTAGTATACTATATTGTATTAAATGTGTATCCAAGTTTGTTTATTTTAAACTGTGATTAACTTGAGCATCATTCTATACATTGGTGTTATTAGAAATACATTTAGTATTTCTCCCAGCCCAAAAGAGAGTCAAATTTAGGACTGCTATGTGGAATTTCTCTTTGGAGGAGGACCTCAGTTCACATTAGTATATGGAAAGGATCCAAGAGGTCTTGCAAAAAGAAGTAAGTTAATTTTCTTCGTCCAATGTTTCATGTTTCTTTTGAGGAATATATACTTGAATATTTTACAATACTGCAGTATATGATTATAGTAGAAAAAGGTTGGAGGTACTAATCTATAGGATCATATTAATTTAGCTTTGGAAACTAACAGGTAGATATAGCATTCATATGGGCAATTCAACTCGTAGACTGTACGTTGTCAGTTAATGGAGGAGAGAAAGCAAGAGAAAAAAGACTAGTCAACTGTGATTGAAATTAAACTTGTGAATACGCGTACAGCCTACAGGTTCTGAGTGTTAGAATTCACCAAATAGAGAGCATCCAAATTGACCTTTGAATCATTCCCACTATCATCCTTTTTAGATCCCAGCTTTCAATCTAGCCCCAAGGCACCTCTTGACTTGTTTTTTTCAGTATTCATAGGAATGTTGGACCATTTTTAATTCGTTTCCAAACAACTTTTCTCAAATGGCCAAGTGATAACAGTGGATTATGTGCATGCCTCATGAAAAAAAGAAACATTATATGCAGCATTCCCCATTAACATTGATGTAATTATCCTACCATTTGAGTTATCTAGAAATAGTAGGTAACATTTTAACAATACAATAATATTTCATGTACTTTATATATGTTAACATTTATTTCTCATAAACATTTTTTTTTGGGGGGGGGGTGTGCTAGGAATTGAACCCATGGCCTTGTGCAAGGCAAGCACTCGACCAACTGAGCTATAGCCCCAACCAACTCATGAACCTTTTGAGTTTTCATCTGGTTAAATAATTTACATCTGCCTTATATAACTGGTAAGGGATAGAAACCTCTTATACCCAGGAATCTGCTACTGAAGATATTATTAACTACTACTCTTATCTTGCCCCTGTTGTAAATGATTGATTATAAATTGTTGGTTTTCATATTTTAAAGAGTTAAAATCTTTTTGCTTTTAACTAATATTCATTAAAAAATAAGTACCTACCTTTTACTCATCCTACTAGACTGAGGATATAAAAAATAAGAGGGCCTTTGACCACATAGAGCTAAAAAAGAGTTTACTAGTTTATGGTTATCAGTTTATTAAATAATAGTTTTCTATTAGATTTTTTAATAATTTTTAATTGTGGTTAAAAATATATAACATGATAAAGAATTTAACATCCTATTTTTTTAAGTGTATAATTAAGTAGGGTTAGGTATATTCTCATATGCAACAGATAGTCAGAAGTGGAATTGCTGAATCACATGACACATTCCTTTTGTAATTTTTCAAGAAACAGCTGTCCTGTTTTACATTCCCAACAAAAGTCCAAAAGTATTCCAGTTTTTTCATGTCCACAATAGGTGTTTTCAGATGGTGGAAAGAAGTGGTAGTTGTCTTTGATGATAGCCATCATAATGTCTGTGAGATAACTGTGGTTTTGATTTGCATATCCCTATAGATTAGTTGATGTTGAACATCTTTTCATGTTTATTGGCCCTTTGTTTACCTGCATTGGAGAAATATCTATTCAAGTCCTAAGCCCATTTTTTATTTTATTTTTTTATTTGGTCTAATTAATAACACATGACAATAGAGTGCATTTTGACATATCTTATATAAATGGAGTATAACTTCTCATTCTAATGTTATACATGATGTGGAGGAGTTACACCAGTTCTGTGTAATCCATATATGCACATAGGGTAAAAATGTCCAATTGATTCTACTATCCTTCCTATCCACATATACCCTCTCCTCCTTTCACTCTCCTCTGTCTAATCCAAAGTACCTCTATTCTTCTCCACCACCATCCCACCCTGCTATTCTAGGTCTTTAATTCTTCCGTATGTATTTTAGAACTGTTGATTCCAGTGTCATTGTTGTTTTTGTTTGTTTGGTTTTTGTGGTACTGGGAATTGAACACAGGGCCTTGTGCATTCGAGGCAAGCACTTTACCAACTGAACTATACCCAGCCTCATCATTGGTATTTTGATGGGAACCTAATGGAATCTGTAATCTGTAGATTGCTTTTGGTAATATGGCCATTTCAATGATATTAATTCTTATCCATGAACATTGTAGGTCTTTCCATCTTGAAGAGACTCTGTTAAGATTTTTTAAATGCTCTGAAATTATCAGTTTATAAGATTTTCTATTTAAAGAATTTTGCTTCAGTATATCTTAGTTATTACTGATATGGATACAATGTCAAGTTTTACAGGTATGATAGGCATTTTAATAAATACTAAGATGCAGCTTTTAAGTGATCACTTAACTTTTACTTATGGAGTTTTCATGTTTGTTTTTTAATCAGCCTTCCATATAGAATATAGAATATCAAAATTTGATATAAGGAAATTGCAAAGTCTTTCTGTATCTTTCAGACACCTAATACACATTAAAATGTTTTGAACTGTTTTTCTAAAAAGCAATCTAAAATAAACGATATGAAAATCATGTATAATTTTTCCTATTCTTTTTTCTTTGTAGGGAAGCAGCAAGAGAGTGTCGTAGAAAGAAGAAAGAATATGTGAAATGTTTAGAAAACAGAGTGGCAGTGCTTGAAAACCAAAACAAGACACTAATTGAGGAGCTAAAAGCACTTAAGGACCTTTACTGCCACAAATCAGATTAATTTGGGATTTAAATTTCTACCTGTTAAGGTGGAAAATGGACTGGATTGGCCACAACCAGAAAGACAAAAATAAACATTTTATTTTCTAAACATTTCTTTTTTTCTATGCGCAAAACTGCCTGAAAGCAACTACAGAATTTCATTCATTTGTGCTTTTGCATTAAACTGTGAATGTTCCAACACCTGCCTCCACTTCTCCCCTCAAGAAATTTGCAGCGCCAGGAATCATGAAGAGACTTCTGCTTTTCAACTCCCACCCTCAAGAAGTAATAATTTGTTTACTTGTAAATTGATGGGGGAAATGAGGAAAATGAAATCTTTTTTTTAAAATGATTTCAATTTTAAATGATTTCAAGGTTTGTGCTGAGCTCCTTGATTGCCTTAGGGACAGAATTTCCCCAGCCTCTTGAGCTGAAGTAATGTGTGGGCCGCATGCATAAAGTAAGTAAGTTGCAATGAGGAAGTGTTGATTGCCAAATTGACATGTTTTCACATTTTCATTGTAAATTATGTAAAATTGTTAAAAGACACACCCTCTAAAAAAGAATTTTAGTATGGTGTTGAAGAAATTAGGAATGAATTCGGAGTACTTTTCTCTGTATGTTCTTTTCTTCAGTACTGAAAAGTTGTCCTTGGTTCTTAAAAAACATTCTGTATTTAACGACAGCTCTTTCCTAGGGCAGTTGTTGCTTCTTAATCCAGTTCTGTGTGTGTTCAGCATTTTTGAATACATTAAAAGAAGTAAGCAACTGAACGAAAAAGCATGTCATTTGAATTTTAAATTAAATCAAACTAAATAAAAGTACAAAGCTTATTTTAGTTAGTATTAAATCTTAGTAAAAAGATGCTGGCTAGTAAACCATTCCTTGAGTTATATAACAAGGTTTTTAAATAAAAGTTTTTGTCCTCGTCTTCAAAAATATTTATATTGTCACTCATTGACTTAAAAAGATATTTCTAATTTGCTGCTGCCCCTTGCACTTACATTGTACCACCAACAGAAAAGCCTTCAAGATGTTAAAGAAAACAAAGTGATGTATATTTATGTGTTATAGAAAAATACTGATTTTTAAATCTTTTCCAGATTCACATACTTTTATCTAAGAGACCCTCTAGTGAATTTTTTAAGTGAAGAAGTGATAAGGATATGGTTCTAAGAAGTACAGTGTTAGATGTGCACAAGGAAAGTAATTTTCCTCAGAATCTACAGTACTATAATATTTGGACTATCATTCTTTCAAAACATTTGTTTTCTTCTTAAAAGGGTAGTTATGTTTTATGTTTCCAATATGCTGTATAGCCTTTGTCAGTTATAAAGGAGCTACCTATTTTAATTTCTGGCTATAACAGTCTGTATTTGTATGTATCATACATTGTTTCCAGTAATATTTTTAATTACTCATTTTATTCACTAAACTTGATAAATTTAAAAGTTACCCTTTAAAAGAAAAATATAAGAACAAGGTAGATTTTTTTAATTGGAGACTGATGTGATATTAGATTATGATTTTTTATTTGAGAAGGAAATTCCTTTTTAAAAAGTCAAGCAACTTAGAAAATTAGTTTCTTATTTAGTCATAGTTTATTTAAGAAAGTTAAATTTGTTTATCATGATAACATTGTGCAGATATTAGTATTAGTTTATTGGGTCCATTTTAAAAAAAAAAGATTTTTAATATTTGTAAATGTTATATTTTTGTTTGTAACAAACCATTGTCTTTTTTCAAGGATGAACAGAGTTTGTGAAGGAGCATCATTCTAAGAATTGAGTGATGTAGTCTTTATATTTGGACAGTTCACCAGATTCTCAAGAAGGCTTTCAAACGGCTGTAAAGTTTGATGTTTGTCCTGCTGAGCTTATGGGGAAAATGATAGCATAAAAATTGTTTGTATACCAGCATAGATATAATTTTCTAACCTTGGTGTTAACAGAAACCAAGCAAATATCACAAATATGTTCACAAACTGGAATTATTTCACATTTAGTCAGAATGTCAAATTGAACATATTGAATGTCTTTTATAAGTGAAAAATTGGTGTGTAGCAAGTTGTAATCTCTAAAATTGTCCATGTTTTCAAAAGTTGCGACTTTCTACTTAACTAGGAAGTTGGTGGTCCTCTTGGTCCCTGATAAATTAAGGCAATCACATTCATATTAGCTGGGTGCATTTATAAGTTATAAAGACCTGTCCTCTGTACCTTGAGTATGATTGCACTGGTTTGAAGTCAGTTACTTAATAATGAGGTGAGAAATGTATTGTGTTGCTAAATCTGTTTTAGACTCTTGGAGAGACTTGAAGATTTCAGTTTATACAGACAGAAATCAAGCATCTTTTGTGCAGGCTTTTTTTTTTTTTTTTTTTAATATGAGAATAAGGAAAAAAGCGTGTTTTTAAGCTTGTAACTTTGAGAATCTTTATTAAGAAAATGACATAATTAAAAAAAAATCTTGTACCAAGAATATATGTGGCCACATAACCAGTAATAAATGTTTTTCTCTTCATATTGGCCAAAAGGGAATGAAAATATCATAGGAATCTGTACATATGCTACTGATTTGCCTAGAAAATAGCAAGTTTGGTACCGCTCACTTTGCAAATATAGGGCCATGTGGCACTTTTATCTATAGGACAGATTAACTAATAAAAATGATTGGGGAGGGGTTTATTTTTGATATATTACTCATGAGTTTTCATGCTTTGATAGCATTTAACTGAAAAGTGGCTTAGAAAGGGCTAGATCCAATGTGCTCACATTATCATGAGATGCAATTTTAAGTTCATTCTTTTTCAAACTCAAGTACCATATTGGCAACCATAATATTGTCATAGGTGCTCTGTTTGTTTAGATATTGGGGGGGTGAAGAAATGGCATTTGTATAATATATGTGTACATATATATATATATACATACAGTATATAATCTAAAGCTCTGAGAGCTCTTAAGTCAGGAATGCTGAGTATTATAGTATATTGAGGTCAGATGAAATTTTACATTTTTGTGTGTCCTATTGCATCCCTTCTGATAGTTTCTATGACTGCATTACTCTGGCACTCAATGATTGATTTTATCTTCTAATTTTCTTCCAAGTATTTTATTTTTTTATTAGTTTTCTTTGGCTTGATATTTTTAAATATGCTACTAGTCACTTGAAAAGTACTCCCCTCTCTCCCCATTTTTTTTTTTTTTTTCTGCTTTGTCTCTGGCAGCTATTAACAGTGGTAAGAATACTTTGAAGATAGCTTTTAAAAGAAACCACTGATTTTCAAAAATCATCCTGGGGGAGGAATTTTGTTGTTTTATTTGAGCAGGGATTTTGTCAGAAAATGTGTTTTGGCAGTAGGTCAGCAACAGTGCTAGTATCTGAAAGCACAATACCAATCAAGCAGGCTGTCTGATCAGAAGTCATCTGGCTAAAGTTTGTCTTGGGACTAATCCCTACTGTTTGACCATTTGTGACAGGTGGAATCATACAAAGGCTTAGGAAAAAACAAGGCTGTATAAACCAGAATGCTCTTACTTACTTGAAGTGACTTCAATCTAGATTTCTTCTAATGTTTAATAAAGTTTTTAATTCTGTGATCAACTGTAGTCAGCTAATTAACAAATTGGCCTCTGTTTATCAAAAGCTGCTTCATTTTGCAGGACATACTCATGTAGTAGAAACAGTAATTACATACCTTTTCATTTCTTCCCAATTTTGTTGCTTTTGTAACCCAGAAAACTGTTGGTACATTATTTCCCATTGACCTAAAACAAAAGTTGTATATTTATTTGGATTATATTTACATTAATTCTTTGTAAATGTTTGGTGTAACTCGCACTTTTAAAAAAGACCCAGTTTGGGTATCAGCAACTTAAGAAATTTCCTCATCCATCATCAGTTGACTTTTTAGTCTTTCTCTTCTCTCCAAATCATGTGATGTTCTTAAATGGAAGCTTTTCATTAATTAAAACATTTAGCACCTAAAAGCTAGCCTTAAAAATGTTGTGAAAGCAAAATATATGGAAATTCTGTTTGATTATCCCAGTTTTAAAAAAGGGACTCAAACATAAGTTTTTTCATCATGGATAAAGACTGAAGGGAAATTAAAGAACAATATTTGTTTCTAATTTTGAGTAACTTTATACTCACCCCAACATTAATATCATGTGTAGTTTGCCAAAATAATTCATTTTTCCAGAATAGTAAAATGTTTTTAAAGCAATTAAGTATTATTATGGGAGACCACAATGTAGTAATAATTTTTACTAAATTATTCTCATTTTAAATTGGCTTTGTTAACATTCAAATGCTACCTAAATTTGAATTTCAGATAAGAAGGGGGAAGTATGAAGTAAGCCTTTAGGTGAAAAATTATGAAATGAATTTGTTCACTCAGTTGTACAAAGAACAACTAGAACTTTTTATTGGGTGGCTTACATACATCTTGAATATTTTAATATTAATAATATTGGGTTTTCAGTTGACTAGAGTCACTCTATGACAGGAACTGGTTTCCTTGACTTTCTAGAATCAATGGCTAGGAGAGGCATTAATCCTTGAGGGGTTGAACATATCATTAAGTTGAGTCAGTATGGAAGAATTCATACAAATCAAACAGGGTGCTGCAGTTCCATCTGTCTCATCTGCTTATGATAAGTTCTTACTGATGAGTGAATGTAGCTTAAGCCTTTGTATGGGTCCTCAGGGGACAGACAAACTTAAGAGGGACCAGATAACATTTGAATAGAAGAATTATATTTCAGGTGTTTTAGCTTGAAATTTTATTTTTTAAAAAAAGAAAAATAAAAAAAAATAGAAAAAGCCTGTGAAGCAAGTTGATATTATAAGCAGGCAGAAATGTTTAGCACAGAGAGAAAATATTGACCTGTCTGCATCCTTGTACTATGGGGTGCAGATTCCAGCTGGATAAAACATGATACATTTTAAATTATTCTCACCAGCAGGTAAAAGGAAAAAGAACAGTCTACAGGAAATATCTTTAAAAAGGGTCAAAGAGTAGGCAATTCACATTTTGCCTACTTTTACAGGCATTAATTTTTAATTGTCTGTAGAAGCATGGCATTTCTAAGCTGTCTGAGGAGCATCTCAGAGCTGTGAGAATAAATCTGAGATAGTTTAAAAATTGGTAGGGAAGGAGGAAAATCCCTGTAGATAATGATCTATGTTAATTAACCACACGAAATAATCTACCATTGTGTTGGGAGGTTTTATTTTCTTATGTTTTAAAAATTGAATTGGTAAATGCTTTATAGACATTTTTATCCAGGTTGCCACTCCAATGTGTATGTAATAAAATTATTTATATTAAAAGTGGGAAATAATTTGTCAACATTTTTCTGTGAGTATAGATTTATTAGGGGTGGCAAAGAAGAGTGCTAGTTAGCAATTTTCCATTGTGAAGTTGTCCTTGACCGATTTGTATGCATCCCTTGTAATCCTCCCTTCCCCATCCAGCAAAAGGAATTATTTCTAACCCAGATGCATCCCTTGAAACTTTTTAGAAACAGAATAACCAGGGAAGTTCCTAGAAAGGTGTTTGGAGAGTGTGTGTGTGGTTTTTTTTTTTTTTTCCCCTTGAGGATTAGTGTAAAGAATACCTCCCCAAAAACTATCAGCACAAAACAGGGTATCAATTTTTAGCTCTGATGTTTCTATTGGAGTTGAATACTAAGTAAATATAAGATTCCCTACATTCTAAAAACATCCCTGTTTTAATTTTTTATCTAAATCTTTTTGTGCTTTATGTGTAAAGAAAAAAATGTACTGAGTTACAATGCATTTTATTAACACTATGTACATAGTAGCTGCTTTGTGTTCAGAATGGTAGCAATTGCTTTGTATATTAAAGTGATTCTTGTGAATTTGTGAAATATTGTCATAAAGTGCTTTTTCTTACTGTAATCTTTGTGGTATCAACTGTCATAATGCCCTTTTTACACAAACATTTATGTGCAGACACATAAATATGCTTTTTAAAACTCTGTAAGTCTCTTTTTTGGGGATGGGAATCTATCTTTTTATACTTGCTTGTCAATATTAAGTCATATTTTCTTGGACTTGTGTTTATTTTGTTAAGCAAGCAGAAGTTACATTAGAGTATTATCACAAGCTTGTGTTGCACAGCAGTTAGAATTACATCTTCAGTTACTTAATTTTACTTCATTCCTAGTTAGCACAAGACTTTTTGAGTAAGCTAGAACAGTACCTATTTGAGGATTTGGAGATGTTATTGTTCTCCTGAGATACTAAGGAAAACATGGCCAACTCTCTCCAATGTCATAAAATGCATTTTTTGCATGGAAAGAAAAGCGAGAACGTCTGTGATTCCCATAAAATGGAAGAGAAAGGAAGGAAATGTGGTTATTCTTTGCTTGAGGCCTAAGAACAAAAGATTCTCTCCCATTATATCTGAAATAAGGTCTGGGATTTCTGAAAGTAAGTAGTTAGTTAATTTATTCCTGTGTATGGTATTCCTTAATTGCCAAGATATGTTTTAAGCCTGGTATACCTGCCACTATATTGAAAGAATTACATTTCATTTTTCCTCTTCTACACAGAGTGACCACATAATTTATTGTACAGAGGAGATGTTTTTGAGCATGAACCAGTAATATTAAACAACAGGCATAAATCAGATTGTAGCTGAGAATGTCAGATCCTGTGGTCACCCTGTAAGCTGTGTTCAGATGCTTAGACCACCAGTAAAATCAAAATACGTATCTTCTCTTCATATCTTTGTTGTTACTTGACAAATATTGAGAACACACTTCCGAACAGTGAAGTAACAAAGAAGAAAAGTCCCTTTCTTCCAAAACATCCAAGAATACAATTGTGATAACACAGGGATGACTCTTTCCTCTGAATTCTAGACTCAGGATTTGTCGTTTCCACTCAGATTGCAAAACATGGGTCCCAAATAAAACTAATTTCACCTCCCGGTCTTCCTTTAGCTGGCATGTTCTATTTCATAAATGGTGCTATAGTCCACTAAATTGCCTAAGGCAGACCCAGAAAAGTACTGCCTTATAGAAGTGCCACCCTTAATTTCTCTACCTTTTTTACATACTAACCAAACCAGCTGACAATTCTAACATCTAGTGAAAGAAGGGTAATTTCCAGGAGTTTAAAGGCTCTTTTTGCTTGGTTTTAATTGTATAATTCATGTAACAAAATTAACCACTCTAAAGTGAACAATTAAGTAGTATTTAGTGCATTCACAATGTTGTTCTACTGCCACTTCTATCCAGTTTCCAAATAGTCTCATCATGCCAAAATAAAACCCTGTACATTAAATAAGTTTTCTTCCCATTTCCTTCTCCCTCTTGCCCCGGGCAACCGCCAGTCTGCTTTCTGTTTCTATAGATTGGCCAATTCTGGATACTTCAAATAAATGGAATCGCACAACATGTTTGACTTGTGTTTGGTTTCTTCATTGAACACATTCCTTGAGGATTATCCACATTAGACATGTATCAGTGCTTAATTCCTTTCTATAGCAGGATAAGTTTCAATTAAGTGTTTGATATACTCAGTTACCCATTCACTCTGTTGATGAACATGTGGGTTCTTTCTACCATTAGTTATTGTGAATAGTGCTATTATGAATGTTTGTGTCCCTGTTTTTCAATTCTTCAGTGCATATACCATGGAGTAGAATTACTGGGTCGTGTGCTAGTTCTCTTGAACTTCCTGAGGAACCACCAAACATTTCCTCAGCAGCTGCACCATTTTACATTCCACCATGGACGTACAAGGGTTCTCGTTTTGACACATCCTCACCAACACTTATTTTACTCTCTTTGAATTATGACCACTCTTATGTGAATGGACTCGTGTTTTTTATTTGCATTTCCCTAATGACTAATGATGTCAAGCATGTTTTTGTTTAATTGTTTACATATCTTTGGGAAAATGCCTATTCAACTCCTTTGCTTGTTTTTTAACTGAGTTATTATTAGAATTTCTTATATATTCTGTATATTAGACCCTTATAATATTTTCTCCAATTCTGCAAAATTGATAATATCCTTTCTTGATAATAACAAAGGATATTGTTTTTTATCATTTTTTTAACAACTTTTTTAAAGTAATACTTAAACTTGTAAAACACTTAACTGTATATGCCTGATGCAGTGGTATCCACCTATAATCCCAGCAATTCGGAAAGCTGAGGCAGGAGCCTAGGCAATTTAGTAAGACCCTGTCTCAAAGAATCAAAAATGGTGGGGAACGTACATAAGTTTGTAGAATACCTCTGCGTTCAGTCCCCAGTACTGGGGAAAAAACACCATAGTGTAGCCATGTACTGTGGCTGGCACAGGCCTATAATCCCAGTACCAGGCTACTTGGGAGGCTGAAGCAGGAGGATCACAAGTTCACATTCATCCTGGGTAATGTAGTGAGACCCTGTCTCAAAAGTTGGGGCGGTGCCAGGGTTGTAGCTATGTGGTAGAGTGCTTGCATAGCATGTAGTAAGCCCTGGGTTCAATCCCCAGTATCATAAAAAGGAAAAATTAAGATATAAATTCATGTGATTTTGCCAATAGAGCAGGGAGAGGACATAGAGAAGTACTGGGGAATGAAAGCAAACAAAATCTGCTATGTACATGTATGAATATGCCAAAATGAATCCAGCTTTTATATATTTGTATATAATGTAAATGCACTAATTGAAATAATAAAAGATAAGCAGAGCAAGTGGATGAAGGAGGGAAAGTAATGGTACTGGGAAATAGATCAAATTATATGCATGTATTAATATGGTATAACAAATCCCCCTATTGCACTGATATATATATATTTGTGTGTGTGTATGTCGTGTGCTGGGGATTATGCAGGGCCTTGTGCATGCAAGGCAAGCACTCTACCAACTGAGCTGTATCCCCAGCTCTGTACCAATAATTTTTTAATTCACATAAAAATTCATGCAATTTTGTTAAGTGTATGCTTTGTCTCACAATAGCTAAACTATAGAACCATCCTAGGTGTCCTTCAACAGATGAATAGATAAAGAAAATGTGGTATTATACACAATGGAATTTAGCCTTAAAGAAGAATAAAATTATGGCATTTGCAAGTAAATCAATGGAGCTGGAGAACATCATGCTAAGCAAAATAAGCCAATTCCAAAAACCAAAGGCTGAATGTTTTCTCATCATGATATGCAGATACTAATTCACAGTAAGTGGGGAGGGGGAAGCTAGGGAAGAATAGAGGTACTTTGGATAGAAGGTAGAAGGGAGTGAAGGGGAGGGGTATGGGGGTATGGAGGATAGTAGAATGAATCTGGGCATTATTACCCTATATACATATATGACTATACAACCGGTATAATTCCACCTCTTGTACAACTAGAATAAGAAATTACACTCCATTTATATATCAAAATGCACTCTACTGTCATGTATAACTAATTAAAATTTTTTTAAAAGCATATGTTTTGTTATTTTAATATTCCCGAGAATCCACTTCTCTTCCCTTGGGCAAGGAGAAATAAAGCACAGATATTGGGTAATTTATTAAGGTAACTGAAGGAATCTATTTTCCATGCGTGTTAATGGGGTTCCCTTTATGAACAGGGCACTATGTTAACACTTAAAATACAAAGTACACAGTATCATCATCTTGATCTTCTGGGACCATAAATTGTATTTGCTAAGATAAAACATTCCAGAAAACACTATTTTGCCCTAAAAAAAAAAAAAAAAATCTAGTGTTCAGTTTAGAGAAAGCAAGTATTTTGATGGGCTAGAATTTTGATCCTTTTGTGTGAAAAAACTTCCTGCAAATGGTATAGCAAGGCTCTGGCTAGCTCTGTTATAACTAAATCAAGCTATCCTTAAGAGGGAATCTGCTTAGACAAACAACAGCATTCATTCCAGTGGAGTGCTAAGAATCTGGTGCCATAAATATGTTTTAACATAGCATCTGGGCAGCAGTATATGACATTAATTGGGGGGAAAGTTAACTGATACACACTGGATTACCTAACAGCACAATTGTTTAAAGAAATTAAACAATGCAAGAGTCAAAGTTTATTAATAAAATAGGTTTGGACTAGGTTTTTATCTTTAACTTGAGGACAAAAACAAGCACACTTATAGTGTACATTTATCAGATAAATGAATACTTTTAACACAGTAAAAGGTATGTCATAATTTCATTTGTGGGACACTGTAGTATGATACTCATTCATTTTCCCCTCCCTCCATTCCTACATACACCTCTAAAGGACTCATTTCCCTGGCTTTTGGGGATGTTGGTGGCTGATGGCTCAACTTTGTCCCTCTAGTGGTACTGTCTTTAGCCCAGGGTTGTACCCCTTCCATTCAAACTAATCCACACTAGGGCATGAAGGCCCATCACCTTGCCTCAATATGGTCTAACTGCAGGGCTATTGCAGCTCTGAAGAAGGAGATGAGGACTTTCCTGACTGCATCACAGCCCAAATGCTCCCTCTATCCCAATCATGGCTTCTTTCTCTCAGAATGTTGATCTTGGGAGCCTTCATATTTAAACTTTCTACAGCCTAATCTCCATCTCTCAGTCTGTTTCCCCAAGGAACCTGTCCTACAATGACATTTCAAACCCAAAGCCAAGAAAAGTCACTTGATTTTCACTCAGACAATCAAACTATTCCTGCTGATTTTTTTTTCCTTCCATGTTCTCTTTGGAGAGCATGATAGGGGATTTTTCAACCTTTCCTGATTCTCATGTTAATATTTTATGAAAATGTAATATATAATTCAATAACATCTTACCTCACTTTCTCACTTAGGACAGCATCCAGATACCTTCCTGATACAGCAATAATAGTCCAGGGAATGTATGGACTTCCTGAAGCTCCCTACCCCTACCACTTTAATACCTACCTCCAATGCCAAAGAGCTTAAAAGAACTGAACTGCAATATATTCATTTCTAATATCAAACCTAAATGAGATTGGGTTTTCATTATAGTGTTGGTGATATTGCCAGGCTTTAAATTTGTTTAATGAGAGTGTCCATGTTCATGGTATGTTAGCATCTTATAGACTCAGTGAGCCAGGACATTTTCATTCATGTGTATTTGTCAGAATTGTGTAGAACTGGTATATCACAGAATACCCACAACTTTGAATTCACATTTATTAAACCAAAATCTTTATTTTAAATATATGTAGATACTAATATATTCTTGGGCATTTTTCATATCCAAATATTCATCAAAAGGTTAAAAAGAAGGAGGTCTGATTGATAATATTTTGTAAAATGAATTTACCTCTGGTGCCAAATACCATATTAAGATTATAATAGTCTTGTGGTCTAAATTTGTTTAAGCCAAAAGTTCATGTATGGTGACTTCATCCACAAAGTCTATCAAAGATAATCATAAAACAAATGTGGCAAACACATAATCCAAAGATCAATACTTTTAATTTGGTTGTGACATACTAGATACTGAGGAAGCAACAATGAAAGAAGCAGAAATATTTCTGACCCTCCAGAAGCTGTCACCTTTTGGGGAATACTGACATTGAATGAGCAATTCCAAATACAAGACAGAAGCTACCTTCTTGTGGAGGGATGAGATTTAAAACTTTTTTTTCTTTTAAACTTTCATCCTATGCATTATAAGAGCACAAGGAAAAGGGAAAGCTTAGGAAATAAATAAACAAAAGCATGAGAAATGGCAAAGCTGAAGGGGAGCCACAGCTTTCAATTCGGAGAAGACAACTTCTCCAAATCTTTCAAGACTTCAGGTACTTCCAAAAAATAAATAAGATTTTATTTTTACTTATTCCTTTGTTTACACACCTAAGCCTGAAACTAAACTAAAAAGCAAGATATGAGACCACACAGAAAACTCACAACTTAATTTCAAACAGCCAAAAAAGTGCTTAGAATCTAAATGGACAAGATTTCAACAGCAACAATAGTCCAGGGAATGTATATTAAACCTCAAGAAATTATGAAACTGGAATAAACATTATGTATCTCTGAATGTGTTTAAAATAAGCTACATGATTTAACCTTGCCAAAAACAACTCAGCTGGTTTAAAGTCACCTTTATACCAGCCCTTCACCAAGAGGGAGCAATGCAGGAGACAGAAACAGCATAAATGACAATCTCACACTTTCCTTTAATGTTGATGGAATTTCAGAGTAAGATAGGACTAAAATCACAGCAATAGAACAAAGCACTGCTTATGTGCTTTGTCCCTTGACAACCTTTGGTTAGAGAGATGTGTACAACAACCATTTCATTTAAGTATGGTTAGATTCCCAGTCTAAGACCTTAACTGACACACTCAATGACAATATTCTTATAAGCGTAGCCAACTATAAGTCATCCCTTGGGTTTCTTTTCTGTGCTTTGTAAATATGTACATCTTTTTCAGGATCATAGTGAGCCTTACTCACAGTAAATCGCTTCTCCAGCATCGCTAAGAAGTTGTTATCTCGTTCATAGCGAATTCGGCAAGATAAAAGTATCACTGAGTGGTTGCTAGAGAGATGTTCCAGAGTTTGAAGAAGATCTGTGAATGTCTCTTCTAAATATATGATGTCAGCTCCAAGTATCAGGTCAAATTCTCCAGGTGAAAAATTCCCCAAATTGTGCCCCCAAGTCAGCTCCTTAACAACAGCTTTGGGTTGGATATGGGGAGGTAAGTTGGCTTGAACATTGGATTTAAGAAATTCTAGTGCTACTTTTCGATCTGTGATAGTCACGTGAGCACCTATAATATGAGATAAAGAGAAAGCAAGGTGTATATCAGTACAACTGTAGGAAGGAGAGAAAGGGTCAAGTTAAAACATAGAACACTATAAATATTCCACTGACATGCAGAATACCACACCCTTTGTGGAGAGTTGCAATGGATCAGAACAGCAACTGGTTGCTCCTTTTGCACTGCCGACTGGTAAAAGTAACCCTTTGACTTGCCCCTATGACACGACTGCTGTTGCTGAAGTTATGCCTATAAATTGCAGAGTCACCAGGTGAAAAGAAAGCTGATGTTTTTGAATGCTGCAAACACAACTAGCTCACCCTTCATAGGTTTCTTCTGCTTCATGAACTCAGGATAGCAGACCTCATGGTAAAATGTAATCCAAAAATGAAAAGTCTGGGAGCAGAATATTATTACAAAGATGACAAGATCCCCAAAATGGGGAAAGGTTGTTTTGTGAGGTTAAACTTTTTAAAACAACACAGAAGTGATACTGAGAAACCCCAGTTCATCTTTCTTAATGTTGTTTGAAGCAGCCAACCTGTATGTGTTTACATAATCATCTTTAATTATTGAAAATTCTTAAATTTAAGAATTATTGTAGGGCTGGGGATGTGGCTCAAGCGGTAGCGTGCTTGCCTGACACGGGTGCGGCCCGGGTTCGATCCTCAGCACCACATACAAACAAAGATGTTGTATCCGCCGATAACTAAAAAATTAATAAATAAGTGAATAAATATTAAAAATTCTCTTTAAAAAAAAAAAGAATTACTGTATAGTAGTGAAGCAATCTAAGATCTAAGTTAAAATGCCAGCTTGTGTTAACTGCTAAGTTACTAGATATGGTGTAGAAAATTAAGGTGCAGTATTTTATTAATGTTCTTTTTTGTGTGTGTGTGGGGGGGGAGTGTATTGACAATGAACTCTAAGATCTAAATTTTTTAGCCAATGAAAGAGAAAACCTGAACTGTAGTTACCCTTGAAGTGAAACAACAACAGCCCTAATACAACGCCATCTACAGAAATGAAAATCCTGTTTAGTTTTGGCCCCTGCAATTCTAAAATTTAAAAATGTTTCATTCTTTCATGAAAGTATTTCTAATTTGCACCTTTTTCTGTTTAAGATTTCAGTTTAGGATTCCAGACCAGCAATGGTTAGCACCACTCCAGTGGTGGCTTTTACCCAGAATTTCTTATCTTGACACATAACATTTGACATTTATAGTCCTAGAGCATGATACAATGAAAATTTTCATGCTATTAGATTTCACCAGCCTAGAACTACTACACTTGGCTAGAGAGTGAGCTACCTGAGGAGCAGGATTCGATGATAGTTTTATTTTCTTCCAATAATGCAAACTGTACACAGACTCCTCCTGGTTTGACTTAGGATTTTCTCTCTGGATTTCTTTTTCTTTCATTCTCTCACTATGTTGTCAAAGCTGGCCTCAAGCCATCCTCCTGTCTCAGCCTGGAAGGAGCTAGGACCTAGGCATGTGTCACCATGCCCAACTCTCTTGGCAATACTAGAATGATCTAGTCTTTTCAACATCACTTCTGTATCCCTTTTAACAGCTCCTCTAATGCCTATCTTGAGGGTTTTGGAGGCTACTTCTGCCCAACTAGGTATTCCAGAAGTTTGAATAGGATCTGAATGTCAGTTGACTATTTCCCATAACATCCTGAGAGAGCTCTACAAATAGCTAAGTGCTACCATCAGCTAGATAACAAAAATCCTACCCGCACAGAGTTTAGTTCAAGTGAGGAGATAAGCACTATGGTTATTTTAAGGTATAATATCTGTTTGTTGTTGACATAAGATAAGGAAAAAACAAAGCCAGAAGAGACATGAAATGTCAGGAAGTAAGGGAGGCAGGTGTGGAATGCTAGATTGGGTAGAGGGAATGCCTGACTGAGGTGACCTGGGAAGACCTGAAGGTGTGTGGGGATAATCAAGTGCATATCAGGGGGAAGAACATTTCTGGCAGGCTGAAGAACGAGTGCAAATACTCAAGAGTGTGCAGGCAAGCAAGGAGGTCAGTATGGCTGGAACAAAGTAATAAGGGACAAAGTCAGAGGAGATGAGGTCAGAGAAGTCATGGGGAAGGTAGACAATCATGTATGGCCTCATTAGCCATGTTTCAAAAAGATGTCAGTTTTCTCAGCCCAGAGCAGTAGCACAGGCCTGTAACCCCAGCGGCTCGGGAGGCTGAGGCAGGAGGATCCCAAGTTCAAAGCCAGCCTCAGCCAAAGCGAGGCACTAAGCTACTCAGTGAGACTCTGTCTCTAAATAAAATACAAAATAGGGCTGGGGATGTGGCTCAGTAGTTGAGTGCCCGAGTCCAATCCTAGGTACCCCCCGCCAAAAAAAAAAAAAAACTTTTTAAAAAAGACTTTCATTTTCACTGAGTGAGACAGAAAGCCACTGGAAAGTGCTGAGCAGAGGTACAAATGGTGTGTCTTGGGTTTAGCAGAATGTCTGGCAGTAGCAAGGCCAGTAGCAAGAAAACCAGTGAAGACCCCCCCCGCCCCCCCCCTCCGTGGTCTAAGTAAAGGATGCCAGTAGCTTGCACATTGCTGAAACCACCCTCAAACACCGGTCTGGCCAGCTCCCAAACGCAGCCCACCCTTCAGTGCCACACCAGCTTTCCTCGGAATCTGCCTTTTACTGTTGACTCAGGATTTATCACCCAAGTGTCTTTCCCTACCTGTTACAACTTTGTCCATGGTTTTTTTCTTTTCTGCCTGGTTGGGGAGGGAGGTGTGGAGGACATCTTGAGTCTATCTTCTGAATATCAGCTTCTTTTTCATCCTTTTTTCCCTTGCAGTTTAAGGAAGAAACAGATCACTTGTCCTGTAGATTCCCGTAGTCTGAATTTTGTGGACAGCATCATTTGTTTGGACTCTGTCCTCTGCATCTCCTATAAATTTGGGTTTTGTTGTTGTTGTTTTTGTCTTTTTTTAATGGGACTACTTCAGAGATAGCAGTGTGTTCTTTATCAAGAGGTATGCTGTGTCTGGTAGACTCTGTTTTTATGTCATGAGAAGCCACTGGTGCTTAGTGCCCAATCCTCAGTTCATTCTTATTCTTTTTGTATTTGTTAAGAACATTCTATAAAGAGAAATGGCTACTCATTTTGTATATCAACTGTCTGAATAGGAAAGGCAGGATACATTTTGCTTCTCCATCCCCTTTAAAAAACCCTATTTTGAAATAAAAAGCTGGTTTCTCAGCATTCTCCAAAAATACCTAGGTTCATTTTGTTGCTGTAAACTCATGAATTAAACATATTTGACATACTTTAATCTATTGAAATTATTATTATTGATGTTCAAATGGAGCCATTTTTTGCTAGTGACCTCTGATCTGACACAACCCTGGTCATCTTTGAAAGCTTCCTTGCTATCTGGTATGGCAAGATATTCCTGGGTCATTTAATGCTTTCCCTGTCACAGACCTACAACCAAGCACTTAGGTTTGTATTTCTTGTTTTGTAAAGATGGGAGAAGTAACAGCAAGTTTATATGCTGATGGAAATGATTGGGTAGAAGGGCAGAAAAGCAGCAATGCAGGGACAATGTCACTGAGTAGGTGAGAGTGGGCAGGATCTGAGGCACAGAGAGGTCACTGGCCCTAAAAAGGACATTCAACTACAACCTCGGGAAGAAAGGCAGAGATGGTGATCCACCAGACACTGGTGTGGTTAGAGGCAGCGGGGCAGGGATGGGGGTGGGTGGAAATTCTCCTCAGTTGGTTTCAGTCTCCCCTGTGAAAGCAGAAATGTCATTGGCTAAGGGTGAGAATGGAGAAAGAAAGACTGGAGGCTTGAGAGCAAAATCATGAAAGAGTCAGTTAGCAGAGCAAGACAGGAAGCAGAGTATGACGGTCCAGGAGTCAAGGCCCCCCTTGATGTAACAACGAGTCCCACCATTAATGCATAATTATAATTCACCAATAAAAAAGGTATGGAAAACAGAACCCCTCTGAGGTTTCTGATCTGAATTTAAAGTGAAAGCCAACAGAGCACTGCTCCTGCCAGCCATACATACATGCACGTACCAGGCCTGGAACAGGGAAAGCATCTGACCTGGGTTTCTTTAGCCTGGAGAGTAAGATGAAGCAAGGAACTGGTATCAGTGATAAGTGAAGATGGGGCAACATGACTGCTCAAGAGATTTACACTGAGCAAGGAGGGGAAATGAACTCCATAAGACAACACAGCAGCCTGTCATTCACTTAGAAATTAAAAAAAAAAAATTAAAAAAAAAAAACAGACATCATTAATCCTAGTTTTTTAAGCAACATTTATTCAAACATTCAAGCACATACTATGTGCCAAAAAGATGAGCAAGAAAATACTAGAGCTCAGAGCCGCATGAGGGATATAAGTAAATAAAAGTGTGAGAAGGAAAATAAAGGAATATGGGTGCACACAGGAAATCATGTGTCACAAAGGAGAAATTCTTCAAAAGGAGCAGAGACAAAGGAATATTCCTGAAGGAAGGGAAACCTGCACTTACACTTAAGATACAGCACAATCCAGGGAAAGGAGTGAAGAAAGCATATTCGGGGCAAAAGGCACAGGCCAGAGCAGTGTGTGTGTCCCAGGAATGTCTCAAAGCATGAGAGAGACCAACAAGATTGTAAAGCTTTGCTGGGAGGCCTGGCATCTGGCCTGCAGACCGGCCATGGGAAGGCAAAGAAACATTTAAACACAGGCCACCCCATCAATTTCACCTTTCAGATGGAACACTCTGACAGCTGTTGTGAGAGTGGGTCTGAGGAGACCCACCGCAGAGGCAGAAAGGCCAGGTGGGAGGGCTGAATGATCATGTGGGAGACAGATAACAAGAGCTCAAGCCAGGCATAGGGAGTGGAAAGCAGGGTGATTGGAGGAAGAGTTAAAAGACAGAATCTGCAAGTTCAGGAGAACTAGGTGAGGGACAGTTCACCTAGTTCACCTAGTTCAGGATGCCAACTCACAACAGAGGAGAAAGAATATATTTGGGAAGGGGAGAAGCATCAGGAGTTAGCATGTGGTGCTGGAAATTAGTCAAGTAGAGAGATCCAGCTTTAAGTTACATATGCAAGTCAAACAGTCAGTGTAGATGTGAACTAGAATCAGAAAAATAAAGGCAGATTCTTCCTAAGTGTTGTATTTTAAGACAGTGGCTCCTAAGCCTAGTCAGGTTTCAAATCACCTAGAAGCTTCTAAAATCCAGATTCCCTGACCCCAACCTAACTCATCTGAGATATTCTTCTATAAGTAGTTTCCAAGTAGCATAACACTTGGGAAAACTTTCAAACTAAACCAGGATTTGAGAGTCAGAACCAGATTCTAATTCTAACCACAATCTATTAACTCTGTGACCTTGGGCAAGTTACCTACTCTCTGTTAATAACCCTTCATTTTCACACTTGAACATTACTATAAGTGGGTCAGGCCTATTTACCATGCAGGCTGACAGTGAGAATGAGACTGCAGACACACAGCCCCCTCTCAGAACACAGAAAGTGCTCAGTGATCAGCAGCCCTATATTAACATTCTGTAGAACACTTACCTCTTTTGGGGGCTTTTTAATGTCAATTTGTCTCTATCTCCCTTTACCCACCCACCCATGGACTCAGAACATAAGCTTCCCAAGACTTTATTTCTACCTGCCTGGCCCCTGCTCGATCCACACTGATTCCACCAGGCACTTGGTAGGTGCTCTCTGAATTCAGAAATAAATGACGAAGATTACAAAAAATGAAAACACTCCCCCACCACCACTTTTTTTTTTTTTCACTATGCAGACCCTGGATCAGCTAATGTGAAAATATTTTTCAAAGGGGAACAATCAATTCCTTTGAGATGTTTCAAAATTACCATCCTTTTTTTTTTTTTTTTTAAACCCACTGGTATGGTTTGTATGTGACGTGTCCCCTAAAAGCTCCTGTGTGAGAAGGCTTAGAGGTGAAATGTTTGAATTGAGAGCCTTAACCCAATCAGTGAATTAATCCCCTGATGGCATTAACTGAGTGGTAACTAAAGGCTGGAAGAGGTGGGTCATTGGGGGGTGTGCCTTTAGGGTATATATTTTGTATCTGGCTAGTGGAGCCTCTTTCTGCTTCCTGGTCATCATGTGAGTTACTCTTCTCCACAACACTCTTCCACCTTGATTTCTGCCTCACCTCAAGCCCTGAGGAATGGAGCAGCTGTCTGTGGACTGAGGCCTTACAAACTGTGAGTCCACAAGTAAACTTTTCCTCTAATAGTTCTTGTCAGGTCTTTTGATCACAGCAGTAAAAAAGCTGACTGAAACAACCACTGACTCCATTTTAAAAAGATGATTTTTTCTTACCTCAGGTTTGAACATCAAAATTTTTCTAGCCTAACACTTGCAGTGATTACAAACAGTCAGTATGAAAATCACTTAGCATCAAAGAGAAATGCTTATGATGTAAAGGTAAATTAACTATCATTTGTATATGCATATGTATGTATGCAGATATATACACATGTGCAGACATTACATATATAAAATCATAATTAAAAATACAGATGGAGGAAAAGAATGGAATACACCAAAATGCTAAAGGTAATTATGTTGTAGAGTGATGAGGAATTATTTTTGTAATAGAATTACATCGAGTTCTATAATGAAAATATTAACTTTCCTCATTTTCAAAAACCCTTCAATCTAGTTTTTCCATCTCTTATTCCAGAATTATTTGAGCATGTACTGAGCAACGGGTGCTGTACTAGGGCCAAAGACGCCCAGACTGAGATGTGGTCCCATTCCTCAAGAGCCTCAGCCTACCAGAGACAGATATATGAAACAACTGCCTACATACAGGGAAAAGAAATAAGGCAGCAATGAATTCCCTGGGATAGGGCAGGAAAGAACTTCAAGAGGTGAGAATGAAGGGGGGCTATGAAGCACGTAAGTATGCTGTTCTACCTTTCCAGCTCACTCTCAGAACCAACCAAGTCCTTTGTGGCAACAACTAACTAATCCTTTGCTCTGTGACAGAACTAAAATACCTTATTCCTAACTTTCCCAGCCCCACAGATCCAGATTTCTAAATTAGAAAAAGAAATACTCAGAAGAACAATTGACACACGGTATTTCACTTGTACCAGTGAGCTAACAAATTCCATGCACAATTTCTGTGGATCCTCATTGTGAAGTAAATACTCTTATTAACCTCATTTTACAGATGGGGAAATTAACATTAAGAGATTAAGCAATTTGCCTCAAGCAAAAAGAGTTAAAAAGAGGTGTCAAAACCAAGTACAACTAAACTGTGCAGTTTACCACAATAACATGTCTCTCTACCAGCCAAGGTCCTGGTTCTGAGGAGAAAACAGAAGAAACCTCATTTCCCCTTCAAGTGAACTCTTATCAGCAGGGAGAAAAGTTGCTAACATAGAAAGACAACAACTTGGGCTGCTGTGTCTATTAAGCCTGGTTTTGAGTCCCAGATCATCACTAATTGGAACTTCAGAAAGTGCCTCAGGCCCAGAATGCGTTTCATTTGAAAAATGAAAAATTAAAAATAATACCGAACATACCTGGGGATATTATAAGGCCTACCTAGGAAAATAAAAGCAGAGGACCACGAAAGGCCTCATAGAGCACAGAAGGCCATGGTTCAAAACAGAAAGGGGCCTCAATCAACTGATGTCTACTTTTAACCTTGCCCAAGCTCCCCATCAGATTTGGAGAAAAGATACATAAGCAGAAAAAGCAATACTGAAAAAGAAATGAGTTACCAGCAAAAAGACAGAACAAAAAAGGGGTTTTAGCAGGACCTGGATACCTGCAGATAGAGTAATGAATTCAGTGCTCTCAAAATCCAGATCATTCCCACCAAGTATGGTCTGATATCTAGCAGGTTATCATTATTACTGGGAATTCGTTAGAAGTGTAGGCTCTCGGGTCCTGCTCCAGACCTTCTGAATCAGAAACCACATTGGAACAAGTGCCCCAGCTGACAATTCTGGTTAGTAAATATTATATGTGATATCTTAGCAGTTGGTCTATTCTCATCATTGAGTAGCTTCAACTGTACAAGTTGTAGAAAAAAGTCAACAGCAAACTTTTAAAAAATATTAATAAAGCTTAAAAATGCCCTAAGCTTAAACTAATGTCTGTATACCAAACAAGAAAATAACACTGCTATCAATTCAAAACTGTATACCAGTAATTCAATTTCTTAAAACAGATGTCTGTACAAACATTGGAGGGGCTGATACTCCCAAGAAGGAAAAAAACCCTCAGTTCCCTTAGATGAAGGAGAGACTGATGCGCCACCAACCTCACAGGGTGTTACTGTTTAGATATTAGGTGTAGCCCCAAAAGCTCATATGTGAGATAATACAAAAAGATTTAGAGGTGAAATGATTAGGTCATGAGAATCTAAAACCCAGTCAGTGAATCCATCCCCTGACAGGGATTAACTGGCTGGTTGGTAACTGTAGGCCAGTGGAGTGTGACTGGAGGAGGTGGGTCATTCAGGGGCATACCTTTAGGGAACATATTTTGTTTGATGAGCAGAGCTCTCTCTCTCTGCACTACCTGACGTGATGTATTGAGCCATTTCCCTCCACCACACTCTTCCACTATGATTTTCTGCCTCACCTTGGGCCCAGAGTTAATGGAGCTGGTCATCAATCAACCATGAGCCCCTAAATAAACTTTTCCTCCTCCAAAATTGTTCTTGTCAGGTATTTTATTTATAGCAGCAAAACAGCTGATTAAAACACAGAATTATATCCAATAGCATATGGATTTAAGCACCTTAAATTGGAAATCTATATACAAGGATGACACTATTCTTCTTGAAATCAAATCACGTTAAGATCATACTATCAGCAACATGGAAGTAAAGGAGGCAAAGTGATCTTCTGTGAAAAGTAGAATAACAGGGCTGGGGATGTGGCTCAAGCGGTAGCGCGCTCGCCTGGCATGTGTGCGGCCCGGGTTCGATCCTCAGCACCACATACAAACAAAGATGTTGTGTCCACCAAGAACTAAAAAATAAATATTAAAAAAAATTTAAAAAAAAAAGTAGAATAACAGCATGAAAGATTAGCCTGTTAGCCTCTGGAGTTACTATGAACATTAGCAGTTGGCCCACAACTCAAGATATGTGCAGGCAAAAGAAATTAACCCAGGAAGGGGGGGAAAAACAATGGATATTATGTGAAGAAAACAGCAAACGCAGCTCTCAGTGAGTTCTGCTCACTATGGAATAAGCAGTGCATCACACTCACCCAGCAGGGCAGCTACTATGCCCACAAGCCCTGTGCCAGCACCCAGCTCCACGGCAGAGCAGCCCCTGAGCTCCACAGCGCCCATCTCCAGATACGTGGAAAGGACAACAGCCTGAGTCAAAACACAGTGTGAGTATGATTAAGGTCAGCAAGTGCTTCAGGAGCTGTGGGGTCAGGATGCCTATGTGCTACTGGCGGGAAGAGATTACATGTGCACCCCTCTCCCCAGCCCCACACTGCCCAGTTCACTAATGTGCACAGGAACTTAGCCACTGCTGCTATGAGGTCACCCCCTACAGAGGCACCCACACAGCAGACCCAGCACGCCAACAGGGGACTGCACAGCTAGCTAGGAGCATGCTGAATCTATGAAGCTTAAATTTTTTATTGTCCCAGCATTTTCACACTGAGACTTAGAAAATCATTCTAAAGAACTGACATGAACAGTATTATTTAAGGCATGTTCAATTCCTAAGTCAAGCCAGGTCAACAAGGCCACATTTCACCTAGAAGGAAAAAGCAGCACAGTGCCCAAGGCTCCCTGAACTGCATCCCTGACTCTCATCACCCCACAGGGGCCCTCACCACACGTTTTGGGCATCAGAAGGTAAGTTTTGGCCAGTTTTGGAACTTGTGTCAGTTAGCATTTGCTTATAATCCTATAGAAAAAATGGTATAGTGCTAACATAAATTTTTACTAAAGTTTGTTTTTCACAGCCATGTACTAGGAGTATAATTGGCAATTCCTCTCCTCAGTCAGCTAATAGGAGGCATCCTATTTCTTGTTATTATTTATCATTGGTACTAATTATGGGAATAGTTTCATGCAGTTATTCAGAAGTGGATTCCCAAAAGTGGTATTACCAGGTCATATTAATATTATTATTTCTTAATGTTTCTTTAACAGCCCTAATACAATCTTAAGAGTGTAGAACGGTATTTAGGCCAGTTATTCAACAGGAATAACTAGGGGGCTACACACACACTAGGGGGCTGAGTCACAAGCCACCATTCTCAAGCAAAGAGAACAGTGTTTAAAGAGGAAGAAGTAGAAAAGCAATTATTATTTTACAGCTACAGAAAACTTAAAGATAAAACATGATATTCATTTTGGGCTTTGTCACTTTATGTATTCTTTGGTGCAGTGTTTTAGAAAGAGAACTCAGTGAGTGTCCAAAGCAGTCAGGACTTCAGTCTTCTGTTACTCACTGGGTAATTACTGGCAAGCCATTTCACTCCCCTCTGTTTTCAGTTAACCACGATTAAAATGCAATGTAATTGGGGGGGTGGGGAATAAAGGGAATGACTGGTAAGGGGAAGGGGCTTTGGGGTGATGAAAATGTTTTAAAATTAAAGTGGTAATGGTTGCACTACTGTGAATATATTTAAAAATTTTTTTGAATTTGTGTAGTGAAGTGCATGAAGTGCATGGTACCTGAATTGTATCTCAATAATGGTATTTTTCTTTTCAAATAACTGAGGGTGTTTTCAGAGACCCTCTGGGGCTTGCTTACCGCATCCCAAACAACTGCAGCGACTCCAAGCTGCCTCCAGTCCTGCCGGATTTGGATCGTGTGGTTTGCAAAGGAGAAAGTGGCAAGAGGCTGGTGGAATTTCTGGAGCCCCATTCCCCTGGTCTCCTCATAGGGCACCAGGGCCATTTTGTCTAACCATGCTTCTGCTGAGACCTGTCGTACAAAAAGTATCCTGTGTGACACTCTGGCCAGAAATTGCATTATCTTTTAAGTAACTCCAAATGATTGTTAAGTTTGTTTATAACTTCAAAAGAAGAAGAAATGAGCTGAAGCCCGTCTAATTCCTTTAGCATGGCTCTTCCTTTCAGTCCTACGGGAGGTAAGATGTGGCTCTGAAATCGTGCCAATGGATATCTTTGAGCAAAAAGTCCTTGAGTATTCCAACACCCATAGGATGCCCTACAGTTCCACTGTTACCACTGCGCATATTCGGAGCTGCATAACAGTGAACCAAGCATTGGTGACTGCTCAGGGACCCCAAACTGCCTGCACTGCACTCCACTGCAGCTGCAACCAGCCTCGGGTTTGTTGCTTTTTTGGCTGGGGGGAGGGGGGCGGGTGTTTTATTTTGGTCCTCTGGTCTAAACCGCCAGGTTCAATAGTGATAATAATGGAACTGAGTGTTAACGGTTTGAACAACAGCCGGATTTATGCGGTGGACACTGTACCATCTTCTAGAGACTGGAAGGCAACCACACTAGCGGGTTCCGAGTCGCTCGCCAGCAGAGCGCGGCTGTGGGGGGCTCCGAGGCCTCCACTAAGTCCCTTACCTAAACCTGCTCCCGCCCGCCCCCAAAAGGACCGACAGGTGCCCCTTCCGGCCCGTGGGCGAGAGCTCCGGGAATAAGTCAGGGGTGGGAATGGGAGACGAGGGGTGCTCTACAGGGCCCTCTGGGATCCCCCGGCCGCGCGGGGAGCCGGCTGCACCCTGGGGCTCTGGGAGCTTCCGGGTAGAGGCCACAGAAGTCTGAGGCCGCCCCGCAGCGGGGCTCACGGGACACCCAGCCCCGGGGGCGAAGCCACGCGGGTACTTACTATCTGGAGGGTGCCTGGTGCCGCATGCGCGCTACGTTTTCCCCGCCGGGGTTGGCTGCGGAGAGGACTGGCCTTAAAAAGCCCCAGAGTCGGGAGGCGGTCGGAGGCGGGTCCCCGGCCTCCAGACACGCGTTTCCGGCGCTCCTCACCCCCTCCCTTCCCTGGGCAGGTGCTACCACCCCGCTGCGCCGGGAGCCTGGGGGCGGGGCGTGGAGGAGGCGCTGCGGGGCGGGGACCGATGTCCCGGCTTCCTAGCTTAAGTCCCTTTGAGTATTTGGGTGCCATAATTTAGTTAGCCCAGGAAATTGGAGGTAACTTGGTAGAGAGAAGCAGGAGTTGGGGAGGGAGAATAGGGAAAAGGGTGGGTGCAAAAAAGGGTGGAAGAGGGGCGGGGGAGAAGAAGATGGGGTGACGCGGGGGAGAATAGGGATTGGGGGGAAGGAGAGAAGACGAGATGCAGAGCAGTTGGATTGTGCTCCGAGAGCCTGAGTGATCTGGTGACAGCGAGAGGGAAGCCTTGCACCGGATATGCTCTTATGCTGATTCTAGCTTGTTCGTTTGGCTCTTTTGGTTTTTATTTTTAAAGGCGTCCAGTTTAGCGGTGAAAGAGAAAGTTGAAGAATGCGTCCCGCATCTCCTAAGTGGGGTCCAAAGAGGCGTAACCGCCCATTGGGTGGCAATGAGCGGAAAAGTCTCAAAACGCTTTTTAAAATATTTTTGTTTTTATTAGCGCGGTGTAGCTATACATATAACAGTGGGGTTCATTTTTGTCACTCACAGATGCATATAATTTGCTTCATTTCAATCCCCAGTACTTTCCTTTTCCCACCCCTCCTCCCTCCACGTGATCCCCTTTCTCTGCTGGTCTTGCCAAGCACTTCTTAACTAAAGCGCTAACCAGGAGTGGGCACGTGCCACCCAGGTCTGTATTTTAAAATGGGTCGGGTGGGCGCGGCAGCGGAGACCCTAGACCCCGATCCAGGCAGTTGGTGCAAATTGTGATCCCTGGCGTTGCTCCTCCGGGAAATCCGGCGGCACCCAGTCCGCAGGCCTCGGGAGAGAGCGGGATCGAAGTGAGCACACGCGAGTGTGACCGCGCGGGGACCAGCATCCTCTTAAAGATTTAATTCTTTTCCCCGGACCCACCCTATCCGGCCAACTCTTTCCCGGTGGTTCTTAGCCAGGGCTACACGTTAGAATGAACTGGAGCAAACTCCCGCAACCCGGACCCCGCCACCTGAATGCCACTTGGTATTTCTAAAAGCTCTCGCAGGAACCCCAGCTTACGGTGGGTGCCAGCCTCGGGCGTGGCCTGAGCCGCTCGGGGTCCTCACTTCTCCCAGCCGGCAGGGGGCGTCCCGGCCTCTTCAGATTCCCAAGGTGACTTGAGTGAACGTTGAAGACTACCAGTGAGAGCCTTTCCCCTCTTTGTTTCTTTTGTGGACTTCTCACACTCTCCGTTTTTCTTTTAGTATATCCTCTCTTACGCCCTCTACGACTTTGGGTTGCTTCTGCCTCTCGATTTTTTTCTTTTCCTTTTTTTTAAACCTCCCTTTCCACAAAGAGAGGGAAATGCTAATTACCCTGATATATCAGTGCACACTATGTGCATGTGTTGAAATATCACACTATTCTCCATTATTATGTACAATTATTACATGTTAATCGAAAAAACAAAGAAAAATCCATTTCTTCCCTTCTTTTTCTCTTATCTCTTTAGAGAGAAAGCACTAACGGAATGAAAAAGTATGGACTTTGGGGCCAGAGAAACTTTGAAAATTTAAATTCTGCCCCTGACACTTTAAATGGGATGGCCTTGAGTAATTACTAAATGCTAGGTCTCAGGTTCCTCATTCTAGCTAAAGCCTGGCACAGAGGGTTTGCCCCCTTTGCCATTCCTTCTCCCTGTTCTCCATCTTTTCTACTCAAGTCATATATGTGACTTTAAATCACCTTCCCCACCTCTTCAGCACTCTTCTAACATAGGATATTTGCCTCACTACACTTACCTACAATTTGTCTACAAAGATGTTGTTCACTTTTTCTCAAAGGCAATAGACAAGAAAGTCATTTAGCCCTTCCCAATGTTGTAATTGGTACCAACTGGCTCAGGAAGTGTGTGCATACACACGATTGAGAACATATGCAACTTGTACAGCAGTGTAGACATTAAACAGAGCTCTGTTTCTATCTAAACAAACCAAAACAACCAGTGGCTCCTTGTGAATATTTGAAAATACATTTTAATCCTTTAAAAAAAATGGTGTGTGGTAGATTACATATTACTTACAATACTCAGCCTTTCACAGGCCAGTCCCTTCCGGAGGGAAGAATGTCTCTCCACCCTATTGAGGTCAAGCCTGGCCATATGACTTGCTCTGGCCAACAAAATGGGAGTGGCATTTGCCACCCATAAGCAGGAGCAGTGGGTACCTCTTATGCTGTGCTGTTGCTGTTCTGCTGCTATTTCAGGACTACAGGTCTCAAGTTAGGAAGCCCTTTGCACCAGGGTCCCCAGTTGGAGCAAGACTAGAAACATGAGAGATAAACGTCTTTTGTAATGACTGAAATTTGGATGTTGTTACAGTATTACTTAGAAGCTATCAGAACACAGGTATGAACAAGCCATGACATTCAAAAATTAGGTAGAATTTTTTTAGTATGGATGTTTGGCTATTCAGCAAAGTAGGTACTTTTATCTTTGGAGGTCTGCCTTGCTCATAAAGACTTCCTTCATTGCCCTCCATCTAACTCCCCACCCGCCTCCCCCATCAGCATGTACAGAAAGGTAGATTTACTTTTTCACATTATCTGTGAGTGACTCCAAAGTACAGCTTAATCATAATAACAGGTTAGAATTATGGCTTTTCTTTAGAAAAAGCAGAGCTGGGCTCCTTTCTCTGGCCCTCTCTTGGACCTTTACAGTCAAAAAGGAGCCAAGCTTGGACATGCCCTCCAGCTCTGTGGATTCCCTGTGCACCTTCAGATTGCTGAAGTCTTTCACAATCACTCCATCCCTGTGGGGAGCAGAATTTAGGATGGGCTAGAATATAAATAACCCCAGAGACCTTTGGTGACAGTAAAGGAGTTTGGAAATGTCACGGGAATTGTGAAGCCTTGGGATGGTGATTACTTCCTACTGAGGGTGGGGGTGGGGTAGGGTAGGGTGGGGGTGGGGTAGGGTGGGGTGGGGTGGCAGGGATGATCAGTAGATGCTAACCAGGCTTTCTTTGAACCTCCCTCATCTCTTTGGTTCTTCCAGAGATCCTCCAAAAAGGAAACCAATTGACATGGATCCTCTCCCCTGGGAGAGTCATCAACCAGGAAAGATCACATCACAGGAAAAGAGACCCCCTGGGTCATTACCTTGCCCAGATGGGCTGCCACCTTGGGCTAGCACCTATTCTTCTGACAAGTCCTCCTTGAGGCAACCTTCATTAACTGAGAAATGTTAGGTACACACCAAGACAACTTTTATACGCTGTACGTTTCTTCCCCTCTCTCTCCTATAGCTTGTCATCACTACTGCCCCCAATAAGCCTCTTGCCCCTATTGCTTTCAGTAGTCCAGGATGCTATATAAGCTACCAGATCTCACTGGGCTTGGGAGGTATTCACTTTTCTTTCATATGAATCCCCCATGTGTGTGACAAATTCGTATGCTTTCTCTCCTGTTAATCAATCTACTCAGCTTGTTTTATAGACACAATTATAAGTTCCCTCCCCCATACACCTTTTTGATTTGCATGACTAAAATTCCCTACTCAGATGACACCTCACTAGACAATAACAATAGAAGGACACTTGTTCTTTCCTCCCTTCTATTTTCTGAAACTAGTCCATGTTCAAGGTCACAGTAGAAGCAAACACCTTGGTACAACTTGATCCCTCCATCCTCTCCTGAACCCCACCAGGGTGGTTATCCAACCATGGGCTGGGTAAATGCTTCTCTGTGGAACAAGAATCTAGAGTGACTGTTGGACATCTGTTGTTTTTACCTGCCCAGCATCTATCTCCCAATTTCCTGACAGAAGTTCCCTTCTGATAATGTTTAGGACCCCAGTTTCTGGTGTCCAAGTTCTGGGTCAACTTCTAGCTCTGCAATTTACAAATGCTCCATGACTTACAAAGTGATTACATGCTGATAAACCCATTACAAATTGAAAACACATTGAATACACCCTACCTAATAAGTATCATAGTTTAGCAACACAGAACACTACAGAGTAAGTTGTTTCCTCTCATGATCAAGTGGCTGGCTAGAGGCTGCAGCTTGATGCCCTGACCAGCATCCCGAGTGAGGATCATACTGTGCATATCATCACTAGCACGGAAAAAGACACAAATTCAAACTTCAAAATACAGTTTCCTCTGAGCGCATGTTGTGTTTGCACATTGTAAGTTGGAGACTGGTTATCTGTGAGGGTTTGTGTCTCAGTTTCTCTGTGTATCAAATAAGGATAACATCATGATTAAATTAGTTAACAAAAAATAATAATAACCTGAGGTTAAAATGAGTTGCCTACTTAGAACTGATCCAAAACACAGAAAACTCTATAAAAATGTGCTGTTACTGTTTTATATTTGGAGTAGGTTAACCTCAACTCAAGCTCCATAACAGGCACATGTCTCAGGCCTGGCCAAATAAGCACATTCCTCCCTTTGGGCTATAAGTGATTTAGAAGTAAACATGTGACCAACACTAAGCTTGGCCAGAGCCCAGCTTTGTTGGGAAAGGAGAGAAACCTGGAGGTCCTATTGGTCTTTTGTCCCAAGAGGACACTACCAGCAGGGAATGTAGACAATGTGGCCTTAGTGAAGGGAAAGGCTGCTTCTGATGGTGCCCTTTGACCACCTGGATCCAGCTGTCCTAGAATTTTCTGTTATATGAGCTGTTAAATTCCCTAATTAGCTTAAGCCCTTTGAGCTACTTTTTTTTTTTTTTTTCTGGTCCCCTGTAGAAGAAAAACAATCTTAATACATTCAATCTGGCTGGTCCCTTAACAAGGAAAATATAAAGTCAAGCCTGTGCAGGACTGTCCTCAGACTGCTGTGTAAATGGAGAAGCCAGCCTGCAGAAACCTGAGGCAGAGAAGATTCTGCAGAAGCTTTGGTCAGAGCTGACAGACTTCCCGATGATCCTCTGGGTCCTGAGCCCTTCCTGGCTGTACCTGGACCCTCAGGTCCCATGGGACACCAAAATAATCGAATAAATTTCCCTTTCTTGCTTAAGCTGGTTTGAGGGCCTAATACTATCCCAATAGTTTTTGTTGTCTTTAGAAATAATGTAAACATCCTACAAATTCCTCATACATGATTTGGCTGTCATATTTTACATAAATAAATAAATATACTTTGATCCTAACAGGTGGATGATACTGGGAAGACATATGGCTCATCACCACACTCACTATCAGCAACGACTGGGGCTAGCACAAAACTCCATAAATAGGACTGGGCGATAGTCAGCAGCAGAGCGCCTGTCTACCATGTGTGAGGCACTGGATCCCCTCTTTTCCTTATCACCCTTCTCTCTGGAGAAATGAATTCCCTGAGATTCCTTTAAAAAAGGTTGTGCTATTTATATCTCCACACACACAGTTCCTGAGGTGGTGGTCCCCTCCCTCCTCAAACACATCTGAAATAGTAGGACAAAATCTACTTCTGTCATAAAGAGAGATCACCTTGAGGGAATCACATTTGGGGAGCCTACTCTCCCCAAGTTCAGTAGCCTGCCACCTCCTTGCACAGAACTGGTTGACCTTCCTCTGGATCATCAGTTTATCTTATGTGCAGGGCTGGTCATGAGCATTGTTTGTTTGTTTGTTTAATTATCTGTACCTCACCTTCCTCAGCCAGACCATAAGTTCCTTAAAGTCAGAGTTAATAATATTTAACTTTCAAACTCCAAAGCCTAGCATGAGGACAGCCATGAAATCTGTATTGTTAAATATTTTCTGAGAGAAGGAAATAAACAAAATAAAGGCATTCTGTCCATCTACAACTACCAAAATTTTTCTTTTAAAAAAACTCCATAAATATTTGTGAAATGGAATATAATCTCTGAATACATCTTTCTATCCATTCTAGGATGAAGAAGTGACACCACCACCCACAACCACCCACCAGTACAAATGGCCCTGGGTGTTCTGTTTCTTTCTCAGTCCTAAGGAGGCTTGGTCCCTGACTTGTTCCCTGTTACCCAAAGACACTTGAACTACTTCTATGGCCTCTCCACCATCCTGTCTTTCTCCCACCCTCAGGGTCAGGATTTTAAGAATGACCAAGGCTTGCTGTCTCCGGGTCCCCCACCTGCAGGCTGTCTTCTGCTCTCTGTGACCGACTGAGATTTTCTCTCTGAGCTATTGCCTGGACAACACCAGGTTTTGCCCCATCTCACCCGAAGATTTCTCTACAGCATGGGCTTGAGGTGGCCCTTCTGGCTATGAGGATTTATTTTCTTGACCTCAGGAGCACTGGACTCTGGTATGGCCTGCCAGTCCGGTCCCCCTCACACCTCCTCTACCCTGTATTTCTGCTTCTCTGGACATTTGCTTTCCCCTTATCCCTGTACTCTTGCCTACCTCACTGTTTCATTGTGATTTCAGATTCAACCTGTTCAAAAAAGCCAAGTACTCTGCGCAGCAGTCACAGTGGTGCCGTGGAAAGAGTGGGGAATCTGTGACTGCAAGACTTGAGCAGCAGCCCTACTTGGCCATCCTCTAACCATATGACCTTGGGCGAGTCACTAAAACTCCTGGAGCTTCAGTGTCCTCATCTGTAAAACAGTCTTCATGATAATACTCACCTCACCTAAAAACTTGTGGGGACATTGCTGCATATACAATGCACAAGAATTAAGAGAACAAGCTTGGAGTCAAAGAATAGGATGCTCCTAATTGTACAAACTATGACCAATGAATTAGTGTTTTGGCATCTCATTTTCTTCATATGCAAAATGGGGGTGTTACCAGACCCCATGGGCTTGTTCTGAGTAGGAAGGTGCTAGAACAGTGCCTAGCACGCCCTAAGCATTTACTAAATGTCAGCCTTACTCCCTCATTCTCGTCTACTGCACCAACTTGTCCCTAGTAAACAGGATATGAGACCTGAGTCATACTTAGCCCCTTCCTCCTCTTCAGTAAAATGAGAAATTATATCCCATCTATGTATGATATATCAAAGTGCATAAATGCATTCTACTGTCATGTATAACTAATTAAAAACTAAAAAACAAACAAACAAACAAAAAAAAAACACTGCCCATAATCTGAAGGGCGTGTCCTCTGGTGGTCGGGGTATCTCCAGGGGCCCTGTGCCCTGTTACTCAGAGCTCTTCCTTTGTATCGCCTTCTAAAAACTCACAGCCATCACCTTGCCTGCGCACTACCTTTGTAGCTATGCATTTCAGAGTCTCCCCACTGCCTACAAGTTTGCTGTCTCAAATTGAAAGAGCCACTGGTTATTTCTAAATTCTGCTTTGTTCCAGGAACTAAAAGGCAAGGTTTCATTATTGTGTTTCTAAAATTCTCAGTGATCATACTGCAAAACTTGACCATCAAAATAGGCTCATCAACCAGATAAAATTAAGGGCTCAGTTCTTTCGGATCCTCCTGTCATTGGACGGCAGTCTCTCCCGGGGTGTCTACTCTTGCTGGTACCACAGTGCTGCAGTAGTCCCGGCCCCACTGGCAGGATCTTGTGCTTACCTGGGGCTCCAGCCCAGGAAGTCATTGTATTAATTCCCAAGGCTGCTAAAATGAGGGACCCCAAGCAAAGTGGCTTAAAAAACAAGACAAATGTCTTCTCTCAGTTCTGGAAGTCTGAAATCAAGGTATCAGGTGATGCTCCCTCCAGAGGCACTAGGAAAGAATTCCTTCCTGGCTTCTTCCTGGCCCTAAGCATCCATTTCTTGGCTGTGGCAACATACACCACTTTCTGCCTTGGTCTTCTCCTGGTAGTCCTCTCCCTGTGCTGCTGTGACTCCAAATCTTCCACTCGAAGTCTGGTACAACTTCATCTTTACTTGATTACATCTGTGACTACAAATACATGGCCCCCAACTTACAATGGCTCAATTTACAGTTTTCCACTTTATCAATGATGTTAAAGTGAGGTGCATTCAGTAGGAACTGTACTTTGAATTTTGATTCTTTCCTAGGCTAGCAATATTTGGTGAGATACCCTCTTGAGATGCTGGTTGTGGCAGCGGGCCACCGCTCCCAGTTGACCCCACCATCGCGATGGGCAATACTCTACAGTGAGACATGGTTGCAAAGCTATGATGCAGATGAGGAGTATTCAGCGGGGTTTTTTTTCTAGGGGGGGTGGGTACCAGAGATTGAACTCAGGGGCACTCAACCACTGAGTCACATCCCTAACCCTATTTGGTATTTTATTAGAGACAGGATCTCACTGAGTTGCTTAGTGTCTCGCTAAATTGCTGAAGCTGGCTTTGAACTCGTGATCCTGCCGCCTCAGCCTCCCAAGTCTCTGGGATTACAGGCGTGCACCACTCTGCCCAGCTTCAGTGAGTTTTTGACTTGTAATTTTATCAACTTTCAATCGCATCATCAGGACAGAACCCATTATAGGTTGAGGGTCATTTATATTTGCAAGTAAGATCACATTCACAGGTGTGCGTGGTTAGGACTGCAACATATCTTTGGGAGGGGACACAATTCAACCCACATTAGCAACAACCAAAAATGCAAAGACAATCAAATGAGAACATTTTGATGAAAATGTTTCTCTTTTTAAAACTCAGAATGTTTTAAATTCACAATTTAATAGCGGAAACACATTGGTTACTGATTGCATGCATGGGCTAATGACTTATTGTCTGTGTTTAAATCCTGCAAAGATTAATTTCTTCACTTTTGTAAAACTGGAATAACAGTAACATCATTGGAGTGTTAGGAAGTGGTGGTGAATGAACTAAAATGTGTCAATCACCACATATGACACCTGCATATGGTAGTTACTTACTCAGTAGTACAGCTATTATTAACTTATAGCAGTATTGGATAAATTCTTTTTCTTGCTTATTATTTCTTTAATCTCTTTAATTTTAATTTTTTGAAAAGAATACTTAAAATAAATCCATTGTCTTTAAGTCTTTATTAAGTATTATTGTGTGCTTGGGTAAATCTTGTGCCCATACAGGTTACTTTCTATATTAAGGTCACATGGATTATAAATATGAAGTTTTGTAATATCATATAGCATGGGAGAGAACTGGAAGAGAGTAGATACATGATTTTATTTAAACTGAAATTTACTATAATGACGGCAGTACAGGAGAACACACTAAATGATCAGCCAAGTTCAAACACAGTCTGTTGGGCTAGAGACGTAGCTCAGAGGTAGAGCACTTGCCTAGCATATGAAAGGCCCTGGGTTTGATCCCCAGCAAGGAGAAAGAAAGGAAGGAAGGAAGAAAGGAAGGAAACCTGTCTGTTTACACAATAATGCAGTTAAAATGAATTTTGTCAAAAGGCAATTTCACCTGTAGTGAATTTTCTTTACTGTTGGTCAAGGTAAATTGATTGGAAAATTAATCTCCAATAAATAGAAGACTTCACTGATTGAATGTCATGGTGTTAACAGACTGGATTTGTTTTCTCACTACTCTTGAGAAAAAAATGGAGTCAAGGAGAAAGAGAAGGGATTATGGGATGGGATATAGCCCGGTGGTAGAGCACTTGCCTAGCATGTGCAAGACATTGGGTTCAATCCCCCCTCCCCGCCACACACACACAGGAAAAGAAACAGAAAATTGAGGAAATTTCTTAGAATTCATTGTTAATATTCATCTCTGTCTTCATAATTTAGAACTCTAATCCAGGTTACTATGATTGATGTTCTAAATTAATCTTGTATTCCATGAATACTGCAATTAATATTATAAATATAATATGATTTCATTTAAAAAATAAAGATATTGAAACATAAGCATGTTTGAAGATTTTAATTGTTTTAAATTAAAAATTTAATTTTAATCTTAATTGTTATATACTTGAAATTAAACTGTCAGAAAACACATTGCTTTAAGCTATTTAAATTCAGAGATTCTCAAGTTTTTGGTCTAGGGATTCATCACACGTTTTAAAATTACTGAGGAGTCCAAATAACTCTTTTTAATGTGTATTATATCTGTTGATATTTATTGTTAGTAATGTTGATTTTTTAAAAAATTGTAACCTAAAATAATAAACTGTTAGTCCATTTAAAAGTAACAACCATATCTTCATTACATATTAACATCACAGCAATCACATCCTCACATATTAAGGAACCTCTGGAAAAATCCAAAGTATATTCATGAGAAAATGCAAAGGGCAAATAACATCTTGGGATTATTATGAAACTAGTTTTGATTTTACAGATGCACTGAAAAAGTATCAGTGTTCCACAAAAGCTATAGACTACATTTGAGAATGATTAGTCTAATTGTTCCTTAGCCTTCTTAGCAAAGCTATCTTTTCAATCTAAACTACTATTGTTCAGGGAATAAATTGTAAGAATACTTATAAAACTCTTGAATTTCCAACACCAGAGGCAAATATATAATTGGCATGTTATCGATTTTCTTATTATCTTTGACATGAAAGCAATACAATAAGCAATACAGAGTCTA